>NW_028185037.1:2330628-2380634 GCF_003343005.1 Rhea americana | reverse complement strand
TCCTCCATATGCCTGGAGATGACATCCAGAATGAGCTGTTCCATGACCTTACCATGGATGGAGGTGAAGCTGACCAGCCTGCAGTTGCCTGGGTCCTCCTYCTTGCCATTTTTGAAGACTGGAGTGACATTGGCTTTCTTCCAGTCCTCAGGCACCTCTCCAGTTCTCCAGGACCTTTCAAAGACGATGGAGAGTGGCTTGGCAACAACATCCGCCAACTGCCTCAGTACCTGTGGGTGCATCCCATCTGGGCCCATGGATTTGTGGATGTCTAGCCTGCCCAGAAGGTCTCTAATCCTATCCCCCTCAACCAAAGGAAAGTCTTCCCTTCTCCAGACTTCTCCCTYATGTCCAGGCTCTGGGATTCCTGGGGGCTGCCCTTAGCAGTGAAGACTGAAGCATTCAGTGAAGAAGGCATTCAGTAATTCTGCTTTCTCTTTATCTCTTGTCACCAGGGCCCCTGCCCCATTCAGTAGCAGATCCACATTTTCCMTAGTCCTCCTCTTGCTGCTGACGTATTTGAAGAAGTCCTTCCTGTTGTCCTTGACATCCCTTGCCAGACTCGATCCCAACTGGGCCTTAGCCTTCCTCGCCGCATCTCTACATACTCTGACTGCATTCCTATAAGACTCCCAAGTAGCCTGTCCCCTCTTCCACRTTCTGTGTACTTTCTTCTTCTATCTGAATTTGTCCAAGAGCTCCTTGCTCACCCATGCAGGTCTCCTGCCCCTTTTGCTGCACTTCTTACTCATAGGGATGCACCACTCKCGAGCTTGGAGGAAGCGATGTTTGAATATTAGCCAGCTCTCCTGGACCCCCCTTCCTTCTAGGGCCTTAACCCGTGAGATTTCACCAGTTAGGTCTCTGAAGAGCCCAAAGTCCACTCTCCTGAAGTCCAGGGTTGCAATCCTGCTTGTTGCCTTGCTTCTTTCCTGCAGGATCCTGAACTCCACCATCTCGTGGTCACTGCAGCCAAGGCTGCCCCCAACCTTCACATCTCTAACCAGTCCCTCTCTGTTGGTTAAGACAAGGTCCAGCAGGACACCCTTCCTCATAGGCTCCTCCACCATTTGTGACAAGAAGTTGTCATCAATGCATTGCAGGAGCCTCCTGGACTGTTTGTGCCTTGTTGTGTAGTCCCTCCAGCACATGTCAGGGTGGCTGAAGTCCCCCAGGAGAACCAGGGCCTGTGATTGTGAGGCTACCTCCAGCTGCCTATRGAAGGCCTCATCAACTTTCTCTTCCTGGTCAGGTGGCCTGTAGTAGACACCCACAACAGTGTCTCCCATGTTAGCCTGCCCTTTGATCTTTACCCATAAGCTCTCAACTGCCTCCTCCTCCTCCCCGCCTAGGCAGAGCTCGATGCATTCCAGTTGCTCTCTCACATAAAGAGCAACTCCACCGCCTCACCTCCCTGGCCTGTCTCTCCTAAAAAGCCCATAGCCATCCATGGCAACATTCCAGCCATGGGAGCTATCCCACCATGTCTCCGTGACTGCAATGAGATCATGGCCCTGCAACTGCACGCAGRTCTCCAGCTCCTCCTGTTTGTTCCCCATGCTGCGTGCATTGGTGTACAGGCATTTCAAAGAGGTGGTCATGCCTGCAGGTTTCTCAGGAAGGGTGTACAGGGATCCCCCATAGCTGTGTCCCAAAYGCACATCCCCAGCTGCATGCACCCATTGGAGGCCCCCCAACCCAACTTGTGCTGGTTTTGCCATTGGTCAGGATGCTTCATCCCTCACATGCATTTCTCAGATGTAAAGAAGGGATAATGGGGAAGCCTTGGGTATATGCTAGTATCTCAAGAAAATCAGCTCCTGAATATTCTCTTCTAGATTGATCATATCAAGACTCTTTTTCAAAAGGGTGGTACAGAGGCTGGATGTTTTATCTTGTTGATAGTCCTGTTTCACARGCTGTAGAGCCTGGTTCCCTGATTATTTCTTTTCAGGATGATTTGTATTGGCAAAATGGGTGAGCTGTATCATCGCTGGGCTATGTTACGTTTTGATTTTATAGGATCCTGTGGTCGTGTCAGTGGAACAAAATAAAACACTATATTGATTTCAGAGGCTTGACCTGTTAATGCTTTTGCAGTTATGACAGTTGAAAAACAAATGCATTACTGTGAAAAAAATCTACTTCTGTGCAGCTATTTTTGTTTCATTGACTTTAACTCCTTAATGCAATTATTTTACGTAATACTTGATTGCCAGGCATCTGTAATAGCAACTTAAAATTACTTGAGTTTCTCACCCCTGGTGTGTGTGCAAACAAGAGACAGTTTCTGGGGTAGAAATGTGAAGGCTCAAATGCTACTTCTCAACAGCTTTTTCAGAGTGATGGAGCAGAGCAGCAGCTGTTTGACTGGCCTCCTCTTAGCCACTGGACTAAGTTCCACAGTGTTCTTCTAGGGTTTGGAGTTTAATCCATCTTAACATTTGATCTTTGCAACAGTCTTTTCTTCCCTTTGCTCCCTGTGAGAATTAGAGCTTTGCTATCTGTATACAGAGAGCCAGGGCTGCTTTTTCAGCATGCTTTGACGGTTGCTTCAGCTTAAGACTTTTTTTTACTTGCACAGAGAGAATAGCCCTGCTCCTTCAAGGTTTAAAAGCTGAAATAAATGCTGAAGAGTGAGCCAAGACTTCTTGCCTTAACCTCTGGGACTCTGTTTTACATCTGTTAAGTGTGTCCTGCCCATGCTGTAAGAACAGTGATTTTAGGGATCCAGAGACGTTGGCCTCAGGAGGGCTGTTTTTTCTTGTTTTGTGCTGGTAACAAACATCTTTTTTCTGTAGCCTGAAGGAAGGAGATATGCCTCTCTTTGGTCTTTGCTTCCCATTGCAGCAGGGAATGGCTTTTCCAAGGGCTGGGAAGAGCATAGTTGCTTAGTGCTCCCAAGGTGGGATGTTGAACAGGAACATCATCAAGAGACGAGGGATCAGTCTCTGCAGTTCCTGCATTACCCAGGAGGCAGCAGGTCTGTGCTGAAGTGAGTGGGCCTCCTTGAGTCTTCACAACAGCTCACAGATCTTCCCTTTGGCTACGGTTTATTATAAAGAAGCTGTCCTGAAGCTTCTTTCAGTGTGTTGTAGAAAAACCAAAACCAAAACCCTCTTCTCTAATATCATCCCAAGCTAGTGTTTTAAAGCATTTCTAGATAACTAGAAAAAAAAACTTATTTGCACAATTTTTGCAAAACATTCACCAGTATTAATTAGTAACAATAAAACTATGTTTCATTTGACTAACTGGAGTCTGCAATATCTACATATTATTTAAGCAAAACTGTCCTAGAAACATCATTTTTTATCTTTCAATTATAATACATATATTCAATTGTTCCATGAAATCTCCCTCCTGGCTCTACTTCTTTTCAGCTTGGTATGGAAAATGAACAGGTATTTAGGAGCTGCACTTCAGCTCTTCTCTGTAATAGTGAAAATTAAAAAAATGTTTTTTTGATAGAGCTCTTTACTGCAGTACTACAAAAACAAATTCTGTTTAAGTGGCCATGAGCATGCACTTCATGACTCTCTTCAGCTATGTTCCTGAGAAGCCTTGCTTGTTTTCTGGCTTGTATTAATTAGGCCAATTTGTGTTAATGGACAAAAATCTCATTCTTTCTTTTGTGTTATTTCAGTGGAAAATGCACTTGTGTTGTTGGGCCCTCTTTGCAGAGGGTCACACACTAGGGAGAAGGGTCATGGCAAGCTGCTGAGCAGAGGGTTGGCCTTCACAGCATGGCTTTTCTGAGCTGTTGGAGGGAGTTCTGCGAGCTCTTCCAAGGCTGCCTCATAAAACGGGTGCTCTTCTGTCTTTTCTAATTAACCATTAAGTATTTAAATATATGTTTTCAGACAGATGAGATGATTGAAGTATTTGTGAATGTGCAGCATCTCTCCTGGAGAAGACAAGGGGATACTTGCTGTGAACTTTTAGGCAGAAGAAAACTATCACTGATAAAAACTTGGATATTTTCCTAGATATACTGTCTTGAACTCCGTGAAATTTATTCCTTTGTCTCTCTGACTTTGTTAAATCTAGAAGCTGTAGGTTAGGGCTGATATCTTGACACCATAAAGATCTTTACAATTCTTATGTCAGGATTAGGATCTCATTATTGGTTGGTATTTAATACTTGCATGACCTACACAAGGCAATATTTAGAAGTAAGCTGTATAGTTATAACTCATAGAAACTATTCTCTATGTTCACTACACAGGGAAAAGTGTTTAGCCCAGTATTTCTCTCCATAGAAATTGGAACTGTGTGCATTAGATCAATGAATGAACAAAAAATATCTTAAAGGGCCACATGCCTACAAGTTTCCATGCCTTTATTCTGTTATTTGGCACTAGCAAAATGGCACCATTTATGGTTGTGCTAATGAGGATGTTTCTCAGCTCACTCTCCAGTCAGGTTAGGGACTGAGACCTACAGCCGGTTTTGTGAGCAAGCGCCTAGTTCTTAGAAGTATACAGGCTTTGCACTACACTGCGCTCAAGTGAGCTATACAGATAAGATACTTAGAAGAGAGAATTTACCAGATATTCCAGTTAATGCAGGGTAGGTACTTCAGAAAACCGGAAATCATTTAATCCAAAAATTGACTAAAGAAACTATATCTTAAATAATTTTAAATACTTAAAAAATTAAACTTCAATGAAGTCTTTTCCCTCCTCAGAATGATTACCTCTGATAAATGTGCCCAGAACATGTTTTTACATGGGATAACAACACTTCTCATAAGTGCAGGTCTTTCATTTCAGCTGAAGGCTTTCTGTGTGAGGAGTGTTTTATTTAGTATCAGGTCTCTGAGGTAATATTTGTTCAGAATGTCTAGATTGCTTCTTGGCTCAGGTGCTGATTTTGTTCATGAGCTCCTGTCCTCCTCAGTCCTATGTAAAACGTGGTCTTGCAGAAGAGAGAGATCTAAGGATTTCCGGTATGAGGGAACATAGAGAAAATCAAGATGAGTGTTTCTTTTAATGGTAGTATACACCTTAACAGATCTACAACTTCAGTGCAGTTTGTTCAAGTATTGTTCAGGTGTTTGTTCAGTCATATTTTATCAGGTAGTCAACATGCATTTCTCATTATATGTACATTTCCACTCTTTCTCCCTTTCTATGTTTAGTTTCTTTTTTTTCCTGTATTTGAACTTACGTATTCAGTGATGTATTCATTTTGATTTGAAGTCCAATCTCAAGACAACACAAGTTTCTAAGCACAAATGTGCTTAGAAAAATGTATTCAAGAAGCCTATGTGTGACTTTAGCCTCTGCTGGCAAGTCTCCTGCGCCTCAGATCCCTCCCAGAAGGGAGGCAAAGCTCCCACTCACTGCCCCTTTTAACTTTCTGCCCCAGATTGTCTCCCAGTCTCAGACACTGCCTGCTCATTAGTGAGCTGCATGTGCTCTGCTTCCCCTGCCCATACACAGTTCCCCTGCTGCTTCCTCCACTCATGCTCCCTGTCAACCTGCCCCTTTGCTTGGCTCTCCCTGCAGAACCAAAAGCTCCAGTCTTTTCCCTGGGGGTGGATTACAAAGTTTCTGTTTCACTCACTGAAACATGTGGCCAGATAGGATGCTGTGTGCAGAGAGGGAAGGCATGTCTGCTTTTCTCAGCATTTTGGGAAAAGTGTGAGTTTGAGCTGGAAGTTTTTTAGTGATTTTTTGATTGCTTGCTGTATCTACTGATTTTTAAGAGAAATCCTGTAACAGCAATGATTATCCTTTTTTTTTTTATGCCAGCTAAAAACCTGGCAAGCTGGCGTTGTTTATGCTGAATCTATTGAAAATAAAAGTCAAATTTCACCTGACTCTAGATGAATATACTGCTATAACTGTATCATGGCAAGTGATGTCACTGGCATAGTATTTAAATTGCATATCTAACTAATTACAAGCTATTATTGAAAGTATTCTTTATTTAGTTGTTAACCGCACTTAATACATACCCAGCCAAAAGTCCATATTTGTACTAAATTTTTAGTGCATACAATGGGATGAATGTGGTGGGCAATTCAGTTTGATTTACAGATAGTAATTGAATTCCTGTTCAAAGTTCTTGAACAAGCCATCTAATATTATATGTATATTTTGCAGATAATGACTGGTATCTCTGCCATGTGACACTCCTTGCCCCAGAACAGGAACTTCTATCCTGGGGCATGTATCCATACCCGTATCTGGCTCGTGCTGATCCGGAYGCCCGAAAAGGCACTCTGGTCTACCAGCTTGTTGCATATTACAGTAGCAATGAAACCAGCAGTGCTGGGATAACTTATACACTTATTGCAGGTAGGTCTATTCTGAAATAACTGGTAAATATTCATGAGGTTGCAGATTTTTCTTGACAGATTTTCCATTTTATTATTTTGTTAATAGATTTTATCCCTTGGAGGATCCTTAAAGATAGAGCAGTTGAAAAATGAGGTGCTATATGTAAAACCGGTATGTGGATAGGAGTCTTGCTACTGCAGTCCTTGCTTTACTTTTCTTTTGAAATAATTGCAACTCTTACAGGTAGCTAAAGGTTCCAGTTCTCATACATTCCTGTCTCCTTTACACTGTACCAGTCAATAAAACAACRTGAATGAGATGTAAGGTGAGCATCTGGGAAAGAGGAAATGTGTGCAAGGACATACGTAGATGATTTGAGCATAGGTTACCTTTAAAAATACTGAAGAAGCAAATGTTCTTGCTGCGGGGCAGCTTTCATACTGGCTTTCTACGTATGTTGATAGGTGGTGAAGAGCGATTTCAAGTGGACGTGGATACAGGTGTCATCATGACAACTGGCTTGCCTTTGACATGGAACAAGGAATATGTGCTTACAGTGCAAGCCATGGATGAATACAGCAACAAAAGCCCCTATGCCTCCATTTCCATCCTGGCAGGTGCCCGGCCTCCTCAGTTTACTAATATGTCCTACAGTGTGTTCGTTCCTGAAAATACTCCAGTGGGAGAAAAGTAAGTGAAATGTTGCTAGGTAAGCTCCGTCACTGCAGTCTGAGAGGAACTTACAGAGCACCATAAAGTGACATTTTCTGTTGTTGCTTCACAAGGTTACATGTATGTGTTTGTGTGTTACACTTCAAAAATAAAAATTTCTKCTTTTTAAAATAAATAATGCTTTTTCCCGTGCTCAAAAACCTCTGGTGTGGCTCACAGTATGGCATGGGATACTGAAAATCTGCCGAAAAGATCATTTTAATGCCCTTGGGTTCTTATTGTGTTGCATAATGAACAAACTCCTGGATAGGCATCTTCTGGAGCACTCCAAATATAAATGAGTACCTGAAAGTACTGGTTTTTGATTAACCAGATTTACAGTTGTTTGTATCATGTTTGACTTATGGTTAAATTTTTAAGAGGCCAATTCATTTCCAGACTGTTAAGATGACAACGTGCATGGGAGGTACAAATGGATATAGCTGAGTCTCCAGAGGGTCTGCTATTGTGTGCAGGGTAGCTAAGCCAAGCCGTACTGGGAAGATGCTACTGAGCTGACTTTGGTAGTAATGTCACTGTTTAGCTGCTTGAGAGCAGTGCAGGTCTTTAGAGTCATAGAATCATAGAATCAGTAAGGTTGGAAGGGACCTCTGGAGATCATCTAGTCCAACCTCCCCACTCAGCAGGGTCACCTACAGCGTGTTAGACAGGGTTGCATCCAGGCAGGCTTTGAAGATCTGCAGAGAAGGAGACTCCACAACCTCCCTGGGCAACCTGGTCCAGTGCTCCGTCACTCTCCCAGGGAAGAAATTCCCCCTCACGGTCAGGCAGAACTTCCTGTGCTTCAGTGTGTGCCCATTGCCTCTTGTCCTGTCACATGGGACAACTGAAAAGAGTTTGTCCCCATCCCCTTGACACCCTCCCTTCAGAAACTTCGACATACCAAATAGTAGTTGTAACTTTGCTGCAGGATGTTGAGGAGTAGGAAACTCAAAGTAAGCTGAGGAAGTGAGAAAAACTGCTGGAGATGTGCCACTTTCTCTTTAAAAGAGGATGTGAATGAGGAGGAGGAAAAACTGTCTCCTTCCCTGGAGATTTCACGGAGGTTTAAAGCGTATTGTCACCCTGGCCAGAGACTGGTGTGAGAGACAGAGCTTCAAACATAAGTCATAGTAGAAAGGTAAACATTGATTCCATTTCCTACTGGAGTGGGTAGCATGATCTGGAGAGGCTTTATACTTCATGTTTTCCCATCCATCTCTGAACCAGTTCATTTTCTCAACCGGTTCATTTTCTCAATCTAAAGCTTTAAAGAAATAGAAGAGTGAAAGTATGGTAGCTCAGTTATATAGATAGTTGAAGTAAAACAATAACTACTGTCAAGTATTTGGAAGGGGTGTTAAGGGAAAAAAAGAAAGATGCTTTCTTGTTAACAAGAGGTTGAAATGCGTTCTTATCCCAGCTCTGCTTTGTCAGATGATCGGTTTGTAGTAACAGGGGAAGGGGTAGGTGGGCTCTCTGTAGCATAGGGAATTTTGGTCTGCATATAAAACTGAGCATGGCAGGAGTGACAAATTCACCTCTCCTGCTTTTAGCTCTTGTAGGTATCCCAAGACAGTTCTTGTTGTTGCCATTTTAAAGCAAAGGATTATTCCCTTGTTCTTTACAGAATAGCAGTTGTTGAGGCTGTTTCTTTCCAGAGCCAGCCTCTTTCGTACACTCTGCTGATGAACCCCAGCGGGCTGTTCAGGGTGAGGCAGGAGAGCGGAGAGCTCAGCTTGACCTATCCTGTGGATTATGAGAGCGAGCACCACCTCTATCACCTCTTACTGAAAGCAATGGAAGCTGAAAGCACTCTTAGCAGTGTGACTGAGGTACATGAATCCTTTCTCTTTCCCTAGCCAATGCCTCTTCAATTTGTGTTACCTCATTAGGTGAGCTGGTTACACACACATATAGCCTAGAGACCTCATGTGAAGATAAATGGTGCACAAGAGGAAGGAAGTGTTATTGTCAAGGCAGAAGAGTGGGCTGTGGTGTGGGTTTGGTTTTAGGCTCTGCAAAATGCTGCTGATGTTATTTATCTCTGGCTTTGCCTCCCATCTGCTTGGTAGTGGATAAGAATACTTCTGTGTTTTCCAGAAACAGTGTGAGAAAAAGTTTAACATTGGCGATGCAAAGATGGGACAGCAGCAAAAGCAATGAATGCCCAGACAATATCCAGAATGAGGTGCCCAAAGTCCTACATGTAGAAACTAAAATTGTCTCTCAGCATGTCCCTTTATCTCAGGTCCTGGTCCATATCACCGACGAAAACGACTGTTCTCCTGAATTCCAGCACTCCATTTACAGCAGAGACAACATTCCCGAAACGATTCCTGTGGGCACTTCTCTCCTGCAAGGTAAATGCTTGTCTGGTACCTTTCTTTCAGTCAAGTCACAGGCCTGTCAGTTTGTGCTATGTGTTCACATTCTTACCCTGAGAAAGCACTGCGGAGACCCAGCTTTGAGTCCTGGTGGCAGTAAAGCTGTGGTAGCCTGCACAAGCTGACTCACAAAAAGGGCATATCAGTGCCAAAGTAACTCTGCTGCTTCTGTTTGCTCCGTCAGAGCTAGCTCAAGTGACTGCTCCCTGCACTGTGCTGGGTCATATAGATGTGCCCAGGGAAGGATCTTGCGGGTTCCATCAACAGGGAGAGTTCCTTGTAGAATGTTTTTTCCACGTGAACTGTAACACATGGCTGTAGTTAGCTGCAATGAAAATGACTCTATGTTATACGTTGCAATTGGGGTAATTTAAAGATACACACAAGAGTAGTTAMGGCAGTTTAGCTAGTAGGCAGTAACTTATTGGACTGCCAGAACTTGTTTACCTTAAATCTTTCCTTTAACTCAGCTTGACCATCATTTTTTTTCCCAGAAGCAGTTGTAACTAGTTTTTTCTTAATATGTTCCAGAAAAAAAGTTTTTTTTAATGGAGATTAAATAGTTCTRTTAAGTAGATTTTTAACATTGACTTACAAAGCATTAAAAAAGAAACCTTTGAAAAGCTTGTGAACTTTGTTTTTATGCTTGTGGCCTCGTGGCATGTTATGGATCATTGTATTGTGGCTTGTTTTTGGTGTAATGGCTCTTGAGAAAGAATAAGTTGCCAGTTGATTAGAATGACCAGCTCCTAAAAATTCCCAAGTATGTGATTTAGTTTGGAAAGATGAATGTTGTTCTCTCTAACAGTCTTGTAATAGTGATCAAAATTCACCCTGTTGTGGGAAAAATGTAGCCCTGGGTCCAAAGCAAGTAGAATGACAAAGCTGTGCAGTGAGGTTTACAATTTCATGCAGTTGAATTATATTACCATACTAGGTAAATTTGAAGAGAAAGACTGATCTTAAAAAGAAAACAATAGGTGAGAGTATAGTGGCAGTCAGTGAAAAGCAGTGAGTGAACACTTGCCTGATGTTGAAGGGCAAAACAACATTTGGTAAAGACTGCAAGGAAGTACTCTACCATTGGGTAAGTACTCTACCACTGAAGCTGACTGCCAAAGCACATACTGTCTTGCAAAAAGCAGCTCTTACCCTGGCTATTCTATTCAGAATCTTACTGATTCTATGATTCTGCAATTCCTCAAGGACTAGATGGGATTTTGCAACCACAGGATGTTCCACAGACAAAAAGAAATGCAAATTCCAGACAATCTTCACCGTTCTGTGGCTGGCTGGGTTGTAATCAATGACTATGAAAAAGTTAGCATGATATATGCCGTTTGTTAACACTGTGAATGATGAAATGTAGGTCTTAGTTGCCAACCATTGTTGTTTTAGCGCAATTGAAGTCTGGCTTGTATCACATAATATTGATGCTGAATTGTAGTTAGCTTACATTAAGCTAGCTCAGAGCATAGGTAGAGCTGGCACAGACCTGTTTGTAGTCTTTGTATGGCCCTCGAGATACCTTTGCAGTGCAGTCTGGTTACAGACAGTTTACAGGATGGAAAGAAATGTCCAGTTGCTTTTGAGAAGTAGGGTGTGTCTTTTTCACTTTACATGTCTGCAGGAGAAAAAGCTAGAAAGAATGTATGATCATTAAGCATGCAAAATGGCATTTTGTGAATTAAAAAACAGTCAAAATGTCTCAGATATGACTCTGTAGATTAGATCAGAACTTTTCAAATCAAAATACACGTTTGCTTATCTGCATGTCTTTCTAAAAATGCTACTTGACCAGCAAATTTAACTGTTTTAAGCCACTTTCATTTCAGTCTTTTCTGAGTTTATAATGTATTTAGATTTTCAGTACAGCAAGGAAGGTGATTAATTCTACAGCCCTTGCTTTGATAGTCTGTAATACATAGAAATGTTAAACAACCTATTACAACTTTTTAAACTGAAATGAGTAACCCTTCAAAGGCAGAAGTAATTGATTTTTGCCAGTTAGTAGAACAATATTTCACAGCTCTTCTTGAAATTTCTTTCTTTCCTCTCCTTTCCTATTTTCAGTTAATATTCTGATAATTATGAGTCATTGATTCTTCCTCCTACATTTTATTTTTGCCTATTTGAGTGAGACTATAGGTGCCTATTAGGGTGTGCAGTATACTTGCTGCATGCTCAGGAATCATGTTTATGTATTGCAGAGAAGGTTTTGCTACTGAGTTGGCTGCTTTTGAATCCTTAAGGTAGAATAAGGAGTTTGTTTAAAAATCGGTGTTGGTAGGTTGTTAAGCCTCTTTGTTTGACTAGGAAAATGGCAGGATATTTAAAGAGGTGAACTCTTGCTCTTAAAATGATTTTTGATAATGCATGTAAGCTCCAGCGCTTTGTTCTGCTGATTTGCCCCTTCAGAACAGATGGGAAACTGAGTGCACTGAATAAACACTTGCTGGGAAAGGATGTTTAATTACTCTTTGTACCTTGAAGTGCCAGGTAATTAAAAAGTACTTTCACTATAACATAGCTGGGAGCTAATTAAATTTGAGCTGCATCCCCAGAGGGAGCAAGGACACAGTTTATGACTGATAGTGTTGTAACAATGTGCGTATTGATTTTGTGGTAATTACCAGTGTCAGCTGCTATTTGTGCAGTGCGTTGCGTTGTGTTGGGATTACTGGGCCCTTGCAAATTCAAGTTGCTGTGATCAGTCAAGCTAGGGTGGGGGTGGGAGGAGTTCTTTTGTTTTTGTTTTTCCTCCCAGTCTCCTGCTGGATTCCCAAACTCTTACTACAAAAATAATGCTGTTATATATAGGACATATCTGCATGACTTCTGTCCTCAGAAAAGTATCTCAAGTTTCTTAGGTAGGAAATAATGTAACCAAACTGCTTTTGCCGCATGACTGTTCTGTTAAATGTGTTCTCTAATAGTTTTTGCAACAGACTGTGACTCTGGCTCCAATGCTGAGATCACTTACTTCATTCAGAGTGCTGATTTTTCCATCACACGTCATGGGGTCATCAATTCTAACCAAAGGCTGAACTTTGAGCGATCAAACCATATGTATGAATTTGTGGTGATAGCTGTCGATAAAGGACATCCCCCTCGGACAGGAACGGCATCAGTGCGAATTCGAGTGGCCAACGTGAATGATGAAGCTCCTGTGTTCTCCCAGTCTGTGTAAGCCAGATTTAACACTTGCTCTGTTTCTAGAGTTGTGATGCTAGCATACTGACTTGTTAGATCAACTGTTTTATATAGAGATAACAGAATGCATAAAATATTTAGCCCCATGGGGAGTGATTTTAACTGTGTTAACTCTTAGGTCTGAAGGTGATTTTCCATGTAAAATACAAGACAGATGAAGATGGTAGTTAGCGAACATTAAAATTAATTTTTTCATCAGCAGATTGTATTATAAGCTAACTTCAAGAGGCCTTGTGTGGTTAAAATGGTTAAAATAACTACAATTCTTTTTTAAGTTTAAAGTACATCATTTTTTAAAATGCAAAATGTAAATACATGTATTTACAAAATGAAATACTGTTTCACATTCATCTCCCTAGCATTTGATGCTTCCTGTTAATATGTAGGCATATAAGAAATACTGCATGACAGATAACAGTCCATTTTCTCCTCCTTAGGAGAGGAGATAAGTGATTGTGTTTTGCAATGCGGTGTAGTATAGTGCATATTGATACCGTCTAAAAGATCCTTGGAAATCATATATATCGAATTGCTGGATTACAATCCTCAAATACGTACCTTATGCCAAACATGRATATTCAGAGCCTTTTGTCTTAAACTGGTTAAAGTTTTTGTATGTCCAGAGCTTTAAAAAAATGCATTCATAATGAACTTGTAATCAGTGACATACTGTTACACAGTAATGTTTATTCTGCTAGTGAATGTGCTGTAATTGCTCCCTTATGTGCATCAGTTACAGAACTTTCCTTTYGGAAGATGCTGGTCCCAGTACTTTAGTGGCTACTGTTCGGGCAAAGGACCCTGATGGAGATGGAGTGTTATACCTGATTACAGGAGGTAATGAGGAGGGCAACTTTGAACTGGATAGTCAAAAAGGTAAGAAAAGAGGTTTTAAAACACCATTATTTACCATGTAATCTACCTTGACCCTGCTTCACCTTTGTGTCAAAAATCGTAAGAAAGCAATCTGTTCAGATAATCTGCAAGTGGGGATGCTTCATATCAGTGAGAACTAGCTCTCTGATATGATTATTGTTCTCCAAATATCAACAAAATTTTGAGGCCCTGGTCCAGGAACTGTGTGGTCTCAAATGAGTGAATCCTATGCTTTGTATCCAAAATGCAAACTCAACGAACAATGTAGTGGCAGAAAAATGTAGTGTTCCTTTGATTTTGTTTGTTTATTTACACAGTAAGAAACCAACACTTTATTCTGTCAAATTTAGGTATCATTAAACTGCGCAGAAACCCACTGCCTAATCTGAAAGGYCCACAATACATACTGAACATTACCGCAATAGATGACAATGTCTCTGGCGGACCCACTCCTCTCAGCAGTTTTGCTGAGGTTATTGTAGGAGTTATTGATATTAATAACAATAAGCCTGTCTTCAGAGAGGTAAGATATCTTTTATCATGGATAGATAAATCGATTCTTTTCCTGTCTGTAACTGGGATTACAGAGTCTTTCTTGATTACTTACGATAACTGGTGAACATAAGGGACTATATATACAGAGCAGAATGAATCTGTAAGTGGAACACACAGTCAGCTTTCTTGATACTTGAAGAGCAAAGTCTTCSTTTTCTTTCCCTCTTTCTTTTTCTCCCTTATAACTTGATTTTTCAGTGTTGAGTTCTTCTCAGATGTGCTAGAAAGAATGTTGAAACTGGGTAGCTAAATCATGTAGCCCTGTGTAATAAGAGTTGGACTTTGGATGTCTTTTTAGTGTGCTTACTACAGTGACAGCACCTGGGTTCTGGAGAATCAGCCTCCAGGCACACATGTGCTACAGGTAGAAGCCTATGATGYGGATCTTGGCTTGAATGGAGAAGTGAAGTACGGGCTCATGCACCGAGATGGAGCTTCCCTAGGCTTCAGCATTGATCCAGACACAGGTTAATACCTTTCAGCTTACTGAATTAAAATGAAAATGCCTTTATACTGTTGTATGAGTGTGTGTATGTAGGCTTATGCTTTAACAGTATAACTGTTGGGTTAGCTATAACAACTTACAGAGTAAATAYTGAAAGAATCTTAGAGTATGTAGATAATCTTCCATATTGCTTAAGATGATACTGATTTAAATGACAAATTAAACAGGAAAACAAAACTCAGTTCACTCCGAAGGTGACAAGCTATTCTAAATCTCTTAATTTCATGTTGGATTGAGTGTTACTGTAAAAATACAGAGTAGAAAGTGAACATTTAACAGCTTGAGTTAGTACTTCCCTTTAATGCAACCTAACAGTTCTTTCTTATCTCATGTGCAAGTGAGAAGTCCAGTATAGTATGCATAGAGGTAATACATTCATATCAGAAAAGGAACAGTGACAGACATGGTGCATTTCAGATGAAGGAGTTGAGTAATAAAAGTTGTTGAGGTTTCTATAGCCAAAACAGTAACATGGGAATTTGCTTGTCAGTGTCCAGGACTCAGCGATAGAATAGAAGGGCCAAAGCCRGAGAAGCAGAATCCTAGACTCTAGCATAGTGGAGAAAGGTCTGAAGTGGCCTCAAGAAGGCCAGTTTAAAGTTTCACAGCCAGAAAGAAGAGCTAAGAGAGGGAGAGACTTTGTCGGTCGAGAAGAAGAGCTGACCTTGGGGAGGAAATTGTATGCTTTATTAACTGAGCTACATTGCTCAACTCCAGCTTAATCTATTCAGTGAGGCAGCCTCCAGCTTCCATGGTAAAGACAGCTGTGGTTGCATCATTTAAGCCTTCTGTGGTGTGACTTTTCCCCAGAGTAATAACAAGCTGTCTTGGACTRTCGCTGGAAGGAGCAGGAGAAAGTATTTCTGTATTCCATGAGGAGTGAAATAACAAGGTGTTTAGACTGAAGCTCCTTATCAGGGCAGCAGGGGAGAAAGCTGCTGACTGCAGGTAGTAAGGGGCTTAGGAGGAGCTGCTGGCTGTATGAGAATTGGAGACAGGGACTTGTAATTGGTCTTGTCCAAAACATGTATTGCAGGTTGGTGTGGATTAAGTTATAGAGCTGTAGTGTGCYGTCACAGCTTCCTCCTGTGTGGGTGAAATGCAGGATCCTGGTCTGTGAATTTAGTCTTGAGGCTCAGTGACATACAGAACAGGAGGTATCTGTGTTTCCAGGAATCATCACAACCACTCAGAGTTTTGACCGGGAGAAGCAGAGGGAATATACGCTCTCTGTTACTGCAACAGACCAAGCACAAGAACCGCTGATCGGTGTGTGTCAAATCACCATCTTTATTGCTGATGTCAATGACAATGATCCCAAGTTTGAAAACAGTCRCTACCAATGTGAGTGGTTTTTAACATCCTATTCCAGTACTGTAACGTGAACCTGTTTAGTAGTTCCATATAACAATGATTGTTTTTCAGGTGACAAAACTTTACTTTGCTGCCAACTAAGCCAGTTACTACTTACCCATACTCAGTGGAGATATGAAGAATTGATCATTGTCCTCTTTATAACAGCATTTTAACTATTGCAATACTCTTTAATACGGTGACAGTGTCTTCAGTCCTCTGGATTAGGYAGATTTGATTCCTTTCCTTTGTGTCTTTTCCCTGTCCATTTTTTTTGCATATTCATTATTCAATGTCTCGAAACAAAACATAACATCCTATCTGAGAAGTCATCAACCCCAACTAGAAGAACAATTGTCATCTGTATCTCTTTAATACAATACCTCTATTCATATAGGCCAGAGTGGTCTTTATCTCCTGTCAGACAGCTTGAAATCTTTAGTTTGTAGCCTGTCATTGACTGTGAGCCCCGATCCCTCCTATAGCTAGCTCAGCAGCACAGTTACCCCCATTTGTTCTAGTATCATTCCTTTTTCATCCCCTCCCCCCCATGGCATGCTTTTCATCAGTCTTTGATTTAATCTTACTTGCTGTTTCTCCAGTTGAATCCTGCACTTTATTGCCTTTGAACTCTCTGCATTTGATGTCATCCATAAATGACAAGCGTATTCCCTAGTTGTTGGTCTAGGACAGACCCTTCCTTACATGATTGCTTCAACAAGGATGGCAATAAATGGTTGATGATTCATGTGATAAATCCGTGGATTTATCCATATACATATGTCCATATATGGACACATAGATGTSTGTATTTTGGAGATATTTCGCTAGTTCTGTGGAAACATTTTGTAGGGGAAAGCAGTAACCAATACATTATTAAAACAAGGATAATTTTTAAGTATGTCATTTTTAGCATCACGTAGGCCAACAGTTTAGTAGGATTGCAACAAGATTGGATGCTTGTATGGCTGTGAACAAGTGACAGTGTTTTAATAAGGAGAGAAAATGATCTCTTTGTAAAGAATCTAAATGTATGTCTGTATTTTACAGTTATGCTCAAGGATAGAGAGAAAATTGTTCTTTACCTTTTAGAGTATCTTACACTAACTCAAGTGCCATGTAGTTAAGATGTGCTGATTGAGAATAGCAATTTCTACGTTCCTGTCAGTAGATTCTGCAAGTCTGACCAAAGCAGCACTGAGCAGCAGTGTGAATGATCTCACTTGAGAGAGAGAAATATTTTGGGACAGACCAGAGAAGCCCTCGAGGTAAAGGTAGTGTACGAGCGAAGATGAACCTTTCTACTGTACCTTAAAACATGTCCTTCAGATGGACCTACAAGTGATTTTTTTTTTTGAAAGAGCAGTGAAGCTGTGAGTTTGTATTTTGTAACTATRACAACTCTGGCACTTCTGAAGAAAGGACATTCTTTTTTCTTTTTCCCCAAATATGGAGAACCAGCAAATGTCCTGTAACAAAGGCAGTTCTTTGGGATTGGGGAACTACAGATAATCAGATCACTTTATGGATAGTACTTTTCAAGCATCTGTACATAAGAAGTCAATATTTGGACATCATAGAATTAAAAATAGTTTCCTCTCTAACAGGGTCAAATACCATCAGTCCTCAGTTCCTGTTCGTCTTTGAAACTTAGTTCTTTATTCCTCTGCACTAAGATGTTGGTCAAACCCTAGTTTAAGCTATGCATCCTATTATCTGCATGGAAGGCAGTCATTAAACAAATGCTTGACTATATGGTATAGTAGTTGTTGATGTTACGCCAGCAGCAAGGAGAAGTACATCAGGTGGGATAGTATGGCCTAAGTAATTGTGAATATTTTCTTACAATGTGATTTAACAAGATTTGACTATAAAAGCATAAATGTAAACATAGGACAAAGGATATTTTAAGGTATTTCCTAACAGTAAATTCCATTTTCATTTATCTCTTCTGAGAGCAGCTTTTACTGTACTGACATAGCAGGGACATGAATAGTAGGCCAATTAAATATCCGGAGGGGCRGGGCACAGCTAGTAAAACTCCGTTTCCTAGTCATTGAGCAAGCGGTTTTGGTGGTTTGAGGTTTTACTGCCCCTGTGCCAGAGACTGGAGATATTAAGAAGGAGGAAAAGCAAAATGGAAAACATGACCATATCACAGTAGAGATATTGTGTGCAATTCTGTTTGTTCCRTCTCAAAATGACATAGTAAAATAGGGGCATAGAAGGTAAATCCAAGGTATGAAGTTGTTTCTGAACGCGACATAGTTAAATAGGCTGAGTTGTCTAAAGTGCTATCTAGCAAGTGCAATCTTTTCACTGTCAGGACCGTTTCAGTACACTAAGCTGACAGATAAATTTAATACATGGAACCACCTCAAAATAGGATCAGGCAAGCACCAGTAAGTGCTTGGAGAAGAAAGTGGGACTGTATGGCTGAGGATGGGTGGAAAAACAGGAGCAATCTCAGATCAGAACAAGCTGAAAAGTTCAGTGTGGAAGAGAAAYGGATGACAGGGATGTGATAGCTGTATATACAACTGTGCCCCGCACTGAGGAGGGGACTAGGAAATGACTGTTCACTATTTCTCATAATTTTGTCCCTGCCAAGAATTGAGCTTTAGGCAGACAAAATGAATGACTCTTCTATCCAATAGGTACTTCAACTGTGCAACTTGTTGGCAACAAATTTGTAGATGCTGATTATAAAAGTGGGTTAAAAAAARGTTTAATACATCTAGGACTACTGACACAAAAATGCTATCTTTATCTCAGGAGGTCCCTAAGCCACATATTGCTGGGAACAGGGAGGAAGACCTGAGAAGAGGGGCATATAGAAAATGATCGTTATACCTTTGCCCAAGACAGCTTCTCCCAAACACTCTTGAGCTGTGACGGTCTCTTAGGGGGATCTTTACTATGACCTGCATCTTTATGCTTTGTGATTACCTATTGTCTCCCAGTGGTGCTGCTGTTTTTACCACTCCAGTTCAGGATTAACTCAATTCATAAATAATTCCATTTGATGCCAGTCTGCTGTTAACCAGCAGTTCAATCCAGTAGCCTTGACTGTGATGTGAGGCATCTGGAACTCAGCTGGATGTAGGATTTGCCAGTGCTGTTGTGGAGAGGAGCAAGTGCAGTCAGCAGGGAGCTGAGAGGGACAGCAGCACCCACAGCTGAGAGAGTGAGAGTCACCAGAACTGTCCTGCTGGAGGGTTAGCAGGAACTTTGTGATATGGGGCTGATGTGGTGATGTATAGTCTACATGGAAAAAAAAAATTTTGAGCAATCTCCTGGTCAGAATAATCTCTTTTGGCAAAATTATGTTCTCTGAGGTAGCAGTCATTCTTGTGCCCGAGATAGAGTATGGGAACAGTGGTGGGGAGGGAGCTGCTGGCATTGCTGTGTGATTTAGAGCTCCGTTTCACAGGCACAGTCATCCCAGCAAGGCTTTACAGCAAAAACTTTACTAGGAAAACAGTAAACCTGCTTCATTAACAGCTTTCTTAACAACCCAGCATGTAGAGGAAGGGAAGGGAAAGCTAAAACAAAAATGTGGATACTGTCTTAGTGACAATACTTTATAACCAGCCTCATTACAGAAACATTTAATCTCATGTGACGGTGACTCTGAAGTTTTACATGTTGCCTTGACTGGAAAAGCAGTGGTAAAATCTATTTTTGATATAAAACCAACTGCTCTGAAACAGTAATGGTGCAGTGAGGAACTGGTTCAGATCARCCCAGGTATTTAGTCTCTTCCAGATTATCAGTGAAATCCTGCATGAGAGATGTCTGAAGAGCGGCCCTATGCTGTAAGTTTGGCATTGACTGTGAAGATCCCTCTTTTGTCTATTAATTGTTATATGCAGGAGTAGTTCTGTAACACACAGCGTGGTAAATTAGAGCARGGCCTACTGACAATACGTTTGTCTTTTCAAAGATTTCCTCCATGAGGACACTCCATTGGGAACAAGTTTTCTTCGTGTCGCCGCTCATGATGATGACCAAGGTGTGAACGCTGCTATCACATATTCAATGTTAGAGCACCAACTGGAATACTTCCAGATCAATCCCAGCACGGGTTGGGTGTATTTAAACCGTCAAATCTCCCAGGTAACATGACTGTGTGTTTGGAATAGAGCATCCTTCAACCCCTCAAATCCATTGGAGAGTGTTAATTGCAATCTCCTGATTTGCACAAAATGATTTGTCATCTTTATTTGGTAGGCAACAGAGATTAGTCGCTACATTGTAGCAACAGATGGAGGCAACAGGAGTAG
This sequence comes from Rhea americana, assembly GCF_003343005.1. Classification (NCBI taxonomy): domain Eukaryota; kingdom Metazoa; phylum Chordata; class Aves; order Rheiformes; family Rheidae; genus Rhea; species Rhea americana. Next base: position 2,360,458 of record NW_028185037.1, on the reverse strand, counting down.
CACTGTGGAGTTGACTGTAACTATCACTAATGCACTCAGCCAGCCACCCCTCTGGGAGCAGAACAGATACTGGGTAACAATCCCTGAAAACACAGTTCCTGACACCAAGATAGTGGTACGTTAAAAGTATGATTGCTTCCTTCCCTCTTCTTTCCACATTACCGTCTTCCTTTCTTGTGCTCTGTCTGTATCCTCATGAGGATATATGCATGCCCACTGTGCAAACGTATCACATTGTGCTGTTCCCTTATGAGCCTCCGTAACTGTGTACTCCTGGTTTGACAGGAATATCTGTTGCAGAATACACCAGTATTTTACCTAGTGATCCATAAAACTAATGGCCTGCAGGGTGTGCTCCCACAGGCAGCATCTTTGAATAAAAAGTGAGATCCATGCTCTGCATGTGCAAGAAATCCTTGAGTGTTTACACCAAGAGCTAGTTGTCTGCTCTTGCATCCTGCCTGCCTGAAATCTTTTCTACAACTTTTCTCATGTTCTCTTAAGTACTGTTGCAGTTTGTCTGTTCCATTTTAGCAGTAGTTTGTATTGGGAGTTCTTCTATCCCACATCTTTCTCTTTAATCTGTACCAACTTACTCTTTAAGGATGGTCTCTTCTGTAAATTACTAATGATGTCTGCCTTCCTCCTCCTATATGTGGTATCAAAAAACTTCAAAAAATTTGGTTTTGTTTGTATCCTGCTTGATTGAATGTACAGCTCAGTGGAGACACAGTCTCCTTTTGGATTATCTTTCCTGTGGAAGGCAGAGAGAAGAGTAATTTCTTCAGCCAATGATACAATTATCTTTTAGCAAATTTGCAGGCAGATGAATTTACTGTTGATCAAAGAGCTATAGCAAACCTAAATATTGTAAAATTAAACTCAACTCTGCAGAATGAAAGTAAATGATTTCTGTTTTGTCTTGTTATCCTTGTCATGCCTGCACGGTTTTTGCCATCAAATTGAACATGTAACACTTGCAACCCCACACTTCATGAACATATATGATGGCTCTTTTTTTCTTCAGACTATCAAAGCCACATCCCCTCTTGGCAATCCCAGGGTTACATATAATCTGGAGGAGGGTCAAGTTCCAGAGACTAACATGCCAGTTCGTTTCTATCTGAAGCCAAACAGAGCTGATGGATCTGCTTCTCTTCTAGTCTCTGAACCACTTGACTTTGAGACAACCAAGTCTTTCACTCTGAGAGTCTGGGCGCAAAATGTAGCAATGACTCGTATAGCTTCCTTTACTACTGTCTGTGTCAATATAACAGGTAAGTACCATTGTTGTTGGAACAGCTTATTCAGGAAAATATTTTTGCTATAAAATCATGAAATGATGTAGCATACATGAGATTCCTAGCCACCTATAAATTCTTTGGACAATTTTAATCCTATAAAAGGAAGTTGCATGCAGTCATAAAAATGTTTGTTGGACACAATTTCTAATTGCAACTATAAAATGTGGAAATGTGTTAATGCAAAAATGTACTGTGTGAATGTTTATACCATACTGTAGTACTTGCTTTTATAAATATAAAATTTATAAATTGCAATATATAATTATAAAATATAAATTGCAAAATTTTTCCTTTGATAGGAGRAGGAATCTAGTAAATGTCTTGATGTTTTTGAAAAGAGACGTGTATTACTGGGAATTTTCTGTTGTAGAAAGACAAAGTGCAGATATCAAACACAAAACCAACCTATCTGGTTTWTTGTTGCATTAGGAACTTTCTATTTAACATTGAGGTTAAAACTGTAGAAATGAAAATACAAAGGTGCTTATCTCAAAGATAWGACCTAACCATGCCTACAGTGAGGTCTGTTTGTAAAGTTCCACTCCTGTAAAACTACTAAAAACCGTAAGTSTGATTTAATCCCTGCTTTTTGAAGCATTAGCAAATAACTTAGCAAATAACTTACGTTATGTAGAGATTTATGTTGCAAATATTTTTAAGTGAAGTCTTCAGTAGAAACATTTGTATCTGTCACCACCATAGACACCAGAGCGCTAAAACAGTGATTTGAATGGATATCTGATGCCTCTGCTTTACATAATCAAAGCATTATCCTGTCTTCTACAATCCACTGGTGCAAAAACTCTTCTAATGTGTACAGCAGCAGTGCCTAAAGTTAGAGTCTGAGCCTCATTATACATAAATTACCACATCGCAAAACATTTTTTCCACAGAGCAATTATTAGTACCAGTCTTTAGCAGCAGCTTCATTTTGCTCACAAGCAAAAGTCCTTTTTCAATAATGTAATATTTCATATGAAAAAAGTATGTGTACATATAGGCAGGCATGCATGCATTAGTGGGGGAAAAGGTGAGTTAAACTTCTAAGACAGAATTAGCCACCAGAAGGTTTCACTTTGTAGAATTGTCGCTTATTTATATACAAGCACACACAAAAGGAAGACTTTAAAGAGCAGATAGATAGCCTTATTTTCCATTGTCTTGCTCAGTGAATTTGGTAAGGCTTATCTCTAACAAGACACATTCTCTCTTATACAACATGCAAAAATATCTGTCAGAAAAAAAATTTCACAAAGGATTATGCATATGAAAGTGAAAGGAAATTGGAATATAAGAGAGCCCACACTGACAACTTAAGTAATTTAAGACGTTAATACTGTAAATATTTTTGTGTCAAAATCAATGGAATCACATGGCAGTAGTAAAATCAAATGTGTGCTTAAGGGTTCACAGAATGAGATATTAAGCATTTTGTTTGCTTCTCTTATAAAGACAGATGGTTCTGAGGAACTGTGATTACAGCCCTTCTATTTTGGTATTCTGCAGCAATAAAAGAAAATCACTTTCTTAAAATGTGCCTGTTAAGTCATGAAAAATGCAAAAAGATTTAGACAAAGAGTGTCACCAGGTTGATGTGTTGTGAGCTGACCAGGAGGATGTCATTTCAGAGCAGTTTAAACTGACGCAAGTCAGTGCTGTCATARTTCTCCTGGCTGTCCCTTTTATCCCTAGTGCTCATCTGCTCCTACACAGAGTGTTTAAGGGAGGAAATATGTCAGAAACTGACCTACAAAATAATGAATACATTTTTTCCTGTTTAGTTCTCTACAGAGGTCAGGCAAGGAAGAAAAGTATTAAGCAAGACCACACTGACATAGAGCATAGCTGCACATTGCACTTAATCTGGTCTGACTGCAGACTGCTACTACAGGTGCAGCACTTTCTTTCTCTAAGGCCCCTCTCTGTGCAGCCTTGTGGCTTCTCTTCTGTTGGATCTGCTGATAACACAACTACCGAGTATGTTAGGTCAACCAGCCCCGTTCTCCTCAGAGAGTCAGTTTTCTGTCAAAGCAACAAAATGAGCAGTCTCTCTATGTGCCAACATGATCACTTAATCCATCTGGTGGGAGGGAAGATCCCATTGCTTAGAGTAGGATGATAAGAGTGGGAAGATCAGTATTATTCCTTCAGACATCAGCTGACAGTTAAACCAGGGGAGGCTAATGTACAGCAGTATCCTTAAGTAATGGTTAGGTCCTACAGCCTGACATAGCTCTAATTATAGTGTCCTGGAGAGCTCCTGCAAAGACCAAGACTCTTACACACATTCTCCATCAACTCTAGACTTTACAATTTAATTTCCATTGTGTGTTAACCAGCCCATAGTAACATACTGAAATTAGTTACAATGAGTGGTTCTGCTGTAGGCTTCAGTAGGTAACCAGCTCTTTACAGACTGAAAGGCCTGCTGGTACTAATATTCATGGGCTTATAATAAGATTGCWGGGCAAATTGTTAGCTAATGTCAGGCCGCTGTCTCCCAGAAATTGCTCACTGTCTATAAAATGCCTTCTACCAAGTGCRTGGAAAATGAGAAGACCAAAAGTAGGACTGCTTTTTACGAAGAACAATAAATTCTTTCTCCAAGCAAAATTACAATAGTGAAAAAATACAGTAAATTAAATGCAATTCTGAAGATCTGCATACATTTTCTCACTGTGGTCCCAATCATCTCCTTTTGCAGACGTAAATGATAATGTTCCATTTTTCGTGTCATCTAACTATGAAGCGTCTGTGCCGGAAGGAGCTGCTGTTGGCATGCCTGTGGTTCAGGTTTTAGCTACAGACTTGGATTCTGGCCTACATGGAGAGGTTTGACCTTATATCCAGTTCTTTTCCTCCCAATAGACAAGTTTTACTGTTGTGATGCTGAGAGTGCACAGAARATGATAGGATAGAGAGCCACCAACACTTCTACAGCAGTTRTCAAGCATTTGTCTAACATATACTAGTGTCTGAAGTATGTGATACAGAATATAAGCAGAGGAGGTTCTGTTCACAATCTTGAGATCCTATGTCATAGCAACTCATTCTGATCCAGCATCTGTGACAAAACACTGCTGCCTAGTTCTCCAGGTTGCTCGCATGACATAACTGGAGAAGGCTGCAGAACACGTCTCCAAACTCTTGCCTCTTAAGCTCGTTATTTAATGTTTCACCACCCTTATCATAGTGACTCAACCCAAGGAAAAAGTAGTGTTATGAAGGGAACTGCTTATTTCTGCATGTTTTCCCAGGCCTTTTTGAAAAATCCTGTCATCTTTCTGGAAGAGAGCTCTGGTTAGTAGAGATTTGTTGTTCTATAAACGTTATTTTGCAGCTTCTGAAGACCTGTATAGTGGAACTGCATGTGGCCATGCTTTCTGCATGACGTGGCGGTAGGGGTAGAAATGTTTTTTTTTCCAAAGGAAGAAGCCAAACCTTTGTTAAAGTGGAAAATTTGGACAGTTTTAATCAGTGAAGGTCTTCATTTGTTTATGAGTGTTTTTGAAAAAAATTTTGAATGAGTGCCAGACTCCTAGTCATAGTCTTTTGTATCAGGAGTGTGATGGGCTGCTAGAAGCTAGGCAGGTGATATTATGGAAAATGCCATTATATACTTTCTTTATCTTTCTGTTATTCAYAATCTTTTTTAATTGGCTTTAGTCACTGCTGTAGATGAAAAACTGGGCTTGTTGGGCTTTGGTCTGATTGCTACAGCTGTTTTACTGTTTGAGAGTTCTGATTTCTTTTCTTCAAAGTGAATGGACTTCAAAAAATTCTGTCTAAATGAACATACTTTCCTCAAAGCATTGCTACTTTGCAGAGAGTCTTGGGAAGCTACTGGGGAAGTGTGGGTTGGGTGTGGGCAGACACAGCACTTGGACGTACAAGTGAAAGTGGAAAATGCAGCCTCCCTTAACTGTTTTCTTTTTAGGTTCACTACTTAATATTGAAAGATGCAAATGAGGATTACCAGTTCTTCACCATGGAGCCTGAAACAGGAATTATTTCTACTCATGCATCTTTTGACAGAGAGAAAAGAGCCTCTTACTTGATTGAAGTTCAATCTCAGGACTCTTCAGAATCTGCTAGACCTGGTGTTCATGGGCAACCCAACACAGGTAAGACTAGTAAAGAATTATGTACTGGTTAAGTGATATCAGAGATTGAGTTCATTAACTTTTCTGGACTTGAGATTTGTGTGAGATATCTGGAATAAAGCAAGATGTTCCACCTTTGCCATTTCTAGTCTACATATGCCTCTGGCATCTCCTTTATAGACACAGCCTACGTAAGGATATTTGTCAGTGATGTGAATGACAATGCGCCAGCATTCCCTAAGTCAGTGTACGAGATCAGCATAGATGAAGACAGGGATGTTGGAAGTCCTGTTATGACAGCAACAGCAAATGATGAAGATGAGGGTGAGTGGACCTGCCCTGTGTATGTCTGTCTTTTTTTCAACCTGTTAGTATGCATTGTCCATAGGATTGCTTCCTTTTGGGACAAATAAATTTGCATTCAGGAGATGAATGGACATTTCAAGCATTTGCAAAAGAGGAGAGGAGTTTTGGACACATGAGAGCATTTTCTTTAATTAAGAAACTCAAGTTTCCTGTATAAGGGTTAGCAGTATCTKTGGGGTACAATGAAATCATCTAGAGTCATAACCTTTCTGTTAACTTCACGAGAATGCTCACTCTTGACTATATGTTTACCTTGTGCTGACTGCAGTGCTTGCTGGATCTCCCCATGAGCCAGTTTCACTACTGCAAAAAATCCTAATCTGTTTGCTTTTTGGTGAGTTAATGATTTGAATCCGTAGAAGGATCTAACAAGCAGTGGAAAATGTGGGATGGCRTAGCTAGACACGAAGGCCAGGAGAAGGCAGGAATAAAGAAGGAAAAAGGGGAGAAGTCAGTTCTCCTCTCTGGCATGTCAGAGTCCGGTACTCTCTAACCGGATTCTTTTAGATAATCCACACATGGAAGATGTAATATTTAATAAAAAAATTTACTTATTTGAAGGTCTTTGATTTAGCAGAATGATACAGYAATATACTGAAATCGCAATACAAGTGTAAGTTACACTTAGGAAAACATAGCAATTGCAATATACAGTTCAGTCACAATACAAATATGATTCCCATTATCAGTCTCTGTAATATGTTACCATCACTAGCTGACAGGGAGAAATATGTAAGTTGAAACTTGCTCAAGCCCGTTGCTCTCTTTGAAATTCTTTTATTAATTTTTTATTTTTTACACTCTGTGTTGGGCTGAGCCATGTATACACTCCAGCAAGTTGAAACTTGCTCAAGCCCGTTGCTCTCTTTGAAATTCTTATATTAATTGTTTATTTTTTACACTCTGTGTTGGGCTGAGCCATGTATACACTCCGGCAATGCTGGTCTGGCTAGTTCAGGGAGACATTCACACTCCTTTGATGAGGGAGAAATATTTACACCCCTCAACTGTGATGTAGTCAGTTGATCCACTCAACAGGCATAGTTKTTTATCGAAAACAAAGGCTACCCTCTGGTCCCCTTTGTGTTAAGATAAAGTCAGTTTTCTGTCAGCAACAGCTGTGGTCCGTCGCGCTGTACATCATTCCCTGAACATCATGGACGTRTCGCCCTTGCACATCTCCTCTGAGTCTTCTTCCATTGTAAGGGTTATTGGGCAGTCACACCATTACATCAGCTCGTATGTTGTGAAACTGGCCTTAAAGCGTGGTGAGATGAGAGAGGCTGAGGCAGTCCAATGGACATGCACCACGAATCGGTTCCTGTCCTTGCTTTGACTCATGCTTTTTTGCCCCTTTCATGAGTTGATCAAGCTCAGTATACTGGGGGAAATCAAACCTATTGCAGAAAAGAAAGTAAGCTGATGCCTTGGCGATACAGCCCAAAGGAGCACTAGAGGAGTGTGTGGCTGGGAGCAGATGGGAGTTGACTATTCCTTTCAGTGGCAGTGCTTTAACGCCTGTCCCTCTTACAGTCTGTAGTGAAGAAGCGAAAAGGTCATTTAAAACCAACTGCCACACTTGAGAGAATTTCGCAAAAGTAGTTGGCAAGTGGCGGTGGGAGACAGGCTGCAGAGGGAGTCAGGGTCTTCCAAGCACCAAACAATATGGAGCACAGACTTTTCACTTTCTTGCCATCCATATTTCTCCAGTCTCCGCATCCACAGATGACAACTTAAAACAAAGGCCGTGCTTTCTACTAATTGAATAGTAGTTTTATCTGGTTAATTTGGGAAATAACTTTTCTGTCCTGTGATGTAGGATGAATACAGTGTCATGAGTTCTTTTCAAATAAGTAAAATGAGGTACAAAGTAATTTTCTATTTTATTCCTAAACACTTTGCAGCAACCAAACAACTATTGTTCAGTTTGTACAAATGGAAGGCTCTACAGTGAGTTGAATTCTTTCTCAAAATAGAGGGCTTTTGTTATATATTAGCACCATCCAGTGGTTAAAAAAAAAAAAAAAAAGTTAAAGGATATTGACATTTGAAATGGGAAGTTTAGGAAACATTAAGCAAAATAGCTTCTAATATTTTAATAGTGCATTACTTTTTATTGTTATTAGCAAATGAATACATGTGAAATTAGAGATATACAATTCCTTCATTATCAATAAAGAAGTGCTTGACTGTGACTGCAGATTATATTTGTGGATATAAATGCAGACCCAACCCCAAATCTCCCATACACAGATCCTTCACAATTACGTACCAGGATCATTGCACTCATGAGTGTGTTTGTTTCTCCCACATACAGTATAGCAGCCTGCTCTGGGCTGGACAAAAAAGGCTTTTTTTGGATATGTGTTCACTATGTACAGCTGTATTGACCATTCAGAGCATGTACAAGCAGTAATCATTTGCTTTCTCTTGTAGGTGCAAATGCCAAACTAAGATATCAGATTACATCAGGAAATGTGAAAGGAATTTTTGATGTGGAACCTGAGGTTGGCACCGTCTTCATTGCTCAATGTCTGGATTACGAACAAGAGCAACACTATGAGCTCCGACTTGTAGCTTCAGATGGAAAATGGGAGAACCACACGCTCATCATCATCGATGTTGTGAATAAGAATGACGAAGCACCAGTCTTCACTCGGAACGAATATCAGGGCAGTGTCTTGGAGGAACTCACAGATCTGCCTGTACTTGTTGTAAAGGTAAATCAGTTAGTATGAAGCAAGGCAGAACTTTGCTTTTTGTTCAACTCAATCTCATTCAAGCATGTGAATTCTGAGACAGTCTCATCAGAGTGGATAAACCCTGGCTCTTCTGGTCTGTAGTATTCGACTAACAATTTCTGTAAAGAAGAGACTAAAGAGAGTATGATTGAATCTAGGTGACAGGCTTGCTCTCTTGACCAACAGAAATGTTGAAAAATGTACTGGCTTATCTCTACAAAGCAAGTGAGGTATTGTACTAGCAGATTTTGAGAGACTATGTATGCATATCATGGTTGGCAGAAGCATGCCTCATGCATTTAAGTTCGCAGACTCTTTCACTGTATTTATACTAGCAAATGAAAGTTGTCTGGAAATGTTCCTTTACTCTGGAACTTGATCATCTTCACTGTTTTGTTTAGAGCAGTCCCTGACATGGTTTTGGTTAGCCAGCTAGCTCTCTCCCAAACAATCGCTGGATGCAGAACAGGAACTGGGAGTTAGTTCTGGCCTGTGCTAACAATCAGCCTGGATGTATAGTTACCCAATTTTAGAGGGTAAGGGATTTACACAGCCTCTTGTCACTACAAGAGAAAGAATCTCTATTTGCTTTTTCATTCTAACTGCAAAAATTTTGCTCAACAGACCTATTATTATTTCCACTTGATGGTTACTGCAGTAATTTCTTCCTTACAAAATCTGCTGGGAAGTAGAATGTATTAGTCTGTCTAAACATGGTTTTGTTTCTCTAGGCTGTGCATAATGCTTACAGAAAGAGTACTTGATCTGAATGACTCRAAGCAATATATGCTTATTGTTAAAATGCATGCTATTTATTTAGCCTGCATAATACCAACTGCATTCAATAAAAGAACAATGGTTTCCCATTCTCTTTTATATGAAGACTTACAGGCTGTGGTTTGTCCTAGGTTTCTGCAACAGACCCTGACCAAGAGGCTGATCAAAATGCCATTAACTATTCCTTGCATGGACAAGGGTCCAATAGCGAGTTCAGCATCAATGAGAACACAGGCGAGATCACTGCAAATAAAAGGCTAGACCGTGAGAAGCGATCAACGTGGCGCTTTCTTGTTCTTGCAACTGATGAGGGTGGAGAGGGACTGACTGGCTTTGCGGATGTGATCATAGAGGTGAAGGATGTGAATGACAACCCACCCTTTTTCCTCTGTGCGTCAGATGGTTGTTTCATGGGCCATGTCCTGGAAGATTCTCCAGCAGACACCTCTGTCATGGACATGACAGCAGTGGACCTGGATGACCCAAAGGCTGGTACAAATGCTGTTCTAACATACAGAATCATTCAAAATGTCCAAAATGAAATTAATCTGAGTTTGTTCTCAATTAACTCAGTTAGCGGYACCATCTATACCACGCTTGGGTCCCTGGATAGGGAGAAGGAAGACAGGTACCTAGTAGTGGTTGAGGCTAGAGATGGAGGAGGTCTCACTGGGACAGGCACAGCCACTATTTTGGTATCTGATGTAAATGACCATGCTCCAGTCTTCCTGCAAAGGATGTACACGGCATTTGTCTCTGAGAATGCAAGTATTAACACTGAGGTAGCAGTAGTATCTGCTGTGGATAAAGATGAGGGAGAAAATGCCATGGTGACATTCAGCATCCTTGACGGGGACAATGACCGCAAATTTTCCATAGAGACAGATAAAGTCAACAACTGTGGGCTTATCCGACTACRAAAGCGGGTTGATTTTGAGAAACCTCATGAGAGGGTGTTCAATTTGACTGTGAAAGCAGAGGACATGGATTTCTTCAGCATTGCTCACTGTGTGGTSTATGTGGAGGACTCTAATGACCATGCTCCTGTTTTCTACCCGCAGTTCTATGAAGTGACTGCTCTGGGGGAAGATGTCCCAGTTGGCAGCAAAGTTGTTCAGGTTTCTGCTGTTGACTTSGATTCTGGCCTGAATGGAAGGTTTTCTTTCCATCTGCTAAGCAGATCTGACCCAGGCAGCCAGTTCTCTGTGGCTAGTGATGGCTGGGTGGTAGTTGCAGGGCTGCTGGATCATGAGACAGTGACACAGTACAACCTCATTGTTACTGCCACTGATATGGGGCAGCCTCCTCTGACTGGCAGTGCCACTGTTTTAGTGACTCTGCAGGACGTAAATGACAACGGGCCAGAATTTGAGGTTCATTATAACCCAGTGGTCTGGGAAAACACAGCTTCTCCGCAGGTTGTCCATATGAACGAGACCTCTACTTTGCTGTACGCTAAGGACCGAGACACTGCTGCTAATGGAGCACCTTTCTCCTTTCACTTGCTCAGTGATTTTGATAGTGTGACTAACTTCAACTTGCAGGATTTCCATAATGGAAGCGCCTTGCTCACTGCACTGCGTACCTTTGACAGGGAAGTGCACAAGGTGTTCTACCTGCCGATTCTGATCACAGACAGCGGGATGCCACCCATGAGCTCAACCAGCACATTAACTGTGAATATCGGGGACCAGAATGACCACCCACATTCTCCTGGCTACACGGAATGTCTTATTTACAGCTATGATGGTAAATCACTCTCTGTTTCAAAGTATTACAGTAAGGCCAAAGGAGCAGCTATAAGATACAAGAAAGAACTCTGTGTTTTTCCATGTAAGCTAACATCTAAAAACTCCCCTGAAGTGTGCATAGAGCTCTCGCGGAGGAGTGTGGTGAGGAGCACAGGACTGGACTGTTTGGTTTGTGGAAGAAACTGAGCCAGACTTGAAGGAAGAGGATAGCTGACTTCTATTCTATGCATGCTTCTGTCAGACTTGAGTAATGATTCTTGTTTTCAGGTGCAGTTTTCCAGAGCATTAACATTTCAGAGGAAAATGAGAAAGAAGAATGAAGTTCCTAATATTGTTGAGAAATGTTAAGTCTTAATACTCAGAGAACTTTTTTCCCCTCTAGACTAAATTCAGTTTTGTTGAATACTGAATAGTCAGTTCGGTATTAGTGAATACTCTTAACCTGAGCTCATTTGTGAATTGCCTGAGACATTCGTGTAAGCCTTCAGCYGACAACTGTTACTATGGGGAATTTTCTGTGAATCCCAGCTGCAGGCGGTAGGACAGATGCCACCTTCCTCTCCCTGCCTTGGAGATTATGTTGCAGTTCTCTTGTGATCCAGTGTTCCTACTTAATGAGCCAAAAGCAAATTAAATGACACAGGTTAAAAAGTTTTTGGAGACTTGCCTCCATGTGGGCTTARGTCATTCATTCCTCTTTTTCAACTCTGATGTATATCCTCTGGTTGCATAATACATTAAATAGAGTATCTATTATGGAGACACTAGAAAATATTTCTGTATGGATGCTGCTGGCCATCTATTTTTATTGAAATGTTGCTTCTGGTTGCATAGCACATTAAATAGAGTATCTATTATGGAGACACTAGAAAATATTTCTGTATGGATGCTGCTGGCCATCTATTTTTATTGAAATGTTGTTCTGTCAGTTGGGTATTCACTCTCAAGTTCCACTTACTATAAAGTTGAAACAAAGTCTTGTTGTTTTTTGCTGAGAAACTATGGCACATACTGAGAATCTCTGCTTCTAGTCTAGATAAGTGCACTATCAGGTCTTTTCATTATACCTGAATTCTATTTTAGTTGCCTCTTTAAAAGGGTGAACTCATCTGTACTGTTAATTCCTGGGAAGGACTGTTCAAATCTTCAAAATTATATGTTTTTTTTTAATGTAAAGGTGAGAGGATCTGAAGGCTGCTAATATTTTGCCTGTTGCATTCATATCTTGGAGGAGTCAAACATCAGAGCATCCTTTATACAGTCTCATGCAAAATAAGATGAATGTTGTCATAGTTGCAAGACAACTTACAGGTTTCCTTCACTTTTGAGTGCAACCCTTCAGGTGGCAGGGTTTGTGCTGTTCACTTTTACAAAGTGAAATCTCACATTTTTGCGTCTCCTTTGTGTCTCTTCCATTCTTTACTCGGTAGAAACATGAATTCAGATACCTGCAAGTCTTTCCTTCATAAATGGCCTTTGTAAAACAAAACAGAACAAACCTATCTGTGAGATTTTCTGAGAGGATTTAAAAACAGTAGAATGGATGATGCTTTCTGTCTCACCTAGAAGTCTCACAATCTATTGAGAATGAGCCTACTTACTCTGTTTTGGACACCATTTCTATCTTACTGTAGTTTACTCCAAACTGTTACTGTCTTTTCCCCTTTGCAACCCTGTCAACATTTTGGTTTGCTATCCTTCCAAACCCCAGTTCTTTTCCTATCTATGTCTAAACTGCCCTACAAGTTTGTTGGACACTGAAGCAAAAATAGTGAAAATTAATAGTTCTGGCACAGGTTCTGAACATCTCCTACATCTTTCCTCGGAARTGGCTTAGTTTTTTCTTCCTGTCTGCTTTCTCCAGGCAGCCTCCTATTGAATTAAATCTGTGTAGCCATACAGCAAACATCCAGTAAGCAGGACAGTGCACAGTTTTTATAAATTGTTACACATCTTCCCCAGGGAATAATCACAAATACTTCTCTAGTGGTTTTAAACTTACTACAAACCAGTAAGACTTGAATGGCTGGCCTGTTTGTGTGCATGCATCTGTGTGCATAAATGTGAAAGTTCTGACTGTGCCATTTCTATGCTGTGTTGTTTTAGGTATCCTACCAACGACTGTACTGGGCCAGGTTCGTGCCCCTGATGATGATGACTGGGATCACAAAGTCTACCAATTTGAAGGAAAAACATCACGGTATTTGGAAATAAAAATGAAAGTTGGATGAAATGAAAGAAAACCTTTTCCCCACACAGAAATATAGACTGTATTTAAATTATCTCTTTGAAGACAAATAAAGCATTTGTTGATTAGAAGTTTTTGTGCAGCTCTCCAAAAGCCCTTCTGAGTATGGTACCACAATAAATATGGCTGTATGCCAAACTCATCCATTCTCTGCTGCTCAGTGGGCCAGTGTTTTTTGATGTGCCCTGTCTGCAGTAACATCACTTCAAATGCCCTGTTTACAGTCACATCCGTAGGCAATATCAGTGAGCTACTACAGACACTGCTCCGTCTACTTTCCATCCTCTCTCTTACAAGCTTCTGGAGAGCTGGTATTGCTCAGTCAGCACTTTTTTTAAGATCTTATTTGTACTGGATGTGGATTGTGAGGGGTGTTGGGAGGTACATGTGCTATTCASAGGTTTTACAGAGATGGGTTATGCCTGGTGCGAGTCACTCTCAATGAATATATCTAAACTAGGAGTTTGTGCTGTTTCTGAGGGAAGGGTATTGCTATAGGAGCCTAAGTCTTGATAACAAGTTCTAAGGCATCAGAGCAGGTAGAACCTCTCTATACTGGTGTAGAATCTCTAGGTGCCAAAAAATGTCTCTGATAGCTTTTGCGAAATAAAGTGGGTCAGAAAAACATTGGTGATACTTATTACATCTTAGCTCTTTAACTTTTCATAGCTTTTTCCTTGCCTTAACTCCTATTACAGGTACTTTAATCTTAATGATAACTCAGGATTGCTGACTATTAAAGAGGGAACCCCACCAGGAACATACAATATAAGAGTTAGAGTCATTGATGGTGTCTGGCCAGATGTGGTCTCAACTGTAAAGGTTACAGTGAAGGAAATCAAAGGTGATGCCCTTTATAATGCTGGATCTATACGAATGAAAGGTAAGCAATGTGATGAAGTACATTTAGGACTAAAACACTGAAACCTACCTCTTTAACATTATTGCTGTGTTATTTAAGAGTTCTAATGCTGCTAAACTTACGGTAAGAGTTAATAGCTTTCTACACGGTGGTTCGAAAATGCATCTTTGTCTATATGTGGAGGCACGTCCAGGGAGGAAAAAGACAGCAGGAAATGCTAGCTTGATGCAAAAGTCACAGACGTGAGATTTGTACATCAACTTTGCAACATAACAGCAGKTAATATTTTAAAATATTAATTTGAACAACCTACCTGAAATTCATCAAATTAGTTCAATCTTTGTGGAAGAGTAAAATCTTCTTAAACATGATTATGATTTAAAAGAATGAGAAAGAAGACAAATAAGAATCAAAAAGCTTCAAAACACAAATCTTTTTGCAGAATCTAGCATGGAAAAATTCAGAGCCTAAAAATGAAAACCTTGGTGAATTTGCAGTTGAATGCTTTTTCTGCAGTGTTAATATTTTATTTTGTGATGCTTCTCTCTTTTATTACCGCAAAAGTTGTAGCCTTCAACTATGTGTTTGTCGGGATTTAAAATGCCATTACAGGTATCACTCCAGAGGAGTTCATATCCCAGTTCCCTGAAAAAGAGAGTAAATACCACCAGATGAAGAAGCTGCTTTCAGAAATCGTATCAGCCCAGATGGAAAATGTTCACATTTTCAGTGTATTAAAAAGCCCAAGTCAAGCTCAAGGGATTGATGTTTGGTTTGCAGTTTATGGTCCACCCTATTACAAGGCAGAAAAACTTAATGGCAATGTAGCAGTATCCAGAGCACGGGTAAGTGTGTTTAATGTAAGTGTTCATATGAAACCACACCATCTTGTTACTGTGTCTTTTCAAACAGTATCTATTGCCTAGTGACCATGCATGTTCCCTCCCTCCTGATTGAGGGAGTTSTATGTGAAAAAGAGGGCAAATTTATTCAGTAAAGTAAACCATTCTWTAAGCACTTTGATTAAAAGTTTCAAATATGGATGTTTTAAAACCAGCCTGTAAATGCATGTTGAGTCACCCAGACACTCTGAGCTAACCTTTAGGAATACATTTTTTTTTTTCTGTTGACTGTAAAAACCTGTTTAAAGGATGTGTTTGGCTGTTGCCTTTCTATGTGCTGTCTTAATGTTTCAATTTATATTCTTCTACACAAAARTATTCTGTAAGTGAAACTCATAAACCTGTGTTCTGTCAAAAGTTGCAGCTTTATAATTTAAGAAGGCAAAGTAGTAAAGTAACCATTCTGCAGTACAAAAACAGGTTGGAAATGTAAATTGAAAATTTAATAAAGTTCTTACCCCTTGTGCAAAAAAAAGTTCTGTTAATAGCTAAACTACTTGCTCTGTTTGAAATGTGTCCATGGGTACACATAGATTGAAATAGAGTAATGTTTAAAATCAGTCCTGCATTAATAACTAACTGTTGCCAGAAAAGAGATTTCTGCATTGGACAATGCCTTCCTTTCTTTCCCAATCTTTTAAATACAAAAGTCCAAATTAGAAACAGAATCCAGAATCTACATAGATAATCTCCCAAAGCTAAAAGTAATTGTAATTTGTTCACTCTATTTATGATTAATTTCTTAATATTTTTGTCTTTGAAATACACTATAATTGACTGAGACTGAGATTGTGGCATAACAGATACCAGCTGAACTGCCTTTGTTCACTGTCACTACTTAGCGTGAGGTAGATGTTGGAAAGAAGTACCACTGTACAGCAACCAATTTTGAGAATAAATTAAGATCATCGCTATCATTTGTAATTTGTGAGCTTCCTCTCTGTGGAAAAGTCAGATGAATACAAGTAATTGTTCTCCACAGTTGGAAAACATCTTGGATATAAATATCACCCAAATTGGCATTGATGAATGTGTGACTGCAAACTGCACTCAGAGCACCGGATGCATCAGCAAGTATGAGCAAAGTCATGTGCCCACAATAACCACTGCTGGAAGCTTTTCACTGGTGTCAGTGACAGTCATGAGTAGTGCCCTGTGCAGCTGTGCAGCTCGGGAGAGCCCTCATCTCTCTTGCTCTTCGTACCAGACAAACCCTTGTCTCAATGGCGGCTCGTGTGTAGATACTGATTTGGGCTACAGGTTGGTAAAGCTTTGTCTGGTGTGCAGGCAAAATGGTTCAAACACCATCTGTATGGAGGAGGATGGGAAGTGTGAGGAGATAACATTATGTATCTTCTCACTGTGGTAATCTGGGTTTTGTCATACTTCACATRGGTCTTGCAAACAAATCTCCATTTTCCACCAGCTACTTAAGTTCATCGTAGTCTCCAGGAGAGCCTTGGGAGGTTTGCAAGCTGCACTGGTTCCCTTAATATCGTCCTGCAAAATGTTCATGTTCTGCGCAGCCATTAATATTATTAAACATTATAACTATGTCACTTACTAACCATTTCCCCATATTCCTTGTCTCCTCCTTTTTCTCCAAAAAGGGCACCTCATGGACAAAAATAGTATGAAGATGAAACCATGATGGGATTGTAGTAGCTCAGCATGAGCCTGCCACCCTTTTAGAAAGCAAGCCCTAAGCATGTTTGCTTCAGAATAAACATCCCAATATAGGAAGGCAGAAACAACTAACCAGCAGCTCTTGAGAACCCTTGATGAGGGTGATAGGACTCAGACTGAAGCTGCAGAAGTCCTGGATATAGTAAAGGTCTAAATGAGTCCCCATTGCTGCTTAGATGTAACCAACTGGGGAAATTTTGCTGCCTGAAAATACTGTAACGCTTAACAGTGTTCTGCCACCTATCATCTACTCGACTTTTAAGACTTTTGCTCCATTTTTCATTACTTTTATGAGTAATCTTTTTTCCCCTGTTCTACTTCTCTTACTCTGCTCTCATTAGGTACTGGCAAACTATGGAAAATAGAAAAAGAAATAGATGTCCAGCTGTTCTTCCTCTCTGTTCCCTTTCCCATTTCTGTTGCTCCTTTGGTTTCCCTCTTAAAACTTTTGTTACTGTAATGCTGTGATTGCTCTTTGTCCATTCTTGAATCACTAAAGTGTTAATAAACAAAGAATGAACCCTGAACACCTATTTTTCCTAGTGTAAAGGAAATAAACCAGTAAGTAGCTTGCAATAAGAGACTATCAAGTTCTGTGACTGTCACAGCTTTTCTCACTTTTTCTAGCCTTTCTTTTGGTTTCTTTTGCCTTCTTGAATCCTTCCTTTGGTTTCCCTGTCAAGATTATAAAGTCTTTTTAACCAAGCTGGTAACTAGGCCTGGGGAAATGTTGGTTTCTTCTTTTGCTGAAGAGATCAGAGGTTTTCATGTGCTTTCTATATTACAAAGGCTCAATTATTTATTCACAGAATTATTCTCGCATAGACATAGCATGATTTAGAACTAAAGCTAAGCTGTGTTTGTACAAAGAAATCAATAGGGAACATTTTGTGACAGAGGTGCTTTGCTAGTGCTTGTATAACTCATACTAGAGCCTGGGCAATGTGGGCTTCTGTGGTTGGAGTGGGGAATTCTGCTGTGGGAAAAGCCTTCAGTAAGTTCTGTTTGGATGGTAGAATTCTTTTTTCTTTTTCTTTTTTTAACAGATGCAGATGTCCTGCAGATTTCCATGGACCAGATTGCCAGCAGACAAAACACAGCTTCAGAGGCCATGGTTACGCCTGGTTCCCTCCTCTTAAGCCTTGCTTTCAGAGCCGTATCTCCTTAGAATTTATCACTGAAGTGGCTAATGGCATTCTGTTGTACCAGGGACCAGTAGCACGAGGGCAGCCTGGACAAATCGAAGATTTCATTGCATTAGGTTAAGAACTTAAGAAATATTTTTTTGTGTGTTTGTGTGACTTGGGGTTCTAGTTACAGTTATAGGTTTTTTAAATAGTTTGAAAAGTTATTCTCAAAAGATAAGGAGAATACAGAATGATTTGCCAGGATTCCCAGGCTGTATCTTGTCACTGTACTAGAAGCTGCATTTTTTTAATTAATTTAATTAAATTTAATTAAATTCTAAAGAACTCCTCAAACTGAAATCTAACTGTGATGTTGAGTTCACCTGGGTTAATACGGAAATATGATTAATGCTTATCTGATAAGTCTTTTCTTTACAGAGCTCTTGGGTGGCGTCCCATCACTGACTGTGAGACACAGCTCTGGTGACCTTTTCTTGCAGCTGTCACGAAAAGTTAATGTTGCAGATCGTCGCTGGCATAATATAAAAATTATACATGATGGAAAGGCAAGTGTAAACAGGGACAATCCTGTGGGAGCACTATTTCATGTATCTAGTTATCCCTTCAGAATCCTTTCTCACTTCTTTAGAGCTCTTTCTTCAAACACTTCATCACTGCAGCCATGCAAATTAAAGTTTATCAGCTCAAATTTCCCATTAATCTTGAGGCAGTGAATCAGGACAAGGCCTTGAGTAGTCTGATCTAACTTTGAAGTGAGCTCTGCTTTTTTTGTTTAATGATCTTGTCTAGTGGTTAGATTACAGACTTGTGATAGCCCAGAGAGCTAAAGGCAAATTTGTTCCTAGACTGATGCAGGGAAATGTCCTTTGTTTCCATGAGCAGGAAACTCTGGCCCACCAAGGGAATTCAGACAATTAGACTTTTGTATAGGGGAATTTTTTGCTGATAGCATACTGGTCAAGGCATCTGCTAGGTTGCCCCTTCCTTTATTCCATAAGACAATTTGAAGGTACATCTGGGATGGGGAGCCTGCAGAAAACTCCAAGAAAATACTGTCTTCTCTTTACTGTGCCAGTGATTTGACCTCTGGTAGGTCCTTAGTTATATGCCATGTGCAATAACTTTCCAGATTAGTAAATGGTAGTGTTTTATTATTTTAATAAACTTCCCTAGCTTTTAATTTCTAGTTACTATCCTCCCTTCTGCTTACTGAAATAAAATATGTAATTAAAATGTATCACTGTCTCCTGATGCAATTCAATAATGCCTTTCTCCAGAAAGTGAAGCTGGTTCTTGACCACTGCATAAATGTCTCAGTTAGAGACACTAGCAGTATCACTAAGAAGGTCTCCCAAATGGATCTGGCTGCCTGTGAAGCTTCTGAAGAGACTATGGGAACTCAGAGGTAAAAACCATTAACAACACAAACTGGAAACATAAGCACTGAAAATAGCTAAGAAAAAAGGGGAAAGGAGATAGGGGGAAAAATCGGCCAAATTTTTGTATTTACATGCCACTAATTCTTTCTTTCTCTGTCTTCCCTTCAGCATGGGTGGGCTCTTCAGTGGTCACCAGCCCCTGCAACTGGGTGGAGTTAAGAAGACTTTTCCGTACCACAATTCACAGAAGCACTTCAGAGGTTTTGTTGGCTGCATACGCAATGTCATTGTTGATAGTAAGGTAGGGCTGCTAAGACCAATCTTGGGTTTACTGATGCTAACTGTAAACACCTGATGTGGTGCTTTTCTCGTCTGTCCTAGGTCTATGATTTAGAGCACCCTGCAGAATCTTTAAACAGTGCTCCTGGGTGTGGCCTGACAGATGAAATGTGTAAGAGTGCTGGGGTGGCCTCCTGTGGTGTCCATGGCAAGTGTGTTGGTGGTTGGGATTTCTTTCACTGTGACTGTTACCCAGGATATGCTGGACCAGCTTGTGACAAAGGTACTGTAAGTTCTTGGAGGAAATTAATGGTGAGATCTGTGGGAACAGGCATCAAAACATACTGCTGTAAACTTGCCAGGACTTTGAACTGAGTAGCTTAACAGTACCATGCTGCACTCTGGGTGTGATCTAGACCTTCATCGATATAAAGATTCTTCTAACTCTTGTTGAATAAAGATAATGTAACAAGTGAGGCTCTTGAGGAGGACTGCTTTACTTTATGGAGAGGAAGCAGGTGGTCAGATGGGTTCTTTTGTTTTTACTCATCTTATTTCTCAGTGATGAAAGATGAAACATTTTGTATTGGTATTCTGCCTCTGGACATATGTCAAACTTTGTTGTATGATCTGTATATGGTGTTTGTCATCCTGTGGTGATCATAAGAGAGACTAGATGCCGGCTTGGGACATGGCAGATCCTCGTAGGTTCTGTCTGTGAAACCTGGGGAGACATCCCTCAATTCCTCCAGGCACAGTTTTCCATCTGTAAAAGGAGGATGACTGCACTTCCTCTTGTCCCTGGAGTGAACTCAAGCTTGCTTGCAGGAAGGAGCAGACAACTGGGGACAGGACTCACTAGAGTATCCCAGGAAAATTCCTCTCTTCTCATTAGCTAGAGTCTGTAGACGCAGAGATACTGAACAAAAAAGAACAATGGGCAAAGATGAGGATAAGGAGATAAGTTAAAGGAGAATAAAATATGCTTTAAGAAAGAAGAGATAGGAAAAAGAAGGAAAGGGAAAGGGAGTGCAGAGATTAAATCTCTTGATCATTTGATATTTCAAGTCTTGGAAACAAGACTAAGAGTCCCAGCACCTGTTGGGTACTTAGGCTTCTGTGACATCAACCTCTGATTAGCTATTGCTAACCCAGTTTTCTTCCTGTCCAGTCTCTTCATGACTTGGAGTATATCTTTATTTGGTAAGAAGAAATTTGTTTTTCCAAATTGTGCCTGGAGCAAGCAGATCTAGGATTACTGTCAGAGAATGAGACTGAAATAAGTGTTTGCTGCAAAAGAGCACCCAAGTCTTTTTGATTTAGTGATATTTGGTTTACCAAAAAAATGTAGAGCATCTTCATCCAGTTCTCTGCTGGTCAGCTGTCAGGTGGAGTCCTTAGGATGATGGGGAAAGAGTGAATTTCAGTGTGTTTTCCTTAGTTAAGATAATAAGAAAACACTGACTTAATCTTTCTTTCTGTAACAATAATCATGTATTCTGACTTCTTGACTCTGTGCCTCCCGCAGGGCTTTCTTTTGTTCCAAATGAAATAGGAAGTAAGATGCATATTTTCTAGCAGTAAAGGTTATTAACCACAGGACTAAACTGCTGAAGGAAACATTAGATTCTAAATCTTTTTGTCTTAAGATAAAAGCTAAATACTTTACTGGAAGATATGTTCAAGATTTAAAATGTGTGTGTGTGTGTGTGTGTGTGTGTGTGTGTGTGTGTGTGTGTGTGTGTGTTATTGGGCTAGCATAGGAGTGAATGGGTGAATGTGCAGCCTGTGACAGGCAGAATATTAGAGATATTATCAAATCTCCATGTATGCCTAAATTCTGTATTCTTGGTTTGTTCTTTTTCTCTGAATTCCCTTGAGAAGAATTTCCTGTTGGAGGTAGTGGGTGTTTCCCATGACATTTCGTTATGTTAGAGTTTCTTAATAGCTAAGATTCTGACATTCAAAATTGTTTAGTTCTTAACCTGTGGAGATCTATGGGAAAGTAAGTACTGAGATTTCCTGTTTGTTTATGTGTTATGTTTAGCACTTCCAGAATGGGCTTTTGGAAGGGACAGCTGGATCCATTATGCACCGAGAAGCATTCTCAGTGCCCACAGCACGCACATTCAACTGATGGTGCGCACCCGAATCTTCCACAGCACCCTCCTCAGCTTGGTCTCTACAGATGGGAATGGATACATGCGACTGGAGGTGATCAGTCCAAAACCCATTCTGTTTACGTGCTCTTAATTTGTCACGGAGTAGTACAGAAAGAGAAAAAGATGCATTTTCTGAATAAAGACTACTATTCCTCAATGTAATAAAGACCAAAAATTTTCCACGTGAAAATAACAGCTCTCATTTGTGTTATCCTTCTCAGAAATAAAGCATAGCCAGAACTGTGTTTCTTGGCTACAAGAGAATGTCGTGATAGCTTCTTGTAGCACAAATTCTAGTTGCAAAAAGTGCAAGTGGGTGCATGTGATGCAGGTAGAGTGAGGAAGAGTGTATTGTCTTGCTTACCTTTCCCTTTGCTTCTGTCTCTGACTGTAAAACTTCTGCTTATGCTTTTTGTTTCTGTTGAAAAAAAATGTGTGGAATATATTAGCCAAGTAGAAGCTGATTATTTGAGCTATGACTGGAGGGTGAGCTAGAAAGACTTAGAGATAGAGATCAGTAGGGAGGAGACTGAAGAAAAATCTCATCTTAAAAAAGAGAAGAGGCCTATAGGGAAGAAAGCTGGTAATTCCTAGACCTGCAGTTTGTTCTTGTAACTTTTGTCTTGCAATAAAGCACCTTATTGCACCTTTAAAAACAAGAGTATCATTTGTATTTAAAACTGAGGTCTATTTATTGAGGCAGCCCRCTGTCATAACATTTGGATGCGTGTTTCTATTATAGTAAAGATCTTTATCATCTTCTTTTAGGTGGTTGGAGGTTCCTTCAGTGTAAACTTCAGCTTAGGGGACAAAAATTACTCTCTGAGGATGAGCACTTTACGTATAAACAATGGCCAGTGGGTTCTGCTGACCATGGAGCGCTACAACAACGAATTTACCCTGCGTGTTAATGATGGTGGAGGTGATCAAGAAGTGACCTCTGTCTTGGGTACAAACATATGGTTTGAAATGGATTGGGCAAGCATTGTGCTAGGAAACCGCCTTCCCAACCATTCAGAGAGTGATTTCCAAGGTAAGTGATGTGAGGAGTTTGCAGGAGGAGGGAGTTAAAACCTACAGAGTGGAATCTTCAGGGCTATAGAAGAGTCTAAAATCCAAGTAAAGGGAATTCAGAGCTCGTGTTCTGCTTTCCATTTGCCATTATATTTAGTCCTAGTGAAGATAAGAAATTTACTGTACAAAATAGCACTTCAGGTTTTTATTTCCTGTGCCAGAGGCCCCAAGTGAGAAAGTCATGCAGGGATCTTCATTCTCTTTTTGACTGGGAAAGGCTTAAGGAACAGACACCATGTTTTCTGGTAGAAAGGTAAAGATTTACAAGATGTTTCACAGCTCTCCCTCCATTTCATCCAGTAGGGGTGCTGGGACTTTGAGACTGTGGTTCAACAGAAGGCAGCTTTTCCACTGTGTTCCTTCTCATTCAGTCCTACTTTCATGATTATATTTTTAAATCTAGATTAATTTAATGAGGGCATTGTGGTTCATAGCATAGTTCTGCTAAATCGTTGCACTGGCACAACCAAGCTGTCCTGGTGAAGCGGTGTAGATCTGTTAATCAATCAGGGCACTCAGACACATGTCCTGTAGCTCTTCTAATGTGAAATTGGTAAGTGGTAAGAGGTCCTTTTAAGTTTTTCAGTAGCGCAGCATGCTTTAAGGTCTGCATATGTGTCGAGGGCAAGACTTAAGGTGGGGAAGTGGCTAACACAGTGTATTTCTCTGTGCACTCCCCTGCTTTGGTGCAGGTTGCATGCGTGATGTCCAGCTGAATGGTCAGCCGCTTCTCGTGGAAGGCAAAAGCACAGAGTTTGGCTTAATTCTGAGGCGACAAGGTGTCACGATGGGATGCCATTCCACTGCCTGCAGCAGCCAGCCCTGTTACAGCCCTTTCTTTTGTGTAGACCTGTGGAGAAAATATGAATGCCGGTACATTAAGCTTTTGTTTTACCTGGGGTGGTTGGGAAGCTCGCTCTTTCCACTTTTGGTCAGGTAAATTGCTGTTAGCAGTGAAACTCCTTGCTGCTGGTGATCAGAAGAGGCATCTCAAGGACAGATCCTGTGCCCCATCTCATCTCCTATCACAGCCAAACTTGCTATTTCCTCTAAGTCTGGTATGGAACCTGTTTACTTCACCATTTTTTCCATGATGAGAAGATCACAGACCAGTGAGGAAATTAAATGCTCTTTGAGTAAAAGGTGGATTGTGAAAGCCTTAAGCTCAGTTCCTGTATTTCTATATACACACACATATGTGTGTGCATATATATACACACATACACACTGTAAAGAAGCTGAAATTAATAATACTTTTTATAAAGAACTTTTCAAATTAGACTGTCCTAAAACTGGTTTCTAAAACTGGCTGCCTAAGATCAGAAACAGAGCCCCCCATCCTGATACCGTAGTCAGTAAGCTTATTGGAAAAGACCCAACCTTTGATGAAAATTACCAACATATTAAATGTGCAAATGAAAATATAGGCATTTTTGTTTGAAAAGCAATCATACAAGGCTGGGAAAAGGTGCTTACGCAGATGGAATTCCTCCAGGTCAGCCAGAATTAGATTAACCTGTGTCATGACTGGAGATAGGAATGTCATTTACTTTCAGCACTTCTGAGGGCTACTGAATTGTTAGTGAAAGAGGCTGTGAGGTGGAAGAGAGTCTTAAACATACTTCAGAATACTCCTCTGCAGTCTGCTTGTAAAAGAACAACTTGAAGAAACTCTTCAACTTTTTCACTAGTACCAATGTTTCTGCTCTTCAGAGAGCAGAAAGCAGGTCTTGTGCTCCTCAGAGTATTCCTGCACTGCCTCTCTAACTTTATATCAGAAGAAAACACTTTTTCTGGAGGTTAAAGTCCTGAAAGACAAGATAGGTCATTCTCAGCCAGGCAATGACTTCTTTTTCCCAAAAGTCCAAATGAACATTACCGAGCTTATACTAAGTGCTTACTAGCCCTTTTTCCTTTGGTCTCAGTTACCCATTTCCTGTTAGGCCTTTCAGACCCATCTGTACAAAAGGTTACTACTCAGAAGCTGAGAAGCAAAGAGAGCCCCCCCCTCTTTTTTTTAAGGAAGGAGTGAAACTTGTTTTCATGCATTACCTGGGCAGAGAAAGCAGAACGTATGTTTGCATTTTCCTAAGCCTACTTGCTCACAGAGTTACAGTGTGTTAGAGTAGCAATGTTTCTTACTATCATGTGGATTTGTGATTTGCTTGAAAAGACTTAAATTTTAAAGAAAGAAATTAAAGCAACAGACTTCATGCAAAGAAATGCATAGCTGCAGGTGCTTATCCTGTCTAAAAAGTATCTTGCCCTTTTTTTGTTCAGGTGTCCAGCTGGGAAAGTAGAAGTGACTGATAACCTTACAGGGCTCAGACACTGTACCTCATCACCTTGTGGACACTGGACCTGTAGGAATGGGGGTACCTGTGTGGCCCAGTCCCAAGACAAGACTATCTGCCAATGCCCCGATGGTTACAGAGGAAGATGGTGTGAAATAAGCCAGGTGAAGGCAGGAAGACCAGTTGGACTCAGCTCTGGCTCTATTCTGGCAATCAGCATGTGCCTCCTTGTCTTCCTAGGTAGGAAAGCAAGTTTGTTGGTTTGTTTTTTGGTTTGGGGTTTTTTTTTTCATCTTGCACCTTGACCTTGAGTCACATCAGTTTCAAGTTTCATCTTTTCTGGAAATCACCAGTTGGGGTTCATTTGAGTATGCTACTCAAATGTTACTTGCTTAAAGCTGGCTCAAGCAAAGTTAGAATTTCCCTCTTCCAGAATCACTTATTTTCACTCCTCCTTAAATAGAATCTTCCCATCTTTATGTACAAATCTGTGTGCATCTATTTTCATCTGAAACTTCCAGCTGCTTTGAACCCTCATATGTGTGTTACATAGCACCTACAACTGGTATGTGCTATTTGCATATTAGTAAGGCAGAGAGCTTTCTCTAGAGAGTTTATGGTCTATGGTTATGTGAATGAGGCAAGCCTCATTAAGAATGCAGAGCAAAAAGAAATGTTCAATATGTGTCAAGTTTTAGGTGCACTTTGGTTGAAATAATATACCTTAAAATTGCCCGTTTCCCATATTGATAATGAAAACCTGCATATACCTCTCAGAACAGTAAAGATTCCAATGATTATATTACACGTGTAACCTTCATTAAAACAGTGTTTTACTTACTTTGGGTATCTTATTTACTCAGGATTGGTGAAAGGCCAGAGATTGGCCAAAATGCCTTCTATTTAAATGGATTCCTTTAGGTAAGTAAAATACCCTTTTAATGAAGTTTATGATGTTATAGATAGATAGATGATTCTTTACCTGCCTGAAAATAACTTGTTTATACACTAATAATTATGCATTTCTTACCTGGGAATTTGCTTTTAAAATAAGACTAGATTTGATATCACAGGAGTCATTAACTATGTGTTTGTCATATGTCATACTTTGTCGTATGTCATATAACAAATATGTGTATTCATTTTTTCCAGCTCTTTTGGTCTCCTACACAGTGTGGAGTCAGTGGGGAAGTTCAGGGTTTCGGAAAGGAGGAATTTACCACATTCCTGAAGAGCATGAAAGCTGGGAGGATGTTAGAGAAAACGTCCTCAATTATAATGAGGAAGGAGGAGGAGAACGTGACCAGGTATGATGCAGCTTCAGTTCAGTCTTTGCAAACCAAATGTCTCCCTACCTTTCCTTTCCTAGACTTTTATTCATTTTTTTTTAATATTATTATTTCCTTCGCCCATTTTTTAACCTAAAAACTCTTGAGTGGAGGATTTTATTACAATCTGATCTGTATTTTTCACACTGGTCAAATGTGGCCACCTTTTAGGAGGCCACCCTGGGGACAGCATAGCACTTTGTACACAACGTTCTTGGTTTAGCTGAAGACTCTCAGCATTTAAAGGGATATGGTATGATCTGAACTTGGCCCCCTGAACTAGCCCCACTCTTGTCCTCAGTTAGTAGAAGACTGACAGAATCTGGTTTGTGGTTGCATTGGGTTTTGAAGTATTTTGGGGGAATGTTTTCTTTCATGTTTTTTCTGATCTTTACTTTCTTTTTTTCCAGAATGCATATGATATAGATGAACTGAAGAAACCTCTCCAAAACGTTCCCCACTTCTCCTTGAGGGCAGCTGCTCTGCACTCCAAGACACCCAGCGGCCCAAAGAGAGAATCACTCCAAAAACGTGCACATCAAAAACATTCAACAACAGCTGTTACTAGTGTTCCCAATTTCAAAGAATATGTGTCTCAAATTGTCTGGGATGCAGACAATGATCTACAGAGTCTTCCAGCTGACACTATTCATTATTACTGCTTAGAAGGGCAGTGCTCTCTAGCAGGGAGCCTTAGTTCCTTAGACTCTATTAGTGATGATGATGATCTAAATTATGATTGCCTCCAAGAGTGGGGGCCAAAGTTTGCCAAGCTTAAAGAACTCTATGAGCTCTCAAAAGAACATTTGTGACTGGAGCTAAAGGAACTCAAAATATTGCCATGACTTATGGACACTTCTTTTTTTATATTTAAGCCAAATCAATTAAGTTATTTATGCAAACTTTTAGTAAAATTAATACGAAATATTCATTTTTCCCAGAAGTGACAATCTGAACAGTCTTTTTATATGCACTGTATAAACAGTTATTCAAAGATACAAGTGCGAAGGCTTTTAATGCATGAGTTTTCTTGAAAACTTTGAAATGTAGGATTTGTATCAAATAGTATAATAATATCCTTTTCTTTTTGTGGAGACCACAGAGAATTATTATAACTCTCCCGGATGCAAGAACTTCAATTATTTTCTCCTTAGTATAAATGTGATTCCTATCATATGTATAGCAATGGGTGGGGCATTTTTTAAATTGCATTCATTAAATTCACAATTAGAAATATTAAATATAAAACATTTTAAATTTCTGTTTCTCTTCTTAGCTTTTTTTTCTTCTAATTCTAACCTCTCCCAACATGACACACACACTTGCTCACTCTAACAGGCTGCCCAGCTCTGAGACTTTTTCTCTACAACCCCTTTCTCTAATCACCTATGAAATGGGAAAAAGAGAGATTATCATGGCTGTGAATAGGACTTTGCTGTTGTGACAGTTTTACACTCTTAGAAATGGTGATAAGACTTGGAAAACATTTCTATTCAGTAAGCTTTTTTTCCAACTTCCCATTGCACTTACAACCCTTCTTCAAAGTTTGCTGTTGGAAAAGAAGAGCTCATAGCAGGCGTGAAGAGAAGTTAGAAGGGAATCCAGGCAAAAGGTGGAACTGAACTCAGTTCCAGCTCAATAAGTGTCCTGTCAGTCAGCACACTTATTGTAGAAAGTGGAATCAGCAAAATACAACGCGTAGGAAACCTCTGTTCGCCTTTGCTGCCCCCTTCCCCTCTCCCCCAAAAGCATGGTTTGAGCACGGGATAGAAGGGGAGTCAGGCTTCTGAAATCTCATGTTGACTTGAACACTCATCTCAATAGCCACAGGTAAAATCACTTTAAAATGTTCTTTCTCATTCCATCTCCCGTGTGTTCTCCTCCTCTCCCTTAAATAGGGGCAGTTCGCAGTACAGGGGGTGATGTGTGAATGTTAGTGCTTACAGAGTGCTTAAAAGCTCATAAATGCCAAGGATTTTTAAATTGTTTTCTACTTAGTAGCTTTTAATTAGTAGCACATTATGATACTGCAGGTTTAGTTTTTGTTGAAATCTTAACAGTTCCTTTGATTTACAAATACTGTTTTAAATTTGCACCTTTCATTACTATTGGTCATTTTGCTTGGTGTAAGAAATGCAAATGTATATTAGTTTTGTACATAGAAGGAAGATTTTGACAGTGTTAGAACAAATATAATTTGCACTGAAAAGTGAACAGAAACACCCTAAGGACTGAATTTAAAAAATCTATATTCATTCCCTAAAATGATTTCCATAAATGACATTAAAACAACAATATTTATCAAAGATTTGGACCAAAAGAGTGACTCAGCTTTTTTTGTGCCAAATGGAAATTGTTTTGTTTTTACAAAGTCATAAAAAATTAATAGTGTAGCTATTTAACATATTACCACATCTGGCTTAATGTACATTTTCCCTGCTTTCTAAAGATGTATGATCTTCTTGTAAGGAATTGTAAAATCTGTTAATATATTATGCTGTAAATGAAATGAGCTTCAGATCACCAGTAAGGCATTTGTTCTGAGTCTTGAACTCCTAGAAAATTTTCATTAAATGCATATACTTTTTTTTTTTTAATCATTCTTTATTAAATTGGCTCCTCTCAACTTGGTTTCAAGTAAAGCTTAGCAGAATTACCCCACTGGTAAATTCTGCCTCTTCGAAAGAGAAGAATTTGAACAATGTGCTGCAAATGATGCTTGAGACAGGCTATTACGACCCAGAGGATTATTTTTTAAATTCATCTTCTGAAGCCTGCCATTTTAAATATGAATACGCAATAAAAATTAACTTAGGAAAGCAGAAGCAGCAGTTGATTTTTTCCCCCCCAAATAGCTGAAGACGCAAGCTGGCAGGACTGAAGCTAAGAAATTACGCTGTAGCCTAGACACTTGATAGGCCAGTGTCTTCGTGAGAGGCGAGGAGGAGGAAAGCTCTTCTCCACCGTTGGCTCMCTTACTCCGAAATACAGAACATTTCCTCTCAGCAGGCAGCAGTCTAGTTAGAGTTGAACGTAACGGGTGAAGAAGGGGATTTTGTACGGCAAGGAACACCTGAAGCGCCAGGAGAGGGCGGTGGCGCGGGCGCGGGCGCGCGAAGGGCTCGGCAGGCTGCGTGGCGCGTGGCTCTCCCCCGGCGGGATCGGGCGCGCGTGCTGGCCGAGGGGAGCCGGCCGAAGGGCCGAAGCGGGCACCCCTGCGAAACAGCGTCTCGTCGCGCTTGCTGCAGAAGTTGTGGCTGGTTAGAAAAGGAGCAAGTCTCCTAAATTCGCTTCCTCCGCGCGGGCGAGGAGAGGGCGGAGGGGCCCCGCGGCCGGCACATGCTCGCGGTTGCCCCGCCGGACCCGCCGCACCGCAGCGCCGCGCTGCTCGGACGCGCGGGCGCTGCTCGGACGCGCGGGCGCTGC
>NW_028185037.1:2291619-2330552 GCF_003343005.1 Rhea americana | reverse complement strand
TGCGGCGCGGCGCGGCGCGGCTGCCCTCCGCCATCTTGTGGCGGCTGCCGGCTGCCCCGCGGGGCGCGGCGGCGGTTCCCGGCTCCTTCCGTCGCGCCGGGGCGCAGCGATGAGCGCGGAGGCGGCGGACCGCGAGGCCGCCACGTCCAGCCGGCCCTGCACGCCGCCGCAGACCTCCTGGTTCGAGTTCCTGCTGGAGGAGGCGCTGCTGGAGCAGCACCTGCGGAAGGCCTCCCCCGGTGCGTGCGGCGCGGCGCGGCGGCCGCCCCTCGGCCTCGGCCCGGCCTCGGCGCGCCGCGGCTCCGCCCTGGCCCCAGGGGCGGGTTGGGGCGCCCCGGGGAGGGCTCGGCGGGGTGCCCGCGCCTCGGGCGGTGCGGAGGTGTGGGGTGCAGGCGGGTCAGGAAGAGAGGCGGGAGCCAGGGCTCCACGGTTACAGCGACGCGGCGTTGGTTAAAGCAAGCGAAAATGTTTTATTTATTTATTTTTATTTTATTTTGTTGCTGCATTAAATTCCCTGCTTGAGAAAGTGATTTCTCCGTCTTTCCTGTGTGATAGACCATTTTCCTTTTGCATATACAATTTTTTTTTTTGAGAAGTGGTGCAAGAAGTTGTCAGTGCTTCATTTGAAAGTGCTGCTGTTTATAAAACATTTCAGTTGGCATCTGAATTTTCCCCCTTGAGTCGTGCTAGCTGCAAGAGCTAGAGTCCTCCTGAAGGTTCAGTGCTGAAATTACTCTGATTAAAAACTGTAATGAATAAAAACGTATTACAGGAAACTTGCCATATTTAACAGTAGCTATTCTTTTGAAGATTATAAATGGGATTTGGTAGYTGTCTTTTTCAGTACCTGAATTCTACTAAAAGATAGAGGATACAGGCAAACCTAGGGCAGTATTGCTTTTATGAAAAATAAATTTAAGCACAGCCTACATCATGTGCTTAGTTCTTACGCTGTTACTTTCCAATTAAAAATACTGGTTAATATTTGATGTATGTTTCACAAAATTCAGAGATAAATCAAATGATTAATTTTTGATTCTTCAAAACAGTCCTTAGATTCAGGACAGACTCTGAGTCTACTACTATAAGAAAGAGATTTGGGAGGTTTAACTTCTTTTTCTCTTTTTTTTTTTTTAATCAAGCTAATGTTGTTTTCTCCTCTATACTTATGAATAACTTCTGCTATTTCTGAATATATTTAGAATTATAAATGTCTATATATTTTTACATCAGTTAACTTAAAATTTCAGTGGACAATACTTACTTTCCTTTGATGCAAGATCTGAAATTCTGGTATTAGGTAATACAAAATAGTGAAAATAAATGAAAGTACGTGAGTGCAGTTACTATGGTTAAGTACACTTAATGGTTAAATGAAGATGTGAGTAATCTGATTTGATTCAAACTAAACAAGATATCCTCTGGGATTAGAATCTGCCAGGTGAAAATGTCAAATGCTAGGTATAAATGCTAAGGAGATGTTCTCTGATCATGGTCACAACTGCAATAAGAAATGAATTTCTGGGTTTACGTGGAATCTGAAGAGTGGCTGTATTTTTTGCAGATCCACCACCTGTACAGCTGATTGTCCAGTTCTTGGAACAAGCTTCCAAGCCATCGGTGAACGAACAGAACCAAGTCCAGCCACCACCTGATAACAAAAGAAACCGCATTTTAAAACTCCTTGCTCTTAAAGTTGCTGCTCATCTTAAGTGGGATTTGGATGTATTAGAGAAAAGGTATGGACTGTGTGTTTCATGCTGAAGTTGTTAAACTAAGAACTGCCATGGGTTCTTTGTTTTAACAAGCAGGAATCAGTCTTACTCCCTATTCTGACAGTATCTTTCTTAGATTAAGAAGAGTCCTGGGTCTCACAATTGGAATCAGGTTCAATTTCCTCTGTAGATCAGAAAAACTTTGATAGAAGATTCATAAAAGCGGTATCTGTGAGCAAATCAATACTGTTAAAAATTAATGAGGAAACAGAGTAGGACTTAGGCACTGTGATATGCAATTTTTACCCCAAATTTTACTCAGTGACCCTGCAAGTAGTTAGATAGGCATAGTTACAACAGGCGGTAGGAGGGCCAGGAGCTATTTTATTCTGCCAGTGCTGAGCATGTCAGGGAAATGTCCTTCAGTAATGTAAAAGCYTAATGGGGTAAGACTTGTTCTCCTCTAGCTTTTCATTCCGTATTACAGTTGTCAGACAGAGGACTGCAGACTTCTTCAAAAAAGAAAGTTTTAAGTTCCATAAAAGTTGCATCAACTCTGTGATTAAAAAAGATTTTTCTCTTGAGTTGATCTGAAAATTGTATATTCTTTATAATGCTATATAGAAATTTTCAAACTTCAGAAATATTTTGGAAAACTTTATTCTTTCAAATTACTGGTAGGGTTTGTCTCTTCCTATATACTTTTCTTTTCCTATTCTTACTATATGAATACTTTTTCTTTTTTCCTTCAAGTAGTGTACTATAGTGAACAGTAAAAGGGTTAGGAATGAGATATCCATGGTTGTTCTGTTCTCTTTTTTTCTAATAACCTAACAGATGACAAAAACACTATGTCATATTTATCTACCTTATTGAAGCATTATGAGGCAGAATTAMTGACTGTCAGAGTACCTTTGCAAGATGCTGCACAATGGCAGGCAGTATAGTGAAGTCTTTATTATGGTTAGTTATGAAAATATTGTATGGATGCATATATTTTATATGCAATAAGGTTTTCTGTAGTTTAGTTTTGAAAGTTACTATAATAGGAATATGTGAGTGGGGGCTTTTCTTAAGACTACTTCCATTTTTGCAGGAATTGATATCTGTTCTTGGCATATTTTGTGTCAATTAATATTTTCTTGAAATTCAAGTATAATCCTGATTCATAAATCATTCCTACTGTATGACAGTATTGGACTGATTCTGGGATTCTCTAGGATTGTTTTGTCCCTCTTGGGTTTTTTTGAGAGAGAGAGCAGAACAGTCTGAAGTGCTTTCAACTACTAATTCAATGCATCTGATGCATTCAGTAGTAGTAAGAATTCTTGTTCTAGCTTATGAAGCCTAGGGTTGTTCTTAAATAAGAACCATACTTCTTGTATTTTAACTGATTATAGCCAGATATTCAGTCATATTAGTTTAAAAAAGAATAAAATAACTTGAGCTCAGCTTTTCTTTTCTTTCTTCTTCTTTTTTTTTCCCTTTTACAAGTTCTACTGTTAAAGATGTTTACATGKTGTTCTACTGTTGCCAATGAAAACAAGATTCTTGGACCTCACACAGTAAAAACAACGCTCGTGAGCTTTGTTAGTTTGAAACAATAGCTTGATAACATATCTGGAGTCTGACATGACATAAGGCCTAAAATTGACTAAATGAGAGTTCTGGTGATTACTGAAAGTGTGGTTTCAATTGGTTGTTTTCAATGCTTTTTTTTCCTCAAGGCTGAAGGTACTTCGGCAGCAGATGATTGCTTCTAATTTCAAACATTCTTCTGATAAAAATATCTAAATTAGTAATAGTGTTTCAGTTGTGTTTAATTATTCATCAGAAGCCTAGAGTAGTGCAGTCCTGTGTGCATGCCTTCTCTTTTTATCAAGAAAGGCTCTGTCTCAGCTGATGTATAGTTTTACGTATTATTGCTTACAATGAAACTTGATCTATTCCTGTTCCTAGTGTTAAATTCACTGYGTGCTGGTAAATCCTGCAGGATAGGAGCCAAGCCATGATATCAGAGATGTCCCCTTTACAGGAGGATAATCTCACTTGCTTTTTACCTTCTGGAAGTATTATCTAGGACTGTTCTGAAAAGAATTTCTTACTGATTGGGACCTTTTATTATAACAGTTGGATTACTTTTGGAGTATGTCTGTGCAGACTAATGCAGTGGTGCATAGACATAGTTCAGCTATGTTAAAGGCAACCCTTCACCTGGGCTGACCTACACTGCTAGTATTGCTAACTGCTTCACATACCTACCTTTAAAACCCATCTGATCTAGAGCATTTCATTATGCTAAAAGGATGTAATATCCTATGGAAGTAAGGGTAATAAGTAATAATACAGTACAGATTAATTGTATATATTAACTGAATATTCCAGAAGCAGGATGATTATGTGAAATATCTGATTTTCTCTCTCTCTCTCTCTCTCTCTCTCTCTCTCTTTTTTAATAGTTTATCTGTTCCCGTATTGAACATGCTACTGAATGAACTTCTATGTATCAGCAAGGTTCCCCCAGGAACTAAACATGTGGATGTAGACTTGTCCAGCTTACCCCCGACCACTGCAATGGCTATACTACTCTACAACAGATGGTAAACAACCTTAAGGCAATAATCTTAGCATTGTGATAGTACAAYTTTATTTCCTTCTTTCTGTGTACTTGTACGTAGAGAATTTCAGAGTCTCTATTYAATAATAATAATTTTTAATTTATAGATAGGTGCTAACAAGTGGCTGAGTCTGAAAAGAAATTTTAAAGCTGTCTCTGTTCCCTAACAAGATATTCAAGACAGTTCTTTGAATTGTCACCTTCATATAGATAAAAATCTTGCTGTCTTATGACTTGTATGGACAGAAGAAATTTCTTGTATCTTCTACTCAAAAGCATATCTAATATTTATTCAAATTGAGTATGGTATCTGAAATCATAAATTGCTATTTTTAAGAGACCTGTGAGCTGCTTATTACACTTCTGAGGCTGACACAACTCTTCATGTAATTTTCTACCCTTTGTAGGGCCATAAGGACCATTGTTAAAAGTAGTTTTCCTGTAAAGCAAGTGAAACCTGGGCTACCTCAGTTAAATGTGTGAGTTACGAATATATTTTGCTTAGATTTCACATTTATTTTGTAATCAGAAACCATATTTTTACTTGGATTAAAGCATTTTAATGTGCTAGGGTTGCTTAAAATGGCTATTTGTAACATGGTAAACTTGCATTTATTTTATTTTAAGTATATCCTTATTTTCCTGTCAGATGTACTTGATACATGTCTGTATTTTTATATAATTCCATTTGTTTAGTAYGTTATAATCTCTATCACTTCACAGAGCAAGAAAAATCATGAAAGAAAAGGAAATAGCTATTTCTCCTGGGGAGAATTCTTATTCTCTAGTCTAGTTTAAACACGGTACATTTCTTGCATCCTGTCATAACTTTCACCAGTTTGCCTGATATAATTGTCTTATTATAGCAATTCACCAAATTATATATCTGATAACCTGAGAAATAATACTTTCCTCTATTTCATTAGGCAATAATTTATAACTTAAAGTCAATATTGAAGTCAGATTTTAGAAGATGTGTTGCTGTGGTTGCAGCCTATTCTTGGAATTGATTTTTACATTATAAATTTCTCTGGAAAGTATCACTGAAGTGCTCCCAGTGAATGAGCCTATGGAAACTGATTTCTTCCTGATAGTTTTGCTAATGTTAACAGTGTGCTGCGAAAAGTCTTAAAAAAAAAAAAAATGGCATTGGAAACTTTGAAACTTCCATTTTATTAAACCACTTTCACAGACTCAACTCTATCCATTATAATTCTGTATTTCAGATAAAGATAGATAAGAACATTCAATGATCCTTCATAAGTGATGTTAAAAATATAGTTATGTGAAACTTACTCAAGAATTAATCATTGTGGTCTAGAACACGAAGTGAAATAACATGCTAGTTTGCTTTGTAACTGAGATATTGCTTTCTTCTAAAACACTTCTTGCAGGATGAATCAGATGCAACAAGAAAAGGAACTAACTGAAAACATTTTGAAAGTGGTGAGATTTTTGCTTTATATTTGCTTGAATTTCAGATATGAATATGAACACTCAGGAAATCACCAGTAGCAGCACAATATTGTTAGATACAGTATGTTTTTTACATATTTGTTTATACACCTCTCATTCATTTACAAATTGTAGTTAATAAGCTTGTTCACCAATGTCAGTATCTGCTACTATTCCAGTATGTTTATGTTGGACAGTGTTATCTCTGCTTTGCATGTTGTCTGCGATCAAAATGTTCTTTTGTCAGTCTGTCCTTGAAGCCATATGAATTGAGCTAGTGTCTACACAATCAGTGTGCAATTAAGACCATAGCAGTTTGAGCTGCAAAATCATATGGCAGCAAAATGGAGTGTTTATGACTTTTGTTAAAAGATTTAGTAGTTGTGTATTTTATGTTTGTAGCTTTCAACAGAATGCTAGTTTGCCTGAGGTGTTTCCTTTTGAGAGAAGCAAGAAAGAGGAGGAACAAGCCATCTACTTCCAAAAGTAGCCTAGCTCAATTTCCTTCTCCTGAGCTTCTTAGAATCAGTTGATGTGCAACTGTTTTACCACTTACCTTATGAAAAAATCTTGCTACAAGTCTTTCAGTTCAAACAGAAACTGTTCTTATTTCAACTATGAAGCAGTAACTTAGAATTTACAATGCAACTGTTGCAGAACTTGCTAATGCTCAGAAAATTGACAGCAAGGAGTACAACAAAACTAACAACAAAATTGTCTGTTTGGTTTAACTGAAATGCAGAAGCTAGAGTGCTTCGTGGAAAGTCAGGATCGGATCCTGTTTCTTTGAGTAGCTGAAATTGAACTGGAAGTCACAATTTTTTTTTTTATTGTGTGAGAAATACAGGAGCAGATTCTAAAAAGCAATAAGATAGGTGTTTCACAATTAAGGGCGTTTTTACTATCCTTTTACTTTATTGTGACATTTTTGGTGTAAATTTAAACCGAAAGCTAAACTCAAAACCAAGAGAATAATTTTGTTAATGCATTTGGACTATTATAGTTGAAAGAGCAGGCTGCTGATTCCATCCTGGTGCTAGAAGGAGCACTTAAATTAAACAAAGATCTTTATGTCCACACTATAAGAACTCTGGATTTATTAGCCATGGAGCCTGGTATGGTGAATGGAGAAACAGAAAGTTCCACAGCTGGACTGAAAATCAGCGCAGAGGAGATAGAGTGCCAGGTAATTTACATTCTAAACTAAAGCTTTCAGTTTATTTGTTTCTTTGGACATGGTGAGTAATATTTTGAGATAAACTACAGTATTTTTCTGTTGATCTTTGTGTCCTATTTTTAATGCAATAAGATTCTGGTTTTGACTTTTTTCTAACTTTTCTATATTATTAAATATTTTCTAATTACCATGTTGAAACAAGTTTTAATAAATACTGTTAGTCACACCTTTTTTCTTGCATGATGCCTCACTTTTTTTCCCTTTTTGCAGTAAACCACTGTTTGGCAAGGGCTATTTATTGCACACTGTTTGTAAGATTACATGCAAATCATAGTATGTGTAATTTCAAAATGCCTATGCAAAATTACTTGTACTGAGATCACCATTTAAAAGGAAGAATTTACTTATATATGTGAGGTATATGTAGTATATATCGGCACACTAAATAAGACTTGAAATAGATTAAAGTTTGTGTAAGGATTGAGCTGAAATACTTAATGTTTTAGTAAATGTATTTTTACATAAATTTCAAGATAAAGTATTTTATATTGATGCTTGCAGGTTTGCTATGATTTGGGTGCAATCTACTTTCAGCAAGGTTCTACAAATGCAGCTGTTCATGAAAATGCTAAAGAAAAGTTTTTCAGAACAAAGGAGTTGATTGCAAAGGTACTGAGAGTTTTATTCCAATGTATATTCAACTTTACTAAAGAAACAAGCAATATTTTTGAAATACTGTTTTTAGAAATGTAAGCACTGTTATCATATGGGTAAAGTTCATGGAATTTTGACAGCAATTTTTGCTATATTCCTTTTAGCATCGTGCCTATTTAAAATTAGACTTCTCTTCATCAGCTGCGATACGTTGCTGCTTTGTTCTACATTTTGTAGAACAACAAGCATTTCCATATTCTGTTACGGAAATTATATCGATGCAAGAAATGCAAAAATAACATCTCCATTGTTAGTATTAACCTCACTGAACAGCATGTTCTGTGTCCTTTGTAGTATTTTAACCATGATGTTACCTTTGTGAGGAACACGAACAAGAATGGGAAATGCTGTAAGGGCAGTTCTTCCTTGGAAATCAGGTTTTCTGTACTGACTTTAAAACAATGATATCACTTTTATTTACTATTAAAGTATGCTTCCTTTTTCATTATGTTTCATATTTATATTTATAAAGTTACATGATTCAAGTTTTTATTTGAACAGATAGAACATAACATGGTCTAAACCCTGAAAAGCCTGTGTAAAGATGAGCTTTTTAAAGATGCATGCATRTGCATACACGAACATGCATTATTTTACTGTTTTGTTGTTACTTGGAGAAATTTTGGGGTTTCATTTGTGTCTTAAAATTATGTTTCATAATATCCTGGCCACTAAGATTTGATAAACTGTTACCTTTTAGACTGGTTCATCATCACTTCATTGTACCATAGATGAAGAACGGTTAGCTGGGTACTGTCAAGCTTGTGGAGTTCTTACCTCATCATCTGATGATTCGTCCCAACAGGCTACTCCTTATAGTCAAATCCATAGCTGTATGAAATCTGGCAACTATCAGGTAGTGTGCAAAAAAAACAAACCAAAAATAACCTCCCCCCCACCACCAACAAAAATCTGTTTTGAAATGTTGATGGTTCTACTTGATCTGATTTGGATTTTAAGTAATATTTAAGTGTTCCAATTAACTATTAACATACCCTTTTGGAACACTCTCTTCTATGTTAGCTATGTTATATTCTTGTATAGTAGATCAAAATATTTTGGATTTCAGATAATAATTTCCAAAATAATTCCTACTGGTTGATATAAAACTTTGAGGTAAACTGAAATTCTCTGGATTTCAGGGAATGTTGCTGCTGAGATGTGCGTATTCATTGTTAACATTCTTTAACTCTGATTCTCTAATGCTAGAAAAAGTACTTCTTCATCCTTCGACTTGTGAAATGGTTATAATGTTATCGTGAAATGGTTATAATGTTATCATAAAATTATGTCTAGTTGTTAGTAATGCTGTTTCAAGATTACATACGAGTGCAAGCTGCTCCTGTCAGTTTGATCATTTTCACCTGCAGAAAATCACTTTATATGCACCTTTTGAATTATCCATTGAATATTCCAACTGTGTTTGTGTTGTAGGACTTAGTGAAGATATTCCTTGAAGATAATCTAGCCCTCGATTTACCTGTTCAGTTCAGGCAATCAGTGCTAAGAGAACTCTTCCAAAAAGCTCAACAAGGGTGAGACATTAAATAATGAACTGTACAATGATGGTGAAAAGCAATTGTCATTAGCTGTGTTTTCCATGGATAGTATGCAAAGTCTTCTAAGAACAAATTATTTACATCCAAGGAGCTCCAGCCATTATTTCTGTTAGTGATAGTCTAAACTATATCTTCCAGCGAAGGAACTGGGCTGTGGTGTGTCTTGCTGTGGCCACATAAGGGAAAATTTTGTAAGTATTAACACTTACATATATGAAAAAATCAGTAAAATGGTGAAAAACATAGTTAATCATGTGTATATATATATATATATATATTTTTAATATGTAACTAAGTTAATGCCTCTTTGAGAGCTCTTCTAAAATCTGCGGTCAAAGCTGGTCCCACTTACCATGCTAAACAGTAATATTGTAGGAGACATGTACTTCATTAGGAAACCAGTGTGGTTATCTCTGCCTAGAAACCTCATGCACTGCAGAACCARCCCAAGGCTGGAGGGTGAGAGTGGCTCCTGTATAACATGCAATGAGAATTAGGCTCATGACAAGGGCAGCCCATGGATAGCTCCCAACTGGGAAATGCTGAGCACACGGCCACATCCAGAAGTTGGCTTCTTCTCTGGAGCCTAGGGACTTTAATCCAGGCTATGTGGAAAGCATTTCCATATAACTGAGATCAAAATTATTCTCTGGAAGGAAGGCACCTATGAGTATTTCAGTTAAAGAGTGAGTAAGGCTCAGTTTAAAAAGACTTGCATGGGGGAAAAAAATGTCAGTGGTAGCAGCTTCTTATGTTAGAGCTTAGCAGTTACTGAATTCAACTTTCTGTTCAGCTAGAAAAGAGTCAAACCTATCTTGCCCAGAAGAGTACCTTAAAAGAGGCTATAGCTTAGGCACTGTGTAGAGGTGTCTTCTATCTCTCTAGCTGAAACTGGGTACCATCCAGTGATCAGTGCAAGAATGATGGAGGAGCATGACTTTGCAATCTAGTTTTTAAGACACCCAACTTAAGAGAGTTCTGGTTTTGTTTGGTTTTGTCCAGTGATTGGGTGTTGTGAGATGTATAAATGCTCCTGAAGTCCTTTGAGCTGTGCCAGTTATGCTCAGGGCATGGTAACCAAGAAGAGACACACCTTTGTGTCAGTCATGTGGCTCTGCTTAGAGTCCCTGTGGTGCTTAGGCTGAAGCAATAATGAAGCCTGCGGGTGAAACAGAACTGTGGTCAGGAAGAAAATTTTCAGTCAAAAAGTGAGGTCCTAGGTAAACTAAGGTAGAGTCTAAATACATACTTTCAGATTGCAGTCTTGGACAGAGGCATGTGGTCCAGACTTGTCTTGGGATCTGGCACCTGCAGCTTTGTCTTAGTACCAACTCTATGTCTGTCAGAGAAGTTCTGTGATCGCGGTTTTGTATTCATGCAGGAATGATGCTCTGGATGAAATTTGTTTCAAAATCTGTGCATGCAACACTGTCTGCGACGTGATGCAAGGTCGAACAATTGATATCCAGTTTTGTCAGCTGTTCCTGAAACCCAGCAAAGAGAAAATAGATTTCCTCCTTGAGGTAAGAAGTTACTGTCTGAAGGGGACACAGTGAGATTTTACACGCAGACAYGCACGTGCACACTTTTAACTGCATTTCTGTTGCAAGTAATGCTTTCAAATTTCTAAACCAGAGAAAAATATTTCATAAGATAATTTCTCAAACTTTAATCATTTTTTTGTACTTAACACAAATATACTYTATGTATTTGCCATCAAGTCAATCAGTTTTGCATCTATGTTAATGATTCCATTTCCTTTTTTTGAGGAGAAACCTATGTCAACCTATTGCTTCAGCCTGCTGAAACTGCTACTATTCCTGATTTCATTATGTTATATATAGATACTATTGAATATTTTCAAGGAACAAACAAAATCTCCAAGATGGAGAGATACTGGAAAAAGAAAAATCTGTCCAAGAGGATCAATTTCTCTTGCCAGCTCTGTTGTAAAAGTTAGTGTGTCAAAAAATGATCCTGGGTTACTGTATGCGTGTGACTTGAAAGCTTCACTAATGGGAGCAGCTTTAGGAAGTGATTATTGMCCAAGTTAAACTTTTTTTTGCTGCTTTGCTGTTATTTTCATATCTTCTTTTGTCKAATTTGAGACTTTTCCTTTGCTTGTCTGCTGCAACTGTCCTACTTAAGCGTATGGCAAGAATCAACTGAAAATGCTCYGTGTTTCAGACCCACTGCTCACATTAGGGCTTGATCTTGTTTATCAAAAGAACRAATTTGTTAATTTTTGCAAGCTGGCAATTAAATTCAATTATCTAGCTATCTTTAAACTGAAAAAATTGTTAATGCTAGAAGATCTTATGGTTTGGTATCAAAAAATGTTCTTGTTCTAAATTTGTAGAAGAGCTTTGTTATATACTTAATGTCTGGTGAAACTGAGTAAAAGTGTGGCACTTGGGCATGAAAAAGGAATGTGGAGTGTATCTGAGGGAAGATTAGTCTTTTGAAACAGTCTCTGCTGTACATTAAAGAAACTCTGMTCTATCTGTGATGGCTACAGTGTTTATTAGATAACTTTGTTACCTTCTTGAGAGAGAAAATTACTACTTGATACTAATTGTAAGCCAGAAAATTGGGGAATAACACTGTCTGTAACTTAAGTCTGTAACTTTAGTATTTTAAAAGTTTTTAAGGGCTGCTTAATTTTTATACTACTTTCTTTTCCTAGGTTTGTTCAAGGTCAATAAACTTAGAAAATGCTTCAGAATCTTTGAAAAGAAAAATGGCAGCATTTCTCAAGTATGTACTGGTATTAAGATATCATGAATTCACAGTTCATATGCAATGTAATGCAGCATTCTAAATGTTTTGAGAACTTAGAAATGAGCCAGAAAATTACTTTTTTTAAAAAACTTTCTTATATCCCTTACCTGAGAAAACCCTGTCTTTTGTGCATCTCCTCAGATTGTTTTTGCTGCTTCTATTTTCGTATTTCCATTCTTGGGATTCTACTCAATTGCTTTAAGATCTTCAGGAATTGATAGCATAGGTGAGCAAGACAGAATATGAACGTATGTTCTAGCTTTATTTCTCCTTCCTGATGAGGTATGAATTTTAATTTATTCAGGAACTTGTGCTTGGGTTTGGAAGATCTTCAACTTGTCTTCATGATTTCATCTCATGAGCTGTTCATAAAACTACTGAAAGATGATGAACGGAAGCTGCTCATTGATCAAATGCGGAAGAGATCTCCCCGAATCAACCTGTGTACAAAACCTGTGACTTCTTTTTATGATATACCAGGTAATTTTCACAGCGATTCCGTTATTTTATATATGCGGGCGATATTTATTTTCATGTCTAAAGTTACTATGTGCAGATCTGTTTTYAGAAGAAGTTTAGAGAGAATATATTCTGTATTTAGTCAGTGAATGTCATACTTATTTAAGAAAGTCATTTTTCTTACAAAATTTTGGTGACATCTCAACTGAGATTAGTAGATATGTTTAAATGAGTGTGTGCTAGCTGCCTGAATCAAGGAGAGGTGTGGCAATTAGTCTGAACTGCATCTGGCTCTGGCTGCTGTTCCCAGAAGGGCTGTCCTGCCTCTGGTCTTACACCGGCACCAGTGTGTGTGTGGCTTTGTGGTGAGCTGGACCGGGCATGTCATCTGGATGAGGTTTTAAACCTACTAAAGAGAAACCCAGATTTTTCAGCCAGCTTATTTCCCAGGTATGTCTGACTTGCATAAGAGTCAAATCTAGCATAAGAGAAGAGATGCAAGCTGGTGATTGGAGCTGGGAAGAACTAACCCTTTCAGCTGTAATACAGGCTTGCATTCACTTAAATCACTTGTGAAAAATGCGTATTTTTCCATAAGGCAGTACAGACACTTTTTGGTGCTGATCTTGAACCTAACACTTACTGTGACAAGAATAAGGGAATACTCAGAGCTGCTGCTCTGAGAGGAGGGATCACTGCAAGCAGCTTTTCAGGTGAGAGCAGCTGGGAAGCTAGCATGAGATGTTTGTGGAGGGTTATGAAAAGATGTACAGGGCCCGCAAAAGCAGCAGTGTATCTGTCATTGTARCATGTTACATTTAAAATGTCATTTACTGAGGAACTGTAAGGATCTGTGTTATGAAGGAATGGCCTAAAAACTTGATCTTTTTTTTTTCTTGTAGCTTCAGCAAGTGTCAATATTGGCCAGCTTGAGCATCAACTCATATTGTCAGTAGATCCTTGGAGGATTCGCCAGATTTTAATTGAATTGCATGGTATGACTTCAGAACGCCARTTCTGGACAATTTCGAATAAGGTAACTTATTTTGTGTGGTCATGAGATGGACTGGTTAAGTGTCACACTGTGATGAGTGGTTTTTGCCACAGATTTTAAATTATTTATTTTTTTTAAATCAGCTTGACTCTCTAGCTCTATAACAGTAACGAGGAGGCTTATCTAAACTCACTTTCCATAACAAGAGTTACAACAAAATGTTTAACTTTTAAAAGAGATTACTGACTGTAACATAAACTTCACTACTTAAAAAAAAAAAAAAAAAGCTGTAGCTTTTGCTTAAAATGTTCTGCACTGTTAGTGACATTCTTTTAGTTTAAATTCCTATCATTAATAGCAGCTGGGAGGAGGAGCAGGGAATAGAGATTTGGGGAGGGTAGAGTAGGGTTTTATTGATTATTTTCTTTTTCAATTCTTACACGTTCAAAGTATAAATGAAGCAGGTAGACACTTTTGAGTTAATCTATACATCTAAGCTATGCATGYGATGTGAATTCTAAACCTCTCTCTTTAAATTTGTTTTTATGTATTTCTTTTTCAGTGGGAAGTACCAAATGTTTATGGCAATGTTATTTTAGGAATTAAAGATAATCTGGCTAGGGATTTGGTCTACATCCTCATGGCAAAAGGATTACACTGCAGTGCAATTAAGGTGAGCARGACATCTGAACCTACTGGTGTGCTTCTTTGGACACCTGAAGTGTAAAGCACTGAAAGTATGGAACAAAGAGTTGGGAGATGTGGAATATCTGATAACATAG
This sequence comes from Rhea americana, assembly GCF_003343005.1. Taxonomy (NCBI): domain Eukaryota; kingdom Metazoa; phylum Chordata; class Aves; order Rheiformes; family Rheidae; genus Rhea; species Rhea americana. The sequence continues at coordinate 2,316,299 of NW_028185037.1, read as the reverse complement.
TAACAGTGTAATATAATAACAGGCTAATATTTCTGTCTTGCAGAGTTCCATTAGTAAAATGAGGATAATGCTTTCCAGTTAGTTGGACCTGGATATAAATTTATTTATACAAAGTTTGACTAGAATGTACTAAACCATGTTTTATCTGACCCTAGCAGTGGTTTGAGATGTTGACATAGCTTGTTGTTCTTTTGACTGTTTCCTGTATGCGATTTGTTGGAATACTGTTTCATTTGTCTTATAGTTGACTATTCTGTAGTTTGCTGAACTACAGGATAAAACTGAACTGTCTGCTTAATATGCCTTTAGTTAATCTGGTTATGGTTTTTTCTTAAATGTCTTGTCTTGTTTGAAAAATCTGGAATGGGGGAAATCGTTAACCTTACTGTTAAGTCCAAAGGATTCTAAAATATAAAAAGAAACTCTGAGGTCCTTAAGTAGGACTAGCAATGCTGGATGCCAAGGTTGAGCCAACCAGGATGGAACTGTACAGCATTCCAACTCTAGTTTTCTTTTTCCTTATGAATCCATTAGGAACTATTAGTGCATGTCATATCCTCTTATTACAGGATTTTGTTCATGCAAAGCAGCTTTTTGCTGCTTGCTTGGAGCTTGTGACAGAGTTTTCTCCAAAATTGCGTCAAGTCATGCTGAATGAAATGCTGCTTTTGGACATTTACACTCATGAAGCTGGAGCTGGTGTTTCTGGAGAACGTCCTCCTTCTGATCTCATAAGCAGAGTCCGAGGATATTTGGAAATGAGAGTACCTGGTAAGAATGTTTGCTGTCTTTCTTGACATAGTGAAGCACAAAGCTTATAAGGAATCAAAAARCAACAGCTCTATATTCAAATCTACCACTGGAAACAAAATAGTAAAGTTTATTACATTGGTTTTGGTGAGTTCTTAGCAGCATGAAATGAGAACAGAAGCATCATGATACCCAAACATTGCTAAACAGTCTGAGTGCCATACTCAAAGGAGCTGAATTGAAAAAGTGTCTGCATTTTTTTTTCTGAAAGTTTTTACTAGTTGTTAATGAAGTCAACGTAGTTTTACACTGAGAGAGTARTGTGATATCATTGTAGTTGGAAGAAGCCCGTTGTTCCTCATAATTTACAAAAATGAAAATCTTTTTATAGGGCTAAGCATTGTATTTTTCTGTAATAAAGATATGGAGCAGRAATGGCTGATTAGAGGGAATTGTCTCTGCTTATTTTCATATAATGCTGTTTTTCTYCAAAAAAGGTTTTAAACAAAAAGCCCCTTTTGTTCCAGATATTCCTCTTCGACAAGTTATAGCTGAAGAATGTGTTGCCTTCTTGTTAAACTGGCGTGAAAATGAGTACTTGACAATGCAAGTTCCGTTACCTCTGGTTCAGACTAATCCGTATGTGAAGGTAATGGATGTTTGGTTTTAAAGTGTTAACAGTCAGGTTATAACTGACTCTTCCCTGTTTGGGTATTTGTACTTCTAAAAGCGTGTACTTCTGTGTCTCACAGTCGCCACTTTCTGTTGCGGTAATGAGTGAAGTTAGTCTGGTAAACAAGACGTACCAGGGCTAGGCACCGATTATGTTCGACTGTTGACGAAAGATTTAACTTGTGCTGCAAGAACAGTTGAAGCAAACTGAATTTTAGCACTTGTTACCCACTGACTGAGTTATGCCTCATGTATATGAGGCCAAAGTGCAGTAAAAATTGTGAGCCCTAATCTGTTCAAAACACTGTAACATTTCATTAAGTTAGTCTCCCCTCAGCTGGAGTTTAGCTTGGATGTAGGARATACGAGAAGTGTAGAGATCTCTGGCTTCGTGTCTAGTCGTCTTTCTTTTCTAAAGAGACTTATATTCTAAATGCACTATAGTATCTCTATTTTTGAACCTGGTAAGTTTAATTTTTGGAGATGTTGAAGCACAACTCTTTTTGAAACTTTGCTTTCAAAATGGTTTAATAGCAATGTTGTTTTTACTTTAAAGTCAGGTGATCAAGCTGAAGCAGAATGCAGATCATACTGTGTGACAAACATCTTTGGGTTGCTGTGCTTCCCTTGTGCAGAAATCTTCTGATTTCTATCTTGAGCTTTGGATTTTTTCTGTATAGCAGAGGGTGCCAGTGCAATTTTAATTTTACTTCTAGTTCAGATTAATTATTTTATGAAACTCATGGGTATTCTAGGGATCCAATATGTGTAAAATTASGTTTTATGAAAAATATTTAAGTAGAATAAAGCTTGTTTTATGGAGTTTGTAGTAAGTAAATACAGCATAAGGAAAATAATACGGGGAAAAGTACTGTAATTTAATTTCTGCCTTCCAGCCCCCACTGTTCCCTGTCACAAAGTTTAGTCACTCTGCTCTGTAGTTTGTATTTTAAAATTGCTTGCTTAGCAGTTTTAAAATACATGCCAGTAATTCCTTCACTTTAGTTAATATTCAGAGAAGCTCTAGCTTCTGTATTTCTCCTTTCATATTGCATAGCTGGGACAGTTGTTGGCTGCAACATGTAAAGAACTTCCAGGTCCCAAAGAAAGCAGACGAACAGCTAAAGATCTCTGGGAAGTTGTTGTACAGATCTGCAGCGTATCCAACCAGCACAAACGGGGAAATGATGGCAGAGTCAGTTTGATAAAACACAGGGAGTCTACACTAGGCATTATGTACAGGTATGTTCTCTTAGATTATTTCTAAAGGTGGTTTGAATTGTACATTTGACCCCATGTTCCCTTAGGAATGCCTGGATTCAGCTATCGCAGTGGCAGCAGTGGCTAAAGAAGTCTAAGTGAGAAAGCTGCAYGCTGGCAGTGTTAGATTTTAGTAGTGATGTATTGACTTTGTTTTTTTCAGAGTGAGAGGAGAAGCAGTGGTCAGTACTCAGGCAGCAAAGTCTRTGTGCCTGTGGTTCCATCATCATCAGTATAAGTCTGTCAGTAAAGTCAATGAAGCCTAGAGGGCAATTCAGCTGAGCAAGTGGAGTTGTCTGCTTCACATAGAGTAGAATTTGCTCTGTAGACTCCTTTTATAACTACATCAAACACTTAGCTGACAATACAGKTGTCCCCATCTCGTTTTGAGTTTCTGAATCTAAAGCTAAATGTTTCTCAGATTAAAAATGACGTCTCAGTTCAGTTGAATCCTTGGGGAGAGGAAGAGAAAATTATGTTGACTAGGGTAGTTTTCACTATCAGTTCCCTAACATCTGCCAGCCTTARTAGATTAATTTAGGACTCTGATTTGTCCAAACAATAAATATTTTCAGTCTGTTCTGGAGTCCAAGACTGATATGGGCTGCTKCTTATATTCAGTTCTGGAATATACAGTTATGCAGAATATCTTTCCATACTGAAACTTGGAAGAGGTTCTCCTGTCAAACTATGGACTGTTCCTGTGCCACTCTTTGCTCTTCTCGTTGATGTGTATCTAAAGGTCAAGTTCTTTTGCTTACATATCCCACTGCTGTGGGATGGGTGGAAGAAGGTACGTGCTTGCTTTATGTTTCAGTTGTATACTTCTGCCAGAAAAAGGAAGCAATCTAGGTCTACTCTAGGATACTGAAACTCTTGTGTCTCCTCTAATTCAAATAGTAAAGGGCAGTGGCTCCATTCTTATTATGAAAAAGAAATAGCGAAACCTTTTCCAAACAAACGGTGCTTTTCTGGATTGTTTGGTGATGACAGTTTCTACTGTGGCATCACAAGGAACTTCGTGTACATTATAAAATGAACCTAGTGTACCCTCTTCTCTAAACCTGTAGCTTGTTGTTAYGGTTTTGACTTGGAGAATTGCAGTTTCTTTCATTCCCTTTCAGATTTGAGGCGGACTTACTGCAAAGTAGTTTTTATGCCTTTTATGGCACAATGGAATAGGAGATGCTTCTTATTTAACCTTTTTCAATTACAAAAAGGAAAAAAAAAGATTTTTCCAGTGACTTTTATTAAAGTAAATGATTTGCTGTAGCATTCTCATTTATATACCCTGTGTTTRTAAACTTAAAACTAAAGGGGCATTTTGCCAGATTAAAAATTTGCTTTACTGCCTGTTCTCACTTCCAATGAGTTAAGCCTGTGTATATTTGTAGTTGTGGACAACTACTTACACAGATATTTGTGTCTCTGATTTAGGAGTGAATTGCTGTCTTTTATCAAAAAGCTGCGGGTAAGTTATATTGGGCTTYACAATGTGTTTGTAACCAGACCTCTCGGTATAATACTTTTTTCTAGATTTTTTTTCCAGTTAAATTCCAGAAAAACTAATGGATATATAGATGTTTTATATGGCTGAAGTACTTCTGAATTTACCTTACTTGCCATAGAACATTGCTTAAAAGCTTGTTTAAATTAATCCTTAATTCTGACAGYGGAGATCTGTTAATATTAGGATTACTAAGAACTCAGATTTTGCTAAACATGCAGCTTAAAGAAGAAACCTTGTTCTGGTTATGAAGGTCTGGGTTTTTGGACATTAGCAATATATTCCTTGTGAATGGAGGGAAGTGCTGCTACTTTATAACTAAGAAGCAGAAATGAAGGGGAAAAAGTGTGTGTGTGTCTGTAAAGACATAGAAAATCTTAGTATATACCATGCAGAGTTATATGGTTAGACAGTAGCAGGTTAGACAGGAAAGAAAATAAAGATACACAAAGCTTAAATAAAGTTTTGGGGGTTTGTTTGTTTGTTTGTTTGTTTTCCTAGACAGTTATTCAGGAAGATGTGAGATAAAGATTTCTTACAGAAATTTTCTCAGTGTTTCTGTGTTGTGGCTTTCTCACAGAATAATGCCTTGTTTAGAAAGGAAATAATATTTTAAATTTCTTGCTTTCTTTAAGTTTTAAAGCAACATAAAGTTTTGCATTATTTTGTGGAAGTACTTTTTTCTTTTCTTTTTCCTTATAGGAACCATTGGTTTTAACTACAATATTGTCTTTGTTTGTCAAGCTTCATAATGTTCGGGTTAGTATCTATCGTAAACATCATATATACGTGTGTGTATGTATATATATGTGTGTGTGTGTGTATGTATGTATATTTTTTTTAATGTGCTTCCCTTTGTAATTTCTTCTACTATGTTTCTTCTCTTAGGAAGATATTGTGAATGATATTGCAGCAGAGCATATTTCCATCTGGCCCTCATCCATCCCCAAGTAAGATGATAACCAACTCAAAGTATTTTCAAAATACTTGTTAATGTAATTGATTTGGTTCCAGTTGATTTGGTACTCAGTGTGCTTTCTGCCATGAAATGTTGTCACTGCTATCACGTGTGCACACTTTTCTTTTGTGYACAATCGCACAGATCAGTCTGATTACATGGAGTTTTTGTTCCTGATTTGGTGCTCCTCATAGAGATGTAGGCACAAGAAGTAGAGAAGTTTGTGTGCTTCATTGAGCTATATGTAACTGTGTAAACTAATTGATATTTTAATACGAATAACTAATATTTAATAACTATTATTCTTTTGCTTTGAGAGATGTATGTGAATAACTGCCAGAWATTAAGTGGCATATGGTATGTATTGATTTTTACTGACTGGATAGCACAGTGCTCATTAATACTGTTAATTATTTCTATAATTATTAAGTGTAGAAGCTTGGGCCTCTAAACCTCTAGCCCCTCAAGGGTTAGAACTTCACTATTCTAGACTCTGAATATGCAATATACCTGTCAGCATAAAGAAAGCAAATGTGCAGACTTTTATGTTGTTGATGCGTCTTAATTGGTCTGCTTGGATGATTTTGTTGTTACTGGTTCAGACTTCCATGTATACTGTAAATGTGATTATAAGATGGTTTTCCTCACTTAGAAGAGAATTTCTTAACARAGTGAGAGAGATTGTATTTTAAAAAATGGAGAGTCTACCCAAGCCATGGTAAAGACTGTCCAAGCAATGTGTCAAGCTGCTACTAGCCTTGCTTTCCAGGTTAGTTACTCAAGTTTCCTGCCTCTAGAGGTTGCAGCCTGTGGCCATTCATGCAGATGCTGTAATAAATTTGTAGCAGTTTCTGCTGTGTTTTTTCATACTTCTTGAAACTGAGAACATATATTCTTGCAAGAAACCCTTTTGTGGTATTAGTTGCAGAAAAATTCTAACTCTGTGTCCAAGTCCATGAATGAGGTATTTGTCCTGTCATATTTTCTGTATTAAAACATTTCATCAGTAGCCATAGTAACATTAAATCTTTACTGGAGTTATTTTTGCCTCATATTTAATGCAAATTGCTTTGGATTTAAACTAGATATGAAATCAAGTTACTGTTTTGAAAATTCATTTAGGATCTTTTTTTCCCCCTTTAGCCTTCAGTCAGTGGATTTTGAAGCTGTGGCTGTTACAGTAAAAGAGCTAGTCAGCTATGCATTGACTATCAACTCAAATAACCATTTCTGGTTAATTATCCAGGCAGATATTTATTTTGGTAAGTGAAACAAGCTTCTGTTTTTAGCATGTGTATAGGGGCACCTTGTAGGCAAATTGGAGAAGGAAACACTCTTAACACACCTTGTATTTCTTGTACTTGCTTTTATGAAGAGAAGCTGAAGTGGTATGTGAGCTTAAAGGTTTCTTTGGAGGCAAGCGTGTAAGTGAATTTCCCTGGGAGGACTTTTAAGCCCAGGGAGAGACTGAACTTCTAACAGGTCATGCAGACTTACTTCTAGAGTGAGGGAAACTTTTCAGTAAGGGTCACTGTTAGCTTCACTTTTTTTAATGGGAGCAGTTGTTCCTTGAGTGGAAAAATTATGCATGTGCATAGCACTGCAGTTTCCAAGTGGTTGAAAAGTTGTGTGGGTAGTACTTGCTTTTAAAAGTGGTGAACAGCTTCACTGGGGTAGAAGATGAGTAGAATCAGGAGGATCTGCCCTATTTTATATAGGGAAGTATCTAGGATTTGTAAATAAGTGAGCATGAGCACCTGATTCAGTATTGATTTGGGTGGGAAGGAAGCTCTTCCTGGTCTTTCAGCCCTCTTCTRCCTCTTCCCCAATGCGTATCCTTGCTCATCAGCTGGGAGCAGCCAGCAGAACTGGGCCGTAAAGCRGTGCAAGTTCTGGACACTGTAACCTAACGTCTCTGTTAAGACCATTCTAATGGAATGTAGCATCTAAGCCAAATTGTTCCTTTCCAGCAATAAAGCAGGGTATGTGCTGTCTCAGCCATCTGTCTGTGGATGCTTCGGTGTCTCRCAGGAGAAGATGCACATTTCCAAACCTGTGTTCTGCACTGGAAGGTTGTCTGTGTTGTGCAGTGAGATGCAGTACAGAAATTCTAGCCTGTTGCTTCAAAAGAAAACAAATTTGGTTAGAACACACTTTTATAGTCCTCAGAGGGGGCAAGAGTCCAATGTTTAGGGCTCTCACCGTGGATATGGGAGAGCTGATTCAAGGTCAAGAACTGATAGCATTTACTTGTACAAAGTGGAATAACTTCCAGAAGGGAGCTGTGTGTGGGGAGCCTCAGGGGCTAATCCCGGGAAGTGCCCCAGTGAGAGTGCTCGTAGTTCGTGGCAGGTCTGTATTCAAGCACCTGTGGGAGCAGCAGACTGCTCTGATTCTGCAGAGCCCCTGAAGGCTGCCTCAGGGTTGGTTTGATAAGAACTTGCTGGGAGTAAAACTAGTGCTGAGCCATGAGATCTGCGTGGTGGCATCAGCTGGCCCTCTCTAGCTCAAACCAACTAAACTCCTTCACCACCATCCACRTGCTAAGTTTAACGAAAACAAACTTTTAAATCTGCCGACCTTAGAGTGGAAGGTCAGGTGCCTGAAAAGTTAAAATAACAAACAAACAAACAAAACCCAGTAATTCTCAAAAGTCRTAGCTTCACCTTTATTGTTAGTTTTCCTGATTGTGTAGCTGTGTATCACTGTTTTGCCATCTCCTGTGTGTATRTACTTTTTAAAATATGCAAGTAATTTTCCAAGTAGAATTCAGCTATGAGATGTTTGGATCTGAATAATTCTGTAAACAATTCATCTGAGTCCTAGAAAACTGCTATGTTTACTCTTAAGTCTTTTGCTTTTTTCGCTACAGCCACAAATCAATATTCAGCAGCCCTTCACTATTACCTACAAGCAGGAGCTGTATGCTCAGATTTCTTTAATAAAATGGTACCACCAGATGTATACACAGACCAGGTAAGATAATCTGTTAAATGTGGTTTAGATATGTAAAAATAACCTTCTGCATTCAGTCAGCATCTTAACACTCTGTAGRCATAAAACTACTAAACAAAGGTTAAAAAAAGAAAAAAAAAACTTACAAGCTACAGGAACGTGTATATTTAATTGATGCATTTAAGGATATGAATCCCCACAGATCTGTTTTCTTTATTGTTTGGAAATCATGGAAAATCCACAGCTTCTAGTTAGCTGAAGCACAGAAGGCTTTTGTATTAACTTAATCCTAAATATGTTGTCTAAACATGTCTAAAATACTGCCTGCTGTAGCTAGCACAAATGAGGGGTGTGGATTACATTAGTAGTGAGGTCTAGACAGCGTTGGCTCCCTGTGTGATGCTTAGCATAACCATAATTCTCTCTGAAATATCATCTGGTTCCCACACAGACACTCTTGTATCTTTTTTCCAGCCTGTGATGGTGAGCAGAGCTGTGTTGCGGTGTCGTGTAGGGTTGTTTAGATGTGTGTAGGGTTGTACCTTGCTGCTGTCAGTGTGACAGAGGTATGGATGGTACTCTGAATAGCACGTTCCTATGACTTTGCATCTGGCTCCGTTAAAGTTGGTATTACAGATGATTTGTCAGCTGTCTTGTTCATCAAGAAGCTGGTGGTGTTACTTGTAGACAGCAGGAAACCACTGCTTGTCATGACTGCATAGACYCAGGGAAAGAGGTTATTTTCTTACACATGTCCACTTGTTTCTTCTTATCTTCTGTCCCTGTGGGAAGTRAGAGCTTCAGACACTTCATCTGGGATTTTGAACGTTCGGGGCCCAATGGGAGCTACGCTTTGYGCCAGGCTACGGCGGTCCGGGAATGCCGACCGGCCCCGTGCCTTTGCCCGTCCGCTCCGCTGCTGGCCAGCGTGCGTTCGGCCTGGCGCTGGAGCGTTTCTCCTCCGCCCCCGGTGCACTGCAGGCTGCTGGCTTTTTGGTGGGTGGGAGGGAGTAAAGTCAAAGCTCTTTGTTAGGCAGCAGGGCTGCTCTTTTAGCAGAAATGACATCTGTAAAGCTTTGTACTGTAAAACACCCATCATGCTCTTTTGTGTTTTCCTAAAGTGATAAAAACCCAATTATAAATCTGTTGTGCAAAAAAAAAAAAAAAAAAAAGTTGTTTTGAGAATGTAAATTCAGTTTAGTTTGTCCCTTTTCAAAAAAAAATTGCTGTTTGTGTTCCAATACTAGCACTTTTTAAAGTTGCTTTTTTTTTTTCAACCTTTCTATAGGTGATAAAGAGAATGATAAAGTGTTGCTCTCTACTCAACTGTCACACTCAGGTAAGAAAGAGCTGAAAAATAGCTTTAACTAAAATGTTAGTCTTCAAATATTTTTGACTTTAAAATGGRTTTATCAAAAAGTAAAACTGACATTGCCTTGCCTTTTAAATGCAACCTGCAATTAAAAATATATAGTTTTATTATTATTATTATTTATTATTGCTTCTAGGACACTAATTTGACCTGCATTAACAAAACTTATGTTTGGAAATGTTGTAAAAGTAGTTGTCCAGTCTTTTTYTGTCATGTTCTCTATAAATTACATCCTAAAAGTTGAGAGAGAACGCTGCATCTGTGGGAATYTGGCTTTCTTCAGCTCAATAACCATGTGATAACTTTGGTCAGTGGATTTGTTCATTCCTCAAGAAGCAGCAAGATTTACATTAAATTAGAACCTAATATTTGGAAGTTTGGGAGCAGTATCAGTCTCTTCACATTTGAATAAAACTCCCCCCCCCCCTTTTTAGCAATTATTTTAGAATGAGTGGTGTGTGCTCTTGAAATTTGGATACTTAAAAGTTGCCAAGTCTAGAAACTGGGATTACTGGTGCATTTTGTGGCAAATCTAGATTTTTGGGAAGCTAAGCCTGTGAAAGTCAGCTGGTGTCTTTCCTTATAGGTAGCTATTTTATGCCAGTTCCTCAGAGAAGTGGACTATAAAACTGCATTTAAGGCACTGCAGGAACARAACAGGTAAATACTACAACAACAATTATACAGATGTACATTTATTGTGTGCATTATCTGCATCTTTTCTACATATTATATACATAATGCTTATATGTAAATGTGTTAAATAATCTAACCAGTATTCTCTTTCAGTCATGATGCTATGGATTCTTATTACGACTACATCTGGGATGTCACAATTTTGGAGTATTTGACATGTATCCTTCCACTAGCAATTACTTTAAAAAAAAAAGAGATGTTCAGGTTTGGAAAAATCACTTTTACATGCTGTCAACTGCATTTCATAGTAGAGTCAGACTTCCTACCACAGCAACTACTTCATTAAGGAAGCATTTCTACACAATATTTATTAATGARGTAGGATCCCAAAGTTAGGTGCTATTGTTTTTCTACACATACCTTTCCTTGACTTTTCCTTCAGATCTCCACCATAAAAGAGGCGAGACTGACAAGAGACAAATAGCAGTAAGTTAAAACAGAATGCTGTAGGGGTAGCGGGATCTTTTTACTGTTTTTTTTTTTTTCCCTCCCTGAAGCCACTCTTCTTGGAAGTGGCAGTTCTTTCAATTTACATTGTTGTGTAATTTTTACTAGAACGTGGATGCTGATGTAAACTTTTAATGAGATGGTTTAAGGGTAGGATAGTCTGTTATGGAAATAAAATCACCTCCTCTTGAACTAATGCTGAAAAAGTCTTGTGATGGGCTAGCTGTACTAGAATGACTTCTGCTARTGCTGTCTGCTTTTTCATTTCCAGATTAAAGCTATTGGCCAGACAGAGCTGAACGCTAGTAATCCTGAGGAAGTCCTACAGCTTGCTGCACAGAGAAGAAAAAAGAAGTTTCTTCAAGCAATGGCAAAACTTTACTTTTAAGCTAATGGTGGAAAACTCTTATAAAATGGGTGGCAGTGGAAAAATCTTTCAATGCTTTTATTTCTTAAATTCATTTAAGTTTTTATACAACATTTACAGTGTACTTTCTTTTAGAAATAGATGAAATATTATAATAAAACCCCTTATTTTTACAAACTGTACAGAAGGCCTGAAACAACTTCAGCTAGTTTCACAATGCATTGTTCAAAGAAGCACTGAATTCAAGTTTGCTAAGTTAGAGTGAAAGAGCTCAAAGTTTAATACAACATAAAAAAAAGACACTGGTGTCATTTGATGCTCAAGTGCAGTTTCGTGCACAGAATTTTTACTGCTAGAAGGGAGACACAGGTAGGAGCATCTTGAAAAAGGGAGGAGGAATGGCATCTCTCAGTACTATATCCCCTTCAGCAGACATTAAGCACCTCATAGATAGATAGAGGTAGTGAATATTCCAAGGAAAACAGTAGTTAATGCTGCTTAAACACTGATAAAATACAGCTCCACAGTTGCTTTTAAAAATACTGTTCATACTAGAGTGGTTGCATAGAGTACCAACAATTCAGGTTTTTTTTCCATACCCTCTCCAGTTCTAGCTCTGTTTCTGTCTTCTTGACATTGATGGCTGGTTCTTACCAAATAAAACTCCTTCCTTAAAGGACTGCACTTCCAGTTAAGGTTACTTCAGCAGCACATTCTTTGCTTGTACTCCTACTACCTGAGGCCAGTGATATTCTTAAAAGAAGTCTGAAAGTGTAAGTTTACAGCAGCCCTAAAGTTATCTTGAATTCATCAGCCTCATGTAGAGCTAGAATTTGATCCAGGGCTGAGGGCTGGCTATACCTTAATGCAGTGGCAGAGTGGTTTTGGAAGAGTAAACTGCTTAAACACTGACCTCTAATCTTCCACCTGAGCTCATGGGGTGACTAAGTTACATAGGCATTAAGCTCTGCCCATACCAAGAAAAGAAAAGAGTCAAGAATAGATAATATATACAAATTGTGATCAAGTTCTCCTGTATGGCTATCCCAAATTAAAGCAAGTTTGACATGTGAGTTGAGTGGACAACTTGTCCACTCAGCCATTTCAAAACAAGTTTTGAAATCCGTAATTCATAAATTAGGAATGTTCAGAGTTGAACTAGTCCTGTTTGAGAATGGACCAGAGTAGTCCAACCTCCTGCATTAACACAGAAAAGGACACTTGGCCTAAAAATTCTTGTCAAGTCTGTAGGAAAGTTAATTTCCATCCATTGCTCAGTATACTGTGTCTTTTACTGCTCAAGTCTTGAATAGCAGTACAGAGCATTACAGGGAGTCAACTTCAGCATGGTCTTGTTCTGAAGCACCAAGTCCTGCTTCTGGAACTGTTCATGATGGTTGCTGCTCAGTTTTCATTTCTTCTCTGTACTTTTGGGAGGTGTTATTATTCCTGCTGTAGACACTGGAGATAACTGACCTGGGGCTGTAGATGCTGCTCCACTATTAACTTCTTCCTGCATAGAAGGAGAGAAGACGAGTTAAACACACAGTACCATTTCCTACTTAGTTTTAGAAGCATTTCAGAAGCTTCTCTCATACTGGCAGTACAATTCAAGTACTCCTTAGTTAAACTGCTACAAAACTAAAAGGGTTGTTACCTGACAAAGTTATCATCTTTTAAATACTCCCCCTGCAATTCTTATCCAAACCTTTGCTTATGATTTGTGAGTGTTACAGAAAAGCACATAATTTCTCCCAAGACATTTAAGGCTGCGCAAGCCCTTACCTGCCCGCACCTGGCCTTTCTCGCTTGAGCCAAAACAACTGAGCTTGCTGCAGTCAGCAGCCTGTAACCTTTTGCATCTCACTTGTACTTGATGATATAAACTGGAGGTGTATAATGCACTGTCAAGTGCCTGAACTGCAAATACACAAACRACATACCAGCATATCCAAGTAACTTGTGTGTGTTTGGATATTATGTCGATCTTCTACTGCAACCTTCTTGAAATTCTTCAATTTCACAGGGACTTTTCTTGTCACGTTTGCAAAAGGAACCATCCATTCTACACACTCTGAAATGCTGTCCCAGTCTAAGCCTAAAGGGCGAAACACAGTAGTACATTTATAGATCATGAAGGAGTGGTACAATCTTTATTAGCCAGAATTCCAAGAAGGTCATAAATTTTAAAAACCAAMCAAACAAAAAAACTACMCCACAYATGCACACAAAAGTACAGAAGCCTCCTCCAAGGAAGCCACCCATGTTTCCTTGTGCTTGTTATGTCAAAATGTTGGGGCAGAGCAGAGGGTAGTGTTCACAGGCCTCCTGRAAAAAAGTAGCTCTTTGGCAGTTAAGATTCTCCTTGCTTGCCTGAAAAGGGGAAAGTAAGTTACCGTACTGTGACTGTTTTCCAGCTGGAGCCCTAGATTTGGAAGCACACTATAAAACTGTACGTTATGCTACAGTCTTTCAAGTTTATCTTGAGCAACACACAAGAGCTGGATGTAGTTAAGTGATTTTGCTCTTAGTAAGAGACAGTGTTGCAGGCATTAGCATCAAGGTTAGTTGAATGCTGCCGAGAGCCAGGGATGACTGTTTGGAAACAACACTTCAGGAAGGAAAGGCGCCAAATAATGAACTGCTAATAATCCCTGAAACAACTGGAATTCATAGGGCAGCAGTATCATCCCCAAAGCAAGAACATGCTTAGTTCCCTAGATAAGTCTATGCTTCTGAAAGTGTTTCCTTCTTTTTAAAGACTTCGTAATGTTTGAAACAGTGGTAGGAAGGAAGTGAAACTAGGAAAACCCGCAGAACAGAAGAACAAACAACGTCCATGTAATTTTTGTTCTTTTGCAGCCTGATGAACCAATGTGTTCTTAGCAGTTTCAGGCCTATAATAACTTTCAGAAGTTGCTGCCTAACCATTGTCACCAAGACCTACAAAGGCTTCTTCTAGTCTTACCTGAAGCTTTCTTAACTACTTCGATTGAGGTATAGTGGCAGAGTGCAGCAGCAGCTAGTGTTCTGTACTGGAAGTCCAAAGAATTCACATCCAGAATACACAAGTCTAAGAGCTGAGGAAATAAGAGTTACAAATTTTAACAAGAAGATACTTTAGTATAAACTTGCCTGRGAAACTGCTATGCAGATACTAGTTCTCTTATGGTCTAGTCTGCAGCACTGCGTGGCTGTACTTTTCACAGTCACATGCATCTAGTTTAACTTGGGTGTCAACTTCAGTCAAAGCTGGTCTCACAGAATTGCGAAGCAAGACAATTTGTTCTTCTACCAGTAACATGCACAACACTGTGCAAATTTAAGTACACCTTTAAACTCTTAGCAGAGCTCCGGGAGGGTGTCTCAAATAAAAACAACTTAGGWGCTCAGTGAATTAGACCAGGTTTCCCTTTACTAAGGCTCTTTGAGGCTAGGCACAATACACACCCACAAAAATTCAATCATCACCCTCCTTTCAAGATAGAGTCAAACACTTCTCAGTCTGTGTTCTAGACATATACAGAGAAACATTGTTACAGATAATACAGCTAGACACCATTACCGGGCCATAAACAGTCTCCTATTTTCAACCTACCCTCAAGAGCTGTTGCTATTGCCYGTGCTTGCAGAACTATAGCATGAAGCAACCAGATTTGTGTTTTTCTAGTGTAAAGTAGAGTCTTAAAATAGCTGAGAGCAAGGAAACTAAATGCACATGGGTACTTCTCCTCAAAGCTTCGGTATACAGTTCTCTGAGACAGTCAAATTTGCACATTCCTTTACAAAGCAACAGATGAGATGAAACAACAAAAAGCATTCTTTAAAGCCTTTCCACATATAATATATAGTTGTGCTTTTTAAATTGCTCCTAGACAGGGTATTCCTACACAGCTTACTACCCACCTGTGCTATCTGAATGAATTTTTCCTGAGAATACTGAGGTAGCAGCACTTTTGGAACATCCTTCAGAGCATCCACTTGAAGATAAAGGTTCAGCCAAGAGATGATTGTCACCGGACAGAGTTCCCACTTTAAAGCCTGTAAATATTAGACATTTAAGTACCTTAAACCATGCAAACCTCCTCTTCTGAGTTAGCTTATCTTATTGCACAGGTCCTTGAAAGACATTAAAGAGTTGCTGCAATGTCTAGTAAAAATGTTCTTTTCAGATTGCATTCTTATTAGTTTTTGAAAATGCTGGATTACAGTCAGCACAAAATCACATTATCTCAATCCCTTTACTATATCCATGCAGTTAAATTTAACATTTCTTTCCCATTCAGAACTTGGGAAAGTTAGAATATTTCCATCAAAATGTCTAGCCTGCAGCTAGCACCTACAGCTAAGGAAGAGTAAGTGCATAAGAAATTCTGCAACAGTAAAAATAGATCCTTTTCACTGCAAGGAATGTTGAGCTGTGTGCACCAGTTCTTTGCCTACTTCTTCTAGAGTCTCCAGTTAATAGACAGTGAGGGACCTTGGCAAGCACAGCACGTTTCAGCAACAGCCTTCTGGTCTGTCCGGTAGCTGGCCTTGCTGGCTAAGAGCCTTCCTTCCCACAGGAGCCTGAGAAACCTGTCCTTTTCTAGCAGAGCACAAACAGTGACTTCAGCCCAGCCTTTAGACTGTTTATCTGAACATGAAGGTCTCATTGCTTTGCAGAAAGAGGGGCGTACTAGAGATGCTCCATCTGTAAGCAAGTAAACTGCATTAAAACACAAGGCTCAGCCAACACTCGTTCAGCCACTCCTTACAAGCATAGTGAGGTTATTACCTTTAACATAATAAGCTCCATTCTTATTATATCATCTTCACTGCAAGCACCATCAGTGACATAAGCAAATTCTTGAATTTTAGGAGCGTAGATTTCCTTTCAAGAGAGAAGCAGAAAAAAATGTCAAGATCAGAGTGGCTTAGGATCCCAGGAAAGCTTGGGAAGATACTAGCAAACATTTCTTGTGCTGGAACAGCGTTCTCCTGGTTATACGTAGTGACTTGAAAACTTACAGGATAGGAGATACAGAAAACACTTATAGTATACGTTATCTGTTGTATAACATGTGACAGATTTATTGCAACTCATTTAGCTTTTGGGGAAATAAATGCTGACCAAACAATCGGAACAAATCTTCACTTATTTTGCCTTCTACTCAGACATTCTATCTGATGTAAAAACATACAGCATTCTCATTCTTGGAGCACATTGCTGTATTGGAAAAGGCTGGCTGATACGAATTTATGCRTAATATCAGTTAGCGCTAGCATAGTCACATAGATAAAAATAACTGGGAAAAAATGGGAGAAAATCCACACTATAGTTGGCAAAGCCATGGTGCAGAGACAGTTAACAAGAAATGTTTTTGACCTATTTCATACAAGTTCAGGCCACGTTTAGGTCAGTGTGTTGGTAGAAAAGCCAGTTTGCCAGCAGAACTGTTTCTGCCCCAGCTGGCTCCACAGCCAGCCTGTGCCCCACACACTCYCTTAGGACAGACAGATACTTACAGGGTCACCACCTTGCTTTTGGTACGCCAGCTAGGTCAGGGGGTTTGCAAGCATTAAGAACAGATATCCTAAATTTTTATCTCAGTCTAGCCTATCATGCACTACAGTGTATTCAGAGGAGACACATGAAAATACACTGTTGGCTCATAACTAGTGTGCAATGTAATGCATCACCACCAATGCATTGATTTCATTACCTTTGAAAGAAAACACCTCCACTGAACTGGTTTAGAGGGATAGCAGCTTGTTATACAGGCAGTTTGAGACTTAGGCTTGCTTTTGTTTAAGTCTCACACCCATTCCTGAGATTGTTTGCCAATTGCTGTATGTTTGGAAAAAGATAAAATGGAACTACTTCTAGCACATTTGCATACTTTTCACRTTTAGGCGGTCTCCTCCTCTGCTGCTGAGGAAAGGGCAAAGACTACACTCCATGAGACAGACATTTAAAACTGTTCTGTTGAAGTAAAAGACAAGAAGTTTCGCCTTCCAGCCTTCAGTGTTATGCATACACTACCAGGTTCAAACAAACATTATCATTATCTTCTTAGTTATTCCAAACGTTATATCCTCCCCCTATAACAGAGCTTCTTACCTCAAGTTTGGAGGCAATGAATAATGAGGTAATTCCTATGAGCTGAAGCATGCTCTTGTTAATGTTCTTTTGTGTCAACATGAATCTATCAAAAAAGTCTTGAGCTAGGTAGAAGGTTTCCCTGTGGAGTGCATACACCTCACACACCTAAAACAAGAAAAAATATCTAGCTTGCATTTCACTATAAAACTTGATGCATATTGAAATATTCATGTTTTAACAGCAAAAAAAAATGTATGCACGATTTTATCTTTGGTACAGATATAAAGCATCACATACCTAAATGTCTTAGGTAGCACTGAATAATACGGAACTGGGAGAAGTATTTCCCACACTCCCACCTAAACACCTGTTATCCGTGATGCAGTAACGTATTTCCAAAGTGCACTTTTCCAAGCGCACGGAGAATCTAGATATCATCCCATTTTCTTAAAAATTAGTATAAGCAAAAGCCGGAAGTCTTCCAAGAAAAGAAAAAGGTCTCWCAAAAATCAAAGAATTTCTTAGCTTGATTTATTCATCAGAAACACCTTAGGCTCAAACTTCAAGCTGTATCCTTCCCATATTCCAAGCAGGTCTATCCCAGTGCAAARCCACTGAAAAAATCCTAACATTGGTCCTAAAGCAGGTAAGTCCAGAACCATTTGCCCTTGTGTGCTCAACTGGCAAAACAGGAATGCTGCCCATGGCCACTGAGAAACACCACCGTCCTTGAGGGATGCTACTAGCGGGAACAAAATTGTAAGAACAGCCATCTACCTCCAGCAGCAGGTTTCTTTATTTTGTTTTGTTTTAAAAATGTATTTGTACAGAATGAAAGTGCTTTCCTGAGCTGGAAATATTATATAGGAGCCCTACTTTCTCTTTTTATTGCTGATTGAATTTTGACAGATCTACCACAACTCCAGCTTATCAACAACTTTGCATTCCTTCCACAACTGGAAGTTAGTTCGGTATCTGTAAGTTACTTTAAATCTACATAGTGCCTGTAGGGGAAAAAATACCCAATATATAGTTCCCAAGTAGGTCCAAGTTTCCTGGTCCACTTGATTATTTCACTCGCATGCAAAGTCAAAATAATGTCACTACTTCTASCTATTTCATAAGAAAAGGTTGAAAGCCTGTTTGTAGATTATATCCCTTCCTGGTGTTTGAAAATGCAACTAGCTGCCAATAATGTCACAGCTCATTCTTTTAGAGCTGATCTAATATACGTCAGTATGCTAACATGACATGATTGACTGCTGCTCCAAACAAGACTCAGAACTAAAAAAAAAAGGTAGGGACCAGACTCACCCATGAATAAGCGTGTACTGTTTCTATAAAAGTACATGCCAGATGTAAATAGTGATGCCTGGTCACATTTAGTAAAATATTAGTTGTGAAGTCACATAAGACAAAACTAAGAGCTGCTGGAGGATTCTTGAAGTTGCATGACTTTATTCCACCGTGGCATGTAGTGTTACTGAACTAGAGAATGATAATGAGGTCCATTGATGTTTTTGTCTGGAAGAGGGATGATTTTCCAATAGTTCTCCAGATTAAAAAAGAGCATGTCCAATTCAAAGGCAGTAAGCAAGTCAGACATTAGAAGAATTAGTGATGTATCACTGTTTGAATGACTTTAATATTCAGACTGTGTAAAAAAATAAAAAATAAAAACCCAGCAAGAACACCACACACTTTCCTGTTTGCTATTAGTCCTGTTTCACCAAGACAGACAAAGCAGGAGTGCCAGTGTAGCGTTTGCTTCCATGGAGTACTTGACATGGAACTGATAAACCGTGCAAGATCCCCTCTGCAGATGGGCAAGGATCATATGATTCAAAGCCTGCTTTTAGCAGCAGCRATTAAATATCCACAATACAAAGTCCTTGGAAATGACTCTAGAACATAGCTCTCTATTTACAGCATTAATGTTTGTTCACATAGGGTTGGCTGTCAGACTGAAAACTGGAATAGTTGAAGTTCTCAAACCCACTCAAAGTGCAGTAATTAGACAGGAGTATGGATACGGTTTATTTGTAATCCTTTTCAAACAAGGATGTATTTACATCAACAGCCTTTAGACACACGCCACTGATGTGCTACTTGTTTCTGCTCTCTTCACAAGATAACGATTTAATATCAAGTCAGGAAAGAATAGTGTTGGTGACTGACATCTGAAGGCTTTTAATACAGACAAGGCCAAGGTGATACCAAATGCAGTCGTCTCAACTGGATACATTCTAACATGGTTAAAGCCCCATAAATAATCTCACTTTAGCAAATTCAGCACATTGTCTTGAAATCAGTTTTAATTCGATTTTTCCTATTTCCCTGAAGTTAAGTAGTATTTTCAGAACTAAAATTCAGAACTATTACTTTCTTCCCTGTCTGGAGGGTTCAACATTGCCTGCCAGGAAAGACTGAATATAACTCATCAAGAGTAGTAACTTGTAACCCTTTTGTTGCAAACTGTTTTTGTCATTTACCATTACAGTATATATTGCTATCAGACCTTTTATGCGAAAGCTTTGCATTTATCTGCCTCCTTCATGGGCATAACACATGGTAAAGTAACTTAGAAGACACACCTCTAGGAGCCAGTCTAGCAGGATTGATCTCATGTGCGGTTGCAAGCTAGAATGCAGCGATGTGAAATGCTTGCAATGAGCATATCTGTTCTCCTTCTTCAGGATGTTGAGCCAGACATCTTTGGAATTTCCCCAGCTATGGAATGAAATTGCACAGAGCATTGTAAGTATATATACACCTTCACAAAGTATATAAAAACATTATTTATTGTTTACAGATATTCAGGAACAAAAAAAACAAACAAAAAAAGATCTGCACACTAAAAGATCCTTTACAGTAATTAGAAAACTGCACACATACTTTGAACACTTCACATCATCACAACAACGGCTTGTGAGGATTATCTGCCAGTCCAGTTTTTAAAGTGGTGCCAGTAAAACTCGGCATGTGCATCACGAATTTGCACACACAACCAAGCAAAGTTTCCTATTTTGCTAGTTAGGTGGCCATTAACACACACAGTGCAGGCAGCCATTTTAAAATTTGGCTTTCTAGGGAGCAGGGTGAAAAACAAAATGCCTCCACCCCAAAAAACATGGTCCAATTTAGTACAAAARTAGTTATAGCTGGTGTTTAAAATTCACTCATCTTTCCTTTGTCTAGTCTACCTTAAGGTTCAGAAGCATGCTATTATGACAAACATTGAGTTCTTCGTTTACTGCTAATCTATGCTTTATTAGCATTTAAGTCTACTTGGGAAAGAGAAAGTGGATGCCTGTATCACTACTATGGTTTAGTTTTAATTTGGAATTATTGTTACTACAGATTGATGTGCGATTTTTTTCTTAAATATACTTCTCATCCTACAGTTACTAAGGAGGACAGCATGTTAACCAATGCAATGTTGATTTCCTGCTGTTATTTTTGGACTTAGTATATTTACTTTTCCCCAGATAATTTTTTCTCTGCTTTTACAGAGCCAGTTACACTGTCTCACAAGTTCTAACTCAAATCAATTCCACTTTACTGTCCATATAAACAAGGAAACAAACAAACAAAAAAAAGCTGAAAGAATGTTTTCTTGCTTAATACACAAGTCAAAGCAGGCTGGCGTGAAGAACTCCCTTATCATGATCTTCCTGCAACAGCTAGAAAAGCATGWAGAAGGGCAAGAGAATAAATGACCCTCTCATTTGGCTAACTGGAAAGGACAGAGTGCAGTTTTAACGGATGTCCATCAACAAAAGGCAAGTATGGAAGATGCRATTCCATGCATGAAATTCCATTATCTGAACATATCTTTGGGATCTAACAGTTTACAGTAGCTTCCTAAAGCAGTACATGAGATTCTTCCATCTACCTACCATCTTTTCCACTACTTTGGACTAAGCTTTCCAACAACAAAAACAGGAAGGTGRTTTGCTAGGTATAGAGAAAAGCATACTGTTCTTTAAAGAGCAGTTCAGCAGCCTACAGCAGGCTTGGGAGTAATACTGAGAGAGAGCAGCTGAGTTTACAACTGGGCAAAAGAGAAAAAGAGAACTATTGCTTTGCACTGAGGCAAAAGACRTCACCAAACAAGAATATGGATCCGTGTTCTGGTTCTTTTCCTATTCTCCTCAGTAGCTCTCCATAAAGTCTCCACAACTTTATTATCCACAACAAAATTTTATTTCATTAAATATTAGGTTAAAACAAACAGCAACAAAGATGCTTATTAACACACTTGAATGCCCAAGGCATTCAAAAGCTGTAGAATTTTATTTAGTCATCTAATCGATCCCTCCACAGGAGGGAAACTATTTCCATTAATGTATTTAGTCTACCAGTTTCAAAGACTTGTAAGAAGAGTCTGGTCTACGGTGAGATTACCCTTTCCTCTTCAGCATCATCTTCATAAAACATGTTGCCTCTGCAACATTGTTTGCTGGACTAAAAAGACTAGAACTGCACCAAACATATTGCATTTAGTAAGCTACCTGCAAAGTGATAGTGTCACAAGGTTATTTGTGTATTTAAGTTCTTAAAGAAAATATAGCTTAGTATTTTGGCTAGTTTTATGGTTGTTCAGTTTCAATAGCACAGAAAGAAGTTCAGTTTTAACCACAATGTTTGTGAATCATAAGGCTAGCCCTCAGGGTTAAGTTACAGGAGGATGGCTCTGAAAGAGGAAAGTTCTCTCTTCATTCTCACTGCATTTATAAGAGCAGTGAGAAGGTAGAATTTTTGTCTTTTTTTTGGACAAGCATCAAATTGTTTCTGGGACAAGCAGAGGAATGGGTTGATTACTACCCACTGTTATACGAACGCTATACAACAACAGATTCTACTATGGTAATTCAACATACTTCAAAAAATATCAACAACTGCAGCATCTGGAAAACTTACTTGAGTTCAGGCAAAGGTGATGGGTTTATGAAGAGGTTTCTGAATCTGTATTTTTTGAATCTGGAGAAGTCAGTGGTTACTGATTCTTTATGAGGTGTTTCAATAATTATACAAGGTGAGATGCCTCCTGTTATCGTGGGCGGCCAACAACTCTACAACATAAACAAGATCTCTTGTAAATGTTGATTTTTCTATGATACCGAGAGGAGTGAAATCTAAATTACAGTAACAACAACAACATATGTAACATGCATTAGCCTTTTTTGGACTTCAGCATTGATTCAGAAGCACAAGGAAGGTGAAAGATTAAATGCCAGCAATGCCTTTTGTAGCCAAGAGATAGTATCTAAATGTACACTTTTGACAAGTCCAGGGAACTTATCTTTGAAGAAGAGAATTGCCTTTGGTTTGTGAATCCATGCATAATCAAATCCATTGCTAGAGCTGTTCAGTTACAGTATATAAGGACAAGGCACTCATTGCTTCTAGAGAATAGGGTGTTAGGTTCATTAGGTTACTGGTCCTACTATCTACTTATTTGCTCAGCAGGAAAAGAAAGGAGGGGGTGGAGGTTCTACTGTCTCTCACTGGAAATTCAGCAACTCGTTATCTTCCAATTAAGGACTCCAGGGAGGAACCACCCATCTCAGCTCTAGAGCTAGATACTCACTGAGTAAGCAGCAGCTGTGAGCTATCTCTCAGCCTGCTGAAGCCAAATATGGGATGCAACGACTCAAAAGGAGAGAAGCCCAAAGTTATCGAGGCAGAAAACTTCAAAGACGGAATTCCGAATTATTTTAGATTGCTTGAATTGGTTGCATACAACCAATAAGCAATAGTGAAACAAGTTACACAGTTAAGAGACATCAGATGCATGGAGCGTAAGTAACACTGTAATGGCTGACAGCCTTTAAAATGGTGACACAGAAGTTGCATTTTGGCGAATTAGGTGGGACCCTATTCACAAAGAACAGGAGCACCTGCCCCTGAATCCAGAGGCTTTTCCTGTAGMACTGCTTTGCAAAGAAGTAAACCATGTGTGATCTCCTCAGTTTATCCAAACCTATTTAGCCAGATTAAAGTACTCAAGGATGAGGTTACACAGTCTAACTAAGCTGATCTAACAGCATATAGCTGCCAGAAAATGGAGATCCTACTGCTGCTTCTGTCCTGTCTCACTCCTTCCTTTTTATCAGCTTTGATGCTTGCCAGAGTCTCTGCTGGGCTGATTCAACTAACCAACCTGGTAGAACATTACTCACTTTAGTGCCAAATTACCAAGTTGAACCTGCATACTGCACCATTTAAAGAGCATCAAAAATGAGGGCAAAGCAGGGGAAGGAGTCAACGGCTGGACATTAAAAAGTGGAAGATGAGGGGAGTAGGACTTCCCATTTTCAGCAAAGGTGAGCTATGACATGCAATTTCATCCCAGGTACAATTTACAAACTTGCACAGTGTTTTCCCACACAAAGCTTTCAAGAAAAACTTCAGTCAGAAGAGCTTAACTACACAGATCTCCTTCATCAGTTAACTGTCCATCTCATTTGTCTTAAGAACAGATCAACAGCATAAATGCAAACAATATAACTTCCTCTTGCAAACAAAATATTACTAATTCATTTTATTTTTTAAGATCTGCAATCCCGGTCATTTGGTTTAATAGTGACTTAYTTTAGCTATAGCAAACTCCCAAACTGATTTAAATGATTTTAGGAATTGTTAAACAAAAGTAAAGAGCACCCATATGGTTCTGAATATTAAGGTGTAGCTGCAAGCCGCTTTTGTTAAGTTAAACAAGTGCAATAGTCCTGTTTATACTTGTCTCTAAGCCTTACCTGATTTTGCATAGGATGTTATTCTGGAATATCTGTTTTTATTCTAATTTTTATACCTAACCTGACTCTACAGTGGTTTTCACATTGAAAGTCCCTCTATCTGCAGCAAAACTGGGCACAAAAAGCASAAACAAATAGAGAAGCTAAGATGTAGAACATCTCTACTTTCCATCTCTGAAGAGACTTTTTGGTGTGGAATGTGTGACTTCACGCCCACCAATATAAACCAGGTGGACTCCCTCACCTAGTTTGGTATTCAGGATTGAATTACCTTAATCTCGTATTGATGTTTCTTAGCAATTTTCCCATCTTCTCTTTTCTTTACCTCCTGCTGAGAGAGGAGATACATGTCAACAGACAGGCACAGCGATCAGCACGCCCACCTCTGCGGCCAGAGTAMGCTGTCAATGCCCCTTCCCCACTTCGGTAAGTTAGATCTCAGCACCATTCAAGTGCACTGGTGGGCTTGCAGTAATATTGTCATTCAAGTTTTCCATATTGCTCACCTCTGCTGTCCTCCTCTTCCTGGTCTGGAGGTGTTCTGGGGCCTGCGGATCTTGTGGAGACTCTTCTTGGCATGACAGCGGCTGCTGCTGCTTGGCTTGCAAACGGCTACTGCGAGGGGCAAAAAAGACAGGTGACATCAGGAGAACGGCAGCCGCTAAACGGACACGGACAGCTCGGCGCGCCACGGCGCCGAGAGCTCACCTGCGTCTCGACATCTTCTTTGGGTTGGAAGATCTCCACCTGGAGCGGGGAGATAACAAAGATTCAGCCGGCGCACGCAGGACTCGCGCGGCTTCTTCGGCAGAGGGTCGCCAGCGGTTTCGGGGTGCAAGGAGCCCCCGGG
>NW_028185037.1:2289106-2290068 GCF_003343005.1 Rhea americana | reverse complement strand
GCTGCCGTGGGGCCACCCCACAGCCCAGCACGCCTTGCCAGGAGGTTGTTTTCCTCCTCCTTTGCGCGGGTTTGTTAAACACCGAAAGCTTCACAGCGCCTGAAGAGCGTTTCTGAGGGAAGCTCCTGGCGGAGCAGCCAGAGCAGGACGACAGGGCCCCACGGCAGGGCAAAAACACGCTCATCCTCCCCCTGACACCATCTCTTGCCTTCCTCTTCGACATCAGACCCTCATGCATGGCTCGTGTCCGTTTAAAAATCACTCAAAAATAAGATGAACAAGGCCAGCAGGGACAGTCCCTGCCTGGATTAAGAGCTGGCTCCATTACAGCTGCACATAAACTCCTCGTTCAACTCCTGTCAAGTCCCTGCTTAGCAGAACTCCTCTCTCCCCGGTAGCCTCGGCAAGGCCGGAGGGCCGCACGCAGCCCTTTTGCTGCCTGGAGGAGCCTCCTCTCCTCGCCATGCAAAGCGCACAGCCCGGAGCAGCCCTCAGGGAGGCTACAGCTGCCTTCAAGCACATCCTACCTCRTCAACACTGTCCTCACTTCCGCTTTTTATTTTCCCCAGTGTAATACTATTAAACAGTAAATACCGGTTTCACCTCTGTACATTGCATTAAAGGAACTAATTGTGACAGCCAGGTTTTGGTGCTCACCTTCTCATGGCTTTGCCATTTTAAAAGAAAAAAAATAGATAAATAACACAACACTCCTCCAAAGGCAAAGATGTTACCACAGGGTCGCTAACAGCGGTTTGACAGATAGCAAGTTTTGATGATCTGTCATCATCTCAATCGTGGGTGCTTTTAGCATCTGACAGAGCAAGCATGTTGGTTCCTGCAAACTTCTAGCACAGCACTATGCATGACAAGAGCTTAGCTGGATGTTGCATGCATCCAGTCTCCTCAGCTCTGCAAAATGTCTATTTTCTAGTCCTTAGTGCAAAGAAAGTTTTCCAGCT
>NW_028185037.1:2268685-2289025 GCF_003343005.1 Rhea americana | reverse complement strand
AGAGTATCCTCTGCTCATGCTGATTGACATTTGGAAACAATTTTTGTGAACTCTATATTGCACCAGTTCATCTCAAGAAACG
Organism: Rhea americana; assembly: GCF_003343005.1. Lineage (NCBI taxonomy): Eukaryota > Metazoa > Chordata > Aves > Rheiformes > Rheidae > Rhea > Rhea americana. The sequence continues at coordinate 2,288,943 of NW_028185037.1, read as the reverse complement.
TAATTCCTTGTCACAATCCATAACTTCCTTAATTATTTATAGAAGAATTAGTCTTTCTGATGTCAGCAATAACTGCGGGAAGGGTTGAGTTTCTCTGTGCAGGAATATGCTGTGAAGTTCATCATGGGTATTAATAACCATCACATTCTACCTGTCCACTGCAGATAGCTAGTCCAGGTCTTATGCATCTTGTCTACAGTCAACTTTTAAAGTATCTGCATCAGCTAGCACTTATCACCTAAGAAGAGGTAATATCAGCTTCAACAGGAAGAAAACTAATGTAAGGTAGAGTGCTGACTCAGGTTCTTTCCACTTAACACTATTCCTACTTTCATGATGGCTACAGCAGACACAGCTTCCAGTAAGCAGCTCTGCTGGTTTATCTCCACCCAGTCCCCAAAATAAGATATGAATTGTCATCTAGAGGTGTTTCTCATTGCACTGACTATAGAGGGCATGTAGTCTCCTAAGATTTGGGTGATTCTTTACCTAAATCTGACCTTAGGCCTTCAATTGACTTGAAGTTCAAACCATACCACGTCCAACTTGTTGAAAAGATCTGGAGTTTTATGAACCTAGACAACAAATGAAGAGAGAGAAATCATCTTTTCCAAAAAAAAAAATGAAAAACAAAACCAAAATGAAAAAAAATCCTCAGTCCCTCATGGATGTCAAATCAAGGCTTCCTCCCAGCCAATCTSAAATCAACAAWGCAGTTTTGGTACATCAGGAATAAGTTCTGTGGCACGCTGAACAGAAATTTCAGGAATACTCTGTGAAATTAGCATTATTTTTAAAYTGAATGGATTAGATTTACTGGGAATTGGTCATAGTACAAAGATTAAAATGATCACATTGCTCATTTTTCCACACCTTTTGCTGAGAGCTGCTGTAGGTTATGCACCACAGAATTTGTGGTTTTGCTTCAGGAGYGGAAAATGCACCAGACCCTTTAAGTATTCTTGGCACTGTCAGCAGTTTCAGCCATAAATATTGGTCAGCAGAAAGTTAACATGCAATAAAATCATACTGTAGACAATGACATTATAATTTTAATGCAAGCTAATGTGCTGACCTTTTGATACAGCAATAAAGCTGAAGTGACTTAGTCTACACTAGGACATTTCCAAATCCTCTTTCATTGTGCAGCTGCCTCCTTAGGGGGATGGGTTTAAAAGAGAGAAGGATTTTTTTCAGACTGCTTGGAATAYACTCCATTTACTAAATAGCATCTGTGCTGGGACTCTGTAAATCCTTTTAGATTAGTCCAGGGCTTTTCAGATTTTTCAAATCACCAYTTTCAGAATTTTTCCATTGGAGGTGTGAACCCCATTGGAAAGGTGGGAAAAACAGGGCCTTCCTCACAAGTTTACACAGCTGAAGTTGCTTTTCTTGATTATCTTGTATGGACCTCTTGGAAGGAGCATACAGCCTAGCAGGGACATACAAAGCACAGACTGAAAACCCTGTGGATCAATCCAGTTTCTAAGTGTGCTAAATACTACTCTTCTCCCAGAGTTTCCGAATCCACCTGAGAGTTTCCAAAGACAGAAGCCGTATTTCATTATAAGTGGAGCTCACTTGGTCATCTGGACACACCGCCAACAAGACTATGATCGAGGCACAAATTTACACAGGATGTTAGCCCCATATTCCCGTTTTGTTCGGGTGAATATTTTAGCGTGTTCATTTGTTGGGGCTGCTATACTTTGTCTTTTAGTCACATTTGGGTTGTCAATGCTTTGGAGAGCAAGCATTTTCTTTTGTCAAGACGACGAAGACACATGCACCAGGACCCTGTGTGGATAAAATGTGTTGGTTTTAGATAAGTTTTATTTATATGTTGTGGAATGGCTCCAGCTACACAGGCTAAGCAAAGCACTATTAAATGTTTAAGTCACTCCTAAAGAGGAGCTCTTTAAAAGGAAGTTTTATCCACTCCAAGCAGTAGCATTTTTCTTATGTCAAAGAGTATGGGATTTCTTGTAATCTTGAGAAAGACTTTGCGTTCTATTAGATCCTATAAAATTCTACTACTTTTATACTTGCTTCATTCCAGCATGACCCAGTTTAATGTGCATTAAGGGATATTTTTAAGACCTGAAAAAACCAACTGATTTTTTTTCTGTTTTAGAAGGGAGAGAGTTTTCATATTGCAGTTATTACTGATCTGTTAGCTATAAGCAAAACATAACAAGGAGCAAGCCTTTTGGTTATAAGCGTTACCGTGTCTTCCTAAGGTCAACACCAGCAACAGAGAGCTTAGACAATAACCACTTATTCATAATCAGCCTATATGACAATCAAGTCAGCCTAATGCAATCAGTGGGAACAGTTTTTGTTAAAGAAGACAAAATGCAAGAAAAGGTCAAGAATAAACTAGCAGTACCCTTATAATTAGGGGATCRATAGCAGTATACCTCAATACAGTACAGTCTGTCTTTTGTGATTTGATGTCAACRCACATTTTTAAAGGGATAAGGGGAGCAAAGAGAATCAGAGCTACCAAACTCTTAAACCTGCATTTACAAGTAGGTATCATTATCTTCCAGCAGTCATAARTCAAACTTACAGGTTATGTTCTTCTTATTCTTGTTAGCAGCTTCTTTCTTCTTGAGATAATCTATCTTTCTCAGCAGTAAGAAGCTTGGAATAAACACGAAGTGGAAGCAAAACAGTTACCTTTTCCTTAAAGTCAATTTATAYAGAAGATACTCTATCCATATGCTATTGGAGGCTCTTGTTTTACATATCTGAACACTTGAACTCCCATTTTCAACACATATATAAGAGAACACTCTTGAAATACAACCTTTCCTATACTCAGTATTTGATCTCTCTACCAAAACCCACACTCAGATCCATATAAGAACACCGTCACTGCAGCAAGAGGCAGCACCTSTAACAAACAGCTGGTCTGTCTCCACTTTCCCAGGTCCTGGATTACCTACTTGCAGTTCAAGAAAACAACAAGACCCACTTTCTTTATGCTTTCCAAAATAGCTTCACTGCTGGGCTGAAAACATAACACCTTTTGGACCAGGAGATAGTTGTAAGTGRGGGAGAAAGAAGGAATCTCAGGTCACAGAAAAGAGCTGGGTAGAATACAGATAATAGTACAGCATTTTCTTTACCAGAAACTCATCCTCACCATACCCTCTACACCCTAGGGCAGGCAGCACATTAGCAACCCCACGTTCCCTGCTGTGGGCAGGAGAAGCAGGCAGCTTGCTGCAGCAGTGGGACCTCTTCTTCCCAGGACAGTTCTCATTCAGATGTGGCTGACTCACATCAGCTGGTCACACCTGTGGCTGGGGCCCTGAGCTTGAGGCTTTTGCTCCACAGCGTGCGGAGTGAAGAGCACCTGCTGACRCTCCAATGTCCAAGCACTGCAGGAAAAGCCCTTCTGATGCCTGGGGAACAAGAGATCACTTATGATTCTCTATTGCACTGATTATAGATCTCTCYGAAAGGAAAGATGTTTTGCACTGGATAGTGCCCCATGCTAAAATGCCCACCACCAGCAGATATTCAGTAATGATGAACCTATTAATTCAGCTGTTTGCTGGTTTCTCCTGAGAGCCAAATTCCCCTCTCTTCTCATTTAATACCAGACTTATCCATCTCCTCTTCCTCCATCTCACACCACAGATAGATAGCTAGACTCTGCCCAAATAGCTCATTCTGCCACTTCTCTTCATTTCACACTTTCCCCCTACATTCAGCATAGGGACATGTGTATGGGCAGGAGGGAATGCAGATGAGATCTCAGGTTTTGCAAGTGAGATGCCAATTAAGTAACTACTCACAGATTTGTTTATGTGGACCCTGAGAGGGTACATATGAACTGAAGACTTGCACCCTCTCTTCTCGCTCTTTGTTCCCATGGGCTGTCTGATAAAGTTTCAGTTTTGASATGTGAAATTTCATTTCTGAAGCAATGATTTTACTTCACAGCTGAGAACCCATGGTTGCTATCAGCTGGGCTCAGCAGCAGTATTTCAACTGCAGCTGAAAYCCACTGCTGGGTGTAGACAAGGGGGTATCTCTGCCTGTATCAGTCCTCCCTTTCCGATTGTGGTGTCAGTGTCCCTCTTCCCTTAGCAAAAATTGATAGTTGATGGCCATTATAYACACGCCCCAAATGCTCATAGGACTGCGCGATCCCCACTCTCTATCTATATTAATTCTCTGTGATGCCCCRTTTTAGGGAATATAGGGTTGTTTTATCACCCAGAGAGGCTGATTTTTGTGCATAATGATTTTTTTTATTATACTGCCTGACAGGGTCAGCTTTCGCTTGTGCATAGCAATGTGAAGGCGCTTCAGAAGGAAGTGTACATCTATGGCACAGCTTATGTTTGTGAGTTGAGATCTGAAGTCTGCTCCGGGCCTCTTGCCTGTTTTTGTTACTCGGATGTATTTTTTGCTATTTTTTCCCCCTTGCTCCCCCATGAAATCACAGTATAGCTCTCTGACTCACTAAGGTGTTTGAGGGTTCAACTATCTGCAYACAAAACTTTGCAACAAGTCAAGAGATTCAATTTGTGACATTAGTTTTACRGCACTAGCTCTGAGACAGGCAGAGGGCATTTTCATGAACAAAAAAGTTGGCTGAGAAACAAAACTTCACTACAYATGCTCTTAAGCCTCAGCCCAGACCCGTTTACACTAAAAAAATTGATGTATCGTGACTGCGTCATGGGAAAAACTGCACTGCAGCAGCACTGGTATCTTCTTCTGATGAGTCATTTATGTATATGTTAAAAAGCCCAAAGCCTACATGCATCTGTGTGCATCTGAATGGTGGAGGTGAGAGCACTTTGTGGTTATAAATATGCACCTAAAGAAGTCAGTGAGACAAAGAAAGCAAATACCAAATAACTAGACCAGGAAACAGAGTGCTTCCAGCACAGGGTTAGGTCTCCAAGAGTGATAGTTGGTACGCTAGTTCCATCAGAGATGCGCAAGGATCTACATAAACAGGAAAAATTCTCACCTCAGAGACTAGCTAAGTGAATAGAGCTTTTATTGATATGACTCTTTACATGAACATTTTTGTACTGCCACAGAGTACTTTGGGAAAAAAAGCTTGTGATGCTTGGAAAAGCATCTAAAAAGCACCTAAATTTAAAAAGCTACAGTGATTCTGGAGTCAGCACCAATAGGAACATGATCAGTACAGCTCATTTGAAAGGAGATGCTTATACGAGTGTAATTGGCCAAACTTTCTTGTGTAGAAAACTATCTCTCTTAGTATAAACTCTGCTTAGATAAGCTTACTGATCACATCATCGATATTTGAAAATATAAGTTTTTGCTCAGTGTTTGCTCTGGGAAGACAGATGTTCTGTTCTTCAAATTCTGACTCATCGATGTGAGTTAAACAGATCATCTTGTCTCCCAGTTTGTTCRAATTTTAGAATTTAACAACTGCAAGTGACAGAATTGGGCTCCTTGAAGTCAACAAAATATGTTTTTCCACTTGTGTTGATTGTGTAACTATCAGGAATTACAGTCTGTAACTTGCTCTTCATCTTAGCAAAGATAGTGGGGGGGAAAAAAGCACTCAAAAATCCAGTCATCTACAGGTCTCCTTTGGAAAAGATTGATTCAGGAGAAAAACATACATATAGATATTACAAGCTGATTAAGTGAGAGTAGCTGAAGAAATAAAGTGTTTTGTTCATACTGGCATTGTATCACTTCAAATGTGATAAGTCCATGGGAGCAGATGGTCTGTATCAAAACGGGCTGAGAGCGCCGGCTGATGTCCTCTCAAGGCCAGTCTTGTCTTCAAAACACTATGGAGATCAGGGATCCCTAACGATGAGGAAAGCAAATGTCACATCCACCTTCAAAAAAGGGAAAAAGAACAGTCCAGACAATTAAAGGCCAGCAACCCTGTTTTTCATTAAAGCACTTTATATGTTCAAGTAGAACTTCCTGTGTTTYGCTTTGTGCCTGCTGCCTCTCACCCTGGCCCTGTCCTTTGACATCTTCCATTCAGGTATTTATATACATTGACAAGATCCTCTCTCAGTCGTCTTTTCTCCAGGCTGAACAGTCCCAGCTCTCACAGCAACTCTTTGTTGCTGTGAGATACTCCAGTGCCTTAATTGTCTTTGTGGCACTCACTGGACTCACTCCAGCAGCTCCATGTCTCTCTTGTGCTGGGGAGCCCAGCTTCAGATTCGGCACACCAGATGCAGCCTAACCAGGGCTGAGCAGAGGGGCAGAATCACCTCCCTCCCTCCCTCGACCTGCTGGCAATGCTCTGCCCAATGCCATTGACATTCTTTGCCACAAGGGCACAGTGCTGGTTCATGGTCAGCTTCTCCACCAGGAACTCCAGGTCCTTCTCTGCAGAGCTGGGTTATTTCTCCCCAGATATAGGACTTTGCACTTCTTTTTGAATTTCATGAAATTCCGGTTGGCCCGTTTCTCCAGTCTGTTGAAGTCTCTCTGAATGGCAGCACAGATCTCTGGTATATCAATCATTCCTCCCAATCTTGTATTATTAAGAAACTTGCTGAGGGCTCTCTCTGTCATACCATCCAGGTCGTTAATTACACAGTATTGGATGCAGTACTGACCACTGGAGTATACTACTACTGACTGGTCTCCAGCTGTATTTCATGCTGCTAAGCACAACCCTTTGACAGCAATTCAGACAGTTTTCCATCCACCTCAACATCCTTGCAAACTGGTGAAAAATAGACTACATAAGTAGGTAATATGTGAGACAGTGTTGAAAGTCATGCTAAAGTCAGACAAATGATATCCACTGCCCTCCCCTTGTCCACCCAGTCAGTCATCTTTTTAAAGACATGCTGACTACTCCCAATCACCTTTTTCACTTTCCTATATTTAGAAGTTATTTCCAGGTTTATTTGCTCTATCATCTTCCCAGAGATCGAGGTGAGGCTGACTGACCTGTAGTTCCCTGGATCCCCCTTCTTGAAGATAGGAGTGACATTTGTTTTCTTCCAGTTCTCAGGAACCTCTCCTGATCACCGTGATGTTCCAGTGATAATCAAGAGTGGCCTTGTAATGACCTCAGCCAGATCCTTCAGCAATCATAGATGCATCTCATCAGGTTCTATGGACTTTTATATATCCGTTTTCTTCTAGTGTTCTCTAACTTGCTCCTCTTCTACTAAAGGAGAGTGTCCAGCAGTCCAGGTCTGAGGATTCCTGAAGGCTGGTGATGCCAGTAAAGACCAAGGCAAAAAAAGGCATGGAGCACCTCAGCCTTTTCTATATCCTTTTTCACCAGATTCCCTGCCCATTCAGCAGCAGGTCCACATTCTCACTAGTTTTTCTTTAGTAACTGATAGGCCTGTAAAAGCCCGTCACACATGTCCCCTGCCAGATTCAACTTGAGGCAGGCTTTGGCTTTCCCTAGCCCCATCCCTTAAACAGGGTCTGTGCACTCCCTCCAGCTCCCCTGACTGTTTACACCTCTCATATGCCTCACAGCAGCCTTTAAGTACATATGAGAAGTTGCCAACATGGAGAGATTCTKCATAATGGTGTACAGGAGGAGGATGTAGGGCAAGGGGTATGAGTTGAGGCAAGAGAGGTTCAAACCACATATAAGGAAAACCTCCCTCCTTGCTCCCCACCATGATAACAGTCAGGTGTTGAAACAGGTTGCTCAGAAGATGTACACTTGTAGGAGGCTGTCTATAGACTTCCCAAGATACTTTTAACCCAAATTATTCTATGATTCACAATCTACATTGGGGTAAAAGTTAGATTTTTGTTTATGATGTGGAGGGTAGCTGATTTTACAGCAACATGCTCTATATTCAATTTAACATCTCAGGGAAGACCAAGCCTATGTGGGCAACAGCATCCATCAGTGGCCACAGTGAGCAGCGCAGAGTGATCAGGCAGTGCTAGACTCATCTTTACTGCTGGGTAGATCTGCTACCAACAGATACTTGGTGCAAGGTGTCTACCTTGTGCGCAGCCAAAGACACCACCCAGGTCTGCAGCACAGAATAGTCAAGTAGCCACCCTGATCACTGGTGGGCAAGTAGTAGTCATTTCAGTTGAGATGAAGACTAGTCAAGGCAGTCATTGTAAGAAAGCTGTATTTTCCACATATCCTTATGAGGAAGTGTCCTATTGTAATTTCACCCACCCCTTCTATGGCAATTCAATTCTACCTTTGGCTCCCCCCACGTACACTTAAAGGCAGTAAAGTTTCCTCTGTTCTATTCATCTACTGCAGTACTACTACTGCATGCTAACCAAAAAATGTAGCAGTTGCCAATAGAGAAGGGATTACAGGATATGTAATATTTCTTTGAGTATGAATTGTTACTTGATCAAGTAACAAAAAATTCCCAGAGGAATCTGCATTTGAAACTAGAGTTAAGATTCTGCTTATCCTTTGCCCTGTTCTTTAATTATTAGGTAAATTAACTCTTAAAAAGTGACAATACCCAAGGAAGGGAGACATTATTGCATAGCTCTTCCTGTAATGGAGCAGGAAATTTGAAATACAAGTGGACCTTTGCAGCTGGATCTTCTTTACACCATACCCAAGATGTGCTCAGACATTTGGAATTTAACATACCTATAAAAGAACAGATTCATTTTTTAATAGGCCATTTTTATTGAGAGTTAAGATAGTAATTCCCTGTGGTGTGCATGACGCACCACGAGAACAAAATACAGAAGATCACTTCAGTAAATACATACAGGTTAAGCAATGCTACTTTTTGGCCAAGTGCTGTATTTTGTCATTTCTCAGCTTGTATTAAACTATTAGAATTAAGAGCCAGACGTTCTTCTGTATCAAAAGGACTGTACAAATAGAGAAGTGGCTCTGGAAAGAAGCTGCCATATATGCATAGTCTGAATATTAACCAATATTAATCCTAACTGAAATGTCCCTTTTGAATCTTCAAGTTTGCTCTATAAAGTTATACCCAGAAGGCACAGTTTTGTTTAAAATGCAAACCTGTCTATTGACCAATACATATCAAAATATGGTTTCAGCAAGATTCATGAGTATCAATCATCTGAGACAGTGCAAGGCCTCCACTTTTACAAGAGAAAAAAAAAACCAAACATCTTAATACAATTCAAAACCATATAAAAAGCCACACAGCTCACTATTAAAACAGAAAACCAAAACAAATCTAATTGCCCAACAGCTCCAGGCACAAAATGGGGCTAGACCAACATAAATATGTAAAACAAATTAACAAAAAGCCATTGGTGCAGTACTCTCTCACACATTAATACAGTTTCCAATATTACAAATTGAGAAGCACAGCTTTGTGCAACAAGACCGTTTATATCCTGAAAGATATAGGCGTTCATCACCAGAAAGATATCTAGTAATATAGTATAAAAAGACCAGTATCTCCCAATTTTAGGAGCAGTCTAAAGTTGCATTTACTTGCCTATTTTAGGAAAAAAACAAAACCACACACACAGACCAAGACTCTCATTCTAACACCTGTGAGTCTTATACTCTCAACTCCATCTCTCCATTAGAAGTTAAAGGATTACTTATTCCTTACAACATATGGAGGTGGAGATTCCATCTTCCTTCATTTAACTTTAAGCAAATTAAAGCTGAAGGAAAGTAGTTGCTTATATATAAGGAAAAACAAAACAGGAAAGTAAGGAATTTTCCTGAGCTAGAAAGTTGGCAGTGAGGAGAAGGAAACAAACTGGACAAAAAGTCGGAGTGATAAAGGTAGATAATCTGAGGCAAGTAAGAGTATTCATGTCAGTGAATGGATGAGGGATTGGTGAAACTATGCCTATTTGCAGACAAATAAGCCAGAGTATTTGAACCACAGAAGTAGTGCTTTTTGAACATAGGTATGCACTGCTGAAAAGACTATTTCAAAACCCCTATTTTGGTAAGTCAATATAACGAGTTTTGTTTTCTCTCATTGTCCATATATGAATCTGCATTCAACAGGTCTTAAAAAAAAAAAGTCTATTGTAGCCAAGAAAGCACCACTTGGTCTTACACAGTTGACTATTTGTCAAGTTCCACTTGCAACAACCCTATCTAAACCCAGGAAGGCAGCACATCTGCAGTGAAACAAAGGTTGTAAGTGCTGTTTTCTGTGTACTAAGCAAGCACCACAATGATTCCAGGTGCAGTATGTGCAAAGCTAACTATACGAACTACATTCAAATTGCTGAGCTTTTGCTTCAGTGAAATTAAAACATTTGGCCAAATTTTGAGAAACATAGGTTTAGAATAATTCACATTAGTGATCTTACCTAAATTTCAAAGAATTCCCACCTGACTCCTTATATCAGCTTCTGTTTAAGAACTACAGGAAGACATGGTAAAATGTAATGTTAATACTTTAACACTCTAGGAACTAAACGCAGGAAAACAGTAAGTCATATGTTAAGCACTGATAGAAAGGGAAGTGGAGCAAACATTCTCTCCCTTTCTTCTGTGACTATCTTTCTGCTTCCTCCCCTCTGTAGCCATTTGATCTAGTTCCCAGATTGATCTATCAGAGTTCAGTATATCATCTGGCTGCTTTGTAATACAGGCACTCTTTGTTAACCATAAAATTTTAACTTTTGAGCACCTGCCTACTTCAAGCAAAGATCTTGCACAGTGTTAGGAAAAATATTTGATAGTTTTGGATGGCTCTTCTTCCCTATCAGCCTATAGAACTTATATCCAGTTCCTCTGCGCTGCCCCCAAATGCCTGAGATTGAGTAGGAAAACAACCACTGCTGATATTCCTGAGGTTTTTATACATCCTGCGATCATTGCATTTAGTCCTCTAACGCTGTTTTTCAGCATGCTTTTCCCTGCCACAGACTGCCTTTTATTTCCAGTAACTGTTAACTCAGACTTCACTATTTCAGCTGAGCCAGAATTAGGAGAACTTCTGATAAAAATCTTTCTTCTAGTGAATTTTGAGCACCTCTCAACATGTAAATAAGACAACCTAATGGCAATTAGCAGCTCAGAAGTAGCCATCCACAATCTTAATTTCTTTAAAGAATAGTCAGATACTGATGGGATTAAAAGAACAGCTGATCTATCCCTTTTTTCCCTTAACAGGACTAGAGATTAAATGGAACAGGTTAGCTTTTGTTTTGTTTAAATCTTTTTTTCAAAGACAGGAGAGAGGGGAAAAAATAGAGAGGTATTACAGGGAAAAAAAAACCCTCAAACTGTACTAGATGAAATACAGTTTGGCTCTGGATTAAATATCTACACTTAACCCATAGGTCTACTTTTCCTTTCACTCCACTGTGAGGTACTACATCTGTAACACCAGTATCATGTTGTATTGCAGAAATATTGGGGGACCTTTAACCCTTTTCTGATACCCATATAAAATATCCAACACACCTGCCAACTCCACTCTCAAAACAAGTAGGTACTAGGCAATATAGATTAGATGTCCTTCTTGTAACAGTTCAGCATAGCTATATAATATCCATTGGCAGCTATAGGATTTTCTTGTTAGAGTGCAATCATATATGCTGAATACAAATATACAAGCTGTCAAGTACTGGTCATTAAAGCATATGGCTAACCTCAAATTTTCTAACTTCATTTTGATTAATGCAAAATGTAACTGATTTTTTCCAACTGTTAAAAGTTTCTTAAAATACCAACTAAAAACCCATCTATATCATAGTTTATAAAAACATCACACAAGCTATTGTACTGATAGGCTTCCAAGACACTGATATTCAACATCACCATTTAGGACTTACAGCAAGGTGTCTGGAGATGCATGTGTTGTTTCAAACAAGTGTAATGCTAGTTATGATTGTGTTTGAGGAACTGATGATCAGCTTCAGATTGACCACACTTATTATCTATGCATGAAAAAGAACAACCTAAAAAACATTAAAACATAGATTAAAACCATGAGAGCCATCAGTAATTGAACTGACGCTGGCAAGGCTGGTGAACAAACAGTCCATTGTGCTTGATCTGCCGAGAGCGGCAATCCCTGGTAAGATTTTGGCGACGGAGACTGTTTCTGTTGAGATAGTGTCTTTCATTATGCTCTTTTATCCAGCGGGTAGGAGGAAAGCTCTTGTTTTTTTCCAGAAAACTTGAATGAGTAGCAAGAGCTGCAACATAGCAGTGAATGTGCTGTCCCATTTCACTTCGGGCCTCCATTCTAAAAATGTAAAAAGCTTATGTTATTCATTTTTTGAAAAAGAAATTAAAACTATAAAAAGGGTATAATATTAATGCTGACATCCAGCATTTCAAAATGGCACCCTCTTACTACTGCTACTACTACTAACCCTTGGACTTCTAGCATATTGCGCTATTGGGCCCTTCCATTTTCAACCCCCCACAGCTCCGAGATGTAACAGGCATCAGAAATCAGGGGTGATGTGTGCCACACTGACTTTTAGAAGACTTAGGTTTATTCACCAGGCAAAGTTTAGCTAAAAAGAACACCTTGGACATAAGTTATTTGGACTGAAAGCAGGAAGTATACTATTGAAGATGTTTGTTTGAATTGATAGCCATGCAAGTAAATCCAAATGACATTCACACACAAATGGGAAAGATAGACCAGTTGTGACACTCTGGAAATAACTTAAAAGGATCTTTCCTCAATCAGACCTCTTGATTTCATAAGCAGAGTCAGCAGTTTTGGCAAATCCCTACTCCATCATGCATTAGTTAAACTAAACAGCAGCCTATGCAAGCAGGGACTGACATGTTGAAAAAGGACTTCCCTACTTCACAGAACAATCACTGGTGTTTCCTGAAGCTTCCAAAGTGAAGATAAAAATAGCTTGGTAGATTTAAAAATAAAGCAAATTCCAAATCTGAGTGCCACACTAGTCCTGAGACCAGTGGCAAAGCAGTTGGTTTCTTCCTCCCTCCCCTAGGGACCAAGTACTAGTCTGCAACTCTGATGCCAAGGAAGGATGGCTGCAAAACCCAGGTGCCTGCGCAAGCATGAGCAAGAAGTCTCTTGGGAAGTCTGTTTTTCAGCACTACCATGTCTGTAACAAACAGGGGCCTTTGACTGGCATACAATAAACTTGAATTTATTGTATGAAGTCTCTGTAGACTCTTAGAAAGTCCATGATAAGAGCCCGGTCTGCCATGGCTCAGTATGTCTCCTCAGCCTTGCTCCCGGGAGGGAGCAGGGGGCAGAAACACCACACAGATGACTGGCACAAGAGTGAGCTCCTTCACCCACTTCTGCTCCATGTTGTAGGGAATACTCCCCATCAGTAAGAAACCTTGCCTTTTCCCTCTTTTTGAGATAAAAATCTACCTGCTTTTATTGCCCTGCGTAGTTTCATTTGAAAGGACTGAAATGTACAGAATCAAGAATAGCCATGCACAACATGCTAATTTTCCTGCTCATTCAGACAGTGTCTTAGACCTACCACTGGAGATATGAAGCAGGAAACTAAGGTGAACAAGTTAACTCAAATCAATTTGTAGTAGTTTGTAAGCAATTTTTCTATGTAAGCTAAACTGTTGTAATTTGCATACAAGTCTCTACAAATATGGAACCACTGTTTTCTAGACATGTTAAGGAATTGCCATGCTCAACAGCACTGGAGCTGAAACTCCAAGTGAAACATTACTAAGAAAAGTTGCAAGGAGTTAAGAAGTYACAACACATCTTGCTATTACAATGTATTTCTTGAGCATGCCTTCGCTTCATGTCATTAAGTTCATGAAGATCATCAACTGCTAATACAGTGTTGTGCTTTATTATGGAAAAATACAGCTAACTTAAAAAGGAAGGGGAAAGTTTACACAAAATCCTTTTGCTTTGAAAAAAATTACAAGGAGCAAATAGAGACTTCTTCCATAAAAGAGAAAAGAATATTTTAAAAAAAGTTGATTCAGGATACTTCAACTTTTTCCTTTCACTATCAAGTACCCATCCAATACTCGTTTGTAAACCAATACTTTTTACTTGTCATCTTAAAAAAATGGAAGTTGGGATAGCAGAGCTGGTTTAAGTCAGCTAAAAGGCCATGGACTCTTCTGAAATACAGCATTCTGGTACCTTAGTTGTTGCTTTTGGTGGTCTGGCACTAGTGAATCCCAGGTACTGGGAGAATACAGCTGATTAGTCTCTATGAATGTGGTCAAAAATGTCATTTCAGAGAGGTCTGGTCTAAAGCCAGACTATTGCTATATACGTTTTTTGACATGCCCCTAGCATTATTTTGCTAAAAAGCAGAATTGTCCTGCTCATTCCACTATACAGACAGACCTCACAAGAAAAGTTAAAGGATTTAGATCTCCCAATTAATCTTTAAGCAGTTTTTCTGCACTTAGCATCTTTGGCTTGTTAAAGCAGATTTAGTTAGGCTTGATCAAGTAAAATCATTTGGCACAAAGGTTAGTCCTAAAACCAGTATTGTTTTTGCATAGAAGGYTCTAAAGGAAGCAGTCTTGCTAGCAGATTGATCAGACAAAAAGCACTGTCCCAAAACAGTAGTACTTACTGCGCCAGTGTGCCTTAAGCAGCTTTTCTTGGCCCTACAACGTTAAATGGCCAACCATTAAACCACTAGAGATACCAAAACAGCTTTGAAGTTTAATGCATTATCAGTGTCATTGATTTCCCCAGTTTCTGTACTTTTACCTCAGCTCTAGACTTAAAACTATGAACACCCACTTTTGCTACTCAAAGCAATTCTCATACACAGAAGGCTAGATCCTTGATGAAGCAACATCACTAAATTCAGTGAAGATAYTTAACCACACATCAGTTCAGGATCACACCTTTAGCTTCCCAACATATGCAAGTAACTTAACCGGACTGTTTAACGTAATACAAAATTAGTTCTCCAGAGTAATTTATACCAGCATCCTCAATTCCTAAGTTACTAAGAGAAGTCAGTAAATGACTTTGCTTGTTACAATACAGGGGAGATTAATAGTGTAGATTAACTGAGTTATCTTTGGACTAGACTGTGCCATGCCTAACAGCCTATAATTGTTTCACAGATTCCTTCACACTCATTTTTAGAGATTCTACGTACTCACAGCTTCCATCTGATTTAAGTTAATCTAGATTCTTGATGCTTAATATTGCAAACTGCCCTTCCCAAATAATCAGATCCTTAATCTCAGAGAACAGGAAATCTGTATCAGTACTATGTTTCAATATTATACAGGAGCATATGTCTTCTCACAAGAATCACCCAT
Source organism: Rhea americana (assembly GCF_003343005.1). Taxonomy (NCBI): domain Eukaryota; kingdom Metazoa; phylum Chordata; class Aves; order Rheiformes; family Rheidae; genus Rhea; species Rhea americana. The sequence continues at coordinate 2,273,762 of NW_028185037.1, read as the reverse complement.
TTCTTTGAASTAGCAACTTTAAATATAGCAAGGAGCTGATGAGAGAAGTCAATGGGTAGGAAACAACTTCAGTCACTGGAATAACTTCACTATTGCTTTCTGTATGACAAAGCTCACTATAACATTTTAATTTCTAAGGGTAAGCACCAGAGGGAAATAAGGTCAGTTAACCTTTGTTACTAACTGAGATTCAATGAGTATGTGGGCAAGACTGGAGTCTTGATGGCAAAAAAAAAAAAAGAATACTGTATTATACATACATGCATGCATGCATACTATGTTTGTATAGAGGTATATACACCATATGTTTAACACCAAGAAAGCACTGAGTCACAAATGTGGGTCTGCAGTCATTCTGTACAGTTGSTTCTTTAGGACCCCAAACCTAACAGCATAATCTCCATCAGAATGAGGGAACTAAAATCTTTCACCTCAAAGTGACTAGAAGGGTACTGACTAATGTTTACGAAAATTAAGAAGTAGCTGTGGAAGGGCCAAACTGCTTTCAAATTCACGTTTACAAAGCTACACAATTCACTGCCACCAATTTCAACAGGACTGCAGCATGTTCTGTGAGGGAACAATTAGACCCTGTAAGTATTTATTTGTGTAAAAAAAGCATATCCAGTTGTTTTCCAACACAAATGTTACACAAGATGACTAAGTATGCATGAAGCTCTGACCACCTTACCTAACCTTATGYAGTATTCATGCTTTATTCACTTGCTCTAAAATAAGCTGGAAAATTCAGGATTAAGTGTCTGAGCTAAACAAGTAGACACCAGATATTTTCAGTGACAGAGCTCCTTGGCAAGAGAAATCGGACATACCTGGGACTACTTGGACTGTGAAACTCCTCATTTCCACAGCTAGTCTCATTAAGGCTGTGACAGGTGTTATGGACAGCATACACTGACATGCTGGGGTGCTCTATCAGGAGGTTCTCCATAGGACTCGTTTCCACTTTTATAGTGGTTAATCCACCTGCAGTAAAACATGGGGGAGGGGTAATAAACCAGCTCTCCTCCATTGGACATGAATCGAACTGGATGAAACAGGACTCATTAGCCTCTGGCAAGTGTTCCAAGGGGGCTGGTAAACAAGAGAAGACCGGCGAGCTGTCTGCAGTTGATGTTTTGGTGATGTCTGCTTCCTCTGTGGAGCAATTAGTGCAAGTGTCTGCTGGAGGTGGYCATTAGTCAGTAGAGAGGAAGCCATGGACATTGGTGATTGCAGAAGATTGAAGACAAGGTCATACATAGTCAGAAACAGGATATAAAAAAGAAACAGAAATAAACCACTATCAGCATGTACACAGTTTTTTTTGTTTAAGCAAGGGGAGGAGAAAGGGAGTTCCCTGACAGCATGTTAGACATGTAAAACTACTGTTATCAATAAAGCAATACAATTGTGTAATAAGTCAAATGTTTTATCTGTACAAATGGTTCTGCCGAAGCCCAAGCATGTCAAGCTTAAAAACATGACATCATTTTTCTCATCAGTTTACATAATACATTTGGTAGGTTTGTTTGGAAAACGTCCCACTGTTGGYCTAAACAAAAGTGGTGTGGAATGAAGTCCTCCCAAGTTACTGGTATCTTCATATGAAAGTATGACAAATAGAAAGTACAACAAGCAGAACTACAGCAGGAAGTAGGCAGAGCTTATATTTGACAGACATCTTACCTATAAAATCAACCAGAATCCATTCATCATCTTCTTTCTCACTGAACTCTGGCTCCTGGCTGGACAGGCTATCAATCTCTCCCACAAACATGTTATTTAACCGCTGGAACATTACTAAGGCAGGAACAAGACTTTGGTTTGTAGGTCTTTATATCCAAGGTTCAAGGCACAGCTCACACTGAATTAGCAGAGTGGCATAGACTTGACATTAAAGTGCATAGATACTTTATCAGCTTAGGAACAGGACATGCAGAGTCATGACTGGCAAACAGTTCATGTAAAACCTGCAAAAAAAGGTGACAGGGTCTTAATGACAAAGCAACAGGTAATATCACTATGGAACAAACTGAAAGAAAACACCAGCACCAAAAAAGCCAGCAACTTATTATTAGTCCATTTTGGGTACCAGAGAAATTTCCTAACAGGAAATGCAGCTTCACTGGTACTCATCATTCCCTCCCAGCCAGACACCCACAGAAAAAGCCTAGGTCTCTTCATAGAGCTATCAGCCTTTCTCCTTGATCCTCCTTCCCATGCAAAGGTCTGGTTTGCTCTTGACCCTTATTCACCCATGCTGATAGGAGATATATTCACATAGAGAAGTTGCATCTATCCTGACTGATATCCCCCAGACAGACTGTTACCCCTGCACCTCTCCCATATGCCTCCTGAGCAGAGGAACATACAAAGAGCTAGTGCACGGACTGAAGCAGCAAAGCRCATCTTTTCTGTTGCAACAACCTCGCACATCAGTCCACACAAATACASCTCTCCCTGAGATTCCTCTGAAAGCTCCCCATGGTGTCCAAGGCAGCATTTCTCTTTCTCCCCTTTCCTTATCACATATGATTCGGGGACACCGCTTACAAGTTAGTAGGAAAGAACATACTGTCTTCAGGTTCAAAGTGCACTGCATAGTTACCAGCAGATTTTTTTCTACTGCAAATGTCTGTCTAATCATGTAGGGCAATTCTAAATAATTATAGGAAAAGGTAGCTTCTGTGTATTTAATTAAAAATAACACTAATTTCTCAGTAGTGTACTTCCCTAAATCTACATTTAATGACTATCACCGTGGGCCTGAACTCTATTTACATTTGGGAGTTAGGACCAAGAAAAGATCCTTCAACTATTGAGAAGTTGAACACTCRGCCTTCTCAGATTACCATACTTAAACTCTCAAAATATTTGTGTATTGAACCAACAAACAGAAGCCATTAAAAAGCTGAACAAGTAATTTAAATGCTATATGGGAAYATTTAGTGATTTAACTACAAATTAATTTTACTATAGTACTATTTGAATTACCATAGCATTTTGGAATTACTAGAGATTAAATATCCATTTCAATAATTAAAAAGGGGAAAAGATATTCATGTAAGGATAAGAATGCCTCTATTCAGATAAAGAAAGCAAGACACAATACACTAAAGAAAAAAAAAAAATCAAACACAATCAGCAGTTGAAAAAAAGGTGTAATCCACAGAGAATACTGTTGAAGTCCTTTATACTCTACTCCATCCTATCATGCTCAGTCCACACTRAAGGGTCATTTTTGCCTCCTATGTCACCTTAGCCCAAACCACTAGACCCACCACCTACTTGTTAAGTGCAGGAATAAGCAACTGCTTCCTGCAATGCTGACCCTTACACAGACATTCATGTAGCTACCTCCTTATTGGAAAGGCACAGGAAAATAGGATTAGAATTCAAAATATTCTTCATGATTCAAAACCAATACAAAAAGGTGTAGTGTAACTCAAGAAGTCTGGCACTCTAATTCTTAGATTGGCACTCTAATTCTTAGACAGGAACAATCAGCTGCAAGAAAATAGAAGACTGGCCTAGCTACAGTTGTGATAAAATTATAGATACTATGGATACCACTTTGAATATGATATTATGGCTATTGCTAACACTTTGAATTGCACAGATATTATGGATATTATTATGGATAACACTTTGAATGCATGTCAACAACATTGTATTGTTGCACAAAAAAACCTAAACATCATAACAGGATATATTTTGCCATCAAGACTCTTGTTTGTATTAAGAATAACTCATCTRCTCCATTTAGTACTGCTAAGGCCTCAGCTTGAGTTTGTATCTAGTTTTCAGTAGCATGCTTAAAGTAGTCAAACATCCAGACAGATCTAGAAGCAAGCTACAAGAACAACCAGAAGTTTAAGGCTATATGAGAAGAGATTTAGAAGAAATGGATGYAAATCTTGACAGAAACAAGGAGAGAAATGACAACTGTAGTCAAATATGTGGAAGAAGAGGCAAACACATTTATTCCCTTCTTCTACATCTGCAGTAGGTAGACATAGCACCAACTGCTTTTACTTGCAGTTAGGTTCAATTTTCAGGGGTTGGCAGGAAAGCCTTTTAACCATAAAAGTTGCTAAGTCCTATGCAGATTTTCTAAGAAAATAGAGAATTTTGACACAGAGCTGCTACTAAGCACCTTCTTGAAAGGTTTAAACATTTAAACATACAGACAGAACTTGCCATGGATAAGGAAACAAGACTCTAAATGACAGCTTGAAGTCTGTAGTTTTASAATTGTCTTCTGCATCTATCCATAACACTCTTCTGGTAAAAAGCCTAGAGGGGAGAAAAAAAAAGATTTCTTTGTTAACTAGCAAGCCATAGTGTAGTTATAGGCTGTACACACAGTAAAGCATGCTGACCAGTACCAGCTCTTTCCCTGTACTCACACTTCTACATGCATCTGTTGCCTCTTTTCTAGATCTAGACCAAAGTTCCCTAAGTAGGGGCTGTCTTTTTGTTCCAGGTACAGAGTTGAGCAAAACAAGAGATCCCACTTCTATATTAATGCTCCACAGACATTACAGCAACAAAAACTAATTAGCCTCTAACAACTAAGCCTGCCAGATCAGTCTCCAGAGGACAGAGGTAAAATAATCAACACTAAGCAAACTACAGCTGTTGACCTATAGACTTCTTTCGTAGAAGGATAGATTAAAAGCAAGCTGCCTCATCTCCTCTTCCCTACCCCCCCCAAAAAAAATCCCCCAAATCTGAAAAATTTCAGAACTGGTTTATGTTTGGACATCCCTTTGGAACAGGGCATCTAAACACGCCACACTTCCACGCTACTGTGCGAGCCAGATGGAGACTGAGGGGTAAGCACCACTGCCAGGCTGGGTACGCGAGACACAGCTTAAAGTAAGGGTGCTCCGGTACGCAGGCCCCGTCCTAGCTGCCAGGACGGAAGAGGACCCGAAATAACCCCGCAGCGGGCAGCCCGCCGGCAGCGCCCCGCGGCCGGGCCCAGCCGGGGCTGCGCTGCCTCCCGCCGCCACCGCCAGGAGGCTCCAAACCGCAGGGTCCCACGGCCGCCGGCGGGCCGGCAGCAGCGAGG
>NW_028185037.1:2247055-2267357 GCF_003343005.1 Rhea americana | reverse complement strand
GCCGGCGGGGCGGGCGGAGCCGCGCCGCGAGACTGCCCGGGGCCGCGCTAGGGCCGAGTGAATCGGCCTGTAACAAAGAATAACAACATACTCCACTAAAACACAAGATGTGCAACACGAAGTTGTTACTGTTGCAGGGGTCCAGATAAACTTTTTCGAACCTCAGTGTTTAATATACATATATTTTTTTAAATACATTTTATTTTCTCTTGTAAGGACAAACAAAAATTTTCTATGTAAAATAAAAATGGAGAAAGTGTATTTTGGACTGAAAAGACTGAAAAGTGTCTTCTTGCAGCTGGGAATCTGCTTGAATGTGCAATTTAACTGAAAAACTGCATAGCTGTTATGATTTGAAATATTTTTGTACAAACTTCAAATACCCTGTATTTTATGACACACTTTTCTAGGCAGAACTAACCCTTCCTGAATTATGAGATCAACTTTATTTTTATAACACCGAACACAGTCAAGGAGCATAACCTCACGGTGTGTTTCATCGAACATTCAATGTGTAAGTTTTTAAAAAACTTATGGAAAAGCAGATTAAATCTCTGTTTTTCAGCAATAATGGTTCCAAGATTGAAGGGTGTGGGGAGGGGAGATGTTGGAGACAACGTATGTCTTGGGAATTAAAGAGAGATGAGACAGAAGATTAAATTTAAAGAATAAATGCCCCAAAGGATTTATCTGTGTTGCAAAATTACACTGTGTTAGAACATAATTAAGGCTATATGAAGCACTTAGTGTAGACAAGAACTGTCATGTTTTGCACCTGGGTTACTCTAAGTCAACAACAAATGTTAAACATAGAAGTCTTTGTTTATATTGACTGTTATATTAAGACTTACATGCTAATCAATTACCACCATGTTTTTTTCTAATATAGGCAAGCCCTAGGAAGGCTTGGGGTATGTCTGAGATACAGACTCAGAATGAAGTTAAAAAGCCAGTGTTTATATTTTTTAAACTCCTCTGAGAAGTAATCAAAGGGATAGAAGCTCTCCTCTTTCTGTAGTGTTGCTCTTAATTTCTTTCCTCTTACTTACCTCTTATTTCTCTTAATTCCTTATCACTGCAAAATGGTGGAAACAATGGATTTCCTTATTCTTAACCTTTCCTCCAAATCACACTGGTGTTGGTAAGAGAGAGGCGATCTGAAAGCTACCTCTCTTCTCAACCTGGCAACCAGTGTGCTTTTGTTCCAGATCATAGAAGTGCTCAGGCATATGAATGGTTACAAACGAAATAAATTATATGTGTGTACTTAAATACCTGCCGACCAAGAGTCTGGGCATTTCATCCTGCGCTCGCTGAGGTCGATGACAAATTTTCTGGTGATTGCAGCGGTGCAGTTTGTGGCCTTAGGTGCTTTATTCCAAGTCTTTCAACTCAATTGCTCTTTCTGCTGATTCTAATGGTTGTTACATCAGGCCCTCAGACAACAAAAAGAAACGCAGTTGGTTTGGTCTGGGGGTTGCTGGACACCAGAATCAACTCAGGAACTGGCCTTCCATTAAGGAATTCATTTGACATTTGCACTTGTATTAACCAAAAAAAAAAAAAAAAAAAAAAATCTGAAGCAATCTCAGGAGTGAGTGAACTGTCCATGTTTCCCAGTAATATACGTAATTGTGTGATTTTGAATTACTGGTAGAAGTTAGCAGACAGCCCATTGTACTTTCTGTGTGCTTGGTGCCAGATTAATGACACAGCCATTCCTTTGGCTGCAAAAATTTCCATGCACTTCCAGAGAACTCTGTGTAACACAGAAATAGCTAATGATTGGACACTGACACTCCATCATTTTCAACTGTAGTGATTTTTCAAGATCCTAAACATTAATGCAAAGCACGATCTATTGTCCAGGTTCCCACTACAATGAAATACAACTGCAGTATTTAGTAGGCACAATATATGTCTAGCCATGGAGTACAGAAATAGTGACAAGATCTGCTAATTACAATGAATGCATTGAGCTTGTAACAAAGAACTGCCATGTGTCGTGCCTCTTGGAGAGGCCCTGCTACTCAGTCATGCCTGTTTAAATGGTAGGTGAGAATGCAGATCGATCTCTGCATTTGAAACATTGAATAGCAGGAGGGAGAGCAACTATTAACAGAAAGTGCACAAATTAAAAAAAAAAAAAGAAAAAAGAAAAGAAAAACTCCATCTTAGCTTTGGAGATGAGAGCATTTCCTCCACACAGAGATAAATAAAAACCCTTTGCAAATAACACACAAAAAGCCACTTGATATCATTCTGAGTGATATGTGTGAACAAATCAATCATTCATAGGCAGCATGAAACTAGCATGTCAATCCAGGACCCTCCAAATCAATAATCTTTTCTGATAGGTGTGTCATTGCACAGTGCAAAGGACAGTGCAGTGCAGCTACTAAAACCAATGCTTCAGTTTAATGTTCAGTTAAAAAGCAATGCACTGAACCTAAATATGCTTAAGACATGCTTAACATGCATGAATACATGAATCTAAACATGCTTAAACCAAATCTAACACCTTCTCCTGCATGAAAGATAGCTTCCATCAGTCTGTGACAGTAAGTACTACAGTGTATAGAAGGATTCTGCATGATCTTTGCTATCATACAGGTCTGGGTCTATCCTGCTGAATACAATATACAAAAAGTAGGTGAGATCTTATAATTCAAAAAAATAGCTGAAGTTTATGATTAACCATAATGGAATATTTTTCTATGAAAAATACACAACAGCTGTTCAAAACATTCCAAACCTTTCTGTCACACATTTAGGAATAAAAACTCCAAACCTGCTGTTTAAAGGACTAGCAATCTGCACCGATCCAAACTTAAAAGCACTGAATTTTGTATTTTTATCCTATACAAACATCTATTCCTTTTTTGAAAGTGGACTTCTAGATTTAAACATCAGTCTCAATTTAAATGGCCACTTTCTTTTCTGCTTTTCTTCCTTTGACTTTGGTTAGTGCAAAGGTTTCTGCAACATTGGCTTAAAGATATCAGATTGACTGTTCCTGTTGTAAGTCACAAGCTTTTTCTTTTCTTCTTTTCTCTTCTCCTTCTCTTCTCCTTTTCTCTTCTCTTCTCTTCTCTTCTCTTCCTCTTCTCTTCTCTTCTCTTCTCTTCTCTTCTCTTCTCTTCTCTTCTCTTCTCTTTTCCTTTATTTTCTTTTTTCTTTTCTTTTCTTTCTTCCTTTTCTTTTTTTTYCCCTAATATCCACTTAAAGTTTTGGGTAAGATCAGGCCTTTCAGGGTTTCTTTTATGCAAAACAGGTGTTAGAGACTGTATTTCTAGAACATGAACTCAGCAAATACCTGGCAGTTTCAATAATCCAATTTTGACATGAGTCGGAGTCTTTTATAACTGGCAGACTGAGTTCCAAACAGGCAAAAATTACTGGATATGATCTGCCAAATCATACTGAAAAAAGCTGGAAGATTCAGTTTTCTGTGGAAGAACTTAAAACATCTAAACCAAAGTATGTTTTCTGTCATCCTTTTCAGAGAAGAGTTCTGGGTTAGACATCACAAAACTCTCTTTTCCTTACAAATTGTCAAAATGTAATTCCTTCTTTTCATTCTGTTATAGAGCAAAACCAGGTATAATTCTGTCTTCAAATTTTCATTGGCAGGATGCCATTATAAATCATAGCCAGATCATAAAAATAATGGTAAGCTTTAGCCATACTTTGAGCTCTTTTCCTCCACTATGTCAAAATAAAAATCCCCGCAGAGGAGTCAGTGCAGATTTTCATGGGTTGAACAGCTCTGTTTTTTCTAGAGTGCTTTCAGTGACAGCATTTGAGTTGCTAGATCAGGCTGGAGGGTAGAGGGCATCTCAGTAGGCAGTGCTGTGTAGGAGCCAGCAGGCAGGCAGTGGCAGATGCCTGTTCTTGTGTCATCGTGTGAACGATTTTCCTCCTGAGCCCTAAGGCACTCATCGAACATTTTCCATTGGAATTGTCTGTCCTCTTAAAATTTTAGCATAGTTTCACTGCTCTTGCCTGAACCTGTCCTCTCCTTCAGCATGCTGTAATAAAAGACCCTATTCATGATTCTGGGTACAACCAAGAATCATTCTCCCTTCATATTTTCATCTTTGCCTTGTGATTTGATAGGTTTTCCAGAAGCATGCCTCCTTTCTAAGGCAATGAAGTGGACTTACTATCCAAGCGAGAAATGACCTGAAAATTTCTGACTTTGGCATTGAACTTACATTTGCTAACTTTATAAAATTCTTACATATGTCAAGTATTGAATGGATTATTACTATGGTTATTAAGCCTTCAATTTTCATTCTTTATTTCAGCAGTGATCTTAGGATGATGTGAATCTCACGGCCAGGGTATAGGCAGGTATGCTTGGTCCATACTGGGGAATCCCTACAGCTTCATGCCCAGTAAAAAGCTGTTTTTAAACATCTACCACAGGTTGATTTTAGGAGGAAGTTACCACGGTACCATGATTATTTTTCTTTTGCTGCATTTATCTTTGTGATGACTGTCAATGCTCAGTGAAGGCATAAGCAGATTTGTCTGTGGCGTATCTGTGTTTTAAATCATGTGGGAATGAAAAACACTGAGGAAGTAATAGAAGTGTGCAGAGAGCTTCCTCCTTAGGGGGCAGGTTTAGTTCAGTTGGTTAGAGCATGATGCTGCTAATGCCAAGGTCGCGGGTTCACCTCCTGTATGGGCTGTGCTGAGGGCTGGACTAGATGATCTCCAGAGGGCCCTTCCAACCTTACCATGCTATGATTCTATGATTCTAAACTGTCAGCTCAAAGCATGTGTGTGTGTGTGTGTGTGTGTGTGTGTGTGTGTTTGGCTATCCATACTTAAAACCCTTCTTTGAATTTTTATGCACCACCACAGCATCTGCAGACACACACCGCATGCATCTCTGAGGCATTTTAGTACCAGTGATCCATTCGTTTCCTTTTGGCTTTCCCACCAATGGCTTTCACATGCTTCCTAAAATAGTGAGCACGATCTTTGTTCTGTTAGCAACATCAGTTTAGCACCAAGTAATACAAATTAGATCATTTAAAAATGTGTTTGGATTTCAAGTATAAGACTCAATTCAGTCACAAATCACCATTACTTTTGAAAGGTCTCAGTCTTCCCCAGTAAACAAAGCCACACATCATGATTCTTAGTTATGTCTCTTCTCAGTAATGGATRTTTCTTGCAAATTCAGAGCCTGGTATTTCTAACATAGCTCAGACTAGCCCCAGGAAATAAAATAAACGCCAAGTATTGCTGAGAGAAGATCAAATCATGTCTATTCCAAAAGAGCCTGAGGTGATCATAATGGATGAAAAAGACATGACCTTTCCTGCTTCCAGGTCTCAGACACTGCATCAGTAATAAAGCCAATCAATACTTCAGAATGTCCTTTGGCTGACACATGCAAAACCAATTTTCACACTTTATATATATAAACATATTACGCATGTGTCTGTGTGCATTTTATAAATAYATACACTACACTATTTGATATATAGTTTATACATGGAAGAATGGACTTGGGATCCAAAGCATTTATTGACATGTTCCCCTTCTTGCTTAGGTCGGGTACGATGAATGCCAGCACTCTCTGCCAGCTGAGCTTTGCTGAATGAATAAATACTGTGGGAGGTCTGGTCTGTTGTGCTAAGCATTTCATGGAAGCCAGGTGCAAGAGTCATCATTGCACACTGAGTCACCGCAACCGAGAATATGGTATTACGTTCATCTGGAGAGTTCTTTTCAGTTAGCATTTAAAAAGTGGTTACACACAATAACAAACTAAGTTTTAGTAAAAACTTGTCAGCCAGATAGTCTTGTCCAGTTATTACAGCAAGAGACGTGYAGTTCCAGATTTAGTTGTTAACCTGTTGTATGGCTTTGGGCAAACTACATAACTCTGCCCACATTTTTCATATGTAGGATGTGGTCAGATAGTCAGGCACTTCACTGGGATGATGCAAGAGGTTTGTTTGCACTTAACCCTTTCTATTATAGCCTGTCTATTACTTTTGAAATGATTATAAGTTGCTGGAAAAGTTCTTTGACAATGAGAAGCGGAGCTGTTCCTGGAATATTCTTCCAGATGAAGGTTCAGTTGGTGTAAGGTCCAGAACCTGGAGAAAGTTACAGCTATGATTCAACTCTTAAATCAAAATAGCAATTTTTGGTTATGAGCGACAGTGTGAGAGAATGTGACAGTGATGGAAGTGTCTGACTCCAGGCACCTGAATCCTTCCTGAGGATTCAACTTGAGTAGCTAAAGATCTGTTTGCCTCATCTGTGCTAGAACTTCAAAACATGCTACCTCATGTATTTTAGAAAATACATCTTTCACTGCACTATGATGAAGTGCACAAGTATTATCTTTAAAAAAAGAATTATGACAGAAACAGGGCTTTAGAGTGCCTTCTGGGGTTTCTGGGAAAACGTCATGACTATGGTTGTGACAGAGCAATTATGTTGTAAGGAAAGAGAAAGTTCAAGAGAAGAGCTATATAAAAGACACTTAACCTGGAAGAACTTTTTTTTTTTCTGTGACTGAGTTTATAAACATTTTCACTCAAATGTCAGTGCTTGAATAACTAAAGTGATGTAATGAGATGTAACTGCCAGAGCTGCAAGGACAGTAAACATAACTGCGCCATTATCAGGACAAGCTGAGATTCCAATGGTGCAACAGGTCAAACAGCTATAAAGATACCACTGTACCTGGAATGGGATACGTGAAAGGTCCACGTGCAGCCTGAACACAAACATACTGCACCRGAGTTCTGGAACTGTAATTAGAACATAGCTGAAAGTTTATAGATCCTAGGAACAAAACAGTGTGGTAAAGAGTATCACATAACTTAAAGAATTTTGAAAGTAACTCAGAAGAAATGTAAGGTTAATATTCAAATGAACAATGTCACAAATGAACTATGTCACAATGTCACATTAAGTAATTAAGTATTTGAGATTATTAGTGAAAAAATAAGATTCTATTAAAGAATACAAAATGCAAGATTTTAYGTGCAGACTGAAGAACAAATGAGCAAGGAACAGCCTTGCAGAAATGTTCTAGAGGTTGCATACTGTCTCAAAAAAAGCAGCTTCTTAAATAGAGTCTATAAAATACATGAAGTAATTCTTCCACTRTTGTCAGTATTAGCAAAACTCAGCTGGAGCTCAGTGAGCCTGGTGTGTTGCACCATGCTCAAGAGAGGTACAACATCTATCAGGCTACAGAGGAGAGCAGCATGAGTGATCAAAGCTCTAGAAAAACATGGCTAACACRAAAAGATTGGAAAATGGAGATGCTTCTTCTAGTCAAGAGAAATCTAACAGAGATATGAGAACAGTCTTGAAAAAATAAAGACATTTCAGTTTAATAAGACATTCCATTGCTGCACAATTAGGTTGTGGTTAGGTTTTATGAAAAACTTTCTAAAAATAAGGATAGTGAACTATATCGCCTGGGGATTGTATATCTTTTTTAAAAAGACATCAGAGAAAATTTAGTCAGGAATGACACAGAAAACTCATCCATCTCTAGAGTGGGATGGTACAACTTCTTGAGATYCCTTTTCATCTTCTTGCTAAGATGATTCAAAACACAAGTGTTTGTTTCTTTCAAATACATTTTTTATTCATGCTATTCATTTTTTCATCTTGAAAATGGAAATCAAAGTATTCAGTCTCAGTCAGCATTGATTTCAGGTTTTTCTTGTACTCTACAGCAACATGATGCAACTGTGTGCAAGTTGCAAGACTTCAAGACAAAGATTAAAATGATGTTAAAATAATAAATCTGAAGGAACAATCATACTAGTCAAAATAATTATCATTGGCTTTAAATAAAAAGATTTCATTAATACAATTAGTCTTGGGTCTCAGGTAATTTATGTGATCCTTTTAACACTTCGTGTTGTTTGGACTAAAAGTGCAGCTTTCCTGGGAAAACAGAAATGGAGTATAGTACAAAAACATTTGGATCCACTCTGCAAATCAGTTGTTCCTGCTTTGGTTTGCTGCAGGGGAAATGGGAGACCTTCTACCATTTTACCACTCTGGCAGTGCCTCTGGACGCTTGATCTTGCAYGCATATCCCCTGTCAGCAACACAGAGCTACTTGGAGTCCATCCGAAACAAAGGAAATTGCAGGCGGATTTAGAGACTGCCCACAGTGATCTGACTGGGCAGTCAGGCCCTTTGGTAAGACACACCTTAGACAAGTTCAGCAACTGATGCCTTTGGTATTTTTTGGTTTTTTCCAACCCAGTGTTCCTATGGCAACAGAATAAAACCCTACTAAACTAACCCTACTGCCTAAATCCTTGGTGCTTTAGACAACATTTGAATATGTCTTCACACAGTTTTGSTTATTACTCTGAGAGTATTCTAGCTCGCCTCCAAATTATTTCAACTCCATTACAGTGATCCTTGCTGCAACATGCTACAGTACTTGCTTCCCAAATACATGTCTTATAAAAAGGATGAAGTGACTCTGCTTATTATGATTAATATTTTTTGCTAAATATGGAAGGTGCTTTGGCCCTCTTCCCCCCAGGTTGCTACAGCAACACATATCTGTAAAGAGTCATTCTTTTAATTGTGTCATTTAGCCTTATATAAGAGTATTCCAGTGATCTAMATATTGTGTAAAGCACAGTCTGAGTTTGGCTGAAGACAAACCTCATGCTCCAAACACTGAAATTTTTTTTTAAACTTCCTTCTGTTGTGATTGCCATGCTGTGCAAGTATTAGTCATGGCTAGCAGGAAGCACTACAGTGTTTTACTGAAGTGTACAAGTCTGCTTGCCTCTCAGGCAGCAAGAAGCACAAGAGGTGGCTTCTTAAATGCACCTCTGGAACTGAAGAAACAAAAAGCAATCCTGTATTGTATTTGCTGTACACTATTTTACAATAAAGATAAACTAAATTATGCAGCAAATCCAGCACATAATGATGCCAGATTAACAATTAATATTTTACAGCAAAATGGTGCCAAATTAATGACTAAGATTTTACAGCTATACACTGCTTTTYAAATAAAGCTCATCCGTGAAATACATATAGATGTACAGTCCAATATCAGTGAAAGTACATCAAACCTCTGATTGACATTTGACTGGAGCAATTTGAAAGCTGCAGGAGCATATGRAAACTTTCCAGACAAACAGCAGTGTCTTTCTTACATGAAAAAACTATGCTTCCTTCCACAGCATAAAATTAAAGAGACGTTTGTACTAACTAGCTGGTTATATTATTAGCTCTATCCTCTACAGTTTTTTTTTTCCAACCCAAATCATTATGTGTGAGTAACAAGCACTTTCTCAAAACTTGGTCTGCTTTAGATAGTTGTCATTAAAATATTAGAGCAAGACACTGACTTGCTGTTACATGACTTATACTGCCAAACTTGYCGTGCTTTGCTGGTGATATAATTTATCAAAGGAGTTTGCTAGAGACTGGCTATTGTAATGCAATCCAGTTGCAGTAATTGCTGGCTGAAACAAAGAAAATGGTATCTTTATACTCAGACAACTATGTCTAATTATAAAGTCTATGGTAGTCACATAAAAACACAACTGTGCAAACATAACGGTACAATTGTTCAAATATGTAATTCCACTAATTCAAAATAAATCCAAAAGTTTAAAAAAATAATATGCAAACTCTGCAGAGATTGTTGTCCTCTCTTGCAATGGAATTGCAGATGAGGGTGCAAAATTACTTATATAGAATATGGAGTGATGGTCTTTTCAAGTCAATATTTTCAGATTATAGAAAAGTGTAAAAATGGTACATGGAATAAAAGTATCTCTTTACCTTTTTTGTAACACAGTTATTGGGGGGCCATAAAGTAACTTTCTAACTTTAGAATAAAATAAGAATCACCAAACTCACAGTAACTGATTTTTATCTTTGCATCAGGCTGCCTAATGCTCAAGTATTTGCTTGGGAATCAGACTGTGGAGCTGAATGCTTAATATGGGAAATCACAACACCAAAATGCACTAGCTTCCTTTTGTTAAAGAGAGGGTAAGGGAGAGGCAATGTGGGGGCAGGAGCCAACAAGAAGTTCCCCAGCCTAGCATTTCCAGTCTGAGCATTGACCTGCATTGACCTGCCTTCCAAAACTGAAACTCTGCCATACTGATGCAGAAAGGATTACTTCCCCATGGTTTTAGTCGTCAATCTTCCAACCTAAAGCTCTTTCTCCTTTAAGGTTCTCAATAATTCTTCTGTTTCAGCAACCAGAGAATCACCATAAATCACCTTTCTACATCAGCACTTTTCCCCCTTCTGTGCTCTCTAAGGGTGTTTTGTCATTGATCTCATTTGCCCTGCAACTCTTTTCACTATTTTAGCTGCATTTAATTAGCAAGACCATTTATAATGCTCAGAATTGAACTCTGCATTGTTTGCAGATTTGAAAACACTTGGTTGCAAAAGGTGTTTTAGAAATGCTTTAGGATGCCACATCACCAGAAATATTGGGTAAGTGAAAAGTAGGGCAGTAGCTAAGCATCTCATTTTTCTAGCAAATGCTGTACATAACTAGTTATTATGGTTGGCTCATAAGAGGCACTTTCAGGGTGGAATGTTTCTACCTGCCACTGTAGATTTCAGTATTAAAATTCTCATGTACATTTATACCCTGAAGTCCTCCAAGATCCTTCTGTTTCCTGCCCAAGTRTGTCCCCTCTCCTAGGCCCCCTGGATTTGACAGATTGCTTTGGCCAACCAGAGCTGGGAGGGATTTGCTTCAAGAAGTAAGAATGCTACCCGTAATCAGAAAGGATGGTAACTGCTGAATGATGCGAAGTTTCCCTRCCTGTGATGGCTCAGCTCTGTGCCTTCCTCATGTGCTCAGGGCCAAAATAATCTTGAAACTTGAAAATCAATTCTGCATTATTCCATGGCTATRCAAGTATTGTACTATTTGTCCACTTCCCTTAAGTACTTCATAAGTTACTTCTTCAACTGTGTCCACAGTCAAAACGTCAGTTTCTTTGTTTCCTCTGCTGCTTTGCACAGTGCTTTACATTTCTACTACGTACTACATATTCTGCCCAAAGATACTCAATTGCTTTCTGTCAGCCCATTGAGGACAGACACTATGATTTACAACTTTCACAGAATCACAGAATGGTTGAGGTTGGAAGGGGCCTCTGGAAATCATCTAGTCCAATCCCCTACTCAAAGCAGGGTCAGCTAGAGCAGGTTGCTGAGGGTTGTGTCCAGGCAGGTTTTGAGTATCTTCAAGGACTGAGACTCCACAACCTGTCTGGACAACCTGTGCCAGGGTTTGACTGTTCTCACAGGAAAAAAAAAATCTTTTACTTAAATGGAACTTCCTATATTTCAGTTTGTGCCCRTTGCCTCTTGGACTGCCACTGGACACCACTGGAAAGAGTCTGACTCCATCTTCCTTTCTCCCTTGATCAGTTATTTGTATAGATTGATCAGATTTCCCCGTCCCCCCTCAGGCCTCCAGGCAGAACAGTTCCAGCTCTGTGTCTTCCCTTGCACAGCAGATGCTCCAAACCTTTCACCTTTGTGGCCCTTTGCTGGACTTGCTCCAGTATATTCACACCTTCCTTGCCTTGGGGAGCACTGGTGAGCCTAGCTCTGAACCCAGACTCCAGATGTATCTCACCAGGGCAGAGAGAGCTGAGGGGACCACCTCCCTCGACCTGCTGGCAATGCTCTTCCTAATGCAGCCCGGCTGCCCTTCCTTGCCACAAGGGTGCATTGCCGGCTTATACTCAGCTTGATGTAGCCCCAGAAAAACTGAACCTCAGGGAGGTAAAGGCCCTTGTCCATGTCCACAGTGACTGTTACCATCTCCTAGATTCTGGCTAATATAACCTATATTAATATTATGGCTCTTATTTCTGGCGATRGCATTTACAAGTTAAACTTTTTACTGCATGTGTATATACCACAGATGCTAACTCTGATACTCAAAGTACTGCAGAATATAGTGTAGAGGCACCCAGGCAGGCTCCTGAAACACTGTAGCACTTGCTCTAGTCATGAGCACTTTGAAAAGATTGTTGAGAGAGTATAGAGTTTCCTGGGGTTGGTCCCTGAGATGGGCAAGAGATACTAATGTGCGGGAGATGCTACAACTTCCAGCCGTACCACAATAATGGCACCCATAGCTACACACAGAAACAGGATCTTGGGTATATTTTTCCTCACAAAATCTTGGGCACTTACAGCCCCTCAGGTCAGCAAGCAGGGCCTGACTGTTCCATTAAACTTGGCTGCCTGTTTGCTGCCCAGTCTTTACTTTAGGCAACGACATTTCTTTCTGAAACTCGKCTCAGTTCCTCATAGGTCACACAAGGTGTTTCTAGCCTATCACATTAGTCTGTCCTGTCCCACACCACGATCCTGTTCTTTCAACCATATACGTGGGCATCATGATCGCATCTGTTATGCTCAAAGTGAGGAAAGGAAATCCAGGCACAAGGTAGAGAACAGCATGTCCTCTTGTCCTCTCCCTACATTGTTCCTGGTCTGAACTGTACAAAATTGCCTATTTTTTCAAGGATATTCCAGCTGGGTTGGCTGCCTTGCACCCTTCTACACCTCCCTGCCAATTCCCAGTACTCACATATCCCACCCCTGGCAGCAGAAATACATCTCATGGCAGAAATGTAAGTAGTCAGCAACAGGTCTAAGCTGTCTTTGTAAGAAGAGGTGAACAGTGTTGGTTCAGACTCGGAAAACTGAAAGGCTGCTCTGTAACAGCTGCTGTGCAGTGCTTTCCTCCAGCTCATCCCCCAAGAACAAGGTCAGCAAAGGAATTGTCATAGTTTGGGCATCTACTTATTGAAATAGTCAAGTTTGGCATTGGAATGCAAGTACCTCAGTATGTTGGGACCAGCCATAYGCTGCGTTCTCAGATGTTACCAAGAACTGCTTGGCTTGCTCTCTTTGCATGAATGATGCTTCTTGAGGCAATCTGATGTGGACTTTGTTAAGCAGGAGACCCAGAAAAGGGAGTGGGACAAACTGCTATACCTCTGCTTCCTGAAGCCACCTGCTTCTAAAGACTAAGGAATCAAGGAGCAGGCTGCACCCCCACACCRTAGCTTAGGCTATGAGTGCCATGGCTAGAGATAGAAACACTTTTTCAGCGTATATATATTTATACATATATTTATGCATATAAACAAAAATTTACTTGACACATTATTTGTTTAGGCTTTTGTTTGAAAAACATAAAAGGTATGTAAAGTCAAAGTGCTGTGCTCTCTTTCAGAAAGAAACTTTTAGGGTTTGGGGCATTCTCCTGCTAAGCAGCTAAGACCTGCTCTGCCTGGAACTACCTGATACTTACATGAGGGAGGGGGATGAAGAAAGAGGAGAGAGGAGAAGGGGTTAATTTCATACTATGAGCAGGAAAAGGGGCTGCCACAGAGAGGCAAAGAACAAAAGACAAGGTAGAATCCATGCCTGTGCCCTTGCAGATCTATAACTTTTAGACAGGTTGCTGCTAGCCTTTGGTTATATATAGGTTTCCAAAGTATTGTCTCATCCCCAGAGACTGGCACACTGCCTGGCTGTGAGAAGGTGGCTGAAACACCCAAGGAATCTCCATTGTACAAGGAAATATTTTTCTGAGTCTTTTCACAAGCTGTTCAAGGGCCTTGGAGGCAGCAACAGTGCTTGGGATGCTGTGTTACTGCTAGTAAATCAGCAATGTTTTGGTTAGCTGCCTGGCAGCACACTCAGCCCTGCAGGGGTTTGGAGCTTGGTTCAAGTTCCTGGACAGGTCAGGAGCTAGGCTGCATTGACCATAATGATGATGGTTCCCTTCAGGCCACCATTTTTTTAAATTGCAGAAGAAAGAGGTTCTTGGCTTGTTTCTAGTGGAATAGATCCAAGTGCCAAAAACATGGCCATCACGGACTCTGCCAGAGCAACCAGTATATGAATTATCCTCAGTGATTGACAGGGCTCAAGCAGATCAGGGTGCAGTATCCCTCTCAGTTCTTATAGATACAGACCATATATGGCACAAAGAATACAGGAATACGTGTCCTGTCTGCGTCTCTTCCTTTGATAAAATGGCATCGGGTGAACTCCCTTACAACTCAAGGTCCAGGACAAGTGAGAGATTTATGATGCCAAGCTCTACCCTTTACCTTGCTCTAACACACAAAGCAGTAAGCTGGAGCATGCCTGTGCAGGGCGAGCAAGGCAGAGCAGTACAGAGAGCGCGTATACCAGGCGATACCGAGCACTGCTGGTCTCATCCCCTCTGCCTCAAGTAGCCACAGCACAAGCAGGCCTGGTGGGACAGGTTCACACTATCTTGTGTCCCCAATAATAATCAGTATTGATATGTCCTGCACACACCAACTGCCTTGAGATTTGAACACTACAGATGCAAATCAGTTAAAAAGAAGTGTCAATCACTCTCAGATGCGACTATCACAGACAGTATGTATGTTGCCACAGGGACTTAGTGACATGGACAGGGACAAGACTTTAGAATCCAAGCTCCTAGCTTTGTGCTGTAGTTACTCAATAGTGCTCCCTCTTGCAAGTTCCTAAAAAAGCACGGGAAAATGTAGAGATCTCGGTAAAACATAACAAGCTCCTGGAATAAGTTGTTCTCCTTTACTGTTGCCTTTCCACTGAAATACCTCAGATGCTTACCTTGTCGTATCTGCTATGTTATTTCTTTCCAGACTTCTCAGGGACAGGTCATAGTGAGGTAATTTCCCATTATTCACCTTTTCTCTCTCCAGCTGGTACTAGCCTGGTTTGCAGGAGTACAAGCAAAAACATGTACATAAAAGCAGCGTTCACAACAAACATATCTGCCTCCAACACAGCAGTCACAATATTTATCTCTATTTTGGCTCTGGTTAAAAAAAAATGTGGATTCCATTGAAATGCTTGTTATATTTGCAACTGACTTCATCTGTGTGCCAAAAAAGAGTTTGTACACCTCCAGCCTCCTCTCTCTCTCATCTCCAACAACTTCACAAGAATTTCAAATAGGAAAAGGTTGGCAACTTGTTGAAAGAACACAAAGACCTTGTCCTTGTTAGCCAGAGAAGCAGCAGTGGTACCTGTTCATCAAGAACCTGTGGCTTTTCAGTTTGCTTGTTTTTTTTCTAATAGTGTTTATCCAGGTAGCACAGGTGGGGCATATCGTTTGGCAAACTCACCTGTAAGCTTTTTACAACAAAGATGATAACAGGTGCAAGATAAGGGACACATATAAAAACAGAGTTTATTACAAATACATTTGCATCCAGAGTAGCAGCAGAAGGACTTAGCTCTGCTTTATCTTAAAAGCATATGCTTTCYGAATTCCATTCAAATACTTACTGTATTTGCATCTGATACTGTATGCATGTCACCCCAGGCGACAAAATGGAACCAAAGCAGTGTTTGCGTGGGCCTGTGCTTCTGCACAAGGGCAGCCAGATAAGTGATCCCCTCTCACAACAACATTGAGTTTTCAGGATGACTCCTGAAAAACTAGGACCAAAATTTTGTAGCAAGTTCATTGTCCCCACAGAGAGTTGGATTTTCAAATAAATTCTTTGGAGAAGGTGTCTTAATTATGAAAATCTCATTCTGATGTCAAAGTGGAAGCTAGGCAGTTAAGCTATGGTTAAGCCCTTGAAAATTTGGCCCAGAATCTGCTTCTGACTGTTCCTGTGTTCTGGGAATGTGGCAAAGCTGTGGAGAAGTGCCTGGTCAGAAAGAGTCAGTAGTCTTCAAGTAGTAGAGAAACTTAGGTTAATTAGGGTGATACAAGGGCTGACATTACATCTTTACTTTGAATTACTCTCTGCAAAAGTCCTATTTTACTCCTCTAGCTATGAAGAAATAAGAGACTATCCTAAAACATTAGGTAACAAAAATTGCATGACCTGAATACCCACCATTTCACTAGCAAGTTTCCAGTCTGAATCACGAATGACTGAAAGTTGATAATATCTGCCTTTTACTTGATGGCCTATGTGAAGTGAATTGACAGACCTCCCATTTTACTGGGGGTAAGGCTCAACCTCACATAAAATCACATAAGGCTTGAGAACACCTCAAGAGCAGCAATTCCTGTTGAGTGCAATGGCGGGTGCTCACAGCTGGCAAAGGTGTCAGTGGATATGGAAGAAAGAGCTGTATCCTTTCACTCTAAGGACAGTCACTCCAGTTCAGCCCGGCAGCACACAGCCAAGGAAGCACATCGGCATCCTCATGCTTCACAAATCACTGAGACCTTTGCCTTTCTATTGCCATTAGGATAGCACCTTTTACAACTATGTATGCTTGAAATTGGGGAGTGAAAGAGTAAAACAGTAATAAGAAATAAAAGAAAGCATCTGAACATTTATAGTCAAAACTAGAAAAATAAAAAAAAAGAAGAAAGAAAACCAACAAATGCAGCAGCAATGAAGACGAAACCCCTGCTCTGCAACATCCTTTTGGAACTTTCTATCTACTTTGTAATTAAAGACCTAGATGTCTAAACCACGTAAAATGGGAAAACTGTGCATTGAAGTATCCTAGTGCTTGTTACCACATGCATTAATGTATTATTTGTGGCCAGAAGTGAAACTACTGAAGTTAGTCATGTTTTGTTACTGTAMACTTTTTAACAAAAATTTTTGGTTTAATATTTTTAGGAGTCAGGTAAAAATAACTGCATATGCCTGTATATTTTGGAATGGAACTGGGCAGCAAATACTATTGTTACTACACAAAGGTATTTTCTTAATTTTTTCATCCTGGAATGAATCCAGAATTATTCAGAAGATAAAAATGAGAGAGGAAGACAGAATATATCTTGCTCATATGAGTATAGCCGGTAGACCTATCAGATAGATCATGGTCCAAATTTCTCCCCTTGCCATCACAGATCAGGCATGCTGCTGTCAGTCTCCCTCTCCCAATGAATACCTTATCCTCCAGCCTATTGGTATCCTAAGGTGAATCTCTCTTTTTCTCTCCTGTTCTCTTCTGAAATTTTTGAGGGGCARGGATTTGAATAGAAATAAACCTCCTATATTCCAGCCTTTGTGTTTGGCTGTCACGGGACAGCTGAGGRTCTCTTTTTCTCATTTATATGTTGACAAGAAATATCACCTGGTCAAAACTAGACTAGGTGTTTTTACAAGGGTTGGCTATATTTTCTGACAGAAAACACATTCTCCCCCCCCCCCAGAAATTCTGTGTTAGAACAATTGTTACTGAAATATTCCTCCTGAAGCCAGCCATTGCAGTCGCTAGAATTTCAGCCCCAGGAATTAGGCTTTATCTGAGGAGCGAGATTGACAAAATACTTTAGAAAGAAGAAAGAATCAGAGACAATTATCTTTCAGCTTTTGAGAGAGAGATTGGAAGAGGTGACAAAATTAGCTCTTTAACACAATGATACACTAAAAAAAGAGTTTGTAGTAGCATCTAACTAAGTTTAAATATTCATGTACAGTGTTAAAGACAACTCAGTAAAGCATTAAATCAAATCACCATTTTCACTGCAGTGACAAAAGGCTAGCTTACTAGAATCAATACAGACTTGAAGAAGCTTTTTCAAATACTATACATATGTGAAGTATTTGTTTAAAGAAAAAATGTAATTTAATGAGAACATTAAAGGTACAAAATAATAAGAAACAAATGTCAGTGCACTGAGAAAGAGGTCAGGACTGCTGTTTTTATGCAACATCTAGTTTATTCTTTTCTTACTAAGGGTTTAAATCAGTTTAACACAATTTTGGYTCATTCTGAGATTAACAAAAGTTAATATTTTATAAGATTTATTTATAATACTCTTGAGGTTTAGAGTATGTTTATGTAACCCTTCTGCCARGAATTGGCAGCAGCTGAAAGACCTGGATTCATTTATCTAGGGGTTCTCTGTGAAAACCTAAACAACTGCAGTTTCAGCCTCCACCCAGAAATCTGCCAAAGCTAAATGACCTCCTTTGGGTGTCCTGACAAACAATCAATCCTGCTCAAGGCATAGCAAGGCTTAAAATAAGGTCCAGAGTTTTAAGACAAAGAGCACTTTAGAGACGAGAGAAAGGGAAGAAGAAAAACCTCAGGATAAATAACACTTAAGTGATATTCCTAACCTTCCTCTCCTYCTTTTTTCTGAGTTGTCTTGGCATGGTACAACATAAAGGCTTGCTCTCATTTCCAAACAGATGTCTTACAACTTGACTGTTGCTCCCCACTCAAAACTTCCCCTGTATTTACCATGTGGCTTCACCTTACAGCTAGGCTGATGAACACATACTTACCACTGTCCACAAACAGGAGGCTCCTGCTGTCTCTGCAGCTCATGGCCTTGCTCGTGCCTGCTGCTACCTCTGATGCTCCTTGGCCCACACAGTGAACTAATTCAGAGTACCAAACTGTCAGGAAAATAACTCAGGAAAATTGAAAGAGAACATTGATTTTTTTTTCTGGTTTAACTCCCTGAATCTATTCATTATGCTATAACACGAAGGTCAGAGCTGGCACCAAGGAGAAYGGCAAGGCTAGGGATAGAAAGATAAGCCGGACTGCTGCTTTTGGTAATAACTAGACAATAAGTTGGGCTTAGCATTAAAATTAAACAGCTCTTAAGCATGGTGGTACTTTTACATTAACTTGTATCCTCATGAAGGCCAGACTCTGAGGGAGTACAGCTCAGAGTACAGCTACTCAACAAAACTAACGTAACCCTTCTGCAGTGCACATATAAGTTAATTTTGCTTCTATCCTACAAACGTTTTCATACCTTTTCAAAATTTCCCTGAAGCACCTGGAAATAACAGACTTTTTCCAGCGATCAYTGGAAAAAGAGTCAATAAAATGAATCAGTTCGCTGCAGTAAACAAGCTCCCAAAGAGAAGTGTTAGGTGTACTCACAGGTGAGAGTGTGAATTTGGGCRCAGCGGCTCAGACGTGCCTTCTGCAGCGTGGGCGCTTTCTGCTGATCTAACCCAGCTTGACTCGAACTTCCTCTGCTGAAGGCCATTTGCAGTAAGGGTCCAGAAAGGATGAGAGGAAGCGGTCTGCAGAGCGTATCAGGYGTGTGCTCAGGAGGCCCTGGTAGCTGACTGCAGCCCCTTCCCACAGCTGCGTCCCCTAGCGTGTGCCTCCCAGCTTGTAAGATTTTTCCAACCATCCCAGTTGGCTAACCGAGAACGTTAGGTCTCCCTTCAAACCTTGCCTCTTATACTCCTGTGTCACAATGGCTTAGGCCTTACTGCTGCATTATATCCTCTGCAGCGGGTTCCCTTGCTGAACAGTGCTGTACGCGAGACTGTTGCTGTGCTCTAACAAGCGCGAGTTTGGGACTGCTGCCTTAGGACACCAACTCCTGCAGAGAGTTCGCTAAATAAACTCCAGTCGGGTTAYATGGCATGAAGAGCCTCTCATCCAAGATGAGGAACTGGGGATCGTCTGCTGCAAAACTGAAACGCCCCGTGGAACAGGGAGACCTGAGGGCAGCTGCGAGGCGTTGCACGTGCGGCAGCAAACCTGCCCCGAGCCGCRGAGCTGCCGAGCTGCAGCCCCAGCCCGCGGCCTGCTCCCGTAACCCACCCGCTCCACGTGGCCAAAAGGATGCTGTCATTCCGGCTCCTCAGACTTCTAGGGGTGCCCAGTTCGAAATCCTAACACCTGATTTCAGCAGAGCAGAGGACTTCAGCTCAAAATGGCGATGACTGTGCCTAGCYGGGTAAACTGAGGCAGAGGGTCAGCAAAGGAAGCCATTTGCAGGACAACAAAAGGCTTCATGGCTTCTCCAAAACGCCGGCTCTAAATCACGTATTCTTGAGTGCCATCTACTGGTATTTCTGTCCACTGGAGGAGGCCGTGTCCCTGGGCCGGGCCGGGCCGGGCTGGGCTGGGCCAGGCCCCGGGCTGCAGCTGGGCACCTGTGCGCCAAAAGCGCAGGAAATTTGGCCAACTCAACCCCGCAAGGAGGAGAAGAAAATGAATAAATAAATAAAAAATAAAGCCCCCAAAGGTGGCCCCTGCTCCTCTCACCCTGAGGAAGGGCAGTTTTGAAGCCYCCCTGACCTCCCCCTCACCAGGCAGTGTGGATAACACTGCTCATGTGAGATGAGGCAAGGCTAGTAAGGGGTATTTTCCCTAAAGAAGCGTATCCCAGAAGGGCCGTTTTCCCGACAGGAGAAAGGGAAAAGAGGCAGTGGAGGGAGCCCGCCTCAGGCAGCCGGGCCGCGCCGCAGCCCCGGCGGGCGCGGGAAGGGGCCGCCCCGCTCGGCCGCCGCGGACGGACGCGAGGGCGGAGCGCAACATGGCGGCCGCC
>NW_028185037.1:2217327-2246635 GCF_003343005.1 Rhea americana | reverse complement strand
GGGGGGGGGGCGGGGAGCAGTGGAAACTGTTAGGTAAATATTTTAACCCCCAGGGTAACTTAACCTGTACAAACAGCAGGGTTTTTTTTCTCCCTTCTTTCCCAGCTGCTTTCTGAAGCRTTGAAATACCGCTGAAGTAGTGCATGCCTCTGTTCACTGGCTCTCCTTTTGCAAGGAGCRCTGTTGAGTAGCGACCTTTGAAAAATAGTGGGTATCACCAGGCCTTCTTGGCTACTGGGAAGTAGCCAAGTTTYCCAAGTATCTCTTGGGAAAACGATCAAAAGCAGAGGAGATCCAGCAGCTGGGCAGGCGGACGGCCTGGGTAACCTGCCGGACCCGAATGCTGGAGCGAGAGGAGCGCTGCGTGTTTCCAGGAGCCGCCGATGGTGGTCGAAACCAGAACGGCCCAAGGGGAGCGGGGCCGCGGCTCCGGGGCGGCGGACGTGCCCCCGCGCCTCTGGGAGCCGTGAGCGCGGCGCGACGCCTGCCAGTTGGTGTCTGGTCCACACGAGTTAAGTGGCACAAAGGAAAAGCGAGACAAGGTCTCCATAAAGGCAGAAATAGTTTCTTCACGGACGCGGTTGTCTCAGATTGCTGGCGAGAGCAGGGAGAAGGCTTCGGAGCACGTACATATGTGGAGCACAATAATCTTATTTCTCCAAACTAACATTTGCAAAAGATAAATATGGTGAGCAGTCATGGTTGAAGGGTAAAAACTGATAGGAAAAATGTGAAAATCTTAACTTTACTGTGAAGCATCAAGCAGCAGACCTTCTCAGATGCATAACCAGTTTGCATTTTAGTTTTACGAAACTTCAGATTATGGCTGTMATTTTCCTGGTTACTCTGCCTGGGATTCAGCTCTTACTTAGGAGATAAGAGACCGTGTGTGTAATTAATGTACGCAGTTAAAATGGTTTCAGTAACAGATGACTGAAAATGATTGCAAGGTTTGCAAGGTACGGAAGCTAAGATGATTGGGTTTAAACAATTTTTGTTATTTTTGTTAAAACATATTTTATAGAAAAAGACTAGTTAGCAAACATAGACAAGCATTCAAAATAATAAATGAAGAATGCTTTTGGAATTGTTTTATTATTTAATTGGAGCTACATGGTAACTCATATGATGCATGGAAGTTATAGAACACTTAAAAACTATAAGATGGAGGAGTTAATATTTAAACAGAAACAAATCACTTTAGGTTGTGCAAGCATCAGCAACTCTTGAGTCCTGAGTAGGAGTATACCACAAAACACAGGAAGAACAACAGAACTGACTGACTTGAGCTTTAATGATGTAGATTTTTGCAACTTCTTGCAATAYGCAGGGTGTTCTTTGCATGTTTTTCTTTTTCCTCTTAAATAACTCACTTAAAGATAATTTAAAGTTGTTTCATTAAAAATGATTTTTTTTCCTTGTGCTTGTGTTTTTTGTCTCTTGCCTTTTTATGATGAGAGCAGATTCTGAAAGACAAGCTTCTGATTTAATGATATGTGGATTTATAATATGGAAGAAATTCTCTTTAAGAATCTTTACATTTTTCATTATTTTGGAAACCCAGTAATGGTGCTAACCACATTTTCTTACCCCTGTGGGCAGGGAAAGGGAAGGAAACCATTGAAATATTCAATAACAGACTTAAGTTTTCTTTTATCCTTTCTTCATTCTTCACCTTAACACATGAAGAGAGTTGAGGTAGAACGTGATCTACAGCAATAAGAATTTTATTTTACRGACTGTGGGTTAACTGAAGGTTCCAGAACATTAATTTGCTTCTCTACTGTTATGCCCAAGGGGGCACTGTCAGCATAAAATTCCTGGGTTTTTTGTTTTTTTTTCTTTCTTTTTTTTTTAAGGTTCGTTTTTGCTACACCTAATTTATAAGCTTAGGGCACCAGAAAAAAATACTGGAGGGAAGAAAAATCTTTCTGTTGTATTGTTTGGTTTGTGCAGTTTGCCTCAGCTGTATAATTTGTTTCCTTTCTGTAGGTAGGTGTGTTTCTTTGTTGTGTGAACAGCCCAGTCAAAGTGAGTAGCTAGGAAAATATGACTAATCCTGAGAACTCTGCTCATGATGGGCCAATATTGAATACTATTAYAATCCACCTTGAGAAAAAATACTAGGTTTTGCATTGCTAGTACTTTTCTAAAAGTGTCYGAATTGAGAGTTAACACATCTGATTTTTGTTACTAATGTGCCTTTTAAAGCCTACTAAAATCCACAAACATCATTTGCTATATGTGCTTCTGAATTTGCATCAGGCTTTACAAGAGGTTTCACAACAGTTGTGAAAACTCAAAGCATTTGCTAGTTAGCAGCTGCTGTGTTTTGTGGGGTAAAAACCCCTTAAATCTGATTTCTTTTTTGTTGGGTGYTAAAAATAGCAACTCTAATAGTAACCCTTGGTTTGTTTTTGTTATTCCAAGCTTCTGCTCAAAAGAAATATGAGGGCCTGTAAGAATGGCAAAATTCATGAATATGAATAAATACGTTATCTTAACACCCTGCTTCTTGACTCTCGAGGCTGAATTTGGAATCGCTGGTTTTCTTATTACAAAGAATCAAGTTACAGGCCTGTCAGAAAGTACATGAAAATACTATTCAAAGAAAGCAGCTTAACTTTTCATAGGTGACCAAATGTTTTTCATAGTTACAGTTATGTAGGATTTTGCAGTTTATAATCATTGGATTGTGATTGTTTTTAACTTAATGGCACACCCCAGTGGCCAAATAAAGGTATATCACTCTAGATTGGCAGCAGGTTACCTGCAGCAAAACTGCCACTACRAAGAGCATTTATGCTTTGGATATAATTGCCAGTAAACAAAAACTTACTGGTTAAGCAAGTGGTGTTCTGCCGAGCTCTAAAGCACAATCTCTTTAAGCAATGTGGTTTTATGTTTAGAAAAGAAGTCTGGAAGTCAGACAATCTGAGTTCTATTTGCAGTGCTGCCACAGACTTGTTCCATGCCTTTAGCCAAATAACTTGAGATCTGAATTTGAGAGGTGGATATTTTCCTTTTAATGCTCTGAGAGTTCAGACTGCTTCCCCCCCCCTCTGTAAGAGTTTGCCTTATTTTAAAATAGGCTTAAAAGCTACTATTTTCGTGAAGTTAAAGTTGAACTATAGCATACTGCTATTGTATCAGGAGTTAAGTGCTAAGCAATAGCGTGCCCAGTTTACATCAAGCTGTACATAAAATATAGTTTTTGTTTGTCCTTTTRTAGAAAACGTGACTATGAAGGATTTCTGTGTTCTCTACTCTTGCCTGCAGAATCCCGAACTTCTGCTTTTGCCTTGAGAGCTTTCAACGTGGAACTGGCTCAGGCAGGTATTAAAATACATTTCCAGAGTTTGCAAATATAAAGTAACAATTACAGGATTATAAATTATTTTAGTAGGTGGTATTTTGCTGAGATTAACATTTCATACTATAAAGGGCAACGAATAAGTAATCCACTATAAGCCTCTGGTTTTGAATGGCTCTTGGGATGTAGCCAGCCTCCTACAGTTTATTTTGTTTATGCATGTAGTTTTTCTCTTTTATGTTGTGCATTTCGAAAGTAAATGATAACAAAGAGGATGTGGTCCTTGACACTGTTRCGTGATTGCATCTGTGTCCGGTTCTCAAATGCAAGAGCTGAATCTGAAAAGTGCAGCTAAATCCTATCTGTAGAAGGTCGATTAAAAAGTTGGGTGATATAATCGGTCCCAGGTCTTTGTTGGCAGAAGCTAGGTAATAGGAAAGCTGCCAGGAGGGAACTGTGCAATTAGATATGAGAGGGGAGCAGCAGCAGTCTCTCCCTTTTGGTAGGTGGTCAGAAACTGCCACTGTAACCACAAAAGTTGGAAACGTTCACTGGAAAGGAGCAATCTGAGAGATGTGCTGACCCAGCGAAACCTCTTAAGCAGCTTCTGTTGGCAGTGCTTCCAGCAACCCTTACTGCTGCCCTCCCTTACCACTGTTACTATGGCTTCTTACCCTTCCGGAAAGAAAGAGGAGGTGAGAGTCACCCAGGCCTTAATTTCCATGGCTTTCAAATACAGGTTCTGATGAAGATTTCCACACATGCACCCCTTCATCCCATAGTGTATAAATACTTTATGAAGAATAGATGTAAATTCAGAACTGAGCACTTTCCCTTTTGAGTTCAGTTGTGTCTGTCTTCTCAGCGTAGATAGACTAACTGTCTTAAGGAGACTGTAATTTCACTCCATATACATCCTTTTCAGATTAAAGACTCCATAACTCAGAAGGGCACAGGTTTGATGCGAATGCAGTTCTGGAGGGATGCTGTGGAAGATATATACTGTGATAAGCCACCACATCAACCGGTTGCTATAGAGCTGTGGAAGGTGAAGTATATTTTTATTGTCCTAAAGTTAACTTGGCTAAAATACAGCTATGAGAAATAAAATCATTATTTCATTAATGCTATGTTACATTGTTGACTGTACTATTTGTGATAAATCATATGATGTGAAGGGTGGCATGTGTGATACTGTAAGTAACCTAAAACCAAAGAGCAGAGTTGGAGAGGACTTGCTTGGAGGGTCAGGCTTCTGTGAACAAAGTGCTTTTTTCTCTTCTCCTCAGGTGAAGGACAGAGTAAGTTCTGGCAAGCTGTAAATTGATAGCAAGTGAAGTGTGTAAGTAAATTTTCCTGAGCCTGTTCTAGTCCTGTCTAAGAAGATTAAGCACTACAAGAAGGATAGAACACTAAGCACAGGGGCTGATCTAGCAAATAGTGTGAGGAAAAGCCCAAGACTTTCGTACCTAATTACAGTAGAAAATAGGGGGAATCTTCACAGAGTCTTTTTCCTTACTAGAGATTTACTTGATTACTTTTATATATTACATCTTTTGCACAGAGTATAGATCCTCTTGTGTGTATTGAGTAACAGGGAAGGTACCTTTAGTGTATTTTTACCAAGATGTCTGTTTGCGAGTTCAGGCAGGCACTAGAATGTCACAGGTAAAATATGCCTACAGACCTGCACCTCTGCTGGATATGGCTGAAGAAGTAGAGGCTTTTTTATAACAATTTTTTTTTTGTTTCTAGTTAGAGCTCCCATTGACCTGTTGAAGGGATGAGTGAAGGCAGTATAAATAGATTTTTCCCTTGGTGCTGATATACAATCGTAGTGTAAGTTGTAGGGGACCACAAGATGTCCTCTTATCCAGCTCGCCACTCAGAGCAGGGCTAACTTCAGGTCATATCCAGCTGAATTTCGAGTGTCTTTAGGGATGGAAATCCCACACGGTTTCTACAGCTTGGCATCTTTGGGCCACAGGCCACAARTCTTCGAACCTTCAAAAGGAGCATTGCTTTAAGGCCTCTGCTCTATAAAACTAGAGTTTGTGTTTAAGCTAAGAGTTTGTGAGCGCCTGGACAAGAAAAACTGCAGTCTGCCTAGAATTAAACAGCTGAATAATGTTCAACCAAACTACCTATGGGATTTAAGTTATGGACCTGCTGAAAAACGGGCAGTCAAATGTGGAGTCTTCATCTGGGTGTTCATCTGCATTACCCCTGTTAAAATCCCAGAAAAGGAAGGATGCCCACTGAAACAGTGGGCTAAAATAATGCAGTTCCTGTGGGTTTAGAGCATTTAATTAGTTGCCCTCTTGGTTTCACATCCACTGTCTGTTGGACCTTTGAGACCACAAATCTGAATTCTTTCCAAATCCCATTTGAATGATCTTTGGCAGTGCTGAAAGCGTGGCCTCTCCCTGACTCTTCCTCCTTCAAATATGAAACGAAGTACAAGTGAGTGTTTGTTCCCGTCTATCAATGCTCATATTTAAGTTAAAATTTAAATTATAAACAAAATACCTTTTAGCTAAGAGAAAACACAGGCAAAACCGAGAAGTGAAATAAAAACCTGTATCTATTAGTCAGTTACAGGAGGACCAGAGCTATTCATAGGTATATCCAACTGGCATAAATTGTGGCTATATCCACAACAAAATGGCTGAGTGGAATTAAAGCTGAATTTAAGGTAGATGTTTTAACACACGTTTTAGTCTATTGGTACCTTTGTTTTTTATATCCTTTGTCTCTCTTTTAGCATATGGTGAACTGCCCAGGAACAAGATAGTCTAAATGTGTTTGTCTCCTTACCAAGGAGGAACTTGCTTTAGTAGCTTTACTTATTTTTGTTTCCAAAGATATCTTCTCATGCAGTTGTCTGAATAACTTAGATACAAATTAGTTTTGGATATGATTGTATATATGCTGTTCACCACTTTTCATTTCATGCTGCTTGTGTGCTTGCATATGTGGGGCAAAAATGTTTACAAGCAGATGAGAAACTTGTAACAAACATCATTCAGATATAAACAACAGATATAAATTACACACCCTTTCAATGGATAAGATTACCAGTCATACTCTCTTTTTCCAAACAAAAAAGTGATTTTTGAAGTGGAAGAAAGAGTTGGTCTAGCCGTGTGGTAAGATTTGACCTTACATATGATTGGTCTGATGAAAGACCGATATGAGACAATCCAAAAAGAACCGGTTGTGAAATAAGCTATTGAGAAATAATTCGAAAAATATTTCTGGGAGCTCTGATAGTTCTGAATGCTGCAGAGTACTGAATTGAACAAACAGCACAGTCTGTCCTGGTGACCTGTGCTCTCAGGATGTGATTTTATTTCTACATGTCAGTAAATACCCCAAGAATGACCTATCTGAGGAGTGTAGCTTCACAGATAATCAATAATATCATTGTAATTCTTAAAAAGAAGAGTTTGGAAAGAGACATCTGAATTTATAAATGCAGCAGAGCTGTTAATAAAGTTAACATGTCTTCTGCACAGCATATCATATGTATACTCTGTTCTCGCTGTTGAGTTTGTATGAAGAGCARTTTCAGTTTTCCAGAAAAAGTATTAATTTGTCGAGCTAAATATGTTCCAAGTATTTTATATATTCCAGAATATTCAAATTCGGATTTCCAAAGTTTTCTGCAGTAGTTCACCTGTAAAGTATGTAAATAGCTTGTAATTTTATTATTTCTAGACTCTTAATAGCTCAACTCTCAGTGACTTTAGTAAGAATTTAGATGGCAACTGTACAACACCTGTTCTTACTTATCTGTCATTTCAACATATAAAAAGTGAGGCCTAAACCTCTACTCATTTCTGTGGAAGAAGTCGAGCTTCAAAATGTTTCGAAAATGAGAACCTCTTTGTTTAAAGGTAGATCAAAATAGATATATAAAATGTGTACTTTAGCAGAACTCAGTTTGGTACTTAATTCTTTGGCTTCTGTGGGATTTTTTCAAGGACTGTATTTACAAAGCAATGTTTAAGTTTAGCAAGTGAGAAGGAAAACTGACATCTGTATCTCTAACGTTAGAATTTGTGAAATCTTTTTTTCACACACCAAATAGTTACTCAGGCAGAATTTGTTGAATCAACAAGATCTGTTCTTGTAAAGTATGAAAAAATATTTACAAATGTAATGGATATAAAGAGAAAGTAGAAAGTGAGTTATAAAAGTTAAGACTTTGAGAAGTCTGCTGCATAGATTTTGTTGTCAAAATCACACAACTGAAACGTGTGATTGTAGCCTTGCTGATAGTCTGATCTGCAAAATTCAAGGTGTCTTTGAGAGGTGTGTGTGTGTGTGTAAGAGGATTGAAGTTAAGTTGAATGAAGTGGTGAAGGAAGGAAGTCAAATATGAGTCAAAAGACACATGAATATGAGATAATATAGGATACCTTCTCTTTTTTAACAAAATCATTCATTATTTTGTTAGAATGCTGTTTTTACAGTGTATATTGGTACAATTTATAGTTGTTCTCTTGAAAATTTACAAGGGGAATCTTTCTTTTCATTGCTTAGCTTTGGAGGAAACTGTTCTCTTTGTAAAGCAGAGTGATTTGAAAACATTTTGTGGGAAAGCGTGACTCCATGATAAAATAAATTGCTTTCAAAATATTTTTAAATAAATGTTTGTTTAAATGGCTTGATGTTCAGGTTTTCATTTTTTGTCTGCAACAATTTTTAGCAAATATAAAAAAAAAGAATTCTTGAACTGGAAGGAGATTCTRTTTTCCCACTGATGTGCCACTTTGATTTAACCCAATGAACACAATCCTTGTAAGAAAAGGATTATGTAAAATATATTTAAGCCTTCAGAATGCAGTACTGCCATTGTTTTGTAAGCAGTAACATGGATGTTTAATTTTCAGGCTGTCAAGAGACATAATCTGACTAAAATGTGGATCATGAAGATTATTGATGAAAGAGTAAGTATTGGCCATTCAAAATGTGGTGTTATTTTTTTGTCATACTTGATTCTTTCCCTTAATTTTATGTGTTTGTGTGTAGAACTAAAGGTTAAGTAATTCATGTTTTTCAGTCAGTAGTAGTTCTCTTTAAGAATGTTATTGTTATATTTCCTTTTAGTTCTCTGTTGATGATTTAGTGCCTCTTTTTGGCCCAGATAGCAAGTAGAATACTTTTGTTTATTTTTGCTTTAAAAGGGATGTAGTTTGGCAGTCTGTATCTTCTTTGTTCCCTGCTGTGGTAACCAATATATCGGTGTGCATATTTTCTGTTGCTGGCCTTTATTCCTGATGTGAAATGGTTACCTCTAGAGGTAATCCATTTTGAGTTATACTTAGGCATCTTTCTATGTTTATGTGAGAGAAGTTTCATCCTATGTGATTAAATAGAAGGTCTCCATATGCAACTGCTTTTCAGTTAAGAATTTTGGAAAAATGCGTTTTATTAGAAATAAAAATTAAGTTCTGCAACTACCACATACTCTCATACATACAAAACTCATACTCTCTTTTTCTGCCATACCATCTATTTACATCATTTTATTCTTCCTCATGTTTTTCTATTACCATGCCAATTTTGCACCTAAATATTCTTTTGTTGTGGTGAGTAATGAATATAAAATCTCAAAAATGAACCCTGCCTGGACCTTTCTGCCACACTTTGCTGCTGCTCCCTGTTGTGGCTGTGAAGTTCTTTCTAAGCAGTGCTGCGAACCACAGCATTAAAATGACATGAGTTTTAAAATATCTACACTCTCTTGGGGAAAAATAAGAGGAAGCATTTCACTTCTACACTTATGCTGCTMCTGACTGTGACACAAGAGCAAGAATGAGCAGCCAAGGGCCAGGAACTTCAGCTAGCTTTCCTGCTACAGTAGCATCTCACAAATTTGTCTGGTGTGTAATTGCTGTCAAAGACTGTTCAGAGTTTTTAATCTTGGGACTGATATATTTTAACCATGAAACCCATTAGGGCAGGAAGAATGATAGAGGGTATTACATTTTTGCAGAGATCGGCATATAACTTCAAAACCCATATGTATATTTGATAAATAGATTTTAGTGCATATTTTGAAAATATATTATTGATTATCAAAGTTTCTCCCTGCTTCTGTTGCTAACTAAATATTAGAATTGGCAACCCAGTAGCATAAGAATACCATACAATGTTTTGTTTTGGCTATATATTTTTTTGTTTTCTAGAGAATTCTGGTTTCTTGTTATTGCAAAAAGTAAAAATTAATCTAGTAACTGGACTTGGTTGCAGTTGCATGTAGTTGTTTGGTTATGCTAGACATGCTAACAAAGTTTTAATGACTGTTTGTGTATATATTCTCTTCCTATCTTACCTTAATTTTGTTCTGTTTTAATAATGAGTTAGGCTAATCTGATTATAATAATAAATTTACGCAATTATACTTGCTTTTTGCTAGAAGTTTTGCTGCAGTTCTGTGTTCAAATTGCAGGAGAAAAATTTGGATGAGAGAGCATACAGTAACATCCAGGAACTTGAAGCATATGCTGAGAACACTCAGAGTGCTCTCTTGTACCTTACCTTGGAAATGCTTGGTAGGTGGTTTCCCCTTTTTTATTTTGCTGATGACTTACTAATACTGGTATGATGTTTTTTAATGTGAGGGTTTAAAAAAAAATCACCCACTTCTTCCACTGAAGTTTAATGTCAGTAGAAGTTGTCTTGGGTAATATTCAAATACCTTCTTGAACATTCAGTCAGAAATCTGGAATCTTACTAGCTGTGCTAGAAGTRCTTTAGTGGAAAATTCATAATTTCCTACTGCTCTGTTTTTTGTCTCTTAATGATCAATCTTCTCTTTTCTTGCTCCTGTTACACAGTATGGTAAATTCAGCTCTTCTGTGTCTTTTCTGAGTACTGTGCTCAGCAGGAGCACAATGTCCTGTAGCTACTGTGCAGCTATTGTTTTATATTACAGTAATACTCACTTGTTATCTTGCAACAGCTGGTTTCTCAAGCTATGAACTTCCCCTTAGTGATGTTGCAAATTTGGGTCTGAAACCTCTCCCCTTCCTAAAAATAGTTAACTATCAACAATTCAGCAGTAACAAAAAAAGGCAACAAAGATAATATGATCTTTGTGGTTTAGAATTAATATGTGTGTTGTGTCTAATGTAACAGTCACGGATTGGGAATGAATTCTTCATTTACAGTGAAGAACAGGGTAACTCTTTTAGGGGTGTGTTGCATCACGGACGTATTCCCTGTGTTAGTTCAGGTATAAAAGAAGAATGGGAATTATTATTAAGTAGTATACTAGTAGTATTTAATTGCAATATTATTTAGTAGTAGTATTTTCCTTTTGCTTTTCAGAGTAGTCTCATGGAGGCTCGTGTTGAGGCTAAACACTAAAAACATTGTGAAGAAAGATACATGTTGAGTACATTCTTCTTAGGAAGAAATGAGGAAGGGAACCTGCTATAGTATCTGATGTTTACTTTCCCAGTAGGAATTGGTAAAATGTTTCAGTGTCTTTCTGAATGTCTAGTTGTAGAAATGTAGGACTGTAAGAAATACCTAGCTGTATTTCATTCTGAAAAATACCATCAATTCTGAGAAAGATCAATTCTGCTTGGGTCATTCCTGATACAAATCAGATCACTTTCTTGAAAATATGTTATAGAGACTTCAGATTTTGTATGCAGTCTACTGTCATGTTAAACTTTTCTTAAATATGCAAGTTTAAATATCTAAGCAAAAGTCTGTGCTTCACTGCATGTTAAACATAACTTCTGTGTTTTCTTTCACAAATACTGTGAAATTAATTCAACACAGCCATCTTACTGATGTTCCCCATCACTAGTCTTCTCTGGACTAAATGGACCTAATTACATCATAGGTCATGATCGCTAAACCTGTTATGCTTTTTAGCTTATTTACACACAAACTGGAGACAGATTAGGAGCACCTTTCCTTAAAAAAAAAAAAAAAAGGCAGTGCAGCTTCATTCTTACCGATTTCAGGGTACTTCTCTAATTTGTCAAGCTTATTTTGACTTCCAGTCTTGCCTTCTAGTTTACTGGCGCTTTCTCCCAGCTGCTGTCATTTAATGATATGTGCTCTGATTCATTGTATAAGTAGTTATCCTAAGTCTGGTATTACTCAATGTTTTTGTTAGACCTTTGCAGAACCTTACTTTTGGGATGGCTCTGATAGTGAGTTTGTGTCATTGCTAACTGTTATTCCTTAGGCTTTGTTTTTTTTCTTTTTTTTTTATATATATCAAAAGCATATATACTGCCCAGACAATATCCGTAAGTTATATCTTGTCTTTCATCCAAGCCACAACCTGCTGTCTGCTGTTATTGCCAAAATAAGTCCATGTTGGCTGCCTCTAGCCACTTTCCTAAAAGTTTGAGATTCGTGCAAGACTTGGGCAGACCTGTGTAGTGAATGGGTCTGTAATTTTTTGTAAAAGGCTACTTTTAGAGACTTTAGTGAATTGAAGATCTCTCCCTTAAAGTTTAATTTTGTCCTATGTCAGTCCTGTGACAAAACATTATGGCTTTCAGATCAGCCTAAGATAATCATATATGGTCATGCCATGAAAAGGCGTGTTGCTGCTCTGCCCCACACATCTTTATCTTGTTTCAGTTTTAATAGTTGTGTGGCCATGCAGAGATCAGAGTTAGTTTTCCGTTGTGCTAGTGATCTGATGCAGTTTTCTGTGCTGCTATCTGATTGCCGGTGACAGCACAAGGGAGGTGGTAGAAATCTGAGAGAAGAGTAGGACTGTTCTGTTTGGCTTCAGTGCACTGCTAAATCAGCTGCAGCTGATAACGAAACCATGCTGTAAGTGTTATTGCATGTGAGGAATCTCACACTTGAATGACTTCTCTAGCASGAAAACAGTTCATGGAATACTGTTATCCTGGGACAAGACATGCCAATGAAAATGAGTTTGTGTAGTGACGTATTGTGTCTGAATAGGTGGTGCTTCACTGCTTGTAAGTACACCTTTTGCAGAAATTGGAACTAACTAAAAGGCATCTCACTCCTGAATGTGGCATGAATTTGCCTGCTGCTTTGCACCTCTGAGATGAGATCCCAAGCCAATTTTTGAACATATGCCCTTCTAGAAATATAGTCTTCCCTGATGTCTATCACAGCTGTATTTAAGGAAAGCTAAGAATTATGTGAAACCGTGACAGAACCAGTTGAGAATACGTGTTTCTAAACCTATTATTTCTGAAATTTTAGGTGTGAGGGACATCCACGCAGACCATGCAGCCAGTCACATTGGGAAAGCGCAAGGCATAGTTACCTGTTTAAGAGCAACTCCGTATCATAGCACAAGACGAAAGGTCCTTCTTCCCATCGATATTTGTATGTTGGTAAGAGAAAAATTGTCTGGATTTGAACAGTATAGTGTTTCTAACTGCCTCCCAGCACTAGATATGAGATCATACTTTATTAGACCAAAGAGAGAACTTTTTATTTACTCTTATAACTGTTTCTGCTGCTGCCCAGTGATGCTGCCATTGTCACAGTTTTAATGTTTTATATCTCTTGGGAAGTGAGTGATCTGTGTAAAGCTTTAGAGATTTTTCTTTTTTTTCCTCTTTATTCTTTGTTTTTACATTATATCTAGTAATATTTTATTTTTCAGGAATGTTTCCATTAGTATGTAGATTGCACACACATGAAATAGGGAATTTCTTTTTCCTTTTTGCCATAAGGAAGCACCACGAGAAATTTTAATTATGAATAAGCTTCTCAGGTTTTTCTTCACTACCTTTCCATAATGTTCTAGCCTTTTCTTTTACATCTGATAGCTGTAAGCCTATGTTCACATGTTACTGTAGGAGATGCAATTCTGAATWTACCATATCCTCTTCCACACTCGTCACTATCAAAAAAACCAATGCTCTTTGCAAGTTTAGTGGAACTGGGTAGTGTGCACCAGTCCTGTGGTAATGGCTTACTTAGTAAGCTAGCGTGGCTCCTTTTTTAATCATTGTTAACTTCATTCTGCTTAATCTCAGCACTTGGATTATATTTTTAAAAATCAGGCATCTGTGTAAACTGATCTAAATTGCCAGAATTTTAAAATCTGACTCAATTAATCCAACTGACCACAAAGCCTTCAGAGAGCCAGTGCGTGCAAAGATAGTCACTACAAATAATTCTTCTAAATTTGTTTCCAACTGACTGGTTTAAACAGGGGGCAAAAACTGCTTGGGCTATTTCAGTCTTGTCAGCAGTTTACTTGCTAGGACAGATGTTTGAGTTTTCTTATCTTTTGCAAAGCTAGAATGGAAACTTGATGTTTGTTGAGGGTTTTTCTTTTTGTTTTGTTTTTCTTTCTTGTGTCTAGCATGGAGCTTCACAGGAGGATTTCATAAGATGCAAGCAAGAGAAAAACGTGAGAGATGTAATTTACGATATTGCCAGCCAGGCACATATTCATCTAGAACATGTGAGATTCCTTCTTCTCTCTCTCTCTCTCTTTTTGTTCTTTTTAAAGAAATTGGTATTAATCTTTATGGAGAATTGTGATGCTATGTTATTAGAAGACTTGTAAGTTCTCTCTCTATTTCAAATATTTTACCTTTACCTTTTATTACTTTTAGAGATAGTTTAAAATTCGAAAAGAGCCACAGAACCTTTAAATATTTTATAGTTACTTCTCCATGAATATTGTATTTATCTGTATGTACAGGAGGCAGATCCAGTTGCTTGTATACAAATACTGCATGTGTGGTTTATTATCAGGAGAGAAACTTGAAGCAGACTTGTATGAGTGCAAGAATATGCCAGCATAGAATTGAAACCACAGAGAGTACCTCTGCATATGGTACTTCACAGCACGGTTGAGTGGCTACCAGGGAAGCGGAGGATTTTGCCTTTAACTGACAGAAACGTACGTGGAAAGGAGGATTCCTTTCCCAGCACAGCCAACCATGCTCAAAGCTATATTGGGAAAGGGTGGGTTTTTTGGTTTGTTACTTTTCTGGCACATGGCCAGGTGAATTAGGAA
Source organism: Rhea americana (assembly GCF_003343005.1). Lineage (NCBI taxonomy): Eukaryota > Metazoa > Chordata > Aves > Rheiformes > Rheidae > Rhea > Rhea americana. Next base: position 2,232,314 of record NW_028185037.1, on the reverse strand, counting down.
AGACTTTACTTGGAACAGATAAAGAATCTGGAAGATCTCCATGGTTCTATTCTTTTTCCTTTATGCTGTTATGTTAGCTTTACTTTGCATTGCTTGTTGGTATATAGTACAGAAGCAGAAGTATGTTTCTTCAGCAATGCTGTACATACCTTCATTTGGAAAATAAAACACACAAAAAGCACTGTAAACAGGTGTTGCTGTCAGTGTGTCCGCAAGTACATGTATGTGTACTTTGAGGATTGCACCCAATACTTTTATTAAAAGTAGTTGGAAAAGATGAAACCACTGGAGAAGCGAAACCACTTCCAAGTAATGACAAAATTATCTCTGCATACATGCCATTAATATCTGTATATATCTGTATCTCAATTACAGTATTATGCATGATCACACAGTATTTTCTGCAGTATAGTTAGATAAGCCCATCTTCATTTTTCTGAAGAAAAATGCATTCCTTTGGTGTTCATGTTGTTTTACCTGCTGTTTGAGTTTTGTTGACACATGTCCAAGCAGGAGAATGTTTATCCCATTTTAGAGCTAGGGAACAGAAACAAAGAGAATGCAAGGTCAGAATTGACCACTCTCTCTTTGATGTTCAAGCTGAAATCTCTTGTTTTTTGTTTCTTTTTCTCTTTCCTTTTTTTTGTCCTCACCCCTCTTTTTGCAATCACAGTGTACAAAACTATTGATTTTGGTTGCAGTTGTGGTTTACAAAAATACCAAATGCCTGACCTAAAATGTCTCATATCAGGGTGGTAGGCACAGAAAATGAGTAATGTGTATTTATTGTCCTGCTGTTTAAAATTTCATTGCCTGTGTTGCATGGAAAATTTTGGACAGAAGTAGAGAGAGAATTCAGTTCTTCGGGGCTTCTCAGATAATTTGCTCCTGAGACCATTCTTAACCCTACAGTCCCCTGACTCACTACAAATCAACCAGCTTCTGAAGAGAAAAGGCAGAATCCTCCTTAGCCCTTTTTCTTCCCACTGCATTCCTAGAGCCCTGCCCATGCTATGTGCTGGGAGGGGCCTATGGAAAACATGAAATGTGATCACATAATTGGACACTATGCAGAAAAGCATAAGTACAAGGAGACCAGGTTATGGTGACATTAGCATTTTATTCAGCTTGAATGTTGAATTTGGCACTTACTTTTTTTTTTTTTTTTTTTCAATGGGTGCTCCTTTGGCTGCTGTATTATCTTCTTTTAAAAACAAGAAAAAAAAATATTCTGAAGAACCATGCTGGCTTCCTACCTCCATCATTACCAGTAAAGAATACTGGATAGTGGAGGATCTCTGTGGGGGTTCAGACCACTTGAACTGGCAGTAACTGGCAATAATAGCAGGGTGTTAGCCTCCTTAATAATCAGATGGTCTTTTTAATGCAAGGATATAGATACTTCTCTTTTTCCATAATAGATGGAATAGTAATTTGGTGGCAACAAAAGACTTTAGATATTGCAAACTTTTAGATGAATGTAATGGACCTATGCTATTAGCTACATCTGTTATATTGTCTAAAATCTCCATATTGTTTTGCCTGAGGACAGAGGATAACAACCCTCACCCCTACTTCATAGTCAGAAGAAACCTAACCCCATAATTAAGTCAGAGGGATATTATGTGAAGCCTTTTGTACTAATATGACACTTAATCTTGGAAGAAAAGTTTCTGAAGTGTGGTCAGCTCTTCCTGCTCCTCTGGCTTGTGACCAGCAGAGGGCAAAGTAAGGTAAAGATTGCAGTTTTTCTTTAGGGATTTTGTATTTTTTGAGAATAAAAGCATATAACAGAAAGTGCTGTGATCCCTCCAGTGATCCCTTTGAAAGCCTTCCAACCCATTTACTTGTTCTCCTCTTTCTATAGTTTCCCCCCTTCTTTAAAACGATGGTCTTTTGATTTTTTTTCCCCATCTATCTCATTCTGTTTACAATGAGATACAAGGCAAAACAGCATGCTTTCTACATGACATCCATGCAAACCCATTCTGAGTTAATCTTGCTTGACCTTCTTATTTCCAGTCTTGTGTCTCACAACTAATAGTAGTAAGCCAGAGCAGAAGAGAATTTTTCTTTTGTGTATAATTTATTTCATCTCAAAGTTTTAAAATAACCTGTCCTCTGAAAGTTTTTTTTTTCCTGATAAAGTTTCAACCTGATTTCCTCAGTTATATGGAAAGATCCATAGAAAGGAAATAAACTTATGCATACTCATAAATATGCTTAAAGGATTTGTCTTGTGTTGTGTGGGGTTTTTTTTTTGTTTGTTTGTTTAACCTTTAAGAAAAAGCAATACAAAGGCAGTTTCTGTGTTTATTGATAAGCATTACAGGAAGCTTTGCTTCAATTCTATATTAGATGCAGTTGAATTGTACCTGCATTTAAAGATCTGCTTCCACTGTGGTTTAGACTCTGTTTATGCATAGATTCTGAGTATATGTGGCACTGACACCCTTTCAGAGTCTTAAAAATATAAATGGAGGATGACTGGATTTTTGAGTCTGAGAGTAAGACTGGAACAAAAAGCTCAGTTCAAGAGGAATGCATTTCTGGTCTTCTATAATTTCTGTCTCTTGGGGTGCAAAGAATTATTTGATATTTTAAAAAAAGTTAAATCATGTTTATTAAATCAGATGYAACTTGGAGCTTTGCAGGGATAAAGGATACCAATTTACCTAATTTTATTATTATGTAAATTGTAAGATTGCTAAAAGTTATAAGAATTTTAGCAGGTATCTCCCAGTATTATATCCTTTCTGTTCCATATAGTGAGGAACAGGAAGTATATGTAAGTGCTGACCTATATATAATTAAAATAGCCTATAATGGCCTATAATTAAAAATTATAGTTTCAGTATGTCGGAGTTTAGTGGAGGGGAAAAAAGTCTGAAACCTGTAATATATTCTGTCGTGTGTGTGTGTGTGTGTGTGTGTGTGTGTGTGTGTGTGAAACATATAATGTGAAATGCTAAATTGTCCTTATATATATATATAGATAGATAGATAGATAGATGTATGTGTTTATATTTTCTCCCACCTCATCCCATTTACTTCCAGGCTAGATCTTTCAGCAAGAAAGTTCCCGTGAAGGCATATCCTGCTTTTTTCTGTACGGTGAGTGTGGTATCTTGCAGTCTGTAAATGACAAACTCATCTCTGTGCTGACATGTTTGTGAAGAGCAGAGCATCAAATTAAGCGTTGTTAAGTAGAGCTTGATGTATCTATTTAGTTGGAGGATGTAATACCTGAAAGTTCTCAAAATCATAATGCTGTTCAGATGTGTATCAGACTGTAAAATCTTAAAGTTTCTGATCAACACTTCTAATCCTTCTTTAACTATGCAACTTCTACAAAGATGTCTGCATATTCGTAAATCATCTTTCTAGTGCAAAATCCTGTCTATTTTATCATTTGTTGGTTAGTTTAGTAAAAGGTAGTACTTCTCTTCACAAACCTTTCCTTGTCTGTGTCTTTAGAAAGTGAAGGTTACTCCTCCGCTTATTACAACAGGCAAATTGTCAGACTATTTTGCAGTCCATAATTCAGTTTCATATGTTACTCTCTGGCGTAATGTCCAGTTATTTGTGCGTACCATATGGACTAACCATTTTTTTCTTTTCTAGGTTGCTTTAGAGGATTATTTATGTAATATACGAAAAGTGGACTTTAATATATTTCATCCAAGCTTACAGAAGAAAAGTACATTATTACCATTGTATTTGTATATTAGATCTTGGAAAAAAACATATTAAAATATTCTTAATATGAGGTTCAAATTGGTGATTTTTTTTTCTTTAGTGTCTCAACTCGATAGAATTGTGAAATATCTAACTTCATAATGCTTCCAACTGCTGTCCATGGGAAACAGATCTGCATGAACTGTAGCTGTCAGCTTGCTGACAGTAAAGTTTGTTCTTGGTGTGTTCAGCTGACATCTCTGCTTCATATCTGCCAAGTCGTATGTCCTCTTCTGAGATTACTTTTCCTGTCTTTCCTGTAATAACAGCAATGTGATAGAAGTTTTCTTGGACAAGTTCTATGCCAGTGGATACTTTCTCCTGATCGTTTCCACAATCCTGACAAAAGTGAACGCTTTGTCCCCGCACGAAAGCAGTCACAGTCGATACCTTGCAAATCAGCCAAGCCATTCTGTTTTGTGCAAGGTGCAAACTTCTTCCAAGAACTAATGATGTTTTTGTAGTTGAAAGAATGATTGTATATATTTGGTTACTCTATCTAGTGTTTATATAATACTCCAAAATAGTGACATAGATCTGTAGTATAGAAATTATTTAACTGAGTGTTGAGATCAAGCTTTGAAGTGACTCTGTATGATGGGAGAATAGCTTGACAAACAAGGACAGAGAGTCCTTATACTTTTTTTTTTTTTTTTTAATCTCTAGCACAGCCACAACACTTTGCCACTCTGCTATTAGCTTGGCATTATCTTTCTTCTGCCCCAAGAGACATCTCATCTCTATATTCTTGCCCGCAGCTGTCATTGCGATGTGGGTTGGCAGTGCACCTATGTTGATTTTTCTCCCTGTCTCTCAGGATACCTTCCGGTGTGGCTTTTCTGATTTTTTTTTTTCTTCAATACTTTTAAAGCCATTTCTGAATGTTCCAGGTCATTTTAGTCTCCTCTCTCTGCAAAGTTATGGCTGTTTTTTTGGTGGGAAATTACTGAGATGAATGAGGTTTGAACGTGAAATATTTTTAATTGTGTTGTTATTTGGTAAAAGAATAGTTCCTAACATCCAACTTGATTCTATTGCACAAATCCAGTAGTTTCCTCTGCCATCATCAGTTTTCTGTTAAACAGCTTTTTCTTCCCAGACTTTTTTTTTTTTAATCAGAGTTAATCTCCTCAGATGCTTGATTGTATAACAACATCCTGTATTTTATTATACAGTGCTACATAATGAATTTCTGAGAACAAGATTTGTGGCTTTTTTAATCACTGAATCTCTCAGGACTGAGGAAATCTTAGGAACCCAACATTAAATCCTTCATTCAGTGAGTTAGCTTTATACGTTTGAAGTTGGTTTGGTGATATAGATCTTAGTTAATTCTGCAGTCTTCTAGTTCCAAGTAAGACATTTTTCTTTGTGTAACTCAGGATCTTGGATTCTGTATTATTAGAGGTGTAATAATTGAGGTTGATATGAAACTAGAGAATTATGTGCATAATACTGCTGTGTAGGAGTGTACTGGATATTTTGTGGAAGTAAAATCTTGCAGGCTAGGTCCGTTTCTCGAGGCAGCTGCTAGATCTCATGACTAGTGTTCTTGAAACTGGCGGAGAGATCTGGGGAAAAGAAAATATTTCCTTCCTATGCAGGCACAGCAGCTCCTCCTGCCAAAGTAAGAGCAAAGGCTTAAGCTCTGCTGCTGCTACCAGGCCAGCTGCACTATCCCTCTGTTTATTTTATGTTCTGGAGAAGGCATTACAGTGTCTCTTTCTGCAGTTGTCCCAGCCTTGTTCCTAGCATGCTGAGTCAGGACAATAGAGGCAGCCCTGGCTTTCCTCCTAAAAGGAATTACTCTCCTGTAAAGTCAACTTTTGGCAGGAACTTAGCACAGCAACATGAAAGAGGAGGAAAAGAAGGAAAACCATGTAGTATAACCTGGCCATGGAGTTGCTACAGTGATACTTTGCTTCCAGCCCAAAGGCCACAAGGCTGAAGCTTTGCTGCGGTGTTGAAAAGTGGCACAAGTCTCGACGATGTGCTTACAAAGGAATCGATGGAAGGGCTGATTTGTTCTAATGTAGAAAAGAAACCATGTGATGCTGTGATGGTTAGCATGGTGAGATTTACTAATTGTCATTGAATTAGTAAACAGGATATGAAATAAATAAATTTAGGTTATGACTTTGGTCATGTGAGTTTAGAGTGACCTCAGAAAGCAAAGCAGCACTTTGAATTGCAAATGACAGGAGGCTGTTTGAATAAGTGGTGTATGTCGCCTTTGTATCCGTCATGCCTGATCTTGCCTTAGGAAGTGCTGTGGATGGAGCTAGAAAATATGTTCTACTTAAACACCTTTCAAACAAGGTACAATCTTAGTTTGTGTGCTTTGAATAGTGTTAGTCCTTTTATGGCACTTAATGCCATATAAGAAACTCAGTTAATCAATTCCAATAATTTACAATCCCACACCCTATAAAAATTCATGTGTTGTTTTTTTTTTTGGGGGGGATCTGACAAAATATTTTCTCATATTGATGCTAACCTAAAGGTGATTTTTATCAGCAAACAAATCTGTTGCCAGCTGCAAATTGCCCTTCTGAAAATCATTTCCATTGTCTAGTGAGTCTACRCAGGAAAAAAATATACTTGCATAAAGTTTGCGTTTGACTGTRATAGTGAATTGTAGCAGAACACCAAGCTACCCTATTCATTGGCTGCAAAAGCTAATCTGTTATTCATGTAAGAAAGTTCAATCCTACAAGACACAGCAGCAGGTGCCAAAAAGATAGCTGTACTGAGTGATACAAATGTTTTAGAATAAAACTTTTTTTTCATGTTATACCTGGAACTTTTGCTTTATTTTCTGTTCAGAAAACAAACATTAATGCATTCAGTGTTCTGAGCTCGTCTGTCCTTGGCTCTTCATTCAAAGGAGAAATGTTGGAGAGCACTCATTTAGTTCAAGAGAGAAAATTCTGCAACTGTGTCCTGTGCCCAGCCTGCCCACGTGTTCCTGAGTTACTTGTCAATATTAGCCCCCTACAGTAGGTCTTACTAACAGGCACTTATTAGTCTATGTAAAAGCAGACTAGGGCAGCCTGGTGATCTTAAATGTTTTGTTCATTTATTTGATCTTTTGTCTTCTTGTGGTTAGATGTAGAATTGTAGCTCCTGTCTTTCTCTTTAGAGTAGTTCACTGGTGTCTTGCAGAGTTTCTTTTTGTGTTTCCAAGCTTAAATCTGGAACTTTAAGGGATCTCATTTTGTCTCAGTGATATGCACCTACACTGGCAGTGTGGGGTCAAAGTGCTGAGCAAACTGACATCAAGCATCACTTGAACAGAGATCTTGCAGTGTAATTGGTTCCCCACTAAGCCATCTAATAATCTGAGTCAAAACAAGATTAATTTTCAAGATAAAATGCTTAAAATTTCAGTCATCTCATTTAAGAAATATCTACTCCCACTTCCTTCAGAACCTATCATCTAATAGTTGCATCTTACTTTGATGCTCCCAACTGTCACAATGCTCAGTAGTACCGTAAAATGCTTTCCAACCGTTAGCATGAGAATCACTGTACTACGAAAGGGGAGTGCCGTGCGGTTCAGTCTCTTGTTCTATTACATTTGTTTTCATGTTTTTCAATGAAGATACGAGAACATCCATTTAGGTAACTACATTTGTGCCAAATGCTTATCAGAACCTGTTTTCCATCGAATTTGCTGATGGCAGCTGTGCATTCTCAAATGTTATACTTGCCTTTTTTTCCATCTCGGACATCTCCATCATTTTTCAGCATTTAAGAATCTCATCATAAGTCTATGGACACWTTTTTTTTTAACTGATTTGAATCCATTGAAGTTGAGCCTATTGTAGACAATTGTGACAAGTAACTTTCACAGATGCATAAAACAGGACAAAATATACAAGCAACTGATTATGCTTTAGGCTATACATTGATTGGCATTTGCCTTTATAGACAAATTGATAACCATTCACTGATTCATGTTCTCATCATGTTTAGCATCTGGCTCCAACARAAGCAAACTAAATACACAAGAGATTTATCTTCTGAGGATATTTTTATATTCACTGTTCTGGGATGGGACTCTGCATGTCTGCATAAAGTGAAATGCAGGATAAATCTGCATTGATGTTTCACAGATAAAGATATATGAGTCTCTAAAGAAAGATCCTGCTTTTCTCTCTTCCTACTAGAAAGGGGATTTCTGAAACCTTTAACTGCTCAATAGTAAGCTGTTGAGTGTTTTGTGCAAGCCTGTGGCAGAGGAAGGCAAATTATAAGTTGCAGCTACACTTGTATAACCTGCTGTGAAGTCTAGAAGCAGGTACYATTTGCTGCAGTCTAGAGGTGAGGATCACTTTGGCCTGTGCATTTTACTCTGAGACCACTCCCTTCTTATTCAGGCTCTTGGAAGTTTTGGGGGTATTTGTATTAGTTTGAAGAGTGCAAAGGAATTAAAAAAATATTTCAAGTGCTAATTTTCAGTCACTGTCCAGAAGGTTGGAATTTGCCTATAAATAGAAATTTTGTTTTTGTACATAACACACAAAATCCGTATTTTATTTCAAGTTCCAGGTAGGCAGTGTGTGACAACTCAGGGCGTTTAATTTAGCTCTGATTGATTTGTTCTTTTATTAAATTATCTCAGTCATACTTTGTCAGCCTGCACATAAATAGCCTTTTTTTCCCTGTAAGCACCTAATGAATCCGTCTGCCCACTTAATCTTCATCCTCTTTGGCAGCTTCCTCTAATATGTCATTAGATTTCTTTTCTTAAATAGCCACAAATGCATGTTGTATGCTTGCTTTTCCCTATTTGCRATGTCTTACTAGGAACAAATCAGGGCAGTTGGGCATACAGTTCTGTTATGCAAACATCTTGATGATTATTTCCCCTGGGTATTCAGTACAGAATTGCAGAAAGAGGGCTGAAAGGGACCTTGGGAAGTAATGAAAGTCTCAGCCCATCTATAGACAAAATCCACTATAGCTGTAACATTCAGTTACAGAAACACGGAGTGGTTGAGATTGGAAAGGACCTCYGGAGATCATCTAGTCCAACCTGTCTGCTCAGCAGGGTCACCTACAGCATGGTAGACAGGGTTGCATCCAGGTTGCATCCAGGGGCCTTGAATATATCCAGAGAAGGAGAATCCACAGCCTCTCTGGGCAACCTGTGCCAGTGCTCCATCACTCTCACAGGGAAGAAATTCCCCCTCACGGTCAGGCRGAACTTCCTGTGCTTCAATTTCTGCCCATTGCCTCTTGTCCTGCCACACAGGGCAACTGAAAAGAGTTTTTCCCCGTCCCCTTGACACCCTCGCTTCAGGTACTCATACACATTGATCAGATCCCCCTTCAGTCTTCTCTTCTCCAGGCTGAAGAGGCCCAGCTCTCGCAGCCGTTCCTCATGGGGCAGGTGCTCCAGCCCTCTGATCATCTTTGTAGCCCTACGCTGCACTCTCTCCAGCAGCTCCATGTCTCTCTTGGACTGGGGAGCCGAGRACTGGACACAGTACTTGAGGCCTTCCCAGGGCTGAGTAGAGGGGCAGGATCATCTCCCTCGACCTGCTGGCAACAGTCTTCYGAATGCACCCCGTTATTTAACGCATGGTTACCCATGTTGCAGATATAGGGGGTGACAAGAAGATACATTTATATTATTATTTTTTACTGCCAGAGATTTGGAATTTATAACTTTCTATATCTTAGGAAGATGGTAGGAATGACTCGTAACTAATTTTTGCTTTTAGTTTTGGATTTAAAGCTATTCTCTATGATTTTTAAAGCAACCTAAAGGATGGTTTAAATTATATTAAGTTGTCAGTGAAGCAAGAATGACAATACATCCACAGTCATATCATCGTGTTTGCTGCTTACTACTACCTTGGCATCTAATCTGTGCTGTAATAGGGATGGGAAATTTTGTATGTGGATGAATCTTTCATTACCTCCTACATCAGAATCACAAGGTATTCTGGAGAATCTGCACCAAAATGTTGGGGCCAAGGTGGCAAGATCGTTTAGATGACTTCTATTCCATGCTTTAAGAAAACAAAAACAAAAAACAGAAAAAACACTTAAAAGTTCATAGTGCATGCCCAGTTTTGCCAGAGTGTATGCAGATACTGTTTCTTGGAATATTACTGCGTAAAATCAGTTAAGGTTGAAGTGTGAAAGCTAAAATTTTAGAATTTAGAAATTTTAGAATTTCACATCTTTATGTACTTCTGGCAGAGCAAAACATTGCAGGCATCCATGCCTATTTAGATTGTCATGCTTAAATGAGCATAAAATGAAATGAGGGGGAAGGAAAAAYTATTTAAGTAAAAATATTGGGCTACTTAAGTGTCAGAAAGACCACATTTCTTTACCAAAGTGTTTGCACATGATGTTCTAGTTTATAAATCTATTCTCTAATTTAATCAAAACAGCCCCAGTGGAGGCTGTCTGCTGTTTGCACTCTACACAAATCTACAAGATTTCCAGATTTGTATTCAGGCTTTCCCTGAGATTTCCACCCTAACTAGAGATAAGAATGTTCCATAGGAGGGCTGGACCAAAGGTGGAAATGTGTGAAGGACTTAATAACAATGTGGTTTTTCAGAAGTGAGAGGTCTGAACTGTAGTTCCAGAAATTGTGAGAGGTCTGCTTGCCTGCAAATACTGCTTTTCTTTGTAGTGTAAGTGAAAGACAGAATCAGCTAATGTGAGATAGAGGAGGAATTTAGCCCCAAAATCTAAAATCATATTGCAGGTAACCCAGCTGCCTTTACCAGATACCAGAGGCCACTAAGCTTTGCAAATACCTGTGTTTAAAGATCTTGAGGAGCCTGAGCTGTGTCTGTGGGCAGGTACAGAGCCATCCTGGTAGCTCCAGAAATGTAGTGTCCTCCTACCTAGGCCTCTTGAGAGTTCCTCAGCAAGCCTAGGACGTGCCAGCACGACCGGCCTTTCACAGGTTACAGCTGTGGCCCTTCACGAGCATCTTGGGACTGGAGAGGTCCTGCCCTGACTTGCTTCTTAGCTTGTGGCATCCTCAAACCCACAGGAGTGCCCCATCTGGCAGGAGGTGCATCTCCTGGAGATGTAAACAGGCGATGCTTCGTGTGGGTGTGTGGCTCAGCTTTTCCCACGAGAGTTGCTCCGCGATACAGCAAAGGATTCATGATTCATCTGGAAAGAGGGGAGGCTGCAGCCCTAGTGTTGTATTTGTCCCCTCCAAGAGGAGAGCACTAAACTCTGCTGTCCTCTTCTGAGACTGGGAATTAGGTGTTTATGTGCCTTCGAGGTGTGGATCTGGGCCACTRTCTGTCAGAGAGCTTTAATGCAAACTGTTCCTGGAGGAATGGAGGTCTGAAACCGTTTTCCTGCCARTCCACAGTCAGATGCTATTATCATTGCTTAACACCCCCCCCCCCCAATATTCAAATATAGCACAACATCTGTTTGCCTCCTTCTAATGTCAGGAGATGTAAAAGCATGATAAAGATCTGTTCATCCATATTTTCTTGAGTTATTGCTCATTTCTGTCCCAGCTAAATGCAAAAAGGTGTTCATCCTCTTAAACCACAGCTTAGAATAGGACAGTTTAAGGGTGGAAATCCTTGAAAAGATTTCAGCTTATGGTTTATTTGGAAATATATCCTTGGAACTCAGTTCCTTCAGTGTTTTTTTGAACACTTTACAAAGCCAAGTTCATGACAAATTAATAGGATTTGTATTATTACAAGTACTATGGTCTAAACTTTTAGTAATATGCTCTGGACTGCAAATATGCTATACTTTTCTAACTCTTGGAAAGTGAAAAGTGCAAAACTTAGGACCTATTGAAATTTTTCCCTTAAAAAAAAATCTTAGATTAATTTCTAATAAGGGAAGGAAGAACATCTTTTCCTTTCAGTAGAGGAAGTTTAGAATTGGGCATTACAGATTATTAAGTGAGAACTAAATTTTAAAAATAACACAAATGTTTGCAGGGAGAGTAAGATACACCTTTTGAACTTCGTGATGTTCCTCTGTGCCATTTCTCTGACCTGTTGAAGTCCCTCTGGCATCACAACCATCTCGTTTATCAACATTTCTCCTGATTTTGTATTGTCTGCAAACTTGTTGAGGGTGCGCTCTGTTCCATCATCCAGGTCACTAATGAAGATGTTAGACAGTACTGGACCCAGGAGAGACCCCTGAGGGACTCCACTAGTGACTGGCCTCCGGCTAGACTTCATGCTGATAGCAATCCTCTGAGCCCAGCAGCCCRCCTCCCTGTCCACCTATCTAGCCCAGACTTCATGCATCCATCTGAATTCAAATTTGTGGCTTGGGGCTGACTTTACAAACTACATTTAAGCAATCTTAGCTCAGGGAGGGGGRAATCAATCTCGGATCTTGATTCTGAATCCCCAGGTTTATTTTCTACTATAGATATGCAGATATTGGTTCTCATGATATATACCAGCGCAAGTTCTTCACTAAGCAACAGCAGTTTATGCAACTTTAAAGCAACTTCCAAAGCTTTTGCAACAATATATTTTAAGCATATCTAACAGACACAGAAATTCATGGTATAAATACAGGCTTGGCAAAGTATTTTAAAATAATATAAAATTACAGACAATCTTCTTGTAATGGACATGTTGTTTATAATATATGAAGTAGATGAATGTTGTTCTTATCCTTGCAAAAAAATACATGCCCATACATATGAATATTGTTAATATATTTTAAAAAGGAAAAGTTTAAAATCAATTACATCTTCAGATATTAGAAAAAAWTTCCTTTGACTGCCTCTTCTTATTGTTACATGCAAAATCACTGTAAGATAACTGTTCTGTGAATGTTAAATCCAATTCCATGAAAATGGCATGAGAATCCATATTTGTCATTCAGCTATTTCCATTGCATTGTGATCGATTTGTTATTGAAAACATTTTTTTTCTTTTGTTGAGAGTAAAACTAATCCCACCTTGTCCCTGCTGAAGTTAAAGCATACATTGACCTGAATCCTACTCAGAAAATCACGGTGTTCAAAAATCATTAACAGTAAATTTCATTAGTACAGATTAGGCCCTATTTAGGTAGTTAATTGGCTTCCGTGGATCCACCAAGAAGTAAGTGATCAAATGTTAGCAAACAGGGATAATCATGTTTCAGAAGCATATGAACGATACGTGTGCTGACTTCTATAGAATGCATAGAAATAGAAATGAGCAAAAATTTAGTGAATTATATTTATACATAATATAAACATATTAATTGCTTATATATCATACTATATAATACCAGTATAATAATTTATATTTTAATGAATTTTTACAAAATCCAATGACCCTTGATGTCATAGAGGTGAAGAAAAAGAATTAGATATATTTAATTCATTCATTATCAGTTGGTGAAAATTTAACATAGTTTTGATTCCAACCTTTAGAACATGATGCCCACTTCTCCTCCTCCTCCAAAAAAAGACTACTGGAAGCTCAGTTAATGAAATAATTTTTTAATTGCTCTATTTTTGTATTTTTTTTCCTAAGCCCCTACCAGTGGTCACTGTTGGAGACAGGGCACTAAGTTAACTGGACTTCAGATACGACCCATTTAAGTTAAGTTTGAAGAACAGAGTGGTCTGTTTTGAGCATTATGGACTTTTTATTTATTTATTTTCAGTTCTGTATTTTTACTTCATCAAAGTGAAGAAACGCAAAAAGGAGTGTGGAAATGATAGGCGCAGAAACAAACAGTCCCATAGTTTGCAGAAAAATTACAGAAAAGAAAACTGTCATGGACAGGCTATAMAGCTCTCTATCAGAGTTTGAAAAGCTGCCACAATATAATCTGGKCTTGGAGAGAAAAAAGAAAGGGCATTAGTAAAAAGAAGTTTTTCATGSACTTTTGGTTTTGTAGCTGTTACTTTTCACGTGGACTCCTAGTGGCTGTTCTGGGTTTCCCGCTGAAGTGGGAGATTTGCTCTCTGTCAGCAGGAGGCCTTTCTGCTTTGCACAGTTTGTCGACTCTATCAGGTATCCGCTGAAGGGGGTCGAATTTGGTACTTGCGTTAGGGATTGGGGCTCGCTACTCCTGCCCGCTTGGGTTCTGCAGGAAATGCACTCGCTGAGCTGGGACTGCACCTGAACGACGCCGGTGGCGTGAGCGCGGGCCTGTTTTCCATCCGTCCCYGCCGCGCGGCGCGCCTCCGTGCGGCAGCTTTGGCACGCGCCCCGCTTCCAGAAGGGACGTCGGTGACGACAAAACGCGAGCGCAGCTCTCGGCTCCCGTGAGCTGATAGATCCTCAGGGCAGCGTTCGGCTCGGGCGCAGTGCAGAGCGCGCTCGGGAGGAGAAGCAGCCGCGCGGCCGGCGGCAAGCGTGGCAGAAGGAGAAGGACGGCCGGGTCCCCCGCACGGGCGGCTCCGTCGCGGCGGGCTCCCGCGTGCAGCCGCCCTCACGGCCCTCTCCCAGCGCGAGGTCCGAATGCCTCCGAACGCCACGTTAGAAAAACGCCGCTGCCAAAAATTCCACGAGCTCGCTTTTAACTCTGCACCTTTKCAGAGGCAAACAGCTCTACCTTATGAACTGGAACCAAATTCAGAAACCTTAGAGGGCTCGTTACTACCACTGGAAAGCCCCATTTCCCCTCTGGAGAAGCCAGCCACGGTATTGCCCAATAAACCAGCTGAACTGAGATCTGGAAAATGAAACCCCGCCGCACGCCGCCACAGCGGAGCTTCCTCACGGAGCTTCCTCACGAGGGCTCCGGGCCGGCCTGGACAGCGCGGCGCAGCGCCGCACGCTGCCCTGCGGGGCTCACAAGCTGCCCAAACGGCCTGGAGACCCTCCCGCCCTGCCTGAATTACCCGACAAAACCCCGTGAGCCTCTTGAAAACTTAGGACGAGTTGGTACTCGCCAACCAAACGACGAGGTTTGAAAAACACCTTTCTGCAACAGCTACTCAAACGGAAACGGGTCGGCACCGCCCTTAAAGGGGCTATAAAGGGCGCATGTACGCAGACAGGCAGATGTTTTTGCGAGAAATGTGATAAAACCCACGATCCGCTCCTGGCAGCGCACGCCTGCAGCGGGGGAGGCAAACGGCCGGGCGGCGGGAGCGGCAGGTCTCCGTCCTGCCGGGCGGGGCGAGCAGCGCCCGGGAGCCGGGGGGAGCCGGCGGCAGCGCGGAGCCGCGGGCAGCCGGGGCGCGGGCGGAGCCGCTGAGGCGACGAGGCGCCGCCCCGGCCCTTCCCGCCGGGCCTGGCCCCGCCCAACATGGCGGCGCC
>NW_028185037.1:2159803-2216717 GCF_003343005.1 Rhea americana | reverse complement strand
GTAAGGGCGGATATTTGAAGTCTGTGCGCGGCGCTGCTTGCACAGCCGCCGGCAGTGCGTGGAGGAGGGCAGCAGCGCGCAGGCTTCCTCGTAGTTTTAAGCTCCTCGACGTTTTCCCAAACAAGTGAAGGGGCTGCCTGGCCTGGACGCTCCGGGTGCTGTGGCTTTTTTAAAAAATATATGTATAGAAGTGTGGATAGTGCATCTGTCAGCAGAAAACTTGTTACTTTGCTGTTAAATTTACCCCTTTTGGAGTGGAATGAGTCTGATCTGCGTAAAAGGCGCGGTGCGGAGCGCCGAGGGCGCCGTGCCCGGCGCGGCTGCTCCGCGGGGCGAAGCCGTTCCCGCAAACCGGACCCCTCGGGCGCAGCGTGCCTGGCTGCTACGGTTACACCAGGCTGACACCAGGCGAAGCCAAAAAAACTGGAATCAAACGCAGAACTGAGATTATTTATTGCTTTTCTTTTCCCAGAGTGAAGAGAGAGCTTAACACGCTATTCTCAGAATGTGCAGGCCGAGTATTTTTGATTTATTTTCAGGAGTGGCCTTCTGAAAGAAGGAAAGCGTTTACAGACTGCGGTGTAATCAGTGTTGAGCTCCTGCAGATGATTTGTTTTGTTTGCACACATCAGCATGAGAAAGGGATCAAGTCTTTAGCAATGAATGCAGGGTGTTTTTTTTTCTTTTGAAATGTGCAATCTAAATATTGTTGACTAATCAAGTGAGGCATGAGAATCCTTATATAGTTATAATGGGATGTATATCAGCTCAGCTTGTTAAATAATACTTTCCTGGGGATGTTAAGGCAGCATTGCTTATGTTCAAAACCTCGTCCTAGCTAAGCATCCAAAATGCAGTGAAAGTAAAGCCTTGTAAGCCTTACCCCCAAATTCTTCTTTCTAAATGTGAACAGACCATGTGGCTTTTGGAGTGATTAGGAGGTTAGTTCTGTGTAGAAAGCTGCACAGAGGAAGTCCCTTAAATGCTAAATGAAGACTACTGAGTAGAAATTTGGAACTGGGGAAGTAGGATCAGTTTCCTCCTTCCTATCGTTTAGAATTAATGRAAGTAATATGTTTTCATCTAGAAGCAAATTCTCATTAAAAGCAGGGATTAAATCGTTCTTTAGCAAGTGCTGCATTCTGTTTTCCTTAAATTATGGCCTGAGATTTTAAGTTAGTACTACATACTCCTYTGCATTAACAGAGAACCTTCCATTAACCTCCTGAAGCCCATAGCTTACAAAAAGTCATCACCAGTGAAATGGTTATTGTGTTCAGATGGTGTTGACTTTTTGGGGTTTCCCCCCAAACTGTAGTGCAACTGTAGTTTTAAATGGGCCATGATATGGCAGAATTTAGCATATCTAATTTACCCKGCCAGGAGGAGCTGAGTGAGTGCAGCAAAGGCAAGGTGCTGTGTTTTTTGTTTGTTTGTATGTTTGTTTTTTAAATTATCAGTAAGTAAAACTTTAGAAGTTCTGCTCAAGCAAACAAACAGCATGCAAGTTTTTGTTTTTTAAAGAACACTTATTATGAGTAACATCAAATGAGGAACTCTAGCGTTAACCATGGGTAAGTTTATTAGATGTTGGTAGGTAAGAAAGTTAGTTAAGTTAGTGTTCTTGGGTTTTATATTAAGTTTATTCTGTACTTTAAGTTCTAAAGATATGCTTTTGCCTTGTTCTAAGCTCTGTTAATAGTCAGGATTATTTTTCAGTTTAGCTTGTGTGATTTTTTTTTAAATGATTGATGTCTGTATATGTATGTTTTACTACTTTAATAGATTAATTCAGTAATTTGATGGAAATGTGATAATTTAGGGATTGCTATGAAAGAGAAGTAAGGTGCAAAAATATGCTTTTGGAATAGAACCATATATTTAATTTTTGTCCTATAAAGCAAATACAAAATTTTATATTATAGAATACCTTTTGTTTCATGGTGTAGTGGAGGACTTTTCACAGTTGAGAGAGCAAGAAAAGCTACCCTATAGAGAGGTGTGGTAGAACATATTTATCATACTAAAGTTTATTTTAATGTTGCCATAAATTATAGGATGTGATGACAACTCTATTAGCGAGTAGTCCTGCAAATTCTTAACCATATGAGTAGTTGTGTTGAAATAAATGGGTCTGCTTGAGAAGTTGCTTAACAGAGTTATAGAACAGAGTCCCTCTTTATGAAAAGAAACATGACTGTGCTTAAGAGTTTTTTTGAAAGGAATAGTACTTTGTTTTTCAGCCTGACACTGTAGTACTATTTAGTCAAAAATGCACTGATGTATTTATTTTTGTTTTCTAAAGTTGCATAAGTTGGTAAAAGTGCTACTGCCTTGGATTTAATGGTACATTTTCTTTACCTACCKATGATAAAATAGGTAAATTTGAGAATAATTTAAAAAATTATTTTGAACATAATGGCTTCCTCCTCTTCTTGCATCATGACGTTTTACAGTGCTTAGCACATTATGTTTGTAATAAAGCGGAATTTTGGCATTTTGTATAAATGCAAAAGAAGAAAAAAAATGTCTCAAATCTCTTTTGTTCATTACATGCTGATGTACAAGCAGTTAGTTTACTGTGTTGAGATGCAATACATTGGGAAACTTTATTAGTTCAAACAGGTGTTTGTATACAGAGAGAGTTGCTTGCTAGCAGTGTCTGATTTTCCTATCTAGCTTTACCTTTCACTAGACRCTTCTCATACCTCAAATCTAGAGGTTACTTGTTTTGCTTCTAACTACTTAATATGCCTTCTGCAAAATGAAAAGTTGCAGTTTGTTCTTTGGTGTGTGCTTTTCCACAATATATGCGTACTTTGTTAATGCAAATTAATATTAAAGGCATGTACTGCGCCCAGTGTCTTTGAACTTGCCAGATAGCATCTTCCTTAGAACAGTGAACAGTGCAGCTGTTAACTTCAGTGCAAATGTTTGTGCGGTTTCCAAAGTTTCTTCTAGCTCCTGTTATCTTTGGGGCAGTAATAATGGGCCTAAATCTTACATTACAGTGAAGGAAAATGTCCTGTTGGATGATGGGCCTGTGGACTGGGGGACCCTATAATTTTCCGGACGCTGTTTATTGCACTCAGAGGACTGGGTTGCGCTGAGTGCTTTAATGCCTGTGCTCCAAGTGCTTTCCATACCACTTTAAAATGCATCAAGCAGATTTGACAAGCRGTAGAAAGGGAGGGGTTGAGTGCCTTTCTTGGGAAGGACACCTACAGTAAGCTGTTGTGATTACAGGCTTCTTTTGGGAACTGACTCTTCTCGCTTTTTTTTTCTTCCTCCTTTAAATTTCTTCTGACTTAGCTGTCAGTAGTTGACAGAATGAATTTTTGAGCCTATTTTTCCATGTACTTCTGTTCTGAAAACTGTACCGAAAAGTGATTTTGTAACTTCCGATATGGATGAAGAGCAGGGTGAATGAAATGCCCTTTTAACACACAGGTTATAATACCTTGAGGAATTTGAGAGATTTTTCCAGCATCATTGGTAAATCTTGGTGAAGAAAGAGCAGTGCAATGTAAGTTATGTAATTTATGATATTGCTGAAAGGGTGACTGACATATCAATGATTGCAATTGATTGCAATTTTAATGTCATCAAACCTTCTGAAGTAAAGGGATGCATGGCTGTGCGATGTGGTTTGACTTGAACYACCTGTGAACCCCTCGTTTGTGCTGATGGTGCTTCCTGGGGGATTGGTGGTTGCAGCCCTCCTGAGTGCACAATTACTGTGACTTGAGCTGTTTTTACAACTAATTTAAGTGACTTCTTTCTGTTGGTTTAAAGTGGTAATAAAAAGGTTCCCTGTGGCTATTCATACTTACCTTAGTCTGTTCTTGGTGAACTAACAATAGAAATGATAATTGTGTCTGTGTGGTTTTTTGTAGTCCTTTTCTCACACAGCAGTGTGGCTGTTAATGCTACTTGATTGAAATAGTTTAAGAAACTAAGTATGTCTGAATGTTCTGATTTCCATCTGATAATATTGAAAATACGCTGCACGGGTACTGCATGAGCTAACCTTGCAGGGTGATGGCCAGCTACGTGGCCTTCTGAACGTATTTCCACAGTATAATACTAGAGTTGTCACCCAAAGTGGAGATTTCTTAATTTGCTTAAGAGCAACACAACAAGAAATTAAGGTGCTTTCACCTGGTCAGAGAAGGAAGCTGAGTATTGTTGCTTGGCTTATGTCTCATTTAGCTCTGAAGATGCTTAGAAATACAGAGGTTTCTTTTAAGCAGATCTGTATCGTACAACTTTGCTTTCTCAGTAGAATATCTGAATTTTTAAAGGACATGTGCATGTGAAAATAATGAATACTGATATAAAAAATGAAGTGGAAATGATGTGACGCTGATGCTGTGCTTATGAATTGTGGGACTGCAAGGGAAGACTTTGTGTTAAAACATGGCTGGTTAAAAGTCCTTTTGTGTTGCAGTTATTAGTAAGAAGTTCATGGCTCTTACCTAGTTTTGACCTTTCAACTGCTTTAATTCTTTGTATAGCCTGGTCATGCTGTAATCAATTACTTATAGTCTGGTTCTTACTAGAGTGTTAATAAGGTTCAGTAACTTCTCTGATAAAAGTAATTTTTTTTTCTGTTTCACATTGGCTGTTTTAAGTACCTGTACGTAGCAAAGAGACATAGTTCACTGACTTAAGTTGGGTGTCAGTGCGAGATGTGTGCCTCTGCAGGAAGGAAAAACAAAATTCTGTTAACTTGCAAAAACTTGCTTGAATGGAGATGTTTGGTAGCTCAAGCACGTGCTCTGGAACCTGAGGAGATGCCCTTTCTAGTGTGCACCTGCAAAGGTGCCACCGATGATCCTTCTGTAAGTACGCTGCATGTGCAGACTGCAGGTGCTGGGCTTGCTTCGAGAAGCCTGCTGCCAAATAGCGTTTATGTTGGTCACTGAAGACTGAGTCCTCTTTTTTCATGCTGATTGTGAGAGAGTTCAGCTAGCTTTTAGCCAGTTTGTGGCCTGAAGTATGTGGTTAAAATCTTATGGGCTTTTATACCGCGTGTGACGTGCGTGGAGAGGAGAGATGTCCACATGTATGACTCAACACAGTTTAGAGTCTAATTAACGTGTACTAGTTTCTGTTACGTAACCAATCCGATTTCGCTTGCAAAATGGATTTGGCCGTATTTCTTGTAGATCTAGATACGACAGTTCTATTTTTTTGATACTGATGATTYTCTGTCCCCCCCCCCCCCCGAGAGTATTAAATAAGGCCATTCATCTCAAGGTTTAAAAGATACGTGGAGGCTGCAGATTCGCTTTTTTGCACTGTGCTAGCGAAACTTAAGGCATGTTGTAGCTTGCACTGACATTGGTCAGAGCCTTTCCATTGGTTTTCGTTGCCCTCATCCCATGTCCRTTTGATGCTGAGTGTGGTGGCGTTTGTAAGCATCGAGCCCAAATGTTTGGGGTTGGAACTGTGCTGCAAGTCTGGGTCCCATCGGTGTTGGGCTCCCAGCACATGGGACTCGTGTTTTGTAACTTGCCAGGCCTAAGCAGCATCTCGGGCTCCCTCTCTCCTGGCATGTTGGTCCATTTTCTGCTGTTCCTTCTGATCCCTCTCAGCGACTCGGGGTTTCAGGGAGCCTTGATAGCGTATGATGTAGAAGGAGCTAGAACTAGATCTTAAAATCTGTGGAAACTCTTTGTGAAGCAGAATTTGGGTATATGTTCCTGATGCTTTGGTTAAGATAAAAGATGCAGTTTGCAGGCACCAGGTTCTAAGCTAACCACTACTAATACTCTTAAATACATGAAAATGGAAAATTAAAATAGTAGATTATTTTCCCAAGACTTAGTCTGAATATTGTATTTTCTCTCCCAGTTGTTTGTTCAATTCAGTTATTTAAAGGGGAAATCTCTACATATTCAGCTGTTTCATTTCCAAGCTTCTTTTACCAATTTCAATATGTTGGCAGCTGCATACTTGATATGTCGTCAATTTTCTGAATGTTGCCTTCTGACCTTTGACGGATCAATTTGCTGGTGTCAGCTTGGCAGTATTGTTCACGGTGGATTAYGCCTGCTCGTCTAAGCTTATTGTTATTATTCCAGCCTTTACCTGTTTTGCAGATGCAAGTGCTGGTTACCTCCTGGTTATGTCTTGAAAGGCGTTAGGGATTTTGCAATGTAAGTGGCAGAGGCTTGGCTAGCAGTACCGGGTTTCGCAAGGGCTGTTTCAAGCCTTGTAAAACTGTGTTGTTGCCTGGGGAAGGGCTTGCTTGTCGGCAGCGACCTACAGCTGGGAGGTGCTCTGGAAAAGCCAGGCAAAACGTAGAAACAGTGAGTTTAGGAAGTTACTCCCTGTGCTGCTCCAACCCTTGGCTACCAGAAATGGGTATTTCTTTGCAGCAGCGGCCCTGTACCTATCATGCCAGGGGACAAAGCTAGTATCGGCTGCCGTGGCTTACTGTAAATAGAGCTGGACAGTAAGAATAGCAGCTGATTGCATAAAAAAAAGGGGAAAGATGTTGCTCCTGTGCTTCAGCAGTGGGGTCTCCTCACTCTTGTCTAATAATTCAGATGCTTTTTTCAAATGAATTTCTGAGGTGGGGGGGGCAGGATGCAGCCACTTCTACTTGCGCTGGGTACGGATGAAGTCTCTTCTGCACTGTTTTCTGCTGTAATAAGTTGGTGTGACCAACCTTTAGCATGGTTTGCTTTCCCATAGGTGCTATTTTCCCTGGTGACTCGGTGGGCTGCTGTGCTTTTCCCAACTATCTACTCTGTTTTCTCTTTAGTAACCTCTTTGGTTTCCTGGAGGAGCAGAATTTATTTATTTTTTCTTGGTGACCGAAACATGCTGATAAATAGTCCTGGGAGCTGTGCTGAGATGACCGCTGTGATTGAGCGGGTGAAAGTACAGGGAGCAGCTAACAGGCTTTACTGCTTTTATTGGGACTGCTCAGTTCTGAATTTGTGTTTCTTTTTAGCGGGAGCAGGCCTTTCCATTTACGACGAGGTTTAATGGGTGCTCCCTTTCCTGATGAGATTTATCATGTTAAGTACCGAACCTCAGGATAAACTAATGTCCAGAATCCAGTCTTAGAGCATCAAATTTGGTGGCTGTTTTTGCCTGTGTGCAACAGGTCTGGGGGTGCACAGGCTCACAGCTCCTCCGGTTGGCCTGGGCAGTCAGTGTTGCTCTGCTACTCCAGTTTGCTCACCATGGTAAGACACACACTCTTAGCCAAACAGTCTTTTGCTGAAAATAGCTTCCTGTACCCAAACTAGCTTTGGAGTGGTTTGGGGAAAGAGRGAGATAATGTGATTAGACCGATATAAGGTCATATTTTAAGAGGACTACCTAGAAACAGTCTCAGTCTTTAAAATACAACTGGGCTTTCTATGCCTTCTCAGCTCTGTCAGGTAATGGCCCTTTCAAATTTTAAGGATAATGCACTTATCTTGCAGGTTTGACAATGCATAATATTTGGTTTTGTTTTTCATTTAGAGTTGTTTATGTACTATGAGCAGTTTTTATGCAACTACTGAATTAAAACAGCAGACCTTCTTTGTAAGCTGTAAATTAGTGTACTAAAATTAACTGCAACTTACTGAAAGACTTACTGAACTGTAAGATGTTAGGTAATTTAAATAGGGACTGTGGTGCCCTGTACAGTCAAGAGGAGTTTTGCAGTAAGACTAGACTTGTGACAGTCATTTGCAGGAGTGCTTGAAAAACACAGACCTGTTTGGGTGATCGTGGCGATTACAAGATCACATCCAACTAGGTRAATGAAGGATTTTGTCTTTAGTGCTGTATTTGGATATTGTTGAACACTAAACTGAGAAATATTGGAGTAGTGAAAGGATTTTTGAAGAGTGTTAGTTAATATTGAAAGTTCTAAAATATTAGAGAGCGGAGTATTCGCAAGCTGTGCGGTAGGCAGTAATGTGCTTGCTGTTTCCGAATGATTTCTGCAAGTTTGTGGCCTGTCGGAGAGCTGCTGCCAGCAGGTTGAGACAAGTCAAGGGTTAGGCATGCTGGCTCGTACCTGTAATGGAGTCGGCTCATCTGCGGTTCCTTGCAGCGTGGTTATTCGGCAGGCTTGTGCAATGCAGGAAGCGATGCGCTCAGAGTGGAAAAATTGCATTCACGTGGAAAACATTACTGTGAGAATAATAGAAATGAGGTGGATGAAGGCCACAGGATCGTCTATGCCATTTTTCCTGCTAGTGTAATGCTGATTGATGCTTGTAGTATGTTTTCTCTGTAGTATTGGGATTAAAATGCTGTACGCATTGAGGCTTTCATTACTTCCTTGGAGAGCGATCCAAAGCTGCTGTGGTATTGCCACTTCTTCCAGCGTTTTMTCTCTTGTGGCTTTGTTAGACTCTGCTCTTCCTTCTTTACACCATTTTTTTTCACACTTTTACCACTTAGCATTCCCACCCTCCAAATATCGATAACACTTTTTGATAAATACTGATAAGCTGCTTCCTTATCTGAAGTATATACTAGATTTGTGTTTGGTGTGGCATGGCAAGAGAGACTTAGATATTTCTCTGCTGTTCCTCACAAATTGGTGGTGCCAGTAGACTCTTAACACTTTGCTTGACTTCCAGTTTGCCTTGCTGGCGATGAGGGAAATGCAGAATTGATTGCTTTGTCCAGAAACCCGTTCCCTAAATTCTGAAACAACTAAGACTATTAAAAGAAAATGAGATGGCAGTTGTCATGAAGGGAGATTGCAGGAAATGAAGTGAGCCATAAATAAAAAGTTTGCTGAAACCAAGTGTCTGCCCAGCCACCAGTGCCCTTCTGATTGCTGTAGCCCTTGCTCGTTATTGTACCAGATTAGTGGAAAGCAATTCTGGATAAAGGATATGACTCAGAAGTTCAGGAGGGTCTTTCTGCCTCTGTTTCTGCTGCCATCCCCTCCTTGACTTAATCTCTTAATTTGTTCCTTCTTATTTTGCTGCAGTAATGTAGCTTTCCTTACTCTTGATATTCACGTCTTTCCAATATCAGCAGGCTGTCTGYCGTATTCTTACCTGCTTGTCCTACCTGTATTTAACAAACTGTCCACTTTCACAACAGTTTCCAGAATGTTTTGTTGAACAAAATTAGAGAAGAGCTGCTTAGAAGGCTGTATTTCTCAAAGCAGCAGTCATTGTCGTATGTTTTAAATAGGATCCAGTGCAGCTAGCTCCAACATTAGTGCAGGCTTTTACTTGCTACTGTCATGGAAGTTTTTAGCAGTGATAAAAAACCTTCAGAAAGCAATTCATGTCATACTCATGTGTTTTCTACTTCTCTGAATGTAGTATTTTTTGGTACAGTTTCTTACTAAGTCTGACTTCCATATTGTTGTAGCAGTCTTTTTTTTCTGTTTTATAAAAAGCAAGTGCAGAATCTTTGAAAAATGTACTTAAACTGCAGTTAGTTGTTATAGATGTATAGAAGTAACTAAAATATAGAATGAAATACTAGTGAGATTGTACATGGCTTAATGGGTACTTAAAACTTAATTTTCTTCAGTATTTTATTCTACATACTGAATTATAAAAATATCAGGAAAAAGGACTTGATTAAGCTTCTATAAAATTGATAAATTTCTATATCACCGATAATTGAGCTCTGTTACCTGGGTGGTTCTTGACARCTGTGGCTGATTTGTGCATGAGCGGTTGGATGCTCGTTACAGATAGTAAGCTCTACGTGCACAGCAAACATCACTGCCAGCAGAGCAGGACACAGTGCAACATTTGTCAACTACATCATGTCAACTACAAAGGTGGTAGTAGAAAACTTTCTGATAGTGTTGAGCTACCTRTAGCCATGTGTGTCAGCCAACATTTAATTTTTTTTTGACTCATCTGTCTTTAACTATAGTCGCTTTTTAGTTTAGTCTAGGCTCCAACAGTAGAAGAGCTAGCATGTAAAATGTACAGATCTTATTTAACAGAGGAGAACGTACAAGTATTGAGTTTGGGGAGATCACCAGTATACAGTGGCAAAGAGAAACAACTATGTAGAAAGCAACTTGTTAGCATGCAGTGACTCCAAACAGCACTGTTCTACTGTTGCAGTAGTCAGC
Organism: Rhea americana; assembly: GCF_003343005.1. Lineage (NCBI taxonomy): Eukaryota > Metazoa > Chordata > Aves > Rheiformes > Rheidae > Rhea > Rhea americana. The sequence goes on along the minus strand of NW_028185037.1, from coordinate 2,206,639 downwards.
AGAGTCTTATATGTACTGAAGTTCTTAACTTTCTGAATAAGATAATTCTTATTGCTAATATGATACAAAGGTAAAACAGAAGTAGAGAGGTGAGAAGATCTTGGTATATTGCTCTATCTGCAGAAGCTTCTTGTGAGTAAAAATAGGAATAATTTGATGTGAAAGGCAATTTTGCATACAGGAGTAGAATTGAGACTTTTTGTATGATGAAATAAATTCTCTTTTAAATTGTACATTATGTTACAGTAATGAAAGCCTTGGTCCAGCATCTTCATCTAGAAGTAGGCTTAGTGAGAGCATGTATGTGTGAGAATGAAGACAGACTAAAGGCAATTCTGTTACAGCATTTTGATAACCAGGATTTATTTATTCAGAAAGCCAATACACCAAGAAGCTGGAGCCAATAAATTATTCAGTTAATGCTCTTAAGTCAATTTTGCTTTTTTCAATGTATCTTATGAATCCAGAGTTACCATTTGCAAGCAACTTCAAGAATTATCCGCTTCACTGAAAGAGCGTTCAGGGTGTGTACAGGGGGAGTTTTGAAATATGCAAAATTTGTAGCCTGTTATTTTGTGGAGTAGATCTATAAGCTTCAGTAAGCTCATCCTAGAAGTGTTTTAAACTTCTGGGAAATGCCATGAACCTTCTGTGTTGTAGGGATGACTTAGCGTTTTTTAAAGAACAACACCATTAAAGCTGTTAAAGCACACTATGCCAAAAACCAGGTCAAGCTTCAGAATAATGTTCAGGCTCCTTAACTGTTGTCGTCATCAGAGGTGGGTCTACACACATGAGCTGCTTGGACATCGGTCCTGAACTGTTGTTGCTTGGTGCCGCTGTGTGCAGTCATGGCATCATGCATCTCCATCAGCTTGTGGTGCAGCTRGGTTTGGCTGAGTAGTGCATTTTTTGTAGAAGGTGATCAGGTTATTTCTGTGTTGTGCTGACTAACAGCATGTGCTGCATTGCAATCGATATGCAGAAAATGAATCTCATGGCCGAGCTAAACTCTTCTTTTGGGCTTGGGGACTCCTGGGTGTTTGTACGCAGAGTCGAGCGTTACAACAGCATGAACAGCTAGGTTTGTGGGTTTTGACTGTTACAGTAGCCATAAGCAGAAATGATGTCTAAAACACTCCCCTTTCCTGGAGGTGTCTGACCTGTCCTGTTTGAAGCTCATGGCTGTATTTTGTTCTCACTTGTTTTGGGGAGGACTTAGGGTATGTTCCCAGCAGTTTACTATAGCTCAGGAATTGCAGGATCTCAAGACATTCAACACTATCTTGAGGACAGTAATCTAGTGTCTGCTTCTCATAGTGGCCAGTGCTAGGACTTTCAGCAGAAAGTTAAATAAATAAATAAATAAATTCAGCACATAGTTGGCAGATAGGATATTGTATAAAAATGCCAGCAAATAGTTGGCAATTAGGAGGATATTGCCACCCAGTTCCAGGACATACTCTGGTATCTTTCACAATATATCTGAATACACTTTAAGAAGAGATTGCTGTGATTTTTTTTTTAAAAGACTGATTATAGATAACCACATATAGCTTTGGAAACTGTGACATCTTGGAATCAAAGTTCCATTGTGTTATATTGCATATCAAAAGTGTAGAAGAAGTCTAGACATTCATTTATTTAATATCTTCTCCTTTTATGTGCTCATAGGAAGAAGAGGTGTACCTTGTTTTGTTTTGTATTCTTGTGAACTTGGGATGTCTCCTTTCATATTCCTAATTTTTCCGAATTCAGTTATTCTAGTCTTTACAATCAAGAGACTCTTCTGGCAATTTCTCATTGTCAYTACCTATTTCTGAACTCCCCTCCTTTCTGGAAAAAAAAGTCACTAAAAGTGAGTGAGCATTACTGCACAGGATTTCAGATTAATTCTTAATTTTAAATTCTTAAAGAACTTAAGCACTCTGACATTTTTCTCTGTATTTTATTTAAAATAAAAAAAAAKCTAAGCTCTTAGTATGGAAAAATACAATTCATGTCATGTAAGAAGATGGAAATGATTTATCAATAGTCTAGTGGCTCTCATTACTTCAATTGAGACTGGTAGGTAATTGTTTGTTGAACATTATAGACTAAAAATTAAATGCAGAAAAGAGGTGATCGTCTTGTCTTCCTTCCTAAATAGTCCTTAACTTGCCCCAAATTCTTGCCTGAGTCCAGCAAGTGGTCATTTCAAAAAGATGAAAGTAGTCTTCAGCACAAGCTCTAGAATCATGCATCTTGGTTTTAAATCATGATGAGTATTAAATGATCTTGGTTAAAATAATTTTTTGTAAGGTTGTCCTAGAAAGTATATGACTAAAACCTGTTGCCTTTTCTCTCTCTCTCTCTCTCTCTCTTTTTTTTTTTTGCCTTCCTTTTCTTCCTTCCCCTCTCCAGTGACTTGTATTTTGAAAACCTCTGGTGACCATGAGCTGTACACGGAGCTGTAGAACAGTGAGTGATTCTTACAGACCAGTGCAACTTCTTTAGACCAAGAGTTTGTTTCAGTGAAGCTTGTCAGCATGATTGCTTTTTTTCCTGTGGACTAGCAAAATCTTGTAAGAATTATCTATGAATTACAGTTGGTTATAACAGTTGGTTATAAAAATGCAAGATTAGAAGTGATGCATATTGATTTGGATCAGCAGAAAAGCGTATTGCTCTGTTCTCTATTCTTTGCACTCTCCTGACTGTGTTCCTTCCCAATGTTGCAGGGAACATGGGGGATATGCAATGAACCCTTATAAAACTCTGTTCTTCAGTAGTCAGTTATCTGTGTGTGCTCTTGCAGCGTAGGGCAATGRCAAATAAGCTAGAAAGCGTCTTGGTGTGTATGCTGATTTACGTTCCCTCTTTGGTACTTTCTCCTTGGTTGCCCCAACTATTACCATTCCATCTACCAACATTTCTGCTAACTAGCACTTGTATGTTCATAGGCATTGAAGCTGACCTCTTTAAAAACTCTTTCAGAATTTYTCCCAGTGCTAGTGCTTTGCCTGCTGGAAAAAAGGTGATGAGAGATACCTGGAAGGTGAAGACTTAAAACATCATCCCCCTCTCCTCCCAAGCTTTTGAGACTAGAGCTTATTGTTGAGTAAAACAGGTAAAGATAGGTAGTGTAACTCCCCAGGCACGTAATTTAGAATTGGGACTTGGAATGCTTAAAAGAAATGAAGCGTCTATTGAAAGGTATATTTTGGATATGCTTGAATAATCATTCATTTTAAAAGTAATGAAACAGACTGATGTAATCATCTGTTGTTTGCTGTTCTCAAAAAAATGTAACTGATTGTTTACTGTAATCTTCTGTTTTACATTGTTGCATACTGAGAAGTATTTTCTATGTGGGGAACTGTCTCACTAATTTCCTATTTATCTCCCTATCACTCTCCCCTCCCAATCCTAGCCCTAAAAGTCTCAATTTTGTTCTAATCCTGATGATCTGCCCTCTGATAATACCATACAGTTCTTGTAATGGCATGAAGGAGTCAGGCAGCATAAATCAGCATGGCTGGAGATGCACACTTAAAAGATGTGATTTGGCTTTATCTGCTGCTGCAGAAGGGTTCAAGGACTGCTGTGTCCACTTATGGACATCTCTTATAAAGGAATTTATGGACAGAGCTTCAAAAGCCTATAGAAGAGAAACAGGTATAACTAGTTCAGAAATATGTGACTGGTGGAGGAGATTGAAATAACTCACTTTTTTTCTTCCACCTGGACACATAGTTTTCTCTTCCCTAGAAATAACAGTACTATTCTAGTACTCAGAAGTTCTTTTTGAAGAAGATAGAGGCAGTTCTTCTCATTGAAGAACACAAAGAAATGAGTGTAATTTGCAGAAAAGATGAAAATTGTCTAGTGCATACCTCCCCTCAACTTGATCAAGTAAGGGAGGAGGTGAGCTGCTGGTTTAGGTTAGGCTGTTGTTTGGTGCATGCACCCTGTGTAGGTGTGCTTGCTTTGGCCTCAATGCCGCGCAATTAGATGTYGTGAGGAACCTTTCTATCAGTTGATTTCTGTGTTTTATCTTGACCTTCTGTAGATCAAAATAATGTCAGCTTTGGTGGCTTTGTAGCTCTACCATCAATAAATACAAAACTGTTTATCACATTACTTAAATATCATAACTAATGCTTAGGCATGTAATGAACATCCAGAGGAAGTACTGGAGGATACCCTTTATTAATAGATTCTTCTGCCTTCRGTGTCAAACTCTGTTGAAACAAGATGATGTAGCATGCATAGCTTAAAAAAAAAGTTTCAGTTGCATCTGAGTAAGCCCACTTGTGAAACAGTTTTAGTTGGCTAATTTCAATTATTTTTCACAAAACTAATTTGTCTTAAAGCAGTAAACTATAGTTTTTTTTTAAAATCACATTTAACCTTGGTAATGTGAATTTGTTTAATCAGATTAACTATATCATAGGTAAGGCCTGATGAGAGACTTCTCTGCAACTGGACTTCTATGCAGAAGTTTAATCTGTCTTTTATAAGGAAATATCTGCGGTGTAGTGTATACTTTTTAAGTCAACGTTTTGCCAGCGTCTGAGAGTCTTTGAACAGAATCAAGGTTTTGTTTCAGCCTGGTTTGTTCTTCATTACAGGCTGATCCTGTACTGAAGGCAGGCAAAGTATATTTAGAAGAGAAGACAGGTGAATGGAGGGGACTGTAAGTAGGATCGTGTTGGGAAATGTGGGTTGTAGGTACTGGAATTGTGGCTTATATGCCCTCCTTCAAAAGAAGGGGAGTCCACTAATAGATGTCACAAACATCAACTCATCAGTAGGTAAAAAAGGAACAAGTAGGAGAGCTATCTCCTGGAAGTCTAGAGAAAGGTCTCTGCCTTTGGCCCCTTCTGAGGTGGCACGTCTCATTTGCCCTTGGCTCTAACGATGGCCTCGTGGTTTTATCAAGCGCACAGTTCTCAGAAGTCCCGGTTGTCCTTGCAAGGATCTCGGTAGCAGATTTGGAGCTGACTGACATGAGTTTCCTTTTACAATCTTCTGCCCGGAAAGCTCTGGATAAGAGATATACTAAACAGCTGCTTACAGAAGTATGTATTGCTATAGTTTGTTTTCAGTTCACCTTTGAATAATGTAAGCTCTTGCTCTTACTTGCAATTTGGGAAGGAACAAGGGGTGATTTTAATGCAAAATTGAAATGGAAGTACTGTGTTGTTTATCAGCACTGCTTGAAATACAAGGGCTTCCTGCCTGAACTTATAATCAGTGCAGGTTACTTATGTGTTTTCATGAGCAGATGAGAGGTGCGTGACAGGACCTTGGGGCGGGAGGGAGGTCCATCTCTGTGTGTTGTGTAGTCACGATAGACAGAGGTACAGTTCAGGTCATGTGAGGGGAGAGGCAGTGGCAAGCAGACAGTGGGCTACCGACCTGTCGCTTATTCGCTGCCTGTATCTGAAGAGTTTGCCATGAAAGCAGGTGGTGGAGAGTGCAGACTGGCTAAAATACTTCTAGTATATGGATTTATGGGTTTTGCACGTGATTTAAGGTTTATATTCTGGAAAAAAGCAATTCTGAGCCTACTGAGGATGGTGCCTTCCTATGTGAACATCATTTGTGTTTGTCCTGTTAATGTTGGCTGAGCAGCCTGGTGACTCAAGTTAAGTTAATGCTTCTGTCAGTGTTAGAATTCAGAATGGTGGGTGACGCTTTCTTTTATTACCCAGAGAGTGGGAACAGACAGACATAAGCACKAAACCAGCATGCATGAACCGTACTAGAGGGGGAAGCCTCCTAGTTTGTCTCAGAAGCTCTGCAAAGCAGTACCATAAGTGCCATCTGTGTGGTAAAGATAGCTGTCAGCTGGGAGCTGGATGGAACATTTTTGCTTCTGAAAAAGACTAATTGTTGCTAAAAATTCCTAAGTGTTAATATTTATTTAAATCTAGCCCAAGTTAGTGTCTGTGAGCCAGCAGATACTTTCCTTGTAGATGGCTGTTGTTGAATCCATTTTGTTCTAATGACAAACCTTTCTTTCTAATCTTAGGATTCTTTTGAAAGATGGTGGATCGCTTGGCAAACAGTGAAGCAAACACAAGACGAATAAGTATAGTGGAAAACTGCTTTGGAGCAGCTGGTCAACCTTTGACTATTCCTGGTCGTGTCCTGATTGGAGAAGGAGTATTAACAAAGCTTTGTAGGAAGAAGCCCAAAGCAAGGCAGTTCTTCTTGTTCAATGACATTCTTGTTTATGGTAACATTGTCATCCAGAAGAAGAAATACAATAAACAGCACATAATTCCACTGGAAAACGTCACTATTGATTCCATCCAAGACGAGGGAGACTTACGGAACGGGTGGCTTATCAAAACACCAACGAAGTCTTTTGCAGTTTATGCTGCCACTGCTACAGAGAAATCTGAGTGGATGAACCACATAAATAAGTGTGTTTCTGATTTGCTTTCCAAAAGTGGGAAGACTCCTAGTAATGAACATGCAGCTGTTTGGGTACCAGACTCAGAAGCCACTGTGTGCATGCGCTGTCAGAAAGCAAAATTTACACCTGTCAACCGTCGTCACCACTGTCGCAAGTGTGGCTTTGTCGTGTGTGGGCCTTGCTCTGAAAAGAGATTTCTTCTGCCAAGTCAGTCTTCCAAGCCTGTGCGAATTTGCGACTTCTGCTATGATCTTCTTTCTACTGGGGAGATGACTGCTTGTCAGTCTGCTAGATCGGACTCCTAYAGCCAGTCACCTAAATCCCCTTTAAATGATGTGTCTGATGATGATGATGATGAAGACAGTAGCGATTAAGGACCATTTTTTTTCCATGTTTTGCAATTGGTATTTCAAACCATATGGAGCTGCTTTTGCAGGATGCCTATAGTCAGGTTCCTCAGAAAAATTCTGTTTTAGCCATAACATATGCCTGAATATCTACAACTATGATGTGCCTCAATCTATGAATTCTCTAGACAACAGATTTTTCACTCCTCTGCAGGGATAGACTGTTGCAAATGTTATCAGATAATTTTCCAGCTTCTTATACTTGAGTTATGTCTAGGTTACACTTTCGTGGAAGATTGGAAAATATATTGTACTTTCTTAATTTAACAACCCATACCTTCTTATGTTTTGTGTTGATATGTTATGTGGGTTTTCAGGATATAGGGAGGAAAAATGTAAGCATGTGTGAAACAGTCGTAAGTATTTTCATGAATCCCATAAAACTATATGTTCTGAYGATGCTACGTAGTGATAAATTGAAATGTGACCTAACTACAAACTTAAATGTTACAAAACTTGGGAATTATCTTGTTCTGCTCTTATTTATGACTTCCAGTACCAAGCAGTGCCTTGTAACAGTTGTGCTGATTCAGGAAGAAATGCATCTATTACTATAAATATTAACTGTATTTGCCTGATGCTGGTATGTGAGAGATTGTTGGTGCTATTGAAAATAACTGCTGTGTTCAMAATGGGATTTTGAGAAGATTGTATCTGTACACCCTCAGTGGATGATGAAGACCTAAATCACGTGTCCTCATCTGTACAGGCAGACCCAAAGACTCTGCAAATTCTTGCAGGCTTCAATGAGGTTTTCTTTGCAGGAGCTGCATTGCAACCCCCAAACTGGGGTTGCAATCTTGAGATAAGAAGCTTGGTGTGATTTTCACATGGGATATATACGTTTTCTTTACAAGATAGCTTATAAGTTTCAAACAGTAATTTGGCAAATGCATGCTGAAACTTCAATAGGATGGCGTAGCATTTTGCTGTGATAGCTTATATACTTCTGGAAATATTTCCCAAATGAACACTAACTTGTTTTTTTAAAAACATTAATGAGAGGTTTTTTGTCAGGAATTTATGTTGGCTTGTTTAAAAATAACCTCAAGTTTTAAACAAACAGCCTGCAAATATCCTTACGGAATTGGCTTTCCTTTTTACACAGCTGACCTCAGGATAAATGTGAGATGCAAGTTATTTCATTCTAAATGTATACCCAGGACCAAGAAAGATGTATCTAAGAACTATAAAATAGTCAGTGCAGAAAAAGTCTAGTATTCATTTTACTTTTAATAAGTTGTTGAATACAGAAGTGTCATGTTTCCTATATAAATGTTAAAAGTTAGATTTGTAAAGACTTGTTAAACCCTCAAATGCTATATTTCTATATTTTATAATAGTAGTCAATGCTGGAGAAAAACCTCTTTGAAATAATTGTATGGAAGTATAGTAGCAGCTGACTTTATAAAAAAAATTGTTAAACTTTTGTAGATCTTTAAGTGACAATTTCTGCACTGTTTGCCTTTGGCAATAATTGGGTTAAATATTTATTAAATAAACAATCAATGCTGCATATTGCACTAGTCTCCCATTTTGTACAGTCAGTCATCTTTTTTCTTAAAAAAATAAAAAAAGCAAAGCACTTCAAAGTTTTAGCCTTCAGAGTTCTCTAGTAGCTGAAGATGCACTTAACATCTTTAGGAAGGCACTCTAATAGTCTGCAATACATTGCTTCAGGTGAAAATCATGTTCATATGATGGGGCAATAAATTCCAAAATAATTTCTTTTAAAAGGAGTAAGGAGTGCTTGRTCTGCTTTGAAACAAACATTAAAAAAGGGAAAACACTTTGTGATAGAGATTAGGGACCAGGAAGACATTAAGATTTTTTCAGATAAGCAATAAACAGTTGTATATACTCAAAGACTAGGTGAAGTAAGTAGTTATATGTACTCATTCCTTGAAAGGCAGAGAAATGATGACCTGCAGAGTGGGAATATAGGCTATTCTGAGAATCCATTTTCAAGTAGTAGTGCTTACGTTTTGTGCCTCTGTTTCTCAAAAACAATTTTTGTATTTCAGGAATGGAGACTAAACTTGTTAGCTTCATTTTTTTCTACAGAGTTGCAATATGGACTTCCCATGTACATATGTTCTAATGACTAACAGTAATGTACATCCTGGTACAATTGCTTCCTCTTAAACTGTCAAATATTAACTTTTCTTGTTAAAGATTCCTTCTCGTGTACTTTTCCCAGTGTTTCTGTATGTTGTGCTTGCTTTTCAGCACTTTGGGGGGATGGGGAAAAGGTTGGAGAGAGTTGGAGCATATCCTATGTTTCTGCAGTTATGTTCTTGTACCTACTTCAAATATCTTTTGTTATCTGTGAATGACACTTGCACTGTGCTGCACTGATCCCTGAAGCTGTAACCAAACCAACGTTTGTGTGTGTGTGTGGGGGGGGGAACGTTTCATCTGAAAATGATGCATCTTGGCTCAAGCTTTTTGAGAAAGTATTAGGAAAAAAAAAAACTATGTTCTCTGGTAATACTCATATCCCTCCGTGGTATTTGCTGAAACTTTACAAAATGGACTTAACGTCAACTTCTCTTGTGTACTTCTCTTGAAAGGGCTCAGTTCATACTTTGTAATCTTGTTTTGTCAAATTATTTTTCTTTACAAATATATGGTGTAGCTTCAAGCTTATATGTGTTTAACTTTCTTTAACTGTGGGTCATTAAGGGTGACATTTTTTAAAAATTCTAACAAGGATTTTAACAAGCATATTAACTTTCAGGAAGTACTAGTAAACTGGGAGTAAATAATCATGAAAGATGAGACTTGAGACTGAGTTTGGAATAAACGTGGTTAGGAATTTGGAAGCAACTTACACAGCTGAATAGAGGAACAGTTTAAAACAAGATGGAAAACAAGCGTTTTGCAGAGACTGACTTTTTGTTGAACCAGAGCAGCAAAAGTTGAGCCCCTGAAAGAGAGGCTGGTGGAGTGAAAACTCCTTAATGCAGATGTCTGAGCAGCTGGGCCCCTGAGCTGGGATAGTGGAGGGTGGCTCCACTTGGAACAGAAGCTGGAAGTGACATTTTTGGTGTGAGACTGGAGAGCAATTTTATATTTTTGCCAGAGCTCTGGACTCTTCAGCTCTTAAAACAATTAATAATTATGGCCARCCTTTCCACATATTTTATGTAAACTTTTTCCAGTTCTTTGTGGTAGATTTAATCTGCTCTTTCTGATTATATTTTGCAAATCAAATAGAAAAAGGAGGAAGTGGCATCTGCAGTATCTCTTTTGCAAGGCTTTGCAGTCAACTTCTGCTTTGTAGAATAGTCTATATTGATGAAATACATATTTGTTTGCTTTAGCTGAGTTCAGACTTTGCACACTCCAGCACCTTTCACAGGAGCCTGTATTTYGCAGTGCTGGAAATGTTAAAGGAAGAGTTTATTGTCTCAAAGTTTTAGATGAAGCCAATTAAACTGCTGTAAGGTTGTTAATGTAAAGTTAATRAGACTCTTTTTCCTTCAGGTCTGATGCAGATAAACTTCCCTTAGCTAATGAGTAATCTGCAAGAGTTGAGCACTTGTGTCACTCAGTTCAAAATAAAGTTCCAAAATTAGCAAATGGATTTGCTGAAAGTTGAGTTTGCAACTGAGGTTGTTAAGGTCTCTTATCTAACAGGCAGATTATAATGACAAGCAAAAACATCCTGTCTGGGGAGGGGGTTTCCTGCCAGTGGGTAAACTTTAGCTAATCTCTTAATGCAAATGAAATAGTGGTTAGCGTAGTTATTGACTAATGTTCAAGTGGAAGCAGATCATGGATTGCATTACTGTGATTTTGCATTTACTTAAAATTGCCATAAATGGACAGAAGAATGCTTGGTTCTGGTAGCAGCAGATACAGCTGAAAAGAAGCGCAAATCTTGTAATGTCAAAGCAGGAGCAAATTATTGCAGTAAATCTTAGAAGTTAAACTGTTCATTATACCTCATTTGATGAAATTTGACCCGCTCGCTTGTGCCTGCGGTGTGCGCGTAGCCAGCGTGCCCTCCTGTGCATGACTCGGAGGGAAGCCGGGCTCTTCGTGTGAAGCAGCTCTGCTTGGCTCCCTGGTTACGCGCAAGTTCAGAGCGGCTTCAGAGTGCCGCATGGGGACGAGTGGATCTGCTGCGCGTCCCTCTTGTTCTGTATGTGCATGAACTTGTTCTTAAGGTCAGTCAGGATTAAGGTGCCTGAATCAGTCTTCAGGTTGGAGATGTGGTGTTTTCTAAATTACTTTCTAGTTGTCCAATAAATACTACCTGCGCCCAGAGTAAAAATCAAAATACTTCAACTGGACTTTGATACGTTTGGGGTGAGAACAAAGAACAATGTAAATTGATTGAATTGGCAGCAAAATAATCTGCTGAAGAGCAGGAGGCATTTTACGGTCACTGGGTGCATCTAAGGGTAGTTTTTTTAGCCTGTGTAAGTAGAATAGTTTTTTCCATTGTGATAAAGTTTTATAAAAATTGCTTTTACTTGTATCTAGTATTTTAAGAAACTTTTTCTCAAGTTATTTTCTTGCAGCATAAGAGGTTACCAGATAGCAGCAGCAGGCCTGTGTTGCAAATAGGACCTGGTTCCCCTGTCTGAGGTCGTTCTTATGCAGAAGATTAGCCAGATTAAAGAACGTATCTGAAAGAGACTATCTTTATGAAGTCTCTTCCCCCAGACGATGCTCTCACTCCAGCTAGGTAGAGTTCAAGCAGACAGCAAGAGCCCGTCTTATTCGGGTGCTTTGACACATAATGCTAATGAGTTCAAAAGCTTGACCTTTAAACAGTCAGGTCTTCAAGAGTGTCTGACCTTAGGTAGGTAGCCTTTTTTATGATGAGAAGTGAGTAGATGTGGTGGACTTCATAACATGTGTGAGTGACTTGCAAATAGTTCACTTCAGCTGCTGGCTAGACTTGATTTTTCTCTCAAAAAACTGTTGCCTGTATGCAGGTTTAGCTTAACATGTCATGCACTGTAATGAAAACTGGGATTTTGCCAGCTACTTCTTGTAGAAGTTGGTAGTGCTACCGAGCACTTCTAACCTGGGAAGTTGTAATGGATCTGAGAAGACTGTGCAGCCAGGATGGAAGAGGATCTGCTGCTTCTGCTTTTAAGATCAGCCAGTTCTTTCTGTGGCGCTTGTTTGCGCCCATCTAGGTCTGTGCAATCCCTCCAGAGCTACTGCTCCAAAGTGAGCTGGGACAGCTGCTTCATTTTCTATAGGTAGAACCTGTAGGCAGCTCTATATTAGAGCTTCTGCGTCCACTTTGCCTGCTTCGTATCTGCCTGGTCAGGATGTTACCATGGGAGGTGAGTTAAATATCTGAAGACGGAATGGGCCTCTCCTGCTTGCCTTGGGTGACATGAATGCTGTTCTGGTGTTACAACAGATGGTGAGACCTTTGAGACGGGTAAACGTGTGCCAGGCACAGGGAAGGCAACAGATCTAACTGCTGTGCTGTTAAAGTGAATACACTGGTAAACTAACATCTGAAAGGAAGAACCTGGGCTTTCAGTCTGTCATGAGCATGCAAAATGCTGTGTAGTTTCTTGTCAAATGTAGAAGGAAAGGCAACAAAGTTCAGTAGCCTGCTCGGAGGCTTTTCTTCTGAAGCTGCTTTTTTTTTTTTTTTTTTTTTTTTTTTTTTTTGTGTGTGCACCTGGTCTGACCCTTGTTGTATATAACTTGGCATTTTGAGTAGAGGTATCTCAAATGTTGGGAGGAAATACCAGCTTGGCTTTCAAACAAAGCTCTGTAGTTCTTTTACAGTGTGAAACAGTAGTGCTTGAGAAAAGAGGAATGTCAGAAAAAGCCAACTTTRGAATGAAATTCTCCATTTGGCTTTTAATGTTGGACATAGCCCCTCTTGTATGAGCTCTCCRGAAGCAGAGAAAAGTGTGCCCTCTCGCAGGACGTTCATTTGCTTCCTCAGGCTTGCAGTGTGCGTGATGAAGAGAACTACCGAAAGATCATTGCCTCTGCTGATGGAAACTAAATGCGCAAGCCCGCGAAGGGTGACCCCAGCCTCCGTGGAGCAGAGCGGGGGAAGCGGGCGGCTTCAGCCTTTCACRGTCTATGTTTTCACAGGTAGCTAAATTACAACAGCAAAATGGCCATGGTCACCTTTTGTTCAGAGGACAGGAACAATTTAGGAAGGAATAACAGCTGACTGTATTGACTGTAGCTGGTTGGCGCRCACAAACTAACGCTCCTCCTCACGTGAAAAGTGCAGTGCGTGAGCCTCAGTGGTCCCTGCGTAGCTCTTGGGACAGGTGACTTGGAGCAGTGCAGTGCTCCTTCTAGCACTGCCAGCCACCCAGCTCTGGGGCACTAAACACACAACYGTGAGGGAGCCGTGCTTATTCTGGTGTGCCACGTGCCTCTCGGACCAAAATCTGGGGTGCCCTTTGGCAAAAATTTGTCTTATATGCAAGGCGAGGGTTGGAAGCCCTCTTTTTAGGAGGGTTAGGACTTGGTTGTGTGAAGTTAGGGCCTGTTTGGTCTTTATTGGGTCAGGCCCTGATTCAGCTTTCCAGGTCCTGCTGCAAGGTGTGATGATATAGGCTGAATTTTTCTTTTMTTTTTCTTCTTTTTCCCCCAAGAAGCACTTTCACTGAGTTGTAAAACGATGTTAAGATGTACTCTCCATAGTCACCTTTGCTTGTGAGCCGAGGCGGAGACGCCCAGGGTGCAGGGCTGTTCCCCAGCGCTGTCGCTTGCTTGGCAGAGGCTCCTCGCGCGCTGAGAGCTTCCTGCGGCGCGGGCCGGGCGGCGCGCGGCTGAGGAGGGGCCACAGCCCCGGGACGTGGACGGGTCTGGGCCAACTGTGAAGTTGGCTGGCAGAGCGAGCGCGGGCAGCGCAACCCGCGGCAAGCAGCCGCGTACGTCGCCCGGCCTCGCAGCGGGGCTCGGCAACAGGTACCGCCGCCGCGCGCCGCGAAGCTTCACGCGGTTCTCGTGTCGAGCCGGCGCGTCGGGGCGGTTCGCAGTTCGTTCTGTACTTCAGTTTTGTCCCCCCCCCCATTTTTTTTTTAATTAAAGGAGAAGCTTGAATTTTTACTATTGTAGGAGGATGGAGGGAGAGAGAGAGTCTAAAAGGTGCCGGTGTCTTTTTTTATTTGTACCCAGATTTTTCTCACACGGACGTTTCCATTTCTTTGCTGTCCTTGTCTCTGTCGTGCGCTCTCACGCTTGCCCGTTTCTTTCCAGGTGGCAGAGCTGCGATCCARCCTCTGAAATGCTTTTATTTTCTGCTTGCTGGTGGAGGTGCTGCTGGTCTGACTTGCTGCCGCCTTCAACCGGTGCTCGGCGGCGCGCTGCTGCTCTGAGATTTGCACGGCACCAAGGGGCTTCTAGCCCTTTAGCTGCACCTTCTAAGGAAGGTGCTGTGTTTTTTTTTTTTTTTTTTTTTTTTTTTTAATGTCAAAAGCCCTTTGGTGTGAGCAGTCTGACATCTAATCTGACACTTAACCTCCTTAGTGAGGCTTACGGTGGCGTTGGGGCTCTCTGAACAAGTTACYGTGGAACAAAACAGGATGGGGATTCGCTTTGGCTTAGCCTGACTCCAGGGAAAAAACGCRCGWGGGTGCAGGCGCAGGCTCKGCTCACCGTGCYGGAGCTCRCCGGCGTAGATGGCRCCTCCTGAGCTGCRCGGGCGCAGTCAGCTCAGCACGGCKGCCCACCGTGGGAGTCCCCGTCCTCCTTCCTCCGAAGCGTGTGGTAATCCTCCCACTAGTCCGTAACACTTTGGTGAGACAGTAACACGGCTGTAACAGAAACCGCTGTGTGTCCCCGCTGAGATAGGAGCTCTTTGGTGCTCCATCTTCCACGAATGTCTAAACCTGCTTTCAGTCACAAATTAAAATGGGGGGAGGGGGGGAAACAGCTCAAGGAGGAGGGGAGGTTGTCAACTTTGCTTCGGATGGGGACATGAGACGCAGAAACAAATGGTTCAAGGTAGTGCAGGGGAAGGCCGGGGCAGGGTCTGCAGCTGCCGGCGTTCCCCTGGTTCTCCCTTCCGCGGGAGGTGGTGACCGTGCACCTCTGCCATCCTTCGTGGCAAGCTGACTGCGAGGCCCGATGTCACGCGTCTGGGTGAAGCGGTGCCCACGGCTGTCCCAGGGCGGCAGGGTGGTGGTGCTAGGTGTCCCCATGGGCATCTTGTCCTCCTGTGGTGTGTGTGAGCTACGGGGACACCTTGGCGGCTGCTCTGGTGGTGGGACACCATCAGTGTACTCACCTCCGTGAGGGCAYGGGGGCACGTGACTGGTTGGATTTCCAGCTGTATTTCGTGGGTATTGGGTTGTGGGAAGAGTGMGTCTATGCTAGTGGCAGTTACTGAGACTTCTGTTTGTGGCTGTGCGATGGGGGCCCTGCTCGTGCGTGGAGGAGCTGAAGCAGGACGACACACGTTTCAACAGATCTCTGGTGTGGAGGTAGCTTCACCAAGTTTTTCYTCTAAAAAACTAAGTGCCTCTGCAGAAGGGGTTTTCATGTTGTAACCTGTGTAACAGCAACGAAAGGGAGGGGAGAAGTGGGGGAGCTAGAGGGTCTCATGGCTGTGTCGTTCCCAGCCTGACCTGGCAGCTGYGTTTCTCCCCATGTTGCCCCTGCTCTGCTCTGCAGCAGCAGCCGGGCCTCTTCTAGCAGGTGGATGCAGGGTGCAGCTAATGCTCTGTAAAGCTCTAAATGGTCTAAATCYGCTATGCGTCAGAGCCCGCCTGTCCTGAAGCGCCATCTGTGCAGCCCTGGGCTCAGCCTGGAAGCGGCAGCGTCCAGGTGCCAGAGCACGTGCGGCTCCCAAACATGTGACTGGGGCTGAGCGAGCCTAGTGCAAAGTGCAGCGCAAGATGCATCCTTTAACTAYGCTCTTTAATGCCTTCGGAAACCCTCCCCCAACCCTCTTCCAAATCTTTAAGTCCCCTGCTTTACCGAGATTCCTTCGTACTGTCAAAGAAACCATTGATCCTTGCTTTCCCTTGCACATACTGAAATCCACTGAGCCGTCACCCTGAGCTGTGCGCAGTAGACTCCCCATGCAGCTTGTCTTCAGAAAGAACAGGGATAGCTTGTGCCGTGGGAGCGAGCGATGAGCTCGGGCTGCGCGCGCCTTGCTTCTGCTCTCGGCCAGGASTAGACACAGAGGTGGGGTCTCAGCACGGGGTTTGTGCAGTGCCTCTCTTCCCGCTTGTTCCTCTACAGCAAAGCTGTGAAAATGAACACAACTGTGGGAGAGAGGCRGCTCTTCGACCCCAGGAGGGCGACTGCAGAGGTAGACAAGGAAACGCGCTTGATATGAAGGACCGGGCTGCTTTCCCAGGGTGTTCACCGAGAAGCAAATGAGATAGAAAAGTGGCTGCTCTCTCCTGAGTAAGCTGCGGTGACAAGTGTGAAAAGGTGTGGGGAGAAGAGGAAAAGCCCCCGCCAGCCTGTGGGGCAGATAGTTCTGCGGTGGCGGCCCCGTGGCCTGCGGCCTGCTGCCTTGTGTGTGATGGTGAAGCAGTGCTGAACGCTTCTGAACCTTGGACTCCACAGAGCTGCAGGGAGATGCTCCAGGCTCTGCGTTAAATCTCTCTCTCTCTCTCTCCTTTTTTTTTTCTTTTTTATTTTATTTTTATTTTTTTTTAGGCATCTGATACTGTCTGGGCAACTGAATGTCTTTGTGTTAAACTCTGATTTGCAAGCCACGTCTGGGAGCACATGTTGCAGGAACTGCTCTTCTCTTGCCCCGGGTTAGGGAAGCGTGAACTGGTGTTCAGCTGGTGTGAAAAGGGGGCCCGTGTCATGGGAGGAAGGGTAAGCTCTTGTCCAGATCATCTGAAACTGGAAGAGCCCATACAAACGCTGCCTCTTAAACTTGTGTTTCTCTTCAGGTTTGAAATATAGGAAAAAAGGAAGAAAATAGGGAGATGTTCCTGGATTCACTTATGGGGGTAAGAGAATTACTTACAGGGTAAGAAGAAAAACTTTAGGTCCTGTAAGTTCTTACTAGAAATAGCATTTGCCTCTCTCAGAGGGMATCCATGTTCTCATGAGCCCAAGAGTAAATACAGCAGTGAAACTAATGTGAACACAGATTTATAATTTACTTGAAACTGATAAATATGGGCTTCCACCTTTATAAAATGCTCAGGGGTAAGTGGTTACATTCGCTGTCCATTCTTTTGGGAAATCATTCAGTCTCCGGTGCTACAAGGAARAACAAATATTGAGGTTTTAATGAGACGGTGCTGCGTTACTCCAGCACAGTTACAGACCGAGGAATAACTGCAGCAGTAACCAACGCTCAGGGGCCAGCCAAAGCAGTGCTTAAACAGCGTGGGGTTAATTTTAGGTTTTTCCTCCGTGTCTCAAGTTTCATCTCTTCCCGTTCTTTAAAATGTTATTCCCAGCTTGGGTCAATGATTTGCTGCTTTGGCAATGAAGCACCACTCCAGACGAAGGCTTTTTGTTATTTCAGGGTGGTTGTCTGTCCGGCAACTCCGCCCCAGCTTGTATTAGCTGCATTTGTTATGATCAATGATAATTTTGCCTGGAGTTGAGCTGCAGAGCTTGACCCACAAAATCAGGAATTGTATCCAAGACTCCTTGCAGTTTTTGTTTTAAATATGGCAAGACAGAGCTTCAGGGGTCGCTCTTTGCTGGATTTTTCTCTGGATAACTCCAGATACCAACCAAGCCAGATACACAACGGCCCTAATTCTTTTTACTGCGAATTCACACCTTTTTTCCCCCCACCTTTTCTCCCTTGCATGACTTGCTGCGCTTCCTTTTTGCTACAAGCAACACCTGCATGTTGCTCCCCGTTGGCCGCGTGTCCGAGCTGCGGCGCGTTGCTGTCCGCAGCCTGTGCCTGGGATTAGGCCCTGCTTTCCCCCTCCTTTCCTGCCTGGTACCTGTCGAGCGCTGCTTTGGCGTGTGCCCGCTGCGCGGCTCCCTAGCCTCAAACGCACGTCGTTCACGGGTTCGGTTTGTTAATGCCCCTCTGGGAGCCTCCAGACCGAGACAAGCGGGACTGTGCAACCATCCGGCGTTTTACACAGCGCGCTGGGTGTCGTTTTGCTTGGAGGGAAGGGGAGCGGCGCCTGGGASCGGACCCCTCTCTCAGGTGCGGTGRTGACGCTTTGCCGAGGGACCGCGTCCCGTGACGGGCTCTGCGAGCGCAGCAGCCCCAGAGAGCGGCTGAGCCCCCTCGACGAGCGCTGTTGGCCTTGCCGTGCTGCCTCCGTACGGGTCGCCCGTGGTCGAAGTGGGATGGCTCTGCCTGGGCGCGTGTGTGGCAGGGTGGTGGCCTCTTGCAGAAGCGTCTGCTTCTCAGTGGTCCTCTTGAGTAAATCCCGTCAGGAGGCCATCACCTGCTTTTTGCAGGAGCTAGAACCAGGAGAGATGATAGAGCTCGTGTCTCCTCTTTGCTCTGCTCTGCGCCTGTGCTCCGTAGCAGATCTGTAGTGTTTCTCATGAGGGTTCCTCTTTGGTCRGAGTTTGAACTGGTACAAACGCAGCCCCACTGCTCCAAGGAGGGGGCACGGGAGACTGCTCCTACCTGCTCTCTTACCAGAGGTGAGCTTGTTGCTGCCTTGGGATGAGAAGACCAGAGCAACAGCAGGAGGGAAGCCACGCTTCTGAAGGCCTCAGATGCTTCCCCAGAAAATCACTACAGTATGCTGTGAAGCAGCTGACTCTCCTATTTTCTTGCAAAACAAAACTCATMGTTGATTATTTATCTGATGAGACGAGGGAAGTGCAAAGTGAGCAATCCTTTCCCCTGCAGGCAGCGCGTGGGGGTTTTGTTTTTAAGAGGGAAAGAAAAAAGATTTGAAGATACAGCAGATATTTGATCTGCAATCTAGCTCTCAGCTGGTTGAATATTTACTTTGTTGTTTATATGGTTAGTTATTAAAAGCCTTATCATGGAAGGAAATCAGAAAGAGGACTCATGATTCAAACCGAGTAGGCACCTAGACATGAAGAACATCACAAGGAGACTGCTCTGTACGCRGAGAAATCTGAGTATTTATGAATCCCCAGTTACGTTGTTCTTTCCATGGAGAAATGTCAACTCAGCTGATCATCCTGCAAAACCATCGTGTCCCCTTGGGACCTTTCTGCATGTGCATTGAACCCTATACCTCAGTACATGTGTAGCAGGCATAAAYTTGCAGTGCCAGAGGAGACTTTTGTGCCACTGACAAAGTTCCCATATTGGACGGGGACTGTGCCGCAGGCACTTCTGAAGCACCGTAACTGTCTGTGTTGCAGCAGAAGGGAAAAGAAGGAGCCCGGAGGAGTAACTTGGATGAAAAGATGGGGARCCAACATCAGCTCCGTGGCCGTGGGTGGCTTCTCAGGCACTGGAAGCGGCAGTGGAGCCAAGGGCCCACGGCCAAGGTGGTGACACCACGTGCTTGCTGGGGGCCCAGGCATCCGGGCGCATGCTCAGCTCTGGATGGGGGGGAGGCTGGGACATGTCGTTTCGGGGGCTGGTTTCTTTGGTCTTTCAGGCTCTGAAAAGAGCCCTTCTGCCCRCTCGGTGCAGTGGACCAGACGGTGTTCAGTACAAGAAAAATAAACTCGCGCTCAGCTCGGGGCTAGCTCCTTCCTGCTGCGCCCGGGCRTCCTTCTGCACGGCTTCAGCCTTGCCCTGTGGCTGCAACACAGAGAACCGTGTTTCGAATGCAATCTGCACCTGGGCAAGGGGATGATGTCCAGGTAGGACTAGGGTGAAGGTAGCTGCAGCTTGGAGAAGGAATTTGGATGTTTACTAGCAAGTGGTACCTGCCCCTGCCCACTTTTAGACAAGCCAGTCGTGTTTGTGGTTTGTTTTTGTTTTCTTCTGATGCTGTTTCTGATGAGGTGAGAAGCATGTGGGCATTCAAAACTCGGTTTCAAGCATCCTGTCCTCCCTCAGTCACTTCATGCCTGACCATGAGGTAGATACCAGGGCAGGTTGGTTTCTGTCCAAATACTGAGTAGCTTTAAATTCACGGTGCCTCTGTGAGTGTCTGCAGCCCATTTTGCACAGCTTGGTTGGCCAGGATTTTGAACGGGGTTGTATCAAGCAAAGCACCTGCTTGAGGCCACAAAGCAGCCATCCTCTTGGGAGGCAAAGCTACGGGAGTGCTTTTTCCCCAGCAGTTCTCTGCCTGCTTATAATCTTCCTGAAGTTGCGAGGAAATTTGACTGTCTGGAATCATCCTGAATCCAAAAAGTAACACCTGATTTTAGAGTGTCTTCCAAAATGATGGAAAAAGCAAGGCACAGGCTTGGGCTGCCCCCGAGTGCTGCCCGGCTGCTGGCTGCCTGTGTATGGACTGGGCTGGGGTCATATCCGTGACTGGGCACACACAGCTGTGGACCCAGCCTGGTGCTGCCTGTGGGGCACCCACGCCAGGGAGCTTTTAATGGAGCCTGGGACTGGACACCCACAAGAGTCACCGCTGCCGGAGTAGGTGGTGCAGCGTGAGCCCAGCAGTGAGTAGCACCAGGCAGTCAAAGGCTTGCTTCTCTTCTACAGTAGCCAGAAGCATTGGACATCATGAGACTCTAGGCATGGATGAGACTTTTCACATTAGTAAAGAGAGTTAGATCCAACACGAAGACCTTGCAATGCCTCTTGCGTCTGGCTGAATGGTATTTCCCCCCAGCAGGCCAGCGATACGGCTCTGTACTAAGCCGTGAAATACACTTGGTGGTTATGAGTGTGAGGCTAGGATAAAAGTACTCTGGTGTTTCTCATTCCCTTGTACTTGCTAGTTGCAGCTTCTCTGTGCAATAGTGAGGCATGGGGCTTGGCAGGTGGACACTCACCTGCAAAGGGCTGGGAAAGGTGCAGTGCATGGGGGGATCTGGCCCTGAAATAAAGATGTGTGTATGTAATATCTATCTATCTACATATACATACATACATATACATATACATATATATATATGTGTGTGTGTAGATAGATCCCTGTAAGTGTATATATATAGATGTATGTATTCCAGAATAATTCTGAATAACCGAAACATGTGCTGCTTCAGCACAGCTATATCCCTTTGAAATGACAGCAGATGGCTGGTAGTATCCATGTCCACAGAGCTGAGCTGCTGTTCTGAGGACATGGTCACATTTGTCCTAGCTGATAGCAGTGTTGTGACTGCAACAGTGTGATCCAAGGAATTCATGTCTCCTCTGCCTTTGAGGAAATAGCATTGTGTTTACCCAGAAGCTGTGCAGCAATACAGCTACGCTTGTCAAAGGGGCGTAAAGCAAAGCTATGGAGGCTGGGTTTCTCATGAAGCTGCTGGCAAGCCCAGGAGATCTCTTGCTCAAGGGCCACCACTCATCAGCTCTTAATGTAGCCTCAATCTGGACCACCAAAGTGGATGCTCTTTCTTTAGCGCTTATACAATTAGTTATTTTGCTGCTGATTGTTTTAGCAGAAACTTTGAGTCAGCAGCTGTAAGGAGAATTTGGCAAGCTCCCTCACTTCCCCCTAGATGTACGTGCTCACCAACACCAGGGCACTCCCTGTCAAGTTACAGGGACCCATTAACAAGGAAATCCTGCACCCTCCGTGCAAGCAGTTCCTGCTCACTTGTCAGGCACACACCTTCTCCTGCTGGAGTCGGGGACATTGGCAGGGCAAGAGCAGTCATAAATCTCAGTCTGAGCTTCGTTTCCAAGCCTCACGCTTTCTCGGGCCATTTCTCTCTGCTTCCAAGGTGAGTTCAGCTGTCCAATACCCTGATGTGAGTCGGCAGAGCTTACGCAGCCTTTGTAAGCAAGGTCTGAATTTAATTTCTGCCTTGCTGAGGACAACAGGGCAGAGCCCTACTGTCTGCGTAGACCTGGGGATTTTGCCAACCTTATACAATCCTTTTCCTAGGAAAATCCTTTTCCCTTTTGTCACTTATTTCTGTTATCATACTGCCACCGGGGCTGAGTCAGAGATCAGGGTRCCCAGAGACCATGGGTCCATCTCTGCATCAAGTCTGATCTCAAAGGGAATCTAAGGAGCACCATGTGGCTCACAAATTGCTCCTGTGCCTGCATAATCTGAAACTACTGTACGTGCAATTCATAAGCAAGGTCRTGTTATTGGTTTCCTAAGTATGTACTGAGTTTTAGGGCAAGGCCAATGAAAATATCCCCAGACTCCAGGTGCTATTTAATTCACTTGACTGTGCTGTGTTAGGTGGAGCTGAGGGGTTTTTGCTCCACCCTGCTTGGTCTGGGCGAAGCAGAAAGACTCTTTATGGTGGTTAAGAYTGAATCATAATTAACCTGGCCAATTTGTAAGGTATCATCTCTCTAACCAAAAGTATGTGCCAAGAGCATCAGGCATTCATGACTCGTGTTAGAAGGAGTTTGCAACTATGGGACACCTGGTAGCATAGCAATAAGCATATATTCATTAGCTGCTGTGAAAACAGGTTCTCCCTTATGAATTTTGGCCAAATTACAAGGAACATAATGAATTAGTGGCAGTTAATATACTCATCGTAACTACTTCAAGGGAAATTACCAGGAATCACAAATGGACTATTCACTTTAATATCACTCATTTATTCTAAGTTGTTGCAAGCGGGCAGGAGGGAAGAGATGCCCAGAGTAAACAGTGGTTGTCGCTAGCTGGCGTGGTGCCTGCTCACGTTCAGCAGGCCCTGCAAAAGCAGAGGGCACGGCTTGATTTCGAGGAGGATCTCTCCACCTCGTCGTAGAGGCTGCACAATTTTTAAATGTTGTGGCCCTTGAACCTGGCACGCGTGATGCTGGTGCCAGCCGGGGCTGGGAGCTACCTGAGTGTGTGCTCAGTGCTGCCTGGGTCAGGCCGGGCCAGGCCTCCTCCCCCTCATCCCAGCGGCACCCAGGAGTGATGCCTGCTCGCGGCCGGCTTTGCAGCTGAGGGAGCCCRCAGGCAGCATAGGATGAGGGAGCTCGCTGGGAGGAAGCGCAAGAACCCGCTGCTGGCCCCACCGCTGCCCCAGGAGCTGCCTGCTGCTGTGGGCCACCCTAGCCGTCCCCTGGAGAGCACGAGCTCCTGCACGAAACGCGGCAATGTGGGCTCATACAAGGTTGCTGTAAAGTGTGCAATGCAGGATGATCAACACACAACCCTGCGTGTGCTCTGGCACATGGGGAAAGTTCACATTTCACTCAGTTCTCTCCCAACCCCCGTCCTGCGTTTCTGCTGCAGCAGCCTGTGGCATCTCTTTCCTATTAATTCCTGCCTCGTGTTGTGCTCTTGTTACCACCAAAATAGCTTTCAGATCGCTGTCCTGCAGGCTCCAAGGAATGTCTTTCCTTTGCCATGTCTTTACTTACCTAGGATATAGGAATCTAAATATATCAGCTCACGTTCCTGTTGCATCCGTCAGCAAATGACACCATGCCAAGCGCCCATGGCACATACAAGCAATTTCAGAAGCTGTTGTTGAAAGGTATCTTGGAAAGGCTTTGGGCTGAAGCCACAGCAACTCTGCTGTCCTGAAAGTCTTCTTGAAATGGGAGGAAAAATAAAGGGATGATCATTTTTTTTTGTTTTGTTTATTGGCAGATAGCTGTTTCCCTGATAAAAACACCATACTTTTAGTTGCAGAGCAGAATGGAGCAGCTGGAGATACGAGGATGGACTCAGCCAGTGCCCATGAAACTAGACTTTCTTCAAAACCACTTTAAAGCAACTGAGTCTGGGAAAAGATTTGGGTCCCACTTCCACTGTGTGCAATGTGGTTTTTGCTCCCAAGCTTGGAACATCCAGTAGAGCAACTGAGCAACATCTGGAAACTGTGATGTGCAAATAACTTTGACATGTGGGGATGTTTGCTCAGGTGTTTCTACAAGCCAATTGCTCTGAAAGAGGCATTGATAAGTGCTGCTGGCCAGAAGCCATGTGGGAGGCCAGAGAGGGCTGCACTTGCTCTGGGGGCGGTGTCCTGGGGTTCATGGAGAGCAGCTCAGGATCAGTTTAGGTCCAACAATCACGTAACACCATCAGAAAGAGACTGGTGTGTTAGGTGTGGCCGTGAACGGGTGCCGTCTTACACACGCCTGGCTAGTTAGTCCCCACTTCATGGGACCAGAAGGCTCTCCTCAGCAATCTGCAGTTTCAAAGGTGAGCTTAGGTTTTAGTATTAAAACAAACAATCAGACAATAAAGCAAAGCAAAGCATGTTAGACGGACAAGAGTATTACTTGCGGTCCTGGGTGTTTGGCTGTGCTGGGGCGTTGCTGGAGAGGTCTGGCAGAAGGGTGCCYAGGAGGGCTTTAAAGGCCCAGCCTCTAGTATTTTGTTTCTGTTGTACTGGGTTACTGACCTTGCTTTTTTGAATATCCTTTTTTGGTAGAAGTGGGGGTGGGCCTCCATGTGGTCTAGAGCACCATGACCAGAAGCACAGATCTGTAACTTCTTAGGCTTTTTTCATACCTACAACACCTGAGTTTTCCTTCTGCAAGCAGAGTATTCCCCRGTAGGAACAGCTCAAATCTGTATATAATTTTTCTAAAATGTGTCTAAAAATACCGATTTCCAAAGTCCCAGCAGTATCAGTGTCAGCAGAGCATGCTGTGGACTGTGCATCTCTCCATGCCCTCAAGGCACCTCCTGCTCCGAGCATCTCATCGTGTGTGCAGGGTGACCTTTTCCTGACTTCAACGAGCATACGATGGGACGTAACTAGAGCAAGAAGTGGGTTTCTTTTGTTTTGCTTCTTTCAGACTGCCTGAAAGGTAAAAATTCTCTGCTTCATCAAGACCGTCAGTCAGTTTTAGTGAGCACTTCCCCGTGCTGGCTGTGGGGCTCCAGGACCCCTGGAAAAGTCACTGGCTAGGAGAGAGCCATTGACATTATCATTGCCCCGACAGGAAGACTGAGAGTGGGAGAGGTGCACTCGTGAGCCAAAAGGAATAATSTTGCTTCTGGGGCCCCAGGGACAAAAGCAGGGCATGGTGGCACTTAAGTGACATTGATTGTAGGAAGCAAAAACATGTCCTCTCTACTTTACTGGCTAGAAAAAGAAATGTTTGCAAATTTAAAATTAAAACATTGAGAAAGAAAAAAGCATTTTTTTAAAAAACATTTTGGTTGGGTGAAAGGAGCTTGAGCATAGCTCTTCTGCAACTCTGCAAGGAAAAGATGGAGAYAACTCGAATCTGCTGATCATCAGGGTTGACTGGGACTTGATGGGCAGTGAGAGATGCACCCTGCCTGGGAGCACGGGTTGTTCATCAGGCTGCTCCCGAAGAGAAGCTCCAGTGAGGCAGGAGCCGTGGTATGACTTGGGAGGGGAACGCCCCGGACCTGTGCAGCTCCCCGTCAGAGCACGACCCCGCGCAAGTTCGGGTAACGCGGCTCTGTACCGGCGTCAGGGCAGAGTGGCCCTGAGGGGGTCACGCGGCGTCCGGGGAGGGGGTGGCTTCGTTGCCACCTCTCCCCGCAGCACTCGCGCCTTGCCCCGGCCCCCTGCGACCTCCTCCTTCGGACAGGATTTTTGTTTTTTAAGAAATACCCRGTGTGGGCAAAATAAAGTACGGGGCAGGATCGCACTTTGCAGCTCTTCCATCTCTGCATCCGACCGGAGGTGAGGCTGGCGTCCGCAAGGTGCCGCTCGGAGGGGGTGCACAAGGKGACCACAGGCCAGAGCCCTGCTGTCGCCTTCAGAACTGCAGTAGAAAACCAGAAAARGCATTGCTGAAGGACGAGAAAAACCACCTCCGACTTAATCATGGAGGGCTTCAAACATGGGTGCTGGCAAGCAGCCAAGGAGGCTGCTCTGAGAGGTGCGTTTTCCCTATAATTTTGGCGCCAGCCTGCGGGGCCCCTTGGGCTGCCCGGCTGGGGACGGGCACGCGGAGCGCCCCAGCCCCGCGGAGCATCTCTGCTCCCGCCGCTCCGCGAGGCAGCGRGGTCCCCCCGGGCCTCGGCTGCTGGGTGAACGCTGGGTTTCATCCTTGGGCTTCTGTTACACAAGTATGTAGCTAACTACTGGAACCAGTGGGTTTTGATCTTTTTAAAATGTGTAGTTCCCCTAGATGTTTTCCAGTGCTTACCCTAGTGGAATTTAAACCTGCTGCCGAACTGCTTTTCTCAGGGTTTTTTTGTGACTTGCCTGAAGGTGTAGGAAACACACACTGAAAACCACTGGAACAAGTAATGGCAGAAGCAGACATGAAATAAATCTGGTTAAAATGCAAGTAAGAGTGTGTACACGGCATTTTGCAAAATTTAAATCTGTTTAATTGCATAGCTTGTGTTGAATTAATGTAATTTTGCATTTGGTTAAACTCTTAAGGCATAATTTTTAAACTAGTTTCCCTAGGAGATTATGGAAGTCTGTAGGAATATTCTTATTTCTGGCTTCCTGAGGATAAATCTAGACAGAGCTTAAAGGCATGATGCAAAACTGACATAGCTGGTTCGATGCAACCAGCAYGTTCTAAGAAAAGCACTGGTAATGCCACTTCTTCTCCAGCACTTGCCAAACTGGTCCTCGCAGGAAGCTGGCCTCAGGTTGGCTTGTCTTGCCTTGTTTTAGGGCTCAAACACRTGACTACTTTAGGACAACTTAACACACAGCAGCCAAGCCAACASTGTGCACACTGCCTTTAATTAATGGCAAATACAAGGAAGATTTTTGCAGGATGTGGGACTACATCTATCTGCAAATAATTAGAGCTTAGGTCCATTTGACTGTGGCCTTTCTCTGGCAAAACTGAAGCTGGTTTTGCACACAGGACCCCCCAGAAGCTCGCTGTGGTGGTGGCTGAGGGCAAGTGTGTGCACCAGCCCTGTACATCTCATCAGTAAATGGTAACAGTGGAAGTCACAGCGACGAAACCACTGAGCTGAGTTAATTTCAGCATTACAGGAAACCTGGTGGGCTGGAGACTGTTAGCGCTGTCCGTAGGGAACATGAAGTCAGGAGAGGGAGYGAGGAGACCTTTGGGAGCCTCAGAATCCCCGCTGGCTGAGCAAGTCTGCTGTCRTTCTCACCTCCCCAGACACAACGTACTTACATAGGGACCATCTTCCCCATACCGCAGGCCAGTGCCCGCCCAGATGGGCATCCTTCGGGACCTGTCCAGTGTGTTATGGCAGCAACGACAGGTTTGTGTTATGACAGTATGTGCTGTTTGCCCAGTACACAGTAGTTTTGCAACAACCCTGTTTGCTATAGGTCCTGTGCAGGCAGCAGCTCTTTAATAACCGTTTTCAGCTGCAGAGCATCCGTGAAGAGGTTTGCTCTTTGGAGATATCTATCAAGCAGAAGCAAAGCTGTAGGGTTTAACTGAAACAAATGGCATTTGTGTATGTTCTGGTGGCTTTTGTGTATGTTCTGTTGGCTAAGCTCTGTTCTCAGCTCCCCCTTGGTGAAAATCTGCAATAATCCCATTGCATGGCTCGGGGTTTCTTTCAGTGCTTCCCTCAGTGTGTGGCCTTGAGGCTGCTCTCATGGGAACGGCTCCCAGGGAAGTGCCCGACTGCAGCAGGCGCAGCCCCGYGGTACATGGCTTGACATCAGATAAAGCTTAGGCTGTTTGTGACTTTGGTAAACATCGCTTTCCCTTCACAGTGCAAGAGCAACTGCTGTCTGCTGTATTTCATGCAGAGTTGAGAGGATTATTGAAGACAAGCTGTGCTTCACAGGGAGCACTCCCTCCCCGTGATGCACGGGGATTTAGGTGCGTAACTCCCTACGCAGCTGCACAGCAATACACACAATAAACTGGCTTTGCAGCAGTGCCTGATGCTTCCTCCAGCTGCTCTGCTCGGCGTAGCCGAGGCATAAGCCAGGCTAGGCAGGAGGTGTCCTCCTTTTCTTCCYACCCCCTGCAATCTAGGGCCCTGGRTCCCTGCTCCTTGCATGGGATTTAGGAGGAGGTGCACAAGGACCTCTGCTAGCTCTCACCCTCCAGGMACCCTTCACCAGCCCCTTCCCTTTCAAACTTGTTGCGACATCCTTGAGGAGCTCTGGGTGGGGGCATTTCTCTTTGCATCCAGACCGTGGCGTACCAAAAAATTCTGAGCTCCATAGCCAGCAAGATAGGAAAGTGCCATATATTAATGCTTCCTGGGGTGTAATTAGCCTGGACAGGCCAGCTCATCAGGTGAGCTTTCCTAGTAAGCAGGCTCTTCAGCACTCATCCACACCTWACTGGGACTGAGGACCTCAGGTGAGGATGTTTATGCACAAATATGTTGATGCTCTTTACATACTAGTGCTGAGTCAGAATATATCAGAGTGAAAAGATTTTCCTGCAAACATCTCTGCATTTCAGTAAGAGTTTGACTCTGTCTTTTGACAAATTCAACAGCTGTTGTTGCCCAGCTTGTGGCCTTGCTCTCAGACCTTCCTTTCAACCTGCAAACTCTTACATTTTTTTCCAGCACTAGTACAGACTCCTACATGGCAAATTAAAGGCTGCTGACAACAGGCTTGCTTTTCTTAGTTACCCTTCTTGGGCCTCTTAGATGCAGTCTGTGACCTCCTGAGGTACAAAGTTATATTAGAGTCCTCGGTACTAGACTATGCTTCTAAGAGCAGCAAGCTCTTTCTCTATCAAAAGCTTAGAAGGACAGTTGTTAAACATGACAGTTAAATTGGTTAGTCTCATTCAGAAAAAAAAATTACTTCCTCAAAGTTTGCATTGCAAGCATGCCCTGAACTTTTCCCAGATCGTCCAGACTGAGATAAGATTTTTTTGAAGGCCAAATAAGCATACTTTCAAGCCTGTAAAGAAAACAACAGCAAATAAAGTGTGGGAAGTAATGTGTTATTTTAAAATGGTTTAGGTGTGAATATGTTAACAGGAGACTGTCAGAAACATAGAGAAGGGTTCAGTGCCAAAATATCACTGTTAGCTTACAGAAATTCTTCCATGTTTTCCCATATACTTCTATTCTTGGTTAAAATACAGCCCAAACCATCAGATAGAAGGATGAGAGCCGTGTTCCTCCTGTTMCTGTTGGGACGTGCTGGCCAGCTGGCATAGAAACTCTTGATCTCTCTCCATGGACACATACCGTATCCAGCATCCCTTCAAATCAGAGGCAGATTTCTGGTGGCAAACGTGCTGGCTGTTCTGGGGATCAGCCTTAACCTCCAGGTACAGGTACCTTAGGGCAGGAAGCACTGCCCAATCTGCAGAAATGCCTTCCAGGGCTGCGTTCATGTAATTCATTTAAACATGGCTGTACAGAAGTAGGAAAATATTTCGTTTCAGACAAATTAATGAACTCTARGTTTTGGACCTTAGTCCTTTAAATAGCAGAACAGGAAATATGAGTAGCTTGCAACCTCTGACAGAAAAGGAAAGTAGCTGCTTAGTTCTTCTCTGTTATTGGATCAACAATGAAGTGAGAATGTGCTGGGGCAAACCGGAGGAGGTGCTGTCTTGTGAGGTACCTGCTAGGTTGGTTGTTTTTCCCCTATTTGAAGATATCATTTGCCTTATGATAGAGCCTGAAAATATCCTGAATAATCACATACCAGGAACTGACCAAGAACCTTGAATAGTGAATTGTTATTGCAGGGTCTGAGAAACAGTTTGACATCTGGAAATTGTCCACTTTACAAACATCTTCTATAGAAAGAAGTTTAAAAAAGAGCGCTCATGTTTTAGRCGGGATTTCCAGTATACTATTGGAAAAGAAAACTTTTGCAAAAATAGAGCAATTAAGGATTTTAGCTTACACTAGCAACGATTGTATGAAGTACTTGGCTAGATACTCTGGGTGCTGAGCCTGCTAACAGCTGCGTCACCTTGTCCTCCTGTGCTCACTAGACTAAAGATAGGTGATGTGTTGTACACACGTTCAGTTTGCTGAACAGCTAGATCCACAATATCTTCTTGGCTTAAATTGTTTTAGTAATTCAAATTCAGAAAATTCTCTTTGCAATTACCCAGGACAGATACATTGTATTACCCTTTGGAAATATGGGTAGACTCTTTTTTTTTACCACCCTCAATTTCACAGTTTAATTGTTTCCAGCCTTCCTTACTGGAATTGAGCAAAATACACACTTAGCTTGGAAAAAAAGAGGAAAGAGGTGTTTCAGACATATATGAAAAGATACAAATTAAAGACTGCTTTAAAAAAAATTCTTTCTAAAGTATTTCCAGGTTTCAATCTCAGCTTGAAGGTATCAATAAAGTATTGAGAAATTTTGAAATCATTTTGAAGTATACTTTGGGAAAAAGAGAAATAAGAGTCATCATTCATAGAAAACTCAATGCAGAGGATGCTACAATTTTGTGCTAAATCCTCTTTAGTTTAGCTTCTGAGGAGTGTGTATTGATTGAGTGGTGCCTTGCTGTGCTATAGGCTCAGTGCAGATGGTTTTCCCAAGACATTCACAGAATTCAAAAGGAAATTGTCCATTATATATTAATGAGCAAGCAATTACACTGCAAAGAATATTTTGAAGCTACTCATCTTTCACTCGTAAACAAGATGCCTTACTGATTCAAAGCGTGTAAAACAAAATGCTGCAACAGCTTCTGCCTCTAAGTAGCTGGAAGTGACGTGTGCCAGCTTTTCATGATACCGCTAATATAAAAACCATAATCCAAAAATTAAACCAGATGTTGCAGAGCATATCAGGATTCAGCAAAAGCTTGCATATCTTTAGGAGTAATAAAACTAAAAATAACTTACTCTAATGCTAACTATGCCCAGATTTTTATTTTTTAAAAACTACACATCCTCCTGCTTCAGCATACAAGTTGATCTCTTCCTGCAAGCGGTAGTAACTGAAACTGAATGAGACCATAATACACTGTGGTAAGCATTCCTTTTTGGGTAACTCCTCGGATTACAATCTATGCCTAAGCCCTTCTCCATGCACAAGGTTTTGCCCTGATTATATTGATGTAAATGGTCTTCATAGGCAGGGAGAAGCAGCTACCATAGGTAGAAGTCACACTAGTCTACTCTGCTGTAGCAATTTATATATATATTTTTCTTAACAGCATCCTGAGCAGCTCACTCTGCCTAGATAAAAGTTTGATATACTAAATTCAATCCTCCTGTCTGTGGTAGCTGCTTCCCGCTTCCTGCCAATGCTGTTTATATCAATGTAACCAAGACACAGGCTTCAGAGCACAGGGAGATTCTTGACTATTCCAAAGCCTCTTTGCATTAGCTGAAAAAAAAAATGTTTACTGTATTTAATCACTATCACAATATTGCATTATCTTACAGTAAGGGCAAACTGCTTACTTTTAAATAGAGACTGAATAATTCTATGGATATTTTATAAATCTCCCAATACCTTTCTAAAGCTAGTTAGCAGTTGTTCCCTCTCTAGACAAACATATTTTTTAGCAGATATATTTAGGGTACCCGGAGCTAGAGTATTATGCTTATTGTTTGACCATTATGAAAATGTCTCTGTCCTCTCTGCCTCTCAGTTCTTTAGTATAAACTCTAAGGCTGTAAGGGTTTCAGTTTCACTGAACTCATGAAAAATTTCAAGATAATTTACTTAAATTTGAATAATAGTTATAAATCAGTGACTAATAGGATGCTAACAGCCCCAAATGTATGTAGCTCTCATATCTAAAACCTATGACCAGGCAACAGCTTTCAACCTACTGCAGGAAACCTGTCTCACAATTTTAGAGGAAAAAAACCCTCAAACTCAAATTAAGCTCCCGTGTCCTTGTAGCACTGCATCCTCATGTGGAAACAAGCTGGTACCCCTGGGGGATGTATTCACTCTCTCCTGCACTTCCCTTCAACTGTGAGGCTCAGGTTCCTCAGGTGGAAGTGACTCAAGGACTGTCTGCATGGTTGGGGGTATTTGAGTAGACTCACCCTATTTTCTGGGCCAGATCCCTACAATTACAATCCTCCCTGAAGACTCTTAGAAAGGACACCTCCTGTACAAAGTGCTGCCCTTGCCTTTGGCAAATTCTTGTGGGCATTTGTATTTTTCCTTATAGCACGCAGTATTTTTTTCTACTTTTATTTAGGTGTATCTATTCTGGTTTAGAAGTAAACAAACAAACAAACAAAAAAATCAGTGGCTTATTTCCTGCCTGATAAAATGTTCCCAAAGTACTTCTCCACATGCAACTTTTCAGAGTATGCTACTCAACCTTGTTTGTTACTATTACTGTATTTGGTACTAACTTTTTATTCAAGAATTTCTCCTATTAGAAAGAATAAGTCAAAACAGAACATGAGGAAATGTTACAGAAATCACTCACCCACACTGTCACCTAGGCTAAATTCAGATGATAGCTTTTATTCTACCAGTGAAATAGGTAAAGTCTAATTTTACGGCTTAAATATATTTGTGTTCCTCTTAAAGGCACTTTTAATCTCATCACTTTGGATATTAAGGCTAGAATCATGACTAMAGAAACAGACACAACCTCACAGAGATAATATTTACTTACATTCACTTTAAATCTGTTTTGTATGTTCACTTAATGGATTACCAACCGATCTGAAAAGAATTCAAACGGAACGAACCGCCTGTGTGTGCAGGGGAAGCAGGGTGTTTGCGAACATGCAGCTGATGCAACTCTTTAAAACTCGCTCTTCCCTAAGACCTTAGCCTTGGCTGATTGCTGATGAACAGCAGGATACWGTTCCTTCTTTGTTAGATCCTCACCGCTATTATTCAGACAGCAATGCAACATCTCCTGTCTTCTAAATTGCTGTCCTACACACATAGAAGAAATTTTTTTTGGTATTTATAGATCTTGGTGTTTTACTAATTTCTTTTTAAAATCTAGAGACCTCATTTATTACTCTGATATAAGAAACGAAATGTAGGTGAGTGTAAACCATACTTTTTCTAGAAAACGAAGTAGGAAGTTGTGTTTAGAGATCAGCTAAGTAGAAGGCTGAACCAATGCACTCAGTGGTGCTGCTCTGCCCTCTACAGACTCGATTGTATAATCACATTTTACCCAGCGCGTTGCGTATTTCTGAAGGGCATTGCTCTTCAGCACACTATAATAAAAGTCATCAGTGGGAATTATAAACATACATGGGAGCTATCCTCTGATAGCATCCTGTAAGAAGTTGTAAGAAAGATAAATAAGAAGTACTTCCGAGTTAGTGGGTATTTTCTGTGCTTTCTAAACAAGTCCATGTTGTCCACTAGGTCTGGGAAGTAGTGATTGCTTGAATAGCAACAGCACCTGGAGTCCAAATTCAAAGAGAAATATTTATATCTATTACTCTAATGTATGCCTGGTAGCCTTTCTGCATGCTGGAGAAACAAGGTCTGTTCCAACTCAAGTATGCAGAGCAATGTCTTCCTAGTACTAAGAACAGTTTTCTACAGCAAGATTCAGGGCAAAGGAAATGCTCTGATTCCTTGATGGCTTTCTCACATCTAAGTGGAAAGTATGAAGCTTGTGACAACCTGTCTTGACTGAGATATAATGATATCAACAGCCCACTCAGCAAAAAGTTTAGCTATATGCTATCTACCACAACAACTAGTTCCCCCTTTTATCCCAGGAAAATGTCCAAGAACAGGATTTTCATTTGAGAAGATCATTTCAAATAATGTGCCCATAAATGAGCATCTACTTTTATGAGCTCTATTTTAACGTGCTCTTTTCATGTGATCTGATAAAGAAAATTAAAGTTCACAGGCATTTGCTACATCCTCACGGATTTGGGGAAACAAACAAGTACTTACTGTTTCTTATGAGTGGACAATCCTAACATTTTTGTTTTAAGATCATTTCATAATCCTTTCACCAGAGAAAACAAATTCCTAAATTTTTATAAAGTTTTTCTTGAATAGGAAAAACACAGCAGGGACTCAGTTTAGAAGACACGTAATTCAGATTCCTTCCAACTTTTCATCTTATATGAGTTTTGTATCGGAAGAATACTCTCCTAATGCACACGTATCAAGTCCTACACTTAATATGCATCCCTCACAACTGAGCAGCACCTGACACTCCTGTAGCTCCATCCCCCATGGGCAGGTCTGTCCTCAGTCATCCAGTGTCACACAACAGGGAACACTGGCTGGGCCCTGTGTGAAAAGAGTTTGTCAGGAAGAAAAATTTGCCCGGGCAGCTCCTAACAGTCTGTCCGCTATTGTGTGACAACCACACGCACTGGTTATGTGACCCAATGACTCATATGTCAGGAAACAAGAGAAGCGAGCAGTCTTTCAGTGTCTGGCATTTTCAGAATTATCTTCAGTACAAAACTGAAATGAGTGTTCAGAAAAAAATCTTTATTCAGTTTTACACATTACAGAGCTTGTAATATGTAATACTATTCTGTGCCTGTAAGTAAAGTTTTACAGCAAGTCAATATCCTTAATAATTAAGTTTCCTGAGCTATATACACATTCTGAATTGGACATATTTTGCAGGAGAAACAAGTAAGATACTCTGTTAGAACAGCACATTAGAATTTGATAAGTAAAAGCTATTAAAATGTATTGCATACATCAGAATTTGATTCCTATCCAGAAGTATTGCAGAAGACTGTTTTAGAAGACAAGATGTTGGTGTGGCTTTAAATCACTGATTACATTTCCAAGAAAATGCTTTTGTGTGGACTTACTTTGTCATACTTTTGTCTCTGTTTTGTTGAGGGATCTGCTAAATAGTAATGGTGCACGCATTTTCAAGCAAATGACTCAAGCAAAATGGAAATCTTAAATTTTCATAGTGCCCATTCAACAGGCAGAAATGATATTTAGAGCAAATACTAGAAGAAAACAAAGGTCACGTTTATAGTTAGCAAAACTGTTCTGCAGTACTTCTGTTTGACAACAGCTGAATGACATTCTTCTACAAAATTCTTTATATAACCCCTGCTTTCTCAGATAACTAACAAGGAAGTATCACTTATGGACTAGGCTATATGTACAATCCATGTGCAATCTTGTAATATCTTCATCAAATGAACATTCAAGCTCCAATTTTCGCTTTTTTGACATTCTTTTCATTTGAGGACTTTGCAGTGGTTTTTAACATGTTAACACTGAAGAAAATACAAGGAGGAGAATCTAATTCTTAATTCCACCTGTCTTTCCCACAGGGTAATTACTTTTAATGATACAGTAACTATTCTCAGATCTAGAAATATGCTAAATTCTGTAATGAAAGACAATACAATAAGTACTATTTCTACACATCTTTAGATCTTTACACTTAGACAAGGAGCTATCATAACCCACCACTCTGATCAATGTCAGAAACAAGTAACTACTTGAACAAACATGATGATCTTAGGGAAATGCTCAGGTTTCCACATCATCTACAAAAGAGACCATCTTCTAAATATTCATTGCTTGAAGTGCAGTCTTAAGGGTGCTAGTGATATAATCAGCTGATAACAATCTCTATCTAGAAATAATACTGTTTCTACACTTCTCTAGACTTACAGAAGACTGAGGGATGAGGTGACCTCTGAGAATTGCTGATTTGTACTATCAATAGGTATTTGTGTCAATTCCTTTGACACTTCATGTCTCAATTCTTCCCTAGCCTCTATTTTCAACTGTTGCAAGCTTTCTGTCTTCTTGTCATCAAATCACCAGAATAGATGTTTTGACCTTTTGTTTCCACATATTTTCCTTCACACACTTGGCAGTGTAACCTGGTCCAGAGGGGAATGTCTGCTGCAAACAGGGTACAGCAGACATGCTCCTTTGACAAGTGACACGACATCTGACAACTTCATAGGACTTGGTGTTATTAACAGAGATGAAGTTCACATTCTCCCTTTTTCTTGCTCACAAGTTGCAAGCCTAACTTGTTTCCTGCATTATGGCACAAGTTCCAGTGGAAATTCAGGCCAAAAATGCATCCCAAGGGCTACTTGATTATCACAGTCTCCAATGACCTTGGAAGAGCTGAGCCAAAGCTGTAACTGAATTTATTTTTCTTCAAGATGGAGAATGGAAAGTAAGCTTCTTCTTCTGCAGTGCTTGTCATCAAATTACATACTACTGTTGTGTTCTTCCCTTATCATCAGCTTTGAACTTCTTTGGGAATGAAAATCACTCAGCCTCACCTGAAGAACAGGAACCCAGGAACATTTACTGCTTACAGTCCACACTTAGGTATCTTTTTGTAAAGGGCTGAAAGTAAGCTGACCTTTTCCAGTAGCTGACTGAGCTCTAATCAGCAGGTCTCCCTGTCTCCTGAACCTGCAGTATTARACTCGAGCAGCTGGAACTTCAGCCTGAAACAGTAATTGCCCTGGAAACAACAAATTACACTAAATATGTCTATATCATTATGGCAGGGGAAACTGAAGTTCTTCTCCAAAGCCAGCTACCATGTTTTAGGCACCTCTCTGTGTCCACTAGCACAGCCCTGAAATGTGAAATCTAAAGCACTGGTAAGCTGTGTACAGGCACACTGCCAGGCCTCTCTGACATGCTGCAGGTCCTCCACAGGCTCTGCACAAATACTCACCCAGGTGGAAGATAGATGGGATGCAGAGTACATTATGCCTCTGGCTGTTACCAGGACCTGCTCCTTCAGAGCAGTACAGTCAAGGCTGCTGATTCAATAGATGACTTCTATAAGAAAGACCATGTAATTGCCTTAGAAAGGCTCAGAGGCTCAGAAAAAGAACAGATTGATCATGTACAGATTAGGGCAGTGAACAAAATTTCATAAAAACAAAAATGGCTCTGTATAACTGGAATTGCACAAAGCCAAGTCATTTTGAATTTATCTACACAGTATCACATATGGCATAGCAAATATACTGACATACTGACAGACTTCTCGTTCCTTTTTTTTTTTTTTTTTTAGTTACACCACATCCACTGTCTCTCCTTGGAACTTCAGATATTATTCAATGTAACAATTTCCAGGACTGGTAACCCTTTTCTTTCCCCCGAAAAAAAAACAAAGCCAACTCCAGCCTTATTTATAAGTAGCAAAAACAAATAAGCTTATAAACTACAGTGACATTAACTGTAACCAAAGCAATTCACCAATTAACATGATATTATGATGTTACTGGGGGAGGACTGTATGTTGAAACAGGGCAGATATCCCTTCTGAATATGTAGTATTCTGAAGTGAAACTATGCAAACTGAAAAAAAATGAAATATGAAAGTCAGTGGGGATATATTTTTCTCACTCTTAAAGTCTGAGCTTTTTTTTCCTTGAAAATATTGAACAGAACCAAATATTCCTCAGAATACCTTATAAACTGCGAAGTATTATTCAATAACCTGTTCACCTCTTGCAGTGAAGGCTGAAGAGAAGTCCAAAAAGGTTCCTGTGATAAAGGTCCAAGGAACTTCAACACAAAGTCCTTGCTTGGCAAAAAAGAAAGAAACACATGGAGGATAGTAGGAAATAGGAGTGAAATTTCCAACACCTGCAGTTCTTAGCTACTGGTGGGCAACAGAAAGTAAAGTTCTGGGGTGTGCTAAAACCTTTGTGGTGAGAGCTGATCTTGCAGTAATCTTTTAGGAGATCAATGATTGYTGACAGCCATGGGAAAAATGAAACAGTAATATTAATTTCCATATAGAAATTCATATGCTTGTGTTATGGCTTCATCTCAGCCCATCATTTTCTTTGAGTCCCAGATTTTGCAGATGTGGGAAATAAAGTACTCTTCTGGATGAGGAACACAGCCAAGGTGCTGACACTCTTCAATTCTTTGCCCTATACCTAAGTCTGTTAACTTCCTTTCCTTAACACCACTGAAAATGAGTTTAAGCTCATTTAGTCTCAGAAAAAGCCTCCAAATTCTTTGTTTCTTCTAACAATTCAACTCCCCATATGGTCTGCAAGACAGTTGAAGTGAAAAAAGTTTTCAGTTTGAACTCTGGGTGTCATAATCTATTTCTAGATATAAGTATTTGGGTTCCCTTTCATTCTCAGAAAACTGCATGGGAAACAAATTGAGCTTGTGACCTGTTTTTACATAAAAATACTACAACACACAAGAGGACTTCATTCTGCATGTTTACCACAAACCCATCGAAGCTGCTGGTCTGTTTGGAGGTCAGTTAATTCATCAATGGATCTCCAGCTGCACTGACAAGCATATGCCCGTGATCCTTTCTTCTTTATCATCTTCGCCCTTAGTTTACTGAGTTCAGGCATGTTATTCCTGTCAATCAAGTGAGTTCATTTTAAGATCAGGCCTTTTTTTTTTTTTTTTTTTTTTTCTTTTTTTTTTTTTTTTTTTTCCTGAAGTAAAAAGATCCATGAGACCATTTCAAATCAAAAAAGCTTTTAAGCACATTGTTGAGTGCCCCTATCATCAATGAATTTACAGATAGGCTTAAATTCCATTTTTGAACAGAATCCTTTTTTTGTAGACAAAATTCTCTGTCAGCTTTATAGACCTTGCTTCAGACCCTAAAGAAAGAGTTTATTATCTCATACCAATGCCTTCCACTGCACTGGGTTTTCTATTAATTCAAGATCTCAGAGGCAGAATAATTTAGACTTTGATTAAATGAAACAATCATTTTTATTTAATCTAACTACCAAACTCATCTCAGGGGACTAGTGCAGTGTTGTATTTTTAATCCTGCTTTCAATAATAGGAAAAAACAGAAGTCTTTTATTCAAAGAATTTTTTGAACTAGAGAGAAAACACAGGATAAACCTAATATGTAGTACAAGAAAAATAATGGAAAAGGAGATAATTTATCTGTTACTGTTCTACACCAGCTGTAACACCCTCTGGTGGTCAACCACATACTCAGAACACATTAATTACCTTGATCAGTGAACTGGAACACATAGAGACCTTATAAAAACAAGAGGAATTTAAATTTGATGTCTGTATTAGGATAATGCCTACTACACTACATTTCACCTAAGTCTTGACATTAGATATAGTTTTAGAGAAACTGGAAAAAAAACACTCTTTAATTTCAAGTCTTCCAAAAAAGTGAAATGAGAAAACTTAAAGGCAGCACAATATAACAAGAAAACAAAATCTCACTTTTCCAGTTCATCACATTTCACTTTAAAAAGAAGTCTGTTAAGAAATGAAACCATGTGAGTTTCACTGAACATGTTACACAGATGGTATAATGCTCGATATTGGAAAGAAAAAGAAAACCTGACTTAAAACAACTGCAGTGTGTATGAAAGACTGAAAGTATAGCAAGAAGTATGTGCCAGAGAAATATTCTGCAGTAGAACACCACTCATCACACAAGGCATCTGTTTATTTCAGTGGTAAAGTTGCCACTTTACTGTAAAACCTGAATTATTTTTAAAAGCAGAGATGTGTATTTGGTAGGTAGAGTGATAGGGGTAAGAAGAGGAAAAGAATGAAATGTGATCATGTGAGGTATTGCATCCCTCTCTCCACAGACCTTCCCACTCAATCACCAAACAGTTTGCACACACGCTCCTGGTCAGATAACACAGAAGTGCTCTGGACTTTTCAACTTTCTCATTCAGATCAGGCCCTGAAGTACACTAACACAATATTAATATCAAATCCAGCTGTGGCATACCTGAAAAAAAGATAATCACAGGATTGATCCCATATGTAGTCATTGTAAAGTGACACACGGAAGTCACAAGCAGTACAACGTAGCTGATCACATGTTCTGGTCAAAGAGAAGAGAACAAAACCCCCAAGAGCTTATTATATTCAGAGAAATCACACAAGAACATTACGATTTTAAAGTACAGCAGACATTACAGAAAGTACAGACCCAGAAATGCCAAAATCTTACCAAAGATTTGCCAAAATACCAAAGATTACAGCTGCCCTGTAATCTTAGATTTCTACATCTCTGGCACATATATAATAGTATGTATTTTAACTATATGATCATGTACCATTTTTACAGGTTCCTTACTTCACTGAATATATCAAATAAACTGATGTTCTTTTTATATATTCTCTTTTGTCCTTCTCACTGATACGGTACCTGAGCATTATCCAAATATGCATCAAGTGCATAATTACTTAATACAGTAAAAAGCTAGATGGAAAAGTAATAATATTCTATAGGATGATGGAGATGCATCTTTAAAGCACTTCTCCCACTAAGCTCAGATGCATCTGCAAAGCACTCTGCCCGTCTTCAGGTCAGGCTCCTGGAAAACACGGCCCACTGACTTAAGTGACATACTCAGCATCACATAGAAAGCTGAAGAGAGGCAGAAAAAACATAATACTCTACAGCAGCAATTTCCTTAACTACAAGATACCCTTTCATTTTTTGCAGACTATTGGCTCCTTTGCACACATCTTTCAACCCCTCACAGAAACAAGGCAAAGATTTGGTGATTAGCAACAGGGAATTGGAGGGATCAGCTGATTCTAATTGCAGTTATGGGCAGCCACATGTTGAAATGAGTATATAGCTGTCCTGTACAATTCAAACTAAAATTCAAACATATATATGCTGTACCATGAGAGATCCACAGTTCTGATAAAAACAATGATAATGCAAGTAGAACATTTTTGTCATGTTCCCTACCTTTTTGAAATATTTGTTCCTATACCATATGGTGAAGAGCTTCCACCCAGATATACTGGACAGCACCTATATGGATTTCATAGAAAAATATTAAACTGCAGTAAAACATTCTGTAGAAAGTAGTACATAAAAGAAAATACTAAACTAAATTGTTATGTGCCATACTACCTCAAGTACGTGTGCCTTTTCAACAATTTTTTCTTTGAGTAGTTTACTGGCATGGTACTTCTAAAATAATAGTTTACTGAACACAGGTAAAGCATTCAAATGTCTACAGACTAGAATTTTAAAATATCCATTACCAAGGCAGCCAAAGAAAACTCTGTGAGAGCCAATCTCTAGATCAAATATACATAAGACTACATATTGCAGTTTTTTATAACTGTGTGTGTCCATAATGCAAAGGAAGCTATTCTTCAATAATTATTTAAATTGTAAATAATCTTGACCACATGACAACATGAAATGAATTATTCAAAATTAACTTTGTGTATTTTATCTTTGCCTTTTCAAAAAAAAAGCTTCTTTAAATGCTTTCTTATTTAATTTCAGCATAATTTAAACAGTAGTAATATCTATTAGACTGATGACATACTATAATCYTGTTATGTTCAACTGACCAAAGAATTTTTCACATACCTTTTCCCACGAGCCTGCATAACAAGACTATTGTTGTGAGGTGTGATATCTGCAGAGTTAGACCTCGATTTCTATTTTAAAAGGTAATCAAAGAGAAAAAGGTAGCGTTATAACAATATAACAATCTTCTGTTTTACTTAATAAGCAAAAGACAGAAAATCTCAGTAACAGAAGAAGGGGACTGAGAAATTGGAAATTTTCTTGCTTAGTTTTCTGTGAGACTCTTTGAGATGAAGTCTGCTGAAATAACAGATGCACCGGGAACACAGCTGACAGCAGACCTAGCCCAGGCAGTTCTTTCCTCAGATGCAATCTCTACTTTATAAAGTGTTTTCTAGAAAGGAAGAGAGCAGGCTTCTTCTCTAAACAATCTACTTGGTTAACGGAAGGAGATAACAAGAGGAAGGAGAATAAATAAATATGACCTAAAATACAAAACTGAAATAAATGTCTTATTCCCAACAATTTT
Source organism: Rhea americana (assembly GCF_003343005.1). Taxonomy (NCBI): domain Eukaryota; kingdom Metazoa; phylum Chordata; class Aves; order Rheiformes; family Rheidae; genus Rhea; species Rhea americana. The sequence continues at coordinate 2,165,297 of NW_028185037.1, read as the reverse complement.
GAAAGAACATAACCATACCATTCCTAAATATGTAGGCTGAGCACTGAAAATCAGCATGCCTATTTAAAAACTGAGTTCTGATAGCCAGATCTATAAAAGGGTCTGAAAATGAAAAGTGAACAGAATTCAAGTGCAGTATTCATAGAACCTCAGGCTTTTTACCTTCAAATTTTCTGGGTCTCTGCAATTATGCTCTGTGCCTGTTCATAAATATCTGAAAAAAACAGTAACAGTCCAACACCTCTCTAATGTCTAATTAAAATCCAAAATTCATGGCCTCGCATGCCTTTCACACAATAATCTGTTGATCGCTTCTCTCCCCATAGCCAGCTCCCAACCCTGCCTAATGAAAYTCAACACTACCTGATCACTTTGACATTACATTCACAATTAAGCATCTTASACTTACTCATCGAGAACTTAGTATTAATTAAAAAGATAATGCATCTTTGAAAATGTTTGTTAACTAGCAACATGCATTTGCTGCATATAAAACAGGTATTAGAATTCTAGGTAAATCAGAAGTCCTAGGAATATATGGGTTGATAAAATGATAATTTTATCATGACATAATTTTCTCTCACTTGTACATGTTTATTGCAGTATACAAGTGCTTTTTCGCTTTTTTCAGATTAAATCAGTCTGTAAGGAACCAAAGGTATACAAAATGAAGACAAGAAAGGTCACTCATATATGAAAATAAGAGAGTCTGCACAAAGGGCTAGAAGTGTAAATAAAACAATTTTCTATTGATGGTATCTAAATGAATTTTTATTTTCTACCTCTTCTATGACTCTCTACTTCTGCCTGTCCTCACTGTGTAAATATGTAGCTTTATTTCTGCCTCTGGCTGCTAAATACAGAAGTCATTTGCAGATAATGCAAAATTGGGAGGAGTGGTTGATACTCCAGACAGTTGTGCTGCCATTCAGAGGGACCTCAACAGGCTGGACAAAAGGTTTATAGGAATTGCATGAAGTTCAAAAAGGGGAAGTGCAAAGTCCTGCACCTGAGAAGGAATACCCTCATGCACCAGTACAGACTGGGACCTGACCAGCTGGAAAACAGCTTGGCAGAAAAGGCCCTGGGGGTTCTGGTGGACAAGCTGACCATGAGCCAACAATGTATCCTTGCAGCACAGAAGGCCAACAGCATCCAAGGCTACAGTAGGCAGASTGCTGCCAGCAGGTCGAGGGAGGCGATCCTTCCTCTCTACTCTGAGAGGCTGCACCTGGAGTGCTGCGTCCATTCTTTGGCTCCTCAGTACAAGACATGGGCATACTGGGATGAGTCCAGCGAAGAGCCACAAAGATGATTAAGGAACTAGAGCACCTCTCATAAAAGGAGATGCTGCGAGAGCTGTGACTGTTCAGCCTGGAGAGGAGAAGGCTCGGGGGGATCTGATCAATGTGTATAAATACCTGATGAGAGGAGTAAAGAAGATGGAGCCAGATTCTTTTCAGTGGTGCTCAGTGATGGGACAAGAGGCAACTGGCACATATTGAAATATAGGAAACTCCACTTAAATGTAAGAAAAATCTTCTTCACTTGTGAGAATGGTTGAACACTGAAATAGGTTGCCCAAAGTAGTTGTCAAGTCCCCACCCCTGTAGTGAAAACCTGACATGACACGGCCCTSAGCAACCTGCTCTAGTTGACTCTGATCTGAGCAAGGGGGTTGTACTATACAATTTAATGAGGTTCTTCCAGTCTCAACTGTTATGTGATTTATGGTTCTAAGTACTTATCTCAGGAAAAAATAAAGACTGCATTCTTCATTTCAAAACAAAATATTAACTCAGCCTACTTTCATATATGGCATCATGCTCTACTTTGAGCTAGCACTTCCTATAACTGCCTGTCACTGCCTTGGTAAGACCATCTCTTTATATCTCTCCCATTCCTCACTCTGTAGTGATTATTGCAGTTTCATTCCTGCTTGACTATTCTGCAAGTTTATCCTACAGCTGATTTTAATTTTTTTTTGCCTGAAAATAGTTTTAGTTTATGGTGCTTTTCTCTTCTTCATTGAACCTCATCCCTTCTGCATTTCTCCAGACTTCTACTCACCAGAGGTGTTTTGATGAAACTGTTGTCATTACAGATTTCATCAAAAATGTCATCTATATTTTCTTCACTGCTGCCAGCGCTCATTAATAACTTAGTTGATCTGAAAAGAAAAAAAAAAATCATTTTGTAAAATGACTAGAGTAGTTATAAAGAACAAAATTCTTTACAGCTTYTTCTCCTCTAATATTACCGTAGTATCTAAGTAAGTATCTAAGTAAGGCTGTCCAAATCATGACAGATCAGATCTAGACTGCAGGACGCCTCCTTTCAGTGCCCAATGAACTGGCCCATCATAAGTCTTTTGCCTTTTTTTGCTTTGTTTTCAACCATTTTTGCACTAAATAAAACCGGAATAACCGAGGAAGAAATTGGACAGCCCTTATTTTTCATAAAGATCTTCAGCAGCAGGAATATAGAAAAGTCACTGAGATCTTTAGACTCACTGCTACAGAACTTACAATACAATTTAGAACATACTGCTCTGTACAATTGTTTCCTAATTTTTTCAAATTAATTCAAATATGAAAGTCTCTAGAATACTGAAATAATGCTTCAAATCAGACATTAAAGGTGTTCATGAACACMTWAKGTGTTCATGAAACGGCCATTGTTCCAGGTGTCCAGTAGTCTTTGATGGAAATGTAGTGGACTTTCACTGATGGTAGATCACTACTGCAAGTGGTACTGTTACTGCCCACATAGAAGCATTGACAGAACTCCATAACATAAACCAATCTTACAAGCAGGCAGTGCTAAAATTTTGGAGTAATATTTAGAAAAAGTGATGACTGTGTTTGATGGAGAGGGGTTTTGTTTCTACTATATGCAAATTTAAGCCCATCCCTTAGTATTGCATTCAGAAAAAAAAAATAGTGCAACTTATTGTTGAAAACAGTGAATCTGCTCACTAAMCTCTGTGCGTCTAGCCTGGTGATGAACAGAATTACCAATCAAAAAATCCTTTTTATTCTTTTTGAGAAGTGCATCAGTGTTTGATTTTGTTTTATAATTCAGAAAACCACAGAGCCTACGTTTACAATTCAGAATGGCAGTCTTATTTACACTGCAGTACAGTGCAAGGCTATTCACACATAGTATTACTGGATTAATTACACATTAGTCCTCAAAAACTAAAAGCATGAAGCTGGATGTGTCTGGAAAGTTCATCTTGCTTGGCCTGTTTGACAGAAGATATTAATGTTGTGTGTAAATGTGCGGTCTTTCTCACCATAGAGAAAGACAGAGTGCCATTTAATACAGTAGTCACAAGATGCTGTGCTATCTATCCTGTTTCAAAAAGATGATTCAGTGAGTATGTTGATGGATYTGAAGAATCTGAAATGACAACGGGTATCGCACAGACCATGGACTGAACACTCTCAGTAACAGCAAACCTAACTGAGGAAGTAATGAGGATCAATGTCCTTCACAGAAGCCTGAAAAGACATTAATAAACATACTTCAGTATGATCCTCCAGTCAAGAAAGAAACTCAACAAAGCTCAAGGCCAGGCTGCTAATGCAGTGGCAGAAAGAAACTACTTCAGGAGTGGTATTTTGTTTAAATTTTGTAAGATCAGTTAGTGAAAATACCTATGTTCTACATGATGAACAAATGCCACCCATGCACAAGTGGAATATGGCTGCTGATTCCTACAAGCAGGATCTTCTGGAAAACAGGTTTGAAACAGATGCTTGCATTTACTGATTTACTGCTCCTTAGCATAGTACGCAGGTCACAGAGTTGTAATCAAATTAGTGGAGGACCTACACTTTGCCATTTTGACTATAATACGATACAACAGCAAAAGCTGTGAAAAAAGTAAAAAAAAAAATGTTAAAAAACATACAATAGTGATGTTYTGAATTTGAAAACTCAGCATAGTCCAGTCAACTGACAGCTGGCAAGTAGTATGCAATACAGGCAAATCATAGCAGTATCTCTAAAATAAATTTAGGAAGTACAAGATGAAATTAYTTTCATGCAGTAATTCTGCAACACTGCAATCCCAGGAGAGAAGAGCTGTATTTTGACAACTGCAAAGGTACTGAAAGAAAGTATTGCCTTCAATCTTGTAAAGCAATTGGCAGATCCACAGTAAAGGATTTATTGGCCAAAATACTGCAATGGCAATAATTTTATAAAAGTCAACTCAATAGAAAGTCTTCTGGTTGTGCATAATAATGCTTTAACGTAATTCAAAAATTCTAAAAAGGAATTTCTGCTAAACTGTATACATTTAGAGAAATCACTTGCACTTTGCTTTCACTCAAGTGAAGTCATTACTCAAGTCTGCTGTTTGCTAGTTGTCAAAAAAGGGATGTCTGTAGTACCGCTGCATCAAGCCATCACGAACGAATGTATTTCTGAGAAAGAAGAAAATAATGCTTTTTGATATTGTAATTGGATTGATTTAATTCAGATGTTCAGCTAACCAGTATGCTAGCAACAGGGAAGTCCAGTAACGTGGTGAAGATATTGGACTTGGTGGTCTTGTATTGATCATGTGGCTCTCTAAGATCTTTGACTGAGAGTCTGGAGTATCTGTGGCATAGGTGATGAGCAGCTGACCCTTGGAGATACCTGACTAACCACGTCCTGGGCAGACAGCTGATAGCCCACAGACATTTAGACAAGAGTTTGGGACACTYGTAGCAGTTAACAGAAATCTGAGGGCATTTAGCTGCAGCTACTTGGCAGACAGCATAGCAGTAGCATCAAAAGTGATCTCAAAATGGTTGAAATTGTCAGTATTCAGACTGTAACAATCACTTTGAAAGCTATGAAATTTGAATTGGATGCAGAAAAGCATGAACAGCATAAATTATATCCTCACTATTGAAGATATGTTTTATATTGTTCCCAGAAATACCCACAGAACAAAACTTCTGATAATATGATGACTGAAGTTCTTTTTGGTATGAACCAGAAGATTTATATACATATTTATGTATCACAAGATTATACAGCTAAGTAACATCAGATCCTGACCGGTAAGTAAATTAATATAGCTTTTAATGTCACATTTATTTTGAGGTTCAGATACTCTTTAAGAGACAAATTTATTGTCTTAAGTAACTGCGTATGCCGGCACACGACTGAAAAATAGACACGAGAGGCTCGTTTACCACCGGCCTGCGTTTTAGGTCCTTAACTTCGGAATTTAAGTTCCTCGGCAGACTCGGCCCGGCCGTGGGGAATGCCGGCCGCCCCCCCGCGGCAGGGCAGGGCCGGCCCTGACCCCGGCCCCGGGCCCGGCCCGCCCAGGCAGCCTCCCGCCAACCTGGCCTTCGCCGCTCCCTTCTCCTCCTCGCCGTCGTCCTCCCCGCCGCCGCCCGCCGCCCGCGCCGGCAGGCGGCAGAGCCGCCGCTCCACCTCGTCCAGCAGCCGCTCCAGGTCGTCCGCCATCTTGCCGCCGCCGGCC
>NW_028185037.1:2108799-2159653 GCF_003343005.1 Rhea americana | reverse complement strand
GCCCGCGCCGCCATCCGCCCGCGCTGCCCGCGCGCCGCCTCCCCCGGGCAGAGCGAGCGGGAAGTGAAAAAAATACGCGCGCGCGGGGCGTCGCCGCCGCGGCCGTAGTCGGCAGGATTCGAACCTGCGCGGGGAGACCCCAATGGATTTCTAGTCCATCGCCTTAACCACTCGGCCACGACTACGTCTGCGCTGGGAGCCCGCGCCGCCGCACTAGGGCAGCGCGTGGGCCGCGCAGAGCGGGCGGCGGCGCCGCAGGCCCGGGGGCGCTGCCGGCCGGGTCCGCGGGCTGTGGCCTGGCACCTGGGGCACGCGTCCGCGCGGGCGGAGCGAGGGGTGTGAAGTAGGCTCCGTACGCAGTCCGGTGTATTTTTAATGCAGCCCAACGTTCTGTGTGGCGGCGCATTTAAAGCGAAAAGAAAGCACGTTTCTACATGGTGCCGCGGTTCTGAGACAATGGCCCAACTCCGCCCAGTCCCTTGGGAGAAGTTTGTGATTTGCTTAGATTAGAAACACTTACTGAGAGACGGGATCGGTCCCATCAAAAGCAGGGCTGTCCCAAAGCGGAAGGCTCGGCATTTCGAAAATCAGGGCTGCGTTTTGCTGAGGACGGGCAGAGGCCGGCAGCACCGCGGCGGCGAGGAAGGAGGTGCGGACGGCCCGTCCCGGCGGTGGCCCTGGCTGTGGTGCCGCGACATGTGTCCTTGGGCGCTGTAGGACTTCCGTGGCTTCGTGCGGGTGCGTCTTGGCGTTGGAGATCGGGCCAATTTGTGGTCGCCTCAGAGCTGGTGGAACCCAAGGGAAAATGAGAAATGTGCAGGTAAAATTTTTCATGCAGTGTCAGAGGGAGTTGGAGGAACTCTGCACAGTTGCTGCACAGCTGGGGAGATTAACAGGTTTCCAACTGATGCCGAACTCTCAAACCATACACAGCATGGTTAAAGAAATCTTTAGGAGATGAGCAGCAATTTTTTCATCTTTWTTCAGTATTTTTGAGGCGATTCCCATAACAACAGAATCTTGCCTATTGCCTTGTTAGTAAATCCAGGCATACCTACCGGGTGCCAGTCATCAGTCTCCCAACACRTGCGCTGGCCTCCTCTGTCTTCAAAGACAAGTGGAAGGTCAAACGTTTCAAGGTGGSCACACCGCCAGCTTTGTCAATACTGACTCTTTAAGAGAAACGTTGGGGGTGAATGCTGTATGTTATTATATTTGATTGGAAACTCAAGGAAGCAATTTAGAACGAGAAAGGTCCTGCTAAGTAAAATAAAGCATTGCCGTCTCCTTTAGTCAGCTGACAGAAAGCTCCGTGCTAGTCCCTGTTGCCAAGACTGTTGAAAATTTGTCAGCCTGTGATGAAGTGGGGGCTGCAGTCCTTAACAGCTCTGAGCAAAGCCTCTCGGTTACAAGGTGTTTTACAATTCTCCTGGCATTTCCAGTAATGAGTTGCAAGCCCTGTTTGAATTCCCTCGTACTTAGGGTTTTATTTCATTGTTCCATATTCCTCCCCATGCATCTCAGGGCTCCTTTAATACTGCAGCCCGTATAACGACAGTGCTGCTGGGAGATGTGTTGGGTAGAACAGTTGAGAGCCTTCCCTGGGCTGATGTGATGGAAGAAACCAAATAGTGTTGATGCTGCTCCAGCTCTTTTAAGTGGTCCCTTGGTTAGGACTCGGTGTCATGTAGGTAAATTCAATCCAGAAGAAGTGGATTTTTTGGTGGAATTTTTACATTCATCTCTTGCAGCTGTGGAGAGTTTAAACTAATCACAATTCTCCCCGGTATGCTATCATCTCTGTAATTTGAAAAAGGATCAGGAGCCCACAGGCTTGGAAAATCTTGAAGAAACTCTTGTCCTGAAATACATCATCACATGTGGAAAAGACCACTTGCTGCATCATCTTAAAGGAGCTTAAGAATGCCGAAATCAAGTATCATTCTGGCATTTTTTCAATGGCCTTAGAAATCTGAGTACATTCTCTTTGGACTGCAAAACAGCTTCTTTCCCTTTCCATCAATCCTGTGGCTGTCAATGTGTCTGCTGTAAGGTGCCAAAAATGTATGGAGTGTCTATGGGATAACATAACTGCCAAAGTCAGGGGTGCCGCAAGGCCTTCTCCCATGAACCCACTGCAACATTTGCTCAGTTGGAAAGCATTTGAAACCAAAAAAGAAGAGGCACAGACCTTTAAAATTCCTTAAACTGCAGTGATTGTTTTTGTGTAGATTACTGCCTGCTGTTTAGATCCTTGTTGTTCAAAACTTCTGAAAGGCCTGATGCAATCAAAGAGACTTACTGGGTCAAATTAATTCCAGATCAGTCCCTGGAATCATATCGAGGTAAATCTGACATATTTAGCCTTCAGCTAAGCTGAGGTCAGGAAAAAGGAGTACAGGAGAAAAGAGCYGAGGCTGTTACCTGAATTTTGTCCTCTCTTAGGAGATGAGTGAATTCACTTGTGCAAATTATGAATCTCTCTGACTATGTGGGACTTATTTTGAATCAAACACAACCATTACTGGCTGGTGAGAGTTGGAAAAGTATTGATCTAGAGTACCAAATGACTGTATTGTCTGGCATTTTTTTTGGGGGGGGGCGGAGGGGGGAAGGAGAGGTGACTTTCCTAGTGTATCCACATGAAGAGATGACATAAAACTGGAACACTGTCCTGGGTAGAAGCCATCATGTTCTGTAATCCTCAAGTCACTGCAAACCTTCTCAGCAGTGTTGGTAAAACTGGATTTTTCTGCAACTGATGARGACAAAATAACTCATTAGGGCAAGGTGTTAATTTGGCTTTCCCTCTTCCCTTGGGAAACCAAGAGAGCCCTGAGGTCAAGCAGAGCTCTCCTCAACCCTCTTTGAATGATGAACTCCCCTGAGAGTGCTCTCGTCCCAGAGGCCAGCAGAGCTGAGGAACACTAAAGCCATCATTTTCTCAGAGCTACCCACTGCCAGCTAGGAAGGAGATGAATGCAGTGGGGTACTACTCTGGTGTGGTGGCAGCATGTTGCAGTCCTTTCTGCATTTCTATCTCCKGCCCAAAAAGCTGGGATGGAGGCAAGAGTGAAGTGACTGCCTCTCACCAAGGTGTACTGCTGCCTCYAGCAAATGAAAATGGATCAAGCTTCATTTTAGAACCAGTTCAGATTTTTGCTGCCTGTCATAGGATATTGCTCTAATCCTGTTCCTGGTCACACTCCAGTATCTGATCTTGACTGACACTATGCTAATTTTCCAGTAGTGGTTCAGTGCATCAACATCAGTAAATTCAGGTCGACTGTTGAATTTTGGCCATAATTTAACCACTAGCAAGCATTTCTGTGGATGAAATTATCCCCTCTAAAGTTATCAGATTGGGAGGCAAGTACTTAAAAGAACACTTGACAACAAAAGTAGCAGCATATGCAAGATTCCTCATGTAATGTTCTTCATTTGTGATGCTGAGAGACAGCCCTGGATCAGAGGACAGCTTAAGCTGGAGGCCAGTTCAGTCCTGCTGATCCTTCCATCAATGGTGCCAGCTCAGAGGGCAGATTTTCAGTGTGAGTCTCTGCCTTGTTCATAGTGGACCAGCCTGGCATCAGGACTAGAGCAACTTTCAGTCATTTCCAACTTTCCCTTGAATGAATGATTTCAGGCTTAGGGTATCTGAGCACTCACCACTTGCTCTTTGGGCTGTCYAGTTCTCTTGCATGTGAAGTCATTAGTGAAGAAAACAGACAAGAGTCCAAAGAGAAAATCTGAGCCCTGGCTGTCAAGAGTGGATGTGCTTATAGGCTCACATGCCCATTTTCAAAGAAGTGTGACAGTTTGGCCCTTACCAAGGGCGGGAGCGTCTTTTCAGTACAGTATACAAAGCAGAAACCAAACAAAACCCAAGAGTTTTCTGTGGGCCTTTAATGAATCTGGTGTAGCACTGAAAGCTCCACCTATGAGGGCATGACAAACATTGTAAAGTCATTTCTGGAAAAAAAATGTTAGTTTATAAGGCTGTGTATCAAGAAGGTCACACTTCCAAATCAATGATACCTAGTGTAACTTTAAATAAAAATGGTGTTGCTAGGTGCTGTGTGGCTTTACTGCAGCTGCATTCTCCAGCCCCAAGGGCGTCTGTTCCTGTAAAGTAGGGCAGAGAGAAGTATGTAGTGATAAAGCAGGTTAGTGCAGAGGAAACATCTCATCAGAAGGAAAAAATGTTTCCATCTGAAAGATAGAAAAATAATTAGTAGTAAATATAAAATAATTGGCCTGCCAAGAAAGACCTAAGCTGTGGAACATGAGCAGTAAGGAGCAACTGTCCAGTGGAGAGGACTGGGGCTGTTGTGGAAAAGTCTTTCCTGCTTGCTACCCATTGCAGAGCTCTGGTGAGAGACAGCATGCAAGACCATCCTAGCTGAGGGACAGATGAGTCAAAACCGAACCAGTGATACTGTTACATTACCCTTGCTAAAGCTGGAAAATATTTTTCAGGGATCATTCTCCAGATGACTTGTGAACTGGGAATATCTGGCCCATAAGCCACAAGGCCATAGTGTGAGTATGCATGTGAAGAGGAAGACTGCTGTTTTTGTGAACTCTAGCTGTTTTTTTTCCTTTTTCCTTGAGTATCTTAATGACTAATCCATCAAATGTTTATAGCTTTCCTATACTCCTTAAAGAGCTTGCTATTCCAGGAGACAGAAAACCTATAATCTTTTGCCATGGCACTGCCTGCCTTAGCATGAGCTGTTTTGTCAGGATAATGCAGTATTGCAAAAACAAACTTGGGAGAACCCAGCTTTAACAGTGCAAATAAATGCATATGGGGAGGGGATCTGAAGAGAAAGTCTAAAATGTGGACACTTAGGGAAATGGCCAACGGCCCTGGAARACCTGGATACTCTCCTTCTGTACTGGCTGGGGAGTTTTTGGTGGGCTTTGGGCTTGGGGAAGGCAGATAGGCAATGACTAGGTATGTTAGCTGTCTCTCCAGAACACCACCACGCAAGAGCACAGGAGAACTAAACGGCACGGTGGGTGCTGGGTGCAAGCAGGGTCAGAAATGAGTAAAACTGCTTCAGGTTTTTTGAGATTCGTGTGTCTGCTGCTCTGCTTTCTCTCTTTCCCACGTTGTCTCCTTTCTACCTGAACATCCACACTTAATCTGCCCCAGCTTCTCCACAGGCTCCTGGGGCAGTCAGATCCTGCCCAGAGTAGCATAGAGGCAGACTTGCTTCTCCTGCTTCAGCAGCCCGGCCCAAAAGTGGTGTCGTCAGGCCCAGAGGAGAGGGATTTAAGGAAGATTATTTGGTYGAATCTGAATCTACTTGCTGTGTGGCTTCTCCATCCGTCTAACCCTGATAAAAAGTTTTTGAACTTCACTTTTAATGTTTTGTGGACTTTATTATTTCTTGTGGTATTTTGTTGTTTTTCTCTTTTGGCAAGTATCATATGTGTGATAAAACTAGTAGTTTGGGATATATTGTTCTAGTTACACAGTTGGTATCCCACTTCTCAGCAGGACCGATAAAGACTTCTCTGAACCCTTAGGCCCCAGGATGCTGCATCTCACACGGAGTGCCAATAACAGGGTACGTGTTCTCACACATCAGGTTCCAGATATATTCTCGTGCTTTACTGCATAATATTTGCTTGGTTTCTTTTTCTAAGTACCAGAATCCTGTTCATTGAAAAAATATTAAGCAGAAACCTGTGTTAGCTGGGTTACCTGTGTTACAGCATGAATGCTGTTTACATGTGTGATTTTTTACGGGCTTTTACAGCTAAAATGGCTAGAAGAATGTTAAAAGGAACAACGTCTTTTGCAGCTGAAAGCTTCCTTTAAAAACCTCATTCCAGTAGTTCAATAAATATTAAAAAGTTATCTTTGTGTCTTGAAGCTGGTAATGAGGTTTTTGTTTGGACTTGCAATAATTACTTTTTCTGATTCAGTTAATGAACAGTTTCCTAAAGGGGAAATGATTATGGGTGAAATCCTTGAAAATTAATGGCAGGAGCCTCACCAATTTCAGTGAGGTCAAGATTTCACACTGAAGGTGAAAATCCAGGCCATTTTGTTGGAAAATATCATTGTTTCTTGCTTGAGAACACAAACTGGTAGCATTCCTTCCAGCTTCAAGTTGTGTCTCCCAGCAGAGGGCATTGCAGGGTGACATAACTGCTTTTTAGGACAAGCTGGCAGAAGATAAACTAAACTCGAAGAGGTTGTTTCACTGGTCTAAAATTTATTTTAATGACCTCCACTGGGAGAGTAGATTATCACTCATTTAAAATCAAAAGATCCTGTTAGTAAACTTTGTAGCTGGAAGATACAGGGAATTTTTCTTTGCACTTTAAAAAGCCCTAATGCCTGAAAGAGAAAACTAATGCCAGAAAGAGTTTGTTCTTCAATGCTTCTGAAAATTTCTTTTTTCTCTTTTAAATGGCACTGTAGGCTGAATTACAAAGGCTTGTTTCAGGCCGAGACTTTCTTGACGTTCTGTAAAATGAAACAAAACAAAAAAACCCTGTTCCCTGTAAAAATGAAATGTAGAATTCAGGTTAAGTGTTTTGTAAAAATGATGTTAGCAACAGAGAGGAGAGAGAAACTTTGTCATTTGTGGTGAATGTAGTGGATGGCAAACATAATTTCAAAAAGTATAGATGAAGAAGGAACACATTTTAAAAAAGGCAAAGGTAAGCTGTGTATCAAACCAAGGAGCTATGGGGTATACCGAGGTACCCATGGATGGTGTACAGCCTTCAGTGCTAGCTTCCTGTCTTCTGCTGTCTMTGTCCTTGAGGCCCTCCTTCCCCCACATTCATTTGCCATTTGCACGTCCAGGGGACAGACAGAGATGTAAGCTACCATGCAGAGCAGATGAAGTGTCTTGCATTACTGTCCCCACAGCTTGGCCAATCCTGTCTGTCTGTCCGTAACGGCAGTGCTGATGCTTTCTGGAGGCCCTGGATTTACTGTRGTTGTGCAGGTTAACTCCACAGGTATCTGGCTATGTCTCTGCAGGCAGGATGTGGTTTGGCTTATTGTGTGGTTACCCAGTAAGCTGAGCATGCCCATGCCTTGGAAGAGGGGAGCGATGGGCGAAGGGAAGAGGAGGGGGCTGGGAGGTGTGTGGAACAGCAGTACTTTGTCTTGCWTACCATTTCTGCTTTGGCAGGTCCCAAGAGAACTTAAAAATGTTTGGAGGTCAGTACCTTCATTGCAGTTTTACAGATGGGGAGACTGAGGCTCACAGAAGTGTGTATCCTGCCCGAGGTTGTTAGGTAAAGGACAGAAGTACAGGAAGAGCATTCCCATCGTTCCTATCTCTGAAGTCTCAGTTCAGCATGCGGTACACGAGGCTGCACCATATTTATGTGCTGGGGTAATAAACATTTGTCAAAGTTAAAATCAGGTGGGCAAGACTTAAAAAGAAAATCCTCTTGCTTTGAATTTTGATAGTGTTATCGGTTAGGACAGTTTACAGCATTAAAACCAAATGGACTTGGACACAGCAAAGGTCTTTAATTTGGATCTCAGTGAATAATATTGAAGGAGTGATTGGGGTATTTTACAAATTGCCTAAAAACACCTAATAGGCATTCTACTCTGGAGGACTTAAAAGGACTGTAACCTACAGTTCCTGCAGTTTAACAACACGTTTCTCCATAAAACTAACTTAAGAGAAATTCCCTGCATTCCCACACTGAACACTTAGCAGTCTTTTCAGACTTATGATATAGCAATAAATATAGCTTATAACCATAAAATTAAGGTTATGTGGACTTGTAACTTTTTATTTTATGCTAGCTCTGTGGGCCACTAGCAAATTCTGCAAGGGTTACTGTCCTGAAGTCTGCAATGAATTACATGAGTAGAGAAGTAAGAGGAAACAAAACACAAAACAACTCTCGCTCTTTAAATAGACACATTGGATGTTTAAGAGGAGAAGAAGAGCAAACAAAGGGAAAGGAGATCCATCATTAAGTTTACAGCTCTCTAATTTTATTTTTTTTAACATAGTTTTCTGTGCTGTACAGAGAACTCACTAGCTTACATGCCATTCCACACATGAGGTGTTTAATGCCCACAGAACAACTCAGAAAGGGTGATAGACCTTGTATATAGTGAGTAGAGTGTTCTTGGAATGCTGTTGGTAAGTTTCTGGCAACCTGTGCTAGGTTAGGCCCAAATGTTGTCCAAAATTTTGATGATTTTTACTGTGGTGTACTAAAACAAAAAGTTGTTTTTTTGTGTAGCTGCATCCTTGCAAATTGTATTGTGGACTGCAAAGTTGAAGGGCCTCTGGCTTCTCCAGAAAATGACCGCTGCTTTTATTACGTGGTTTTACAGTGCATAGAAGACCTTTGGCTTTGTAGTAATGTAAATGTGAATTAAAATGTAATAAAGATAGCCTGCATTTTTTAGTAATGACTGCACAGTTAAGGTGCTTCAGCTTTTTGGGGTTCTTGAAAGGAAGTCTTTAAAGATAATCAGCTTTTAAGAAAATAGGTGATCAAAAATTTCTGGAAATTGGCCCTTTCTAGGGTGAATTTATGACCTTTTCCCTGTAGTTTTTTGSTTTTGAAAACTTTGCAGGTTAACAGCCATCTGAAGAGCAGCCTTGTCTAACATGAAAGGCCTAGTTTAGCAGGTTCTCCCTCTGGCTTCTGTAGTGGTTACAAGCATTTGGATAGCATGGAAATTGGATGCATCTTTACTCAGGCCCGCAGCTAAAAGAAATACAGCCACAGCAGGAGCGGGCCAAGGAAGGGAGCAATTCATTTAGTTTTCCAATAGTATTGCAAAAACATGACCATCATAATTTAAAAGCCTTTGGAACAACGGTCGTCTTCATTTCCTCCTATCCCCTTCCTCCGCTTTTTGTCTTGGTCTGGCTTTTGTTTGCTTCACGCAGCCTACCAGACCAGCCCGAGCCTGCCTGAACCCAACCGGTCGGTCCCTGATGTAATCCCAAAACGGTGACCTGAGTGACCTTAAGATTTGCCGGGCGGAAAAGGACCCGCTTGGTTTTAAAGTGCTGGCTCTGTTTTGTGAGGAGCTGGCAATGTATGTTTTTCTTTTTACTTTTATTGCTTGTTCCAAAGTCCATGGAGGATACACAGCTGGCTGGCAATACCACAGCTAATTCCATAGCTGTAGGGTCTTAAAAAGTCTCTGATGATGACGTTCAAAAGCAATGCACAGGAGTAGCGTACACTATGTAATGTGTATGCTGCATACAGACCTGCATGTTCTCCGCAAATGCACAGCATTTGTGAGGTGTTTCATTAATCTGTGGTGGAAATAAAACACACATTTCTATAGATAGCAAGTCCTAAGTGCTCCTGACCTACGCCAATTTTGACTCTACCCCACTGTTCTTTGCTCTCGCTGTCTAATGCCACCCTAAGTGATGGCAATGACACCTTCCAACTTGTTTTACATTTTGGTAGTTGCTCTGTCTTGGAAAGAGCAAGCTCTTGTTTTGAAACTCTTTAAATGGTTATTCTRAGTCCAAATGAATACACATTTTTTCTCTTGTTYTGTTGTTTATTACAACAAATTTGTTTTCTCTAGACTACCTATTTTGTATGGGCTTCCTGTTTTATTCTTGACTTCTTTGGGTTTACCAAAAAAAAATCTACAGGGTAAAATGAAGAGAAATTGACTGAAATTTCATCATATTAAGCAGCATGAAGAGAAATAAGCCATAATAATCTGCGCAGAACTACTCTCAATTTTTCTCTTCTCAGTAAAGGGAATTGAAAACATAATGCATGTCTCTGTAGTTGGAATCCCAATGATGATTCTATGAAACATGGAAACTAGACAGGTTTCCCAAACACTCTCTGGTAGCTAGGATGAGGTAGTATGTATTTTCCTGTTGTTGGGTAAAGTCACCCACGCAGTCTTTAGATGATGGCTGTATGTGAGCACTGATATGAGTTATCTTACTCTGAGCATGGCAGAGCTCATCACCTTCACTCAACTAAGTGTCAGTGTTTCTCAGTAAGAGAAACAAATCAGGATTTTTGCAGCTGGAGGTCACATTCCAATTGGATTTAGGTACCTAAGACTTAAGCAGGTTTTAAGCGTTTTGGGAGGCAGGGGCATCACAGCAGGAATTTTGGGGATTTTTCAAGTGGTACCTAATCTATTTTATTTTAAATTTCCTCAGTTGCCTGCAGTTATGTTGCTAGGCAGACTCATAGCCCGATGAGTCTTAGCAATGCAGAACAACTTGGCATCTAAGCTAGGTGGGAATCTAGRACAAGGTTTCCAAATGGCCTGAGTTTTCTAGAAGTTCAGAGCCCAACACTCAGAGGACAATAGCTCCTGAGAACAGTGCAAAAGAGCCTCCTTTCTTTCAAACATTGTGGCTAAATTTCTTTGCCCACCCTACAAACCTAGACATGAATGCCCTTACCCAGAATGTGGCAAATGCAGATTCAGTTGCATCACCATTTGAAAGAAAATTCAAATTTATTTTTCTCACCCATCCCAGGAAAAGGCTGTAGCTTCTCTTGTTTTGAAAGGTGCTCTCAGTTCCTCTTGTGATGCAAAAAAGAAAGCAAGGTTCAATAGCTGCTATGTAATGCTTGCTAATTATTACATTAATAGAATTAGCTTTGAGATGTTTTTAGAGAAACGCTTCTCTAAGAATGTTTCTTTATCTCATATTGAATAATTATTGGATAGGAAAATAGTTCTGTAGCCTTGGAGCAGAAACTGGAATTCAAGTCCCACTTATCCCAGGTGAGCATCTGCCCAGCAGGATATGCAGCCATGCTTGCACGGTTTTTGCCCGAGAGCCTGGAGGGATGTTTTGTGGATAGGGCAGGGAGGTGTTGCTTAAATCTCTTTAAGCGGAGGAAAGAACTGAAGTTTGGTCTCTTGCTGAAGTGTTCTATCCAATAGGTTATTGTGCAAAACATTGGTGATGAGGTCTCTGTACACCAAATTTTTAAAGATCAGAATGATCCGTAGTTAGTTTCTGAAAGAAAAGAAGGGCTTTTGGAGAGACTTCAGGACTCTTAACCTCAAGGAAGATGGAGTGCTCTGCAGCACAAAGAAAGCAGCTTCAGCAGCAGGTGAGAGGAGGTTGCTGACACCCCATTGTTGCTTRTGTTTCATGTTCACTAGCTCCAGACCTGTGTCCCCTCAAGTGCTGGGGGTATTGGGATCCATTCCTGGGATTCTAACTCAAACTGCACATTAGAGGCCTAGCTGTGGACAAGTTGCCTTCTATTTCAGCACCTAAAATTCAGCCACTGCAGGCTTTGACATCAGTTTCTTGTGTTGTCAGAACTTTTCAACCACAAAGTTACCTGGTTTAATGAATCTTGATTGCACAGGACTAGAGTTCAGATATGGAGCTGTTGATATCTATCTCATTGGGTTAGGATTAATGAATTTCTTTATCCTGGCAACACATTTGAGAAGAGGTCCAGCTCCTTATTACTTTTATTTGTAGACAATGCAAGTTGTAACAATGGGTTAGGTATGAGGCRTATCCCTTTACTCTTTCTGTGTGGGTACTGCTGAAGTGAACCCTGAAACATGCGTTCATCTTCTTTACTTCTCCTAGGCCTCCCCAGTGTGGCCCTGGCACAGCACATGGTAGGAACCTAGGCTGGAGTTGGATAAATAAATGTGTCATAGTCCAAGATTGAGGAAAAAAATATGGCACAGGTTCATTAGCTTAATAAAATATTTCTAGCCAAAGCTCTTTCATGTGGATCAAGGACCTTCGGATGAGCAATGATCCTTCACTCACAACACTTTGGCAAATGCTGAGCAGAGCTACTCAGACAAAAGGCAATGAGGTGAACTGCTGTTCAGGAAAAAAATATTTTGCCTCAAGAAGATACTTGTCTTAAGAAGGTAAAGCTTTCTGAGTTGGGCAGACTGACCAGGTTCAAGGGCTGTATCCTTTGGTTGAAATGTTATCCAGGCAGCTAAAATGCTCCTAGGATATCTGTTTCTCTATGGCCTTAATTTTGACTTCCTTGTCATTCTTCTTCCCCACCAATTTCTCCCTCCTTTCACTTTCTTCCTTTTCTCGCATACCTTCCTGGTTGCAAGTACTAAATTAACCTTTATTTTTGCTTTCCCTGCCATCCTATCTGCCAAACAGTGGCCCTGATCAGCTGTGCATGTTCCTACTTTCTGCCCTGAGCCTACCCTATGCCTGCCTCATGTCAGCACTCACTTGGGCCACGTGTATCCTCATATCCTTGCTCCATTGCCCCTCAGCCTTGGGACCTGGCAATGCTTTGGGGGTCAGAGATTCATTTTCAGAGATGATACTGCTAGTGGAGGATGAAGGCAAAGCAGAGGGAGGAGAAGCTGCTGTGCTGGCAGCAGCCAGGAATGGGAGAGGAATAAGGGTGGCTAAGATGGGCAGGCATCTTGACGATGGGAATACTCTCAAAAGGAAGGGGGGCCTTGTCTGGTGTTTAATGACTTTACAAGAGTTACAATTATGCCAAAAAAAAAGGAAAAAAGTTTCAAATTGCAAAAAATGCAGTAAATGTTAAATCTTCCTCCAGGAGAAAAAGTGGAAGGGGATCACTCTACTATGGTCTGTGTTGGAGACCAAAAGCATGAGCAGCTGTCTGTGCTTCTCACCTGAGCACTGAGCTCCTGTGTGATTTTGAAGGCAGGTTATTAGTTTTAGTATAGTTTTAAGTTTGCTTCTATTTAATTGCTCTTACAAATGCGCATGTTATATCTAGTATGGGAAAACCAGGACTAGTCAATAAAAGCTGAGCTGCAAAAGCCGAACTGCCTAATAAAGGTAAAGTGAAGTTTTTTATAATCATGCATTTTATAATCATTATGATGAATTGTGATTGTTTTCCCGGCAAGAGATGACAGTATCTTAAAGCTGCACCTGCAGCAAGGCTGTATTTTTCTGCATAGCTCTGATGGAAAATGTGAATCATGGATTATTACAGATTTTTTTTCTTGGTATGTCATGGATTTTCCATTATTTATTACAATTCCTTTAGGACATCACTAGGGTCTTGAATATTAAGTGTGTTCATATGCTCYGAGATACCTTAATGTAGTGTATATACAGTTTATGGAAGAGAAGATAAATGTTTGTGATGAATGAACTCTGCAGCCTAGAAATTGGAGGGAGAGAAATTCTTACAGTTAGATCTTGTAGTCTGGGTTATATCTTAATCACAATCACACCAGTATAAATCCAGAGCAACTCCATAAGGAGTCCTATAGCATCCTGACCACACTGCAGCTGAATTAAACACAGCTCATGCCTAGCATGCTCCAAGCTACCCTTTGGTGGAAATATCTTCTGGTGGAGGTATACAAGTCTGGACAAGCTCATAGCCTGGATCATTACATCCTAATTGTGTTTTTTGTTGCTGTTTTCTGAAGCCCTTCCTGGAAACCAAAGAACTATTATACAAAGCTATCACACTACCCTAGAAAATATGGTCTTAAGAGAAAAATGCAACTAGTGAAGGTCTTACAGAAATGAGAGTCTATAATTAAGAAATGTCACTAATCAGGTTGCCAGGTCTGTCTAGATAGTGCTGAAGTGACACTTGAGGGAAAATGAATACAGTATTGCTGAAGACATTGTATGAACTAGACCATAGAGCATTTCATAGGTTGTGTTTTCCCCTTTGTGAGCATATAGTCAGGGAAGAATRTACTACATAGGAAAATTAGTGAGCCTAACACATTTAACATTATGGCTGTCCCTGGCATGCTTTCCACTGCTAGTTTAAAATTACGTTCCGTGGGCTTACAGTACTTTCTTTGATTTGTTGCCAATATTTACTAAAGCTAATTGAAGAGCTCGTGCTACAGTAGGATAGGAAGAGTGATAAATTGCAAAAATGCAATAGGTATTAAAACTAACTTAGCATAATTTTTCATCAGAAATCTGCAGAACTTATTCTCGTAGCTGATGACTTTACAGAGTAAAAATAAAAAAAAGAAAGAGATAACTCCATCAGAAGCTGGAGGAGTGAGGCAGGTTCAAATACCTGCAGAGCTTGAGAATTCAGCAACACATTTTCACAGAATCACAATTCATTAGTGTTCAAAACAAAAGCTTTAAATCCTAGAAAAATGTTACCAAATATTCTATTCAAATATAAGAACTGAGAGGCTAAAGTTTTCCTACAAAAAGTACCTGCAGCCCCAGGGTTGACCTTTGGGTAGAATTTGGCCTATTATAGTTCTTTTAGCTTATTTTATTGTTACCAAATTTTTGTTGCTCTAGCTTTTTCTGTGCATATGTGGAGAGAACTGTTGCAGAAACTGTATTTAGATCTCTGAGGCACAAAATAGAGATATGGACGAAAGCTAAAAGCCTGAACTAACACACACTAATTTTGCTGGAAGTCACATTTAAGCTTACACAGAAGTTTTGCATTTTCTCAGTCTCTTTAAATGCAAAAAGGAGATTATACATTATATATTATTATATGATACTATGAAAATCTCAATAATTTCAAACATATCAAATGCAGTGGGGTGTATTCTATCTCTGGAATTATACTTGCAGGAATATACTGTGTATTTCTGCAATTATATTGGAGTATAGCTGATTTATGCTTGTGGGCACCATTGGAAATCTGAAGATATACATGTTATTTAGTTTACATTAAACCCAGGTGACTATTGCACAAATGAATTTAGAAATATTTGTTTCAATTAAAGAAGGAGCTCAGTGAGGTGCAGAACRAATGAAACCTGGTAAACTATTGCTTTGGAGGTGGAATCTTAGATGTTTGATGTGTGATTTTCTCTAAGAGCTGTTTTTTTTTTCTTTTTGCAGTGAAGCATTCATAATATTGCTCGTCTGTTTGAATTCTTTTCAGATTCAAAAGCAGGGTTGCAGCATTATAGACGAGTGCAGAATGTCACTATGTATGTCTTATTTCGTTGGAAAACCAGGCTAAAAAAGTCCCACTCCAATTAGATGGTATTCACAGACCTTTTACTGATTTCTGTTACTGCGTGGCTGCCTAATTACTCATATTCAAGGGCTATTAATGGAAAATAGGCCTTATCGCAGATACTTACTATATATTTGTACAAAAGTTTGTGAGGTGTGTGTTGTGAATGGAGGACAATGGAAGGAGAAATGGGCTCTCTGAAATCTCTTTGCATTTGCTCCTCTGCATAGATGTTCCACTGAGGAAAGAATCAGGTAGTGTTGTCACCAGGTGGGGTGGGTAAAACCAAATACAGCCCTTGAATAGTAAATAATGTGAAACAAATAGCAAAAGAAAGAACTGAAGTGAATCACTTGAGAACAATCTAAACAGCTGAAATATGTTCACTGACACAGTTATTTGAACAATTGTGAATAACAACCAAATGAATTAAAGTCAAAGTTTGTCCATAATAATTCACAAAGAGAACAAAAGGCTTAATCCACTAAATAAAACATTTGCTATGAAAAGCTTGTCCAGCTCAAGTTCATATATTGTAAAAGGAGGTTGGYTTTTAAGATATGCTTTATTCATGAACTCAGTTAAAGATATAGAAATGCTGYCTGAAGAAGCTATGGACTATGAGATCTAAGAGTGGTCAGTAGGTGAAATTAAGGTATTTTTACAATTTTGTATGACTTTAGGGTATCAAGAAGAGAATGCAACCAGTGGAACTCAGGGGAGGAGGCAGGTAAAGGAAAGACAACATAAAACTGAGTACTATTATGACTTTTTAAACTGGAAAGGAGAATTGCTACAGACAATCTCTCCCTTACACCGTTATGCACTGGCTTCCACTGTTTTCCCTTGTAAGCCTTCTGTGTCAACAGACATATATCAGATGTTTATTTAAATTGGCCCTGGTACCTTTTGAGACCTCAACTGATTCAGGCCTCTGAAGTTCCTTAAAGCAAACCCCTGCTTCTGCAGAATGCTGGCTTATTGCTCTTGCCATAGACAAATGCAAGTTGCTTTACTGTGATAACTTCCTCAAGGTTATATTGACCGTAACTAGTGAGTCAAGTAGATCAGATCCTGGTGTGGAGGGAACGCTTTGTGAAGGGAGATAATTAAAATCTTCTCTCAGACCTTCTGGAAGACCACAAAGAAGAATGCTTACATGAAAAAAAAAAAAAAAAAAAAAAAGGTAACAATGTGCATTTGGAAGGAGTGTTCACCACAGTGTGTTACCTTTGGATGGGTGCAGGAAGACTAGCAGGGTGTTAGGGTCACTGCAGCTTGCATCCAAGTCCCAGCCAATGAATTACAATGCATCCTCTGCAGAACAGGACTTCATATTTTTCAGTTCTTTCACACACAGAAGCTTTATGAATTTCAGAATATAACTGGGAAGGGGTCACAAGTGTGTCCTGAAAATTACAGTCCTTTGAAGTGAAACATTAATTTATGGTCATATAAGTTTTATACATCTTTATAAATCTTTAGCCACATCTTCTGTGGAGCCATCCCTGCACAGTACTGATCCCAGGTGCTTAGGCAGGTTAGTAATTGTACATAGCGAAAGGCAGTTGCTCACTTGCAACAGCTGGAATGAATTTTCCTGAAGACAGAGATAGGTGCTTCTGTCTTATGTGGGAACTCTCAGGAGAAAGGACTCCATGGAAGAAGTGTCTCTGAGGATTTCTTTTATAAATTTCTCCTCAGATCTCTTCCATGTTCTTAGTCATTCAGGGTCTCCTGAGTTCTTTTCAGTGCCATCACTAGGAGTGCTATGGGGAATTCAGTACCCAGGGTTTCACTCACAACAGGATACATGAGTTAGTGGAAGAAGTCTTATTTTTTGGTTATAAGAGGGGTTTGTATCTTCTTTTTTTCACTTGATTCTGTGAGTAACTTGACTTCTCCAGTACCCAGCATTCCAGCATTGACTTCTCCAGTTCTCTCCCCATAGTGTCCAAATTGATCTGCTCTTATTTTACTATACATATGGAGCTTTGAGTAATACTAAAGGCTAACAAGAACATAGATAAGCACAGGTTCATGGAATAATGTATCCTGCCTCACTGCAGATACTAGATTACCTCCTCTGCCCCCCTGCATCCAAGGTGCTCACAGAAATTGACTTCAAGGCTCTGAGACCCAGCCAAATCTGGGGAGGAAACAGGTTGATTAAATGAAAAATAAAAACCTAAAACCCCCAAAACATTCCTCCCCAAAATCCAAAGCAAAACACAAATTCAGTAACACTACAACTCTTTTGTGACCTTTCACAGGTGGGAGTTGAGGAATTAAGGAAACTTTAGAAAACTGAGGTCATGTCTGCTCTGCCTAGACATTAAGATCCTATGATGCTTTAATAGTATGAAAGGATTTACCCCAGTGTCCTGACCAAAATGTAACCTTTCCTCCAGTGTGGAGGAACATACTGTGGCTCGGATTAGAGCTCTTCTTCATCCTTGGAGTGTCTACATTTAAATGGTATAGTTTGTGCAAGGGGTTTTGCACGCAAAGACAAGACTCCTGGGTTTGTATAGGATGTGAACAGGCTTATGGCCATACTTTGTGCAGTGCTTTTTTTTTTTTTTTTAAGATGATCTTCATTTTTTTTTTTAATATAAAGGGATGGCTGTAGTACAAGTACCAACATGCAATACTTGTTGGGCTTTTTCGGGCAAACATTTATGTATATGTGTAGTTTTACACATGTACAATCCTGACTTTATTGGAATTGTTTGTAGTGAAATTCGAGGTTGGAAAATCATTTACGTGAGAAAAAGAATTTGCAAGTATACAGTTAAGTTTGCAAGAATATTTTCAGAGCATAGCTTTGATTTATCATTAGTGTTTACCAATTTCTGTTTTAATTGGTCAGAATTTGTCTCCCTTATTTCCTAATTAAAAAACCCCCACTATTTTATTTTATCTTTTAAAGTACTTTGACTCCATGGATGAAAATATCTTGGACTTCTATGCTAACTTATGCCAGAGAACAATTTTTGTTACACTATAGCATAGACTTTAAATAGTTGCTGTTTCAACAGAAAAATAAAAACCATCCACTTAATGTGTAATTAATAGTTTGGCATTTCCCTAAGGCTTTACTCAGGACCCTTTCTGTTTCTGTTTTGTATTACGGAACTCCCTTGCTAAATATTTCCAGATCATATAGATTTAGATAAGACATGTTCCAGAACTTATAACATTTTTTATTTTGACTTTTACAGTATTTATTAGTGTAATGAAAATAATACTTTGACAAGTCCCCAAATAAATGGTAATATTCACCCCTGGATAGTTATGTGAAGTATTCAGTGGCTGTAGTCCATGGTTATTTAACAGTGCTTGCATTAGGGACATAAAAAGAATGACAAATATTTTGGTGCAGATTCCCTAAAAACTGATGACTTTCCCTTTTGACCAGGGTCCTGAATCTGTTGTTTGAGTAACATAGGAAGATGTTATCAGGCCTAAGAAGTTGCATGAAAGTCCCAGGAGCACTGCTGTGGGTACAGGAGACTGTAGGATTGGGACCTACTAAAGTGATCCTTTTGTGGGCCTGTGGGGCATTCTGTGGGACTACTTTTGCCTGGCTTCTATGCATAATAACAATGTGTATGAAAAATAATTTGATGAAAAAACCTGTAACTTAGAAATGGGATTCTTGGGAAAATATAGATTCACGGATGTTAAAAAGCCAACTATATAAATTAATATGAACTCCTACTTTCCTAGAGATAATGATTTTTACCCATGTTCACCAACTGGTATGAACATGTTAAGGCTACTGCTATTCTTCATACTATAAAGATACACCGTACTTCTGAAGAGGGTAGAAAGACCCATTCCCGCTTAACATATTGTGTGATTAATGCCCAGGTCTATAAAACCTTCAGAGCAGTGTTTGTCATCTTTCTCAAGCTCCTAACACACTTTTAAGACTACTCAAAATCTAAAGAGCCTTTTCAGTCCAGGCTGGTGCTTTAGACTTGTGTGGATAATGAAAGGACTTTGTAGAGCATGTTGACTTGTTGGCCAGAATGAGCACATTTTCTCCTTTCCAGGGCAGATCTCGTCTTGGCTCCCTGGCCCTGTTTTCAGATCACAATTCTTTTCCTGGTGGATGCAAGTCAAGTGGTCTTTAGCTCCACTCCCCTTGACAACCCCACAGGCTTACAAGTTAATTTTAAAAATGAGAAATGCCAGTTTAAAAGTAGGAGTAATTTCCATTTGGAAATACTGAAATGCARTGCTTTATGATTGCCTAAATGAAATGTTTCTTTTTCTAAATGAAAAGTTTCAACAACAACAAAAAAAGAATTCCCCTATTTTTATCCCAGCCAAAACTGTTTTTCCAAACTTGACTCAAACTCATTTTTGAGTTTTGAGAATTTAATACTTCTTCCAAAAGTTGTTTAATGCATTTATTATCTGTCAAAAAAAAAAAAAAAAAAGACTGATTTGCACTAGGTTTACTATATGATATTTTCACCTCTGCAAGGCAGAGGGGCATGAGGGCATTTTCCTGACGAAAACACTTGAGGTATTTTAAGTGATTTTTGAGTATTTTTCTCCTCTTTGATTCTTCCAGGATAGACCACATTGAATGTATATTTAAATTTTCATTTACATGGAGCATAATTTAACCCTACCTGCCCACTCATTCATTAAGATACTTACAGGGTTGAGTAAGTTGTATCTTAGGTAACTGGGCTGTATGCTATGGTTTATCTTATGAGAAGCTTCATAATTGGAAGAAATTCTCTCCTGCATAACTTTTCCCAGTCTGAATACTGTATTTCTGTGTGTACCTAAAGGATATATATTTGACTACACAGACATATGGAGAAGTTTGAGATTCATTTGATATTAATTCTGAGCACACATTATTTCTTTCTTCAGTATGTGTAAAAGAGATCAGTTCCTTGTTCAATATCACTGCACAAAGATTGTCTGACACTATTTAGGAATSATCATGGGATCTATGAACTTGGAAATCCCATGTCTTTCCTCTACATTTTTCCTGTAAGATTCCAGAACTTAAGGTGCTATCCACACATTACTGCAACATTTGTGAACAAATTATTTTTAAAACGGTTATACAGAATTGTGTCTTTTTGCAAAGGCCATGTACCTTGCAGAGTAACTGAGTGTGAAATCAATGAATCTGAAAAGAAATTAGCCAGCCATCATGTCTACCATTCACCACCATATAGGTACAATATTGCTTTATCATCTCTTTGCTGTACTGATTCTTTTACTACCACTATCATCATGTGATGAGTCAGTGATGATGCATAAAGTTCATTTCTTGATGATTAATAAGCTAATTGGTGGTAGGTCATGCTTATCTATCTATGAAATGTATGAAAAATTATTGATATTTTTGAATAGGTGAGGGTCTTCTTGGAAACAAAAATAAAATCTTTATGATTTAATATGATTAAAATAATTTAAAGATTAARATATAGTTAAACAATAAGATTAAAAGCTTAATGCCTGGGTCTGCCAGTAGAGTTAATATGTTATCAAGTTTCCTCCAAAACAGTTTCATCATTCTTTCTGACACGTTAAAAATGCTATTGGCAAGTCTGCACAAGTTTTGTCTTCCTTGTTTTGTTCTGGCAACTGCATTCTTCCAGAGGGATTACAGTGGAATTTGGGGCTCTTCTGTGGGAAGGTGAAATGGAAAATCACTGGACAGGGAATGAAAGGGCAAAAGGGGGACAGAAAAATAGCAATGGAGGATTGAGAGGAAAAAGAATGGCAGATATTGTATCCCTGTTGATCAGGAAAATMAAGTTTCCTTCCAAGCAATCAAGCTACCATTTTACTGGATTTTCCAAAACTCTTATCGTTACTACTATTATCTCTAGCCTATTGAAATGGGTGAGATAACACCCATGACTTGAGAGGAATAGTTTCAAGTGAGCCTAAGTACAGCTGCAAAATCTACCCTTTGTAGGCTTTTAAGGTTACACATTCATTTTGAACTGGTCACATGCAGAAAGTTGGAGCACACTCTTTAGCTTTCAATAGGAAAAAGTTAAAAAAAAAAAAAAAAAGCCCAAATGCTTTTCTTTATCTGTTACATAGCTTTGAATTTTCAAGTCCCTTTCCTACATTTCTAGATCTTTCATGGTTTTGTGGTGCCTGGAGCAGGAAATATTCATATCCGAGCCAGAGCCAAAGATACATTGCAGCTTCTGCTTCCCCAAGGTTTTTATGGCTTTGGAGGAAGCAGCATTTGTGTGTGGGGGCAACTTGTCCCTGCTGGGCTGGTTGCAACTAGGTTTTGCTTGCTTGGGTTTATCTATGTGGAAGCCTCTAGATGTAACATCCTGTTGATGGAAGGATTTGTAACTCCTAACTTGCCAGAGTTACACTGAAAGGAGGTCTTCACTGTTCATTTTGGGTAAGAGCAGGGAAAACAGAGGCAACCAGAAAAAAGGCTTCTCATCCAGAAAACACGGAAAGGAAAAATTATATTATTATAGGGAAAAGCTTCTTTACTGTAAGGGTACCAGAACACTGGAACAAGTTGCCCAGAGAGATTGTGGATTCTGCATCCTTGGAGCCCTTCAAAAGCCATCTGGACACAGTCCTAGGCAATGTGCTGTATGTGACTCTGCTTGAGCAGGACGGTTGGACTAAATGCTCTCCAGAGGTCCCTTTGAACCTCAACCATTCTGTGAAACAAATAGACCTGGAACAACACAACCTGGGGCAGGTGCTGTACAAGTCTAGCAAGCCAGGGTTGCTTCAATTGCAGTTTTCCTGGCAGTCTGGAGTTCTTTTTTCACAGCATTTTCACAGGCTTTGTCCTAAGCCCATTGACCTTGGCTTTGGAGAATACCTGAGGACAGGAGAGGGCAAGGAGATACTAGGAACCAAGAAATTCTAATCCAGTTTGTTTTGGCTCACATCTTGTGTTTCTGCCTCTTTCATTTATTCATATTGGAGAAGTGTTCAAGAGAACTGCAATACTCTGTGGCGCAGACAATCAAATGAGTTGAAATCGGTCTTTTCAAAGAGGGGACCCATGCATGTTCAAATGACATAACATTTGAACAGCCCATAACATGTGCTGTATAAGACCAGTTCAGCAGAGAGATTAAAATAGATTTGGAGGCAACCTTAATGTAAGAACATTTGCAGAATAATGTATGAGATAAAACATGAGCAAGCGATCAGGGTGATTGCCTCCCCTCCAGGTTTTGTTTAAAAAGCTTCTTTCTGTGGTCCTTGCTCTAGATTTACTGGCACTGTCAGGTTTTTGGCAAGCCATCCTTTTTGCAAGTGGGCTTGAGAAAGAACACATTGCAATAAAATTCTGAAAACACTTAACAAACAGGTGCATGGTTTACCCTCATGGCACTTTCCCTGGCATCCTAAAGCTTGACAGAAATCTTCGAGGAAAAAAAAAGTGACGTCTGAGCATGGAAAAGGCCAGCAATGTGTCACAGAACCACGTGAGAAGCTCCAGGGGAGAAAACAGAGCATTTTGCTGAATGCTTAGCTACTGTTTCCCAAGTAAAAATACAATGGGTTCTATGCTGATCACAGTTACGCTGTTATAAATCTACTGATTTCTTCTGCGTTACCTTGGATTTACAGCATTGTAATCAACCTTACAGACTTTCTGGGTCTGCTGGTGCCAATGAATTGTATTTTCTCAATGAGGCACACTCAGGAGACTTCTCTCTGTGTGTCATCCACTAAGTGGTCTATCTTCCGAAGATAAAGCCGCATCATGTCCCATTCCTGCTTACTTTAATGGCTACCTCTTATATAGTCAAGGTTAGGAAAAAAATTGGTTATAACTGGAGTGCTATTGTGTTGTGCAACCTTCTATTTTAATTTTGAAGTTACCAGGCTCATTCCTGGAGTTTTCACTCAGCCGTTTGACAAATCTATTGGCGTCAGTGTGAGGCGTATGTGTATCAGAGCTCAGTAGCGAACTTGTAGGACTGGAAGGGGTTACAAGGTGTCCAACTACCCCATACTGCAGCAGGATCCCAGGACAGCTGTATATGTCTAGTCTGTTCTTAAAAATCTGCACTGTCTTCCCCAATACCTTGAAGCTCTCATCCACTACTCACTCTGACCACTTCACAGACTGATCAAAACTCTTTCCTTGCATCTGACTGAAATCTTCATTGCAGATGAAGCAGATGCTTTTTCATCCTTCCCTCTGTGGCCACAGAGAACAGTTCATCATCTCTGTCTCCAACACCTTTTTTCACACTGGAAAGTTGTTATAATGTGTCCCTTTAGTCTTCTCTTTTCTAGACTAAACAAACCCAATTCCTTCAGATTTTCCCTCATAGGTCATGTTTTCTAAACCTCTTAACATTCTTGTCTTTTTCTGTGTAAAAAGGAAGACAGTTGTGCTGGGAAAATTATTCCCTAGCATTCGGCCATAGTGGGTCCCTGCTGTGAGAAGCTTCCTTCCTTCCTAGAGAAATAGCGTTACTGACTTTTGAAAGACATTACTGATTGTCAGGCTCTGTGACCACTGTCTGATGTGGAAAATGACAGTAGGAGGGAAGCATTAGTGAGTATGAGTAACGTGTGCTAAGTCATACAGATGACAGATTGGTTGAGAAGCCCATACATTTCATAGTTTCCAAGAAGTCTATCTTTGGGAATCCCTCCTTAAAGAGGGAAGTTAGGTGGTACCATTCTTGGGAGGCCCTGGAGATGGGACACAATGGAGGGATGGGACATCAGAGCTGATAATCTGGACTAGGAATTGATGTTTGCATTGCTGGGTGGAAAGCTTTCTTTTCAGTGGAGTAATAATGGGAGGAATCAAACTTTTTCTCCCTCTCTTCATACCACTGGTATTTCTGGAGGAAGAACTATCAGTCTTTACCCAAGAGTCCAGAATTATCTTGGCTGTGCTCTAGCCTGAACATACACGAGTTGTTCTATGTCCTACTGATTTTTGTACCTGAAGCTTGAACTCTTCTTCCCTCTGTTACCCATTTTAATGAAGTAAACAGAACAAACAAGGATGATGAAAAACCTCTGGAAGCCCAGGATTTATTTTGCTGTAAAGCAACAGATCCCAGCCCTAGCACACATGGCTTGTCAAAATAACATGGGAGGCTATATTAGCAATTTCACATTTGTTTTCCACTGGAGTGGAAAGACTGAAAAGTGTCTCCAAATATCCCCACATCCATTATCATGTTTATTCAGCATCGTCATCACTTATCACCCCCAGTTTCACACATCACATTTTCCCTCATTTCTGAGTCTGGCATTGCTGACTGGCTGCAACCTATTGATTCTGGCCTGCAGTGAGTATTTTTGTGACAATTGCACGGCATTGCTGCTAACGAGTAACATTCACCACAGTCTTAAATGCTGATGGGAATACAAATCCATACAGATTCATCCCTACAAATCTAGGTTTACCTCTTAATTAGCCCAATTAATTTCTGCTGGGCTTAGGTCCTGTTTACACTGGCCAAGACAAAGGACTTCATCTCTGCTAGAGGACAGAGTTAAGCCTACTTCCAGCTGAGACAACTTATGAAATGTTTTCACAAACCTGTGTGGATAGCACCAAACTGTGTCAGAGCCACATTTACAAACTGTGTGCTCATTCAGGGACTAGAGACCCAGTTCAGCAAAGATTGGAAAAGTCACTTGTGTCATAGTTTACGGTGTTAGAGCACTAGACAAACATTAGCTAGCAGAGTGCAGCTACAAACCAGCCAAAGCCTGTAGGAATCCATGTTGGCTGGAAATAAGGAAAGCACAGATACTGTGTCTGCGGTGCCTCTGGGCCCCAGTGGGAGAATATGGTGAGAGGAGAGACTTGTGGCATTGGTCAGGAGTGAGCTGGGAAGGAGCTGTTGGGAAAGTACAGTCATTTTTCCAACAGGTAGCTTAGAAGGAGACATCCTTTGACCCTGAAGGGATGATTGCATTTCATTACCTTCCACATGCTAATGCAGTAGAGAATTTGCCCTGGGGTCCTTCAAAGCTATAGGTATGTACTAGAGTGCCACCAAAGAGAAGACCCTTCTGGTTACATGTGCAGATTGGSAGCCTGGATCTCCAGGTCCTGAACTGTTGTTGACCCTTTGAGCAGCCTGGAAGAAAGTCACAGGCTTTCCAGACCAGGCTGTTCCTTCAAAGTGATAGTTGTATCTTCTATTTTCTGTGTTTGTATGATAAGGACAGTCATACCTATGTAATATTAGGGATAACAGGGTTCCCTAAAATTTGCAGAGATCTTTTTAATCTTCAGTCATTACCTGATTATCTCCACCAATTTCGTGGTCATTTGCAGAATRTTTGCTTTTCCATTTTATATTTTTGCACAGTGGAGCTGCATATTGTCTGGCTGCAGTTTAATACAGCTAACTGAACAATATTGTCCATGTTCACGTAAAAGAGGGGCCAAATCAAGAGCTAATAGCAGTTCTGCCACAAGCTGAAACATCACATCCTTAATTTTGTAACATTAAAGTGCAACTTGCTAAAAAAATACTTTTTTCCCTCCACTGGTAGAGTTAGAACACAGCTTGCCTTGTGTCTAGTGGCAGCAGGAAGGATGGCTTTTTGGATGAATATTTAAAATAAAAACCAGTTGCTCATGATAGCAAGGCACTTCAGCTTTCTGCCATGAAGAATAGCTTCCAGCATCAAGAAAAATGCAAAGTCTGTGTTCTGTGACAGACTTTACCGATCACTGATGCAGGATGCTATGGTCTATCAGTTGTTAGCACAGACCTTCAACAAATCACATAACTCTTTCAACCTTTCTACTTTAACTGTGCAAATGAAAAAGTAGCTGTAAATCTTGTTGACAATTACTTCTATATCTGTTGGCAGGCAGTCAACTTCAGCCTGAACAACATGGGAACAATATGTGCAGCACAGCCAATGCCCATTAATTGTCTCTTTAGTGTTTCCTGCAACTTGTAGAACACATTTCTCCCAGGTGATCTGCTCCTATAAACATTAGTACAAGCTTGTCTGGCACTGAATGCCATAATTTATGAGCTAGATTCTGCTTTTCAGTAATATTTACAGTGTGCTCTGATGTAGAGCATAGTAAGTATTTTAAGTAAAGATGAAAATGTAGGAAATTTGCTTGTTTTGATTATCTCCAAGAAGCAGTTAAAAATTATTCTGATATTTTTGGAYTATCTCATCAGCTGATGCAAACCCAGAGCCCCTGTTCTTCCTCAGTCTGCATATGTTTGCTCTCCAGTGAATGAATGAGTGAAAGTGGCTTCCAGAGACTTCAGCCTCTGTGATGTGGGACAGCTCTGTGGATCGCTTCGTCTTCTTGACTCCCCAATGTACTGCTGTCCTGTTTTCTCACTGTCATTTTAGTTTCCCTCACTTCTCCAAGACCTCCTGATCATGCTGTATTTCAGGGAAGAGCGTTGTGACGGTGTGCAATAATAACTGCTGTGGCTGTGATGGATACTTTTCTAGTGGAAATGGCTGACCTTTCACTTTCTACTTCTGGACTAGTCTCTCAGTGTTGAGCGCTTTATAACACTTATTTAATGAGCAATCTCTCTCAGCTCTCCCAAAAACTTAATAGCAGAAGCTGTAGCGAGATCTCCTATCATCATCTTTTCTTGTTCCAAAGGCACTGCTGACCATGTATCAGTTCTTTATGTAGTGTTGTTACACCTAAATCTAGCTTATCCACAAGAGCAAATGTAAAGGAACAAATATTGCATGAGTTCTAGCTCTTTAATAGTTTTCATTCATTTTTATTGTACAACATAGCCCCTGGAAACCTGGTGAGTCTTGGAATATGTTGGGCTATTCCATCCTATTAAAGGAAGATTCAAGATACTGTTTAGATCTAGACTGGAGCTGAATTAAGTCTTCATTATGATTTTAAGTATCACTTAAATCTCAGGCTCTCAGGTCTGCAGTTTTGGAATGAGACTTGTCTGTTGYCTTTCAGCAGAATCAGAAGTAAATCTCATTTTGCCATTGAAGAAACAAGCTACGTTTGAGATCCACATAGTGGCATAGTTCCCCTATTAAGGAATCTCCTCTTTTCTGGTAAAGCTCTTCCTAGCCCTTTAGCTACCTTCTGCTACTCTTTTATCAGCCTACTCATTTCCAGTGATCTGAAACAAAAGAAATGTGTATTCTCCTTTTATGTTTCTGACCTGGYTGAGGCTTGTCACAGAGGACATTTATTTGCCACTGAGCACAAAAACTGTGAAGGATTTGGTACTGGAGGTATATCTGGACTTTTTGTGCTGCTGGATATTTTCTCATCTAATCCTCTGGGCAATACTTTTGCTTATCTTTTCTTCAATTACATTCCAAAACAAATGTAAACACTTCATATGACCTTGACCTGAACTTAAACAATATTTTATGTCACTCCAGGTTAAAGATTGACTAACAAACCCATTGTGTCTTTGGCAAGAGATTAAGAAACTTGGATGAATAATTCATTCTTTACATTTAGCTTCAGATATCTGTTGGTTGAGTACTGACTACATGCTCAAATTGGGTAAGGGTCCCTGGTTACACAAGGGGGTTACACAAGCCTGGACTGGGGTCTGCACCTGTCATTCTGAAGATGCTACAGCATGTCTTGGTAGACTTTCCAAGTGGSAGATCCAAATCTGGGAGTTTTCCAAATGTGAAAATCCATCATGATCTGTGGTGAGATCCAAGGAACTGGTCTAGAGTAACTGGACGTTTTCCCTATGCTGATGTGAAGGATTAGATCTCCAGACAGCAGGATGATCTATCTACACGTGAGCCTCTCTCTCTATCAGCAGTAGGATTTTGTCCAGAAGTTGGAACTTCCTTGCTTTCCCAGAGAGATGTTTATCCAGTGTGCACTACATTGACCCTGTGGTGTCTTTGTTCAGCCAGGTGGATGCTGTGTGGATAAAAAGCAAGTCAGAGTTTGTTCAGCAGGATGGAGTGAGTGTAGTAAAGGGGCCCTGGGTCCTGCCATTGCCAGTGAGAATTACATGCTTGTGTCAAGGAGCAAAGATATGCTTTCGTGTCTCTATCAGATCTATCTAACRGAGAGATTCTTGCAACTGTTGGCAATAGCATTTAGAGATGACAAAGAGCACATATGCTCTTTACAGGTTAAAAATGTGCATCTGTAATAGTATGACTCTATGGTGCTTATAAACATCCTACAGAACCTAGCTCAAATTTATGATGCGTGCAACACAGTGTTAAGGCATCATTGAGCCACTACTATTTAAAAATTTGGCATCCTCTTTACTTGCCAGGCTGAAATGTTTTAAATTTATTTACACTTCACCATTTCCTCAGGGAACAGTTTTCCATAAACTAATGAGGCACTAGTGCAAAAGCTTCACTGTTATTCCTGGCAGAGACCATTTCGACTCAGAGGCATACTTCACTGGGTTTTTTTTCTCCAGTAGCCCAGTGCAAATAATAAATAGGAGGAAATACATCATGTTTTTAATACAGGGGCCAAGCTACAAGATTGGCAAAGGTAAAACAAAGCAATTGCAAATTGGAATCCATAATATCCCAATTCGTCCTCTCARTTTTTCTCATTTATCATTTTTGCCTGTTTCAAAATTGCACACGCAGTTTTTTTGAAGACCAACTCAAACCACCAGCAAGTAATGAGCATGAAGACTTGTAAAAGGGAAATAACTTGATCATTATTCCTGGTCATGTCCAAAGGACTGGTTTCCCATTCTTCTTTTCTTGGTTAACAGCATGCCACCCAGTGGATATTTCGCATCAGATTTGAGTTACAAAAAGTGTGGCTGCTGTTGAGGGATACAGGACTCTCTAGGTGAGAAGAAATAGATTGAATTCTCATATAGCTCCTGCTCTTTAAGGACCAATAGATGTGCATCATTTTAGTACTATGTTCACTTCCACTAAAATCAGTGGCAGCTGATTGTGATAGAAAATCTAAGCATATGCATTGATTTAAGTTCAGCTTCTAGAAGCTGAAAATCTGAGGCCTTCAGGGCTAAGGAAGAATCTGTAAAAGGACTGGCATTATAATGTAATTACCCAAGCATGAAATTGTGTCCAATTTGCAAATTAATGAATATCATTATATGTAAAAATACGTAGAATAGTAAGCAAAACCTTGTCTTATATAACCATTTCTGTATACACTTGAATTAGTCACACCTTTACATCAAAGCTCATGGAAATATAAAAAATTTACTGACCATCAAAAAATAGTTATTATGAGAGAGCTCATGATTGATTGCTAGAATATTAAGAATACTTTACATTAGCATATTAATCKGAAAAATGTCAAAACAAATATCTGTGATTAATCTCAAAGCATCATCAGTCTCTTCCTAAATATTATATGAAAACATGCACATATGCACATCRTGCTGCACATGCCTGCAGGAGGATGGGCATGTTGTCTTCTTTAGGAATTGAAAGTTGGCTGCCTGCTTAAAGGTCTCCTCTGGGGCCATGAGGAAGAGATGAGGGCAACTCAYGCTCTAAAAATGGGCTCCTGTCTCAACTCTCCTCTTAGGGAGGAGGGGGTATCTCTCTCTACCTACTGGCAGCTGAAGGGTGCAGAAAAGCTGGATTCTTCACCTGAATAGTGTGAATCCTCACTTTCCCTCCCAAGCTGTTTGACATCTGTGAAAATATTGGTAGATAGAAATGGTGTAATTTTCCTAAAGCCAAAAAGCAAATGTGCATAATCAGAACCCAAATGTCCTGATACCCAGGTCATGTACTTTAACCAGAAAACCACCCTTCTCCCTGAAGTCATCTTAAACACAGCAGAAGTAATGTACAATAATAGTGATGAAATAGAGCTATAAAGCAGGTAGGACTTATTTTGTTTTTTTCCCCATTCATTCCAGTTTTAGTTTCCTTAAGCAATACAGGGTATGTAGTCACTCTATCAGTAAGCGCTCCTGCCCTCATAACTGTAGAGCAATTGAATTTGAGGGAGGGTTAAAGGTTTCAAACATGGCAGGTTCCCGTATGTTTCAGAGATGGCCAAGAAGAAAACTACAGGAGTCCAAAGCTTCATTGGTTCCAGTTCCTACAGAAATGCTCCTCTGATCTTTCTGTCTCTCATGATTTAAGTACATTGGCATATTATTATGTGAGCATATGCTGATACCTTCTGTTAATAGCTGCTCATCTGCAGAGTTTACCTTAATGAAAACTACCCTGGAGATGAGAAAAGCATTAGCCAAATACAAAAATTATAAATGTTTAAATTTAAAAGTAACTGATGATATTTGAGGCTCAAAAGTATTAATTGGCAAGTGTAGGATTGGATTAGGTGCATTGCATTTCTTCTTGTGTCATTTGTATTGTGTTTGTGTGACATGACTCTTGCAGTAAATGTAAACCAGAGGAAGTTTTTTTGCACTGAGAATAACTAGTTGGATTGTTTGCAAGTATTGATGCTTCTGAATTGCACTTGAAATAATAGTGATCAGTATCATGTAATTCTGGTGAACTAAAACACATTATACAAAGAGCCCTGTTAAAAAAGGAGTTCAAATCTCTGACATATATCACTACATCTTCTCCTTGATCCACCCTTGTAGCCCAAGTTTAAATTTTCCATGTAAACTTTTTTCTTAAATCTTAGAAGGTGATGAAGTACCACATTTGTAGAGCAATTCAGACTTTCCATTTCTTTATTATGTGCACATGATGTAAACCACTTTTATGTAAAAAGTAAATAACAGCTTTTAGATATAAGCAGTCAGATTAGTTAATTTAAATATTATTATATGTTATAACTGCAGCCAGATTATTTGATAATGCCTGTCTCTGTCTACTCTCACAGAGCACGTGAATGTTTTCCTTTCATTTTATGATGCTGTATTGCATGGAAGTGTGCACGCACCGATGCATAGAAGCCATCAAGCCCGCTCTCTGTGACAGCAGCATTCTCATTCCTTAAGGGGAGCAGGAGGACAGACCCCCGAGGTGAGCACACTGTTAGCAAAGTTTGCTGCTAGTCAGAAGCTGAAATTTTTATGCTAAACATGCTGAACATGTCAGGTAACACATTGAGCCAAGGGTGCGTACAACAGCAGCCACCTTGCCTGTGGCCAGGTACCAAGGTGCGTAGTGCCGAGTTTTAGGAAGGCTGGAGGTCTAAGTTGCTGACATTTTTTTTTTAGCATCGCTGAGGTCAGAAGTGTGTTGCAGGGAGCATAGATGATGGGCAGAAGCAACAATGAAAGTCATGACAAGTCTCATTCTCACCGCTCCTACCTCTGGTGGTGCTGGCCCTGGTGAGCACAGCACCTGGGTTTCCTTTGCYTCTGCTCCAACTGAGACTTCATCTGCAGGTGGGCTGGGATGGCAGAGGGAAGAGGAAAGCCTCTTCCTCAGGGCTTTGACCCCAGCAGTGGCTTTACACCTGAGGGAAGGTGATATTCATCTGGCAACAAATTCCTGACTGGAGCCAAAGAAAAAACAAGTTTTGGTCATTTCTGTCTGGAGAGCATGGTCTTGTGCTGCTCCTGATCCAGGCTCTGCAGGCAGCTGCCAGCAAGGCTGCCCATTCCCGCTGCTGCCTGCTCAGACCCTGAGTTCCCACAGCCTTGCTTGCACTGCATGGAGGCATCTGGAAAACACAGAATCACAGAATGGGTAAGGTTGTAAGGGACCTCTGGAGATCATCTTGTCCAACCTCCCTGCTCAAGCAGGCTCACCTAGAGCATGTTAGGATTGCATCCGAGATGAGGAAGCTGGGGGCAGGAGGGAAAAGCGAGACCARTCCTTTCAGTCAGCCTCCTCCAGGATGCTCACAGTAAATACCTGCTAAAGCTGCCCCATGGGCAGATGTTTAGGGTGAAGTTACTAGGAGGTTGAATGAGATGGCTGGTACGCCCCATGCACTGCAGCACCCATTGGGCCTGGCTGTGCCCAGCTTTGCTCCAGGGCTAGACGTGGAGGGACACAGAGGGACACAGAGGCTGGGCTGCCCTGTGAGGGAGAGAGCACCTTTGGGATATTTACTCTCCTACTTATACCCTCAGAATTTTTTTTTCCTACCCTTGTAGAAAAAAATCCAATAAATCACCAAAAAATACTTCATATGCTCACAAGGACAAATCATTACCTGCAYGTTTTCTGCATGTGTACAGCAACATATCTACATTACAAATGTCACAAACATGTCTTAGAATCAGGCTCCTTTATTTTTTCCAGATGGCAGAAAAGCGGCTCTCTATGATTGCTAAATGATGGTGGTCTGCTGAACAATAATGCTAATAATAAAAAAAAAATGCTAGCAACTTAGACCCACTTTTCATTGACTACCCAAGACAGAGAAAAGCAATGAATATTGCTTATAGGCTCTGCCCTTCCTTTGCTTTATGGTATAACTGATAATCATGAAAAGTATGTAAAACAGCTTATTAGATGCRGGTAGCAGCATTTTTTTTGCTGCCTGGATAAAGGCTTTATAACTAATTGAGCTCCCTTTTCTGGTTTGTAAAATTAAATGTATGCTTCTGGACGGAGTTTAAAATAATTTGGTCCATGCTAACAGAAGCTCAGTGTTTCCTGCAGGAAAAAATGGGCCACATCCTCAGTGGGTGTGATGCAGAGTAGGTCAACAACACATTTTAGTTTTGTAAGCAAATACTGATCTATTGAAATCAAGCTTTGTACCAGGCTTCTTAAATTAGTTTTGAAGCAAAWGAAATTGCTGACTAAAAGCAGAAAGAAACTCTCACTCATCTTCTGTTAAGAATTTTATTGCAGAAACAAAAAGCACTGCAGAAAATGCGGAGGAAATGAAACATTGTATGACATTTGCAAAAAATAAACCTGTAAGAAACCTGTAAGAAACCTCTTTTCCTGGAATCTGTGTTGAGATTTATTTAAGAAGATAAACTTCTCTCTGTTGTCACAAACCATAGTGTAATGTCCTGTCAGAAAAGATATAAAGCACCAAATATGCTCGTTCTTGTCTTAGTAATGGCATATTGCTCAAAAGAAATGTAATCCAGTAGGAACTGGCTCAAAGATTAGGGGTACAGTGTAGCATTGTTGCAGAGGGTGCAAAGAGTACTTTTGCCGCTTATTTACCCTGTTACTCAACCCCCAAAGCCCAGCATTTGCCATAGCAATTCTACACCATATGTGCATTGAGTGCTACAGCTATCTGGAGCACGTTGTTAAGAAAACAAACACATACCRAGACAGGTATGTCATGTGAACTTACATTAATTTTACAGTGTTTCAAAGGAAAAATACATACTGCACAACACTGCCATTCCCTCCTCTTCTTTCCAGATGTTGTTGGCCATTCAGGAGGTTGTTGCCATGCCATATTTGTGAGAAGCCCGATCAGGTCCTGCCCCATGCTCAGATGGGGGAGGTCAGAAGAGGAAAATATGTCCAAGGGGTGTGTTTTGGGCGCTGGTGAGGGCACCAGTGTCAAGAGTACTGGTGTCTGGCAAGCAGGACAGTGGGGGTGCAGAGAGAGTAGAGCCATCCCCGGGGTCCCTTGTCCCTCTCTCGCCCTTCCTCTGCAGTCTTCTTCTGCTCCCCCAAACCCCTGTTTCTACTGCAGGGGCAGCTGGCAGTGCTTGAGCATTTTTGCCTGTGTGTTGTCTGCAAGTTGTGGTTGGAGCACCTGCAGTGCCATCCTGAGCAAGCACCAAGTTGCACAAGGGATGTTGAGGAAGATTTTCACACAAAAATTATTGGCAGGATCTACAGCTGATGTTATAAATTTACTCCAAAGTTACATTAGGGAAAAAATACAAAGTAGAGAAAGAGAGAATGAGAGAAAGAAGAAAAAACTTTTTCCCAGTGACCAGCCAGGAAGAGAAGGTCCTAGATGAGACTCTTCTGAGTGGTCTACTTCATACTAAGGGTTTGTGGAAGGTCATCATTACGTCTTTGCAGTAAGGTGTCTGCTCCCCAGAGAGACTATCAGTGCCTATAGTGGGTAGCCCTGTAGTACTTTAATGGTGTGATTGGTGAACAGCTTACTTTGAGCACCTATGTTGGTAGTGTGCTTTTTTCAACCTACTCCCAGCTGAATTTATTTCCTATGTTCCTCTCTGCCCTCTTTTTCCGTGCAGTTTTCACAGTGGTGAACCTTGGCATGCCTGAGCAGTTCATAACCCATAAGTACTGATGGCCACTTTTCCTTCCCATATCAGCATTGCCATAGTAAGCTGGGACATAGCAATCTGTCAGGGCTGAGAGGATCTGTTCCTCCTAGGATGGTACATTTACTTCATCCCTGCAGCACAATGGACTTCAGGCTGTGGCTGCTTTTCGGCTTATCAATGATCCTTATATCATGGAAGTAACTCCATG
This sequence comes from Rhea americana, assembly GCF_003343005.1. Classification (NCBI taxonomy): domain Eukaryota; kingdom Metazoa; phylum Chordata; class Aves; order Rheiformes; family Rheidae; genus Rhea; species Rhea americana. The sequence goes on along the minus strand of NW_028185037.1, from coordinate 2,125,414 downwards.
GAAATAATGAGGCTTGGAGCAAAACAGTCACTTTGCAAAATTAAGATTGAGGCTTATGTGATCAATGTGTGTGTAGGCATTTGTGTTTGGCTGTATGTGTATCTGCTCCTCCTCTTTATTTCAGCCTCGTGTGAGAGGGAAGAAGCCTTGAAGATAATTAGGTTCTTGCATGATTTTCCTGAGACAGATTATAAATAATATTAATAACAGTAACAGGAGGGATCTTATGAGTGTCCCCTCTAACTATGCTGATGGTAGCATCAGCAGCTTCAGATGAGAGGGAGTCCCTGTGAAAGGAGACCTGATGAATGTGCCACAACCAGACAGTTTCAGTCCAAGCTCACCATCAACCAGCAGATGGCAGCAGGGGAGGGATTTCAATCAAGGCTAAGACACCTAAACGTGGACGTCTACATGTGTGCATCTGACTTCTCAGTGCAGTTGGTGGAGAGCTAATCACTGCAGCATACGGACCCATTTGTCTGACCAGCCCATTGGTGTCTGTGTTAGGCTGAGTGCTTTGTTCCCAGCAACCTTGCCCACACTGGTGCCTCAAGCCAGCAGCCAACTCATGGATGTCTGTGGTGGACCCCCATAAAATGAGGCCCTTTGAGCTCAGCTGCTGCTTGGGAGCAACACCAGTCTCCTGTAGGTCTATATCACATTTGCCAGCTATGGGTGATGTCTTGGATAGCTAGGGTATGCCCTATATTGGGAAAATGCCACCAAATGCTATGTTCAGACAACTGAATTGAGCCTTAACTCTCTATTGACTAGAATGGGAGCTGAGACATCTAGCACATCTACAGTTATGTGGAGACATCTGCATTTAAGCATCTGAATCTGGAGCTGAATCTTACCCCCGAACTTCTCAGTTGATGAAACTATTTGGTTTTAATCTATCTTCTTTCCAGAATGAGGTTTGTGTTGTACTGTCATTCTGCCTCTCTGTCTCTCACAGTAACTTATGAACCCATTGGCTATTTCTACCAAATATGACAGTATAGGAATCTCAGAGACATGGATTTCTCACAAATTTTGTGAAAATCAAGGTCTGGACGGGAAGACAGAGCCAAATTAYTGCCTTTACAGCAAGCAGAGTTCAGCTGTCATCATGCCCTCAGGCTGTACAGTCAGCACATCTCTCTAATCCTGATGTGCTTAGCTTGGCAGAGACATGGGAGATAGCATAGGTACTCAAGGCTATTGCATGAAAATACAGGGAAGAAAGAACAGAAATTCACAGAAAATCATGTTTAATTGGTTCCCCCTCTTGCAGAGCACCTGTTTTGTTCTGGCATCAGTGCTTCTGTAGTTAGTGAGACTTAAGAATTAATATTTGTGCACCCTCTCCATATTTCTTTCCACGGTGTGTAGGATGCTGAACTGTGCAGACGACCTGAAATGCACAATGTTGTCAGATTACTAAGGTGACCCTTCAGGCTCTGTCATGCTTCCTGCTGCCTGTCTATGCAGCGCTTCTTCCTCTCCCACCTTCTTCTGCAATGCCTACGTTCCCAGTAATTTTGGCAGATAGTGCAAAAAAACAAACAAACAACAACAACAAAAAAAAAACAGTGGTGTGTTTGTATGTCTTGAACTTACACTGTTCACTGCACCCACTAGAAGATGCTTAAGGTTTTTATTGCACCGCTGTTGCTCACAACACTCAGGTTTGGCTGGCTGGTAAGAGTTTTCCAGTTGTTGGCAGCCTGTTCAGAAATATTGCCAAGCTAGCAAGATTAGTGACACTGTATTCTTTGAATCAATTATCTCTCTGTTGACATAAATCTAGTTCAAATGAATGTTTCTTTCGGATGTTTTCAAGATGATCATCTGAAGAGAGATTAGCAAACTTCATTCCTGAAGCTGGCTTTTCTTAATTGGTTTGCAGCGTGTTGGCAGACTGCAAAGCATAGCTTTGTTACAATGGCCTTCCTTCACTCCACAAATATCATGTTATACCAACACACAAGGCATTTTAGTAAGAATGTGAGAGCTGCTGAATCATTAAAAAAGGCTGTTGTTGATCATGGGATGTGATTCCTTTCTGAAAGACTAATGGAGATGGCACTAAAGTAGAGTGGCTTCCTATGGACCAGACAACGGGTGATCCAGCTGTGATTTCTGAAATGGGGGATGTGTCCTGAACAGATAGGTTGGAACATTAGTGCATGCTGAATGTAAACACTAAGTTTCACTAAAAGTTTCTTTTGGTCCTCCACTGGGCCCCACTGTTTCAGGAGGTGAAGGGCCTCCAGCTGTTTGAAAGTAGAAGCTTTRGAATGCATTTTCGCAACCCTACATTCACTTTGCAAACAAAGATTTGCAATATGGCACAGGTGAATATGCCAGGTTAAACAAGTGCCTAACAGGTGAAAAAAATAATGGCAGAGTTGCACCAATACCTGTTTTTAGATATTTAAAAAATTTGTTTCTACGATCTTGTTGTGGGCAATGCTGATTTTAGATAAGGCATAAAACTAGAGGGAAGTGCTATGATCAAACGTGTGTAGTGGATTTAGGATACTTGGTTCTCAGCACACATTCAGGCTTGCTCCTGCACTGGTGCATTAATCTGGGATTGGTGCACAAGAGCTAAGTGCTCTCTTAGAGARCAGAGATCACATTCCCGGCTACAAGGAACTTCCATTAGCTTTAGCAAAGACTGTTTGTGGTTGAGTACCACAGAATTAGGCCACAGTAATCTCACCCTTGTGCTTGTGGGCTTTAAAAATAGAAAGCAAAACATTTGGCAGAAAATACTAGCCTTCTGGGAAAAGAATTGGTTCTGTTTGCTGGTCTCATAGGGAATATATAGCACCAGGATTAGTATTACTAAGGAGTGGCTTAATGAAGCTGGCTGTCTCAGAGCTGGGCAGAGTTACACATCATGGAACAACGTCCACATGCCAAYAGAGCAGGGCAGTCAGTTATCTTTAGTTTAAGGTCTATGCAAATGAAATGACAATGGTCAATTGCCAGTGACAATGACAGTTCATTCTCACATCAGTGTTATCTTTTAAACATCTTGTTTGCCCCAATGTCTTTACTGTGCCTAAATATAAAGTAATATTTAGATATCTTTTATCAGCCTGTTTTCTTCCCTGTTGATCCCTTACAGCTCTTCTTTGTTCCACTGTGCACTGGCCTTGCCTCTAGCAAGCCTTGCTGCCTGTATCCAAGAACTGGCAATGTGCTCCCCTGAAGGTGTTCAGCTGGTGTCAATCCCCAAAAGAGCACAAACCACTGGATCACTACACCTGGATGTATTATTTGCTGGAAAAGTCCACATATCTTTCCTTAGTCTTTGGGACTCTTGGTGATGAAAACAAGGCACAATCATCATCTAAATCTGCTCCTAACATCTCATACAGCTACTCTTCTGCTGCAGATGTTGTCAGATAATCTCCCTGATTATCTGGCAACAGCTTGCACAACTGGAAAAGACAGACCATTTCTATAGCTGGAGAAAGTGATCTACTCCTTTTCCATGATCCCAGCTCAGAGAGCTCAGCAGCATTCAGCCCTGTGGAATGGCTGGTAGGTATTCCTCTGCAGCTCACCTGAGCTGTGGCCACTAGGCTTTGCAGTTGGAATCCCCGAAGCATCAGAAATTAAAATATGCCTGTGATCATTCCTGCAGTACTAGAGCAGACAATGCCAGGATCTTCAGTACAGACAACTGCGACAGACACACAGCAATTTATTTGCATTTGGTATTTGTTATGCAGTACAAAGGTATCTAGGCTAAGTCTGTACTAGAAAATTAAATGGTGGAGACATTTCTGGGCAATKATTATGATCAAATATGTTGTTATATGGCCTTGGGCATGCTTTTGGCCATTCTCCCAAATGATACCTGGACATAGTCATGAGATGTCATGAACCAGGTAATGCTGTTTCCATTGGTCTATTGGCCTTACCAGTATCAATATGTCTTAGGCATTACCTGTCACTGGTAGAGGTGAGGTCTGTCACCTGTCTGGTTTGACTGCTTTATGAATAAAATAAATACAGGAATAAATAAATACAGGAATAAAATTCAGAGCTCACTTCTGTTACTCTAACCCTGATGATCAAGGGACACCTGCTAAGATGTAATTCCAGCTCTGATCTATACTGATATGTCTGACCAAAATTGCCTATATTTTGATAGAGAGTACACCTTCAAGTTCTTGCAGCTACACTGAATTATTYTACTCTTGCAATGAGCCAAATGGTATAGTCAGAAAATCCCAGGACATGGAACAAGGCTATTAAGATAGAAAGGAGAACACAATTTTCTGGATCTGTTTTGACTTACTGCATCTATTTTGGTAGCAAGTTCTAAATTAAGGKTTATTAGAGGAGATGCTTGTTCATTTTACAAGATGATATCAGATTAGTAGGTCCTGGAATTGCCATTTCTTTTCCTTGTATATTTTTAAAAAGATGTAATGATTCATGAAATGTTCTAGATTGACAGTGTCAGAGAGGAAAGTTTGCTTTATGAAGAGCAAGTGAAAAAGTGGTCTCACTGCCAATGACTTAGATTTGCTTTAGAAAGGCCACCTACATTGGTGGTAAATGGTAAAATGACAGTTCAGTCCCTGAGTCTTGTTGGTCCAGGGTTTTATGAGATTTTCCCCTCCACCCACACCCTTTAATTGAAAAAAAAAACCCAGTGGCATTTGCATTTTTTTGATATGCTTCTTTGCATATTGCACTGAGACATGAATAGTCTGGACAATAACACCCAAGCAATCATACTTTGTCTAGCTAGATGATAACTGAACATGGCCTTCTCACCCATAGCCAGAGGATGTTTATTTCCAGTTCCTCAAGAGTCTCCTGAGCTACCTAAGGCAATATTAGTTCCTATATGATCTTACTGAGAAAGATCTGGCACCACCTAACCAAAGCCCCTGCTGCAATAGTTTAGGCCAGAGGGTAAAAGTCGCTTGAATCTCCATAAAGGATATCTTACAAGGGAGAATTTCAAGAGAAGAGAAGAAGAAGAAGGCTTGGAGAAGAATCAGAAATGTGGTTTTGAAGGCTATTCAGATATTGTTATCTAAATGCAATAGTATTGCAGATTCTATTGCAGATAGTGTCATGGGTTAATCCTTGGGAACCCCAGGTGTCCCAAATTTAAAATATTTCCAACTTACAAAATCCCTAGAATCAACTTACTTCCAACCCAAACAGTGGAAAATTTACCCCTCAGTGYACCTGAACAAAATTTGACGTGTTCTCAAATGACCACCTTTTGAATGCTTGGCCTGCTCATTTGCAAAGACATGATTTGATTTCTCTGAAAATTATGCCTTAAATTCTATCTCAGTTCATGTGTCCATACATGTGTCTAATATACTTGGGTAGAGGCATCTTAAAATGCTGGACAACCTATTCACTAAGCTACAAAGTAACAACAGAATAGTCTAAGTATATTCTATACTGCAGAGTTCATAGGCAGAGTATAGTCACTGCACTGTCTAAAGGTCTCTGAGACTTGCTCACTACATTGACCATGCTTATAGCTGAGGTATTCACGTGCAAGGAAACTCCCCTTTTTGGTGCTCTGTCCATCCATCTCTCCCCCCTTCTTCCTCTTCTCTTCTCCTCCTGACCTCTTCCCTCACCTCACAGGAAGTCTTCTAGGAGATCTAAAGGACTTTCATTGACTGCCTCCACCTCTCATCATTGCTTGAGAATCCCTTGGTCACAGGTAGTGTCAGGTCTTCTCCTCCCACTCATGCCCTTTCAGGCTGTTTGGTCCTGTTCTGGTTTAGAAGAGCCATCCCAGCAAACCAGGGAGCTGTTCTCACCTGGCTGCCACCTCAGCCATTCCCGTTTGTTATACTCTGTGAAAGCTGACTAAAGTTAAGTGGAGGGATATATTTTCATTTCTTTAATAAATTTAAAAGTCAAGACCCTTTATATAAATAAAAGTCACCCCCTGGAGGTTTTTACATCTTCCAAAAATAGCCCTCAAATCTCAGCCAAAGTGCATGCAGCCACAATTTCCATGGAAAGCACCATCAGTATGGAGGAGTTTGTGCCAGCCAGCACACACACAATGACTGTTCAGTCCCCTCTCCCCTTCCTGCCTCRGCAAATTTTGCAGGGAGGCAAGGGGAAGGTAGTGGCTGGACTCTGAAATGACATCATGCCCTCCATTCAGGAGAAGATCACCAAAGCTTTGAAGACGTCTTTGACAAAATCCCTCACAAGAGGCTATTAAGGAAACTAAGCAGTCATGGGACAAGAAGAAAGGTGCTGTCATGAGTTAGAAATAGATCAAGAGTCAGAAAAGAAAGAACAAGGAAAAATTACTGATTTTAGACTGTCTGAAAGAGGAAAACGTGGGACTTGTGCTGTAGTATTATGACTGATGATCTTGCAGAAGGAGGTGAGCAATGAGAGGGGGCCCTGGATGTGAGTAGGGTTATACTGCCTGCCAGATGTAAGGCATGGCAATGCTCTTGGGAAGGGGTACAAGGCTTTGTTGCATTTAAAGTGAACTTTGATAATTCATAAATAAGTGCTCTAGATCCCAGGAAGCTGCTCTRTGAAGTCCTTTACTAAAGTAGCAATCTTTTACATAAATACTGAAAACACAGCATAAAGAATAAGGATAGAAGCCAACCGCTGCCCTACAGTGACTAAAAAGAAGGTAGCCTCTTAGAAACAGATTATTCCATAATTTGAGTACCACTGGGATTTTCAGGACAGTCTCTTGAAACATCTTGGCAAGGATGCTTTCTCAAAAGCAGGATATTGGACTAAGCGGACTGTGAGTTTGATGGAGTATAGCAATCGTTATACCAGTGGGAGAACTTCATTAAGCCTGACATGGTACAGGCTATTGCCAAAGCTAGAAAAGACAGATGAATTAATCAACAGTAAATATGCTGTTTTTAAAAGGAAAATAAATTTCCCCTCAGAACTGGAGCTTTCTATGAGATATAGGGTATCCACTCCTCTCAGGTTGGTAAGGTTTAGCTGAAAGATCAAGCTAATAGTAAAGGAAAAGTCTGTAAAACTTTTCCTAACTTTCCTCCTGTATGTGTGTACATTTCTACATGAATGTGTGTGCACACAAGCATCCTTGGTACTTTTTGAAAACATTATTAGATCTATTGTGACAGATTCAGCGTGTGTGAGTTTCCCAAATTACCACAGCTGTGGAAAAAATGGTTGTTTGATTCCCTTTGTTCATCCCTGGCACCAGACTTGGACAAAGTCGTGTTTCACACAGCTCAGATCTTTCAGAAGCATCACTTAAGGCGGTCGTGAGTGGGATGAGGGGTGCGGGACAGTGTGAGAGAATGCTTTACAGAAAGCAGGAACTCCAGGGAAAGGACTGGAAATGGAAAGGATGAACTGCACTTCTCTAGCTATCGGGAGTGTCTCAGAACTCAACCAGGATGTCTAGAAAAGGCAAGTTTTTATATCCTGGTTACTAATATCTTCTTTCTTTCTTTTCTTTTTCTTCTTTTTTTTTTAATTTTGATGATTTTTAAAGTCTTTTAAACTTCACTCATATGAAAAGGAGTTTTTCATGTGAACAACTTCTTTTTCATACACAAAGTTCTGTCTCCTACCAGTCGTCACAAACGTAAAATTGGTACCAGGTCTGGGAGAGGCCTTCTCTGCACGTACAGAGAAAGTGAAAAGCTGACCAGAACGGCTATGGAAATCAAAATTTCAAGCTCAGGATTCTGATATTATGATTATTATTAAGTACTTATATTAGAATCCCCAGCCAACAGTGTGATACCACTGGGCTTGGGACTAGCAAATAACAATTCCTGCCATAGACAAAATAGGCAAGRTGAGTGAATAGGAAAAAGGTTACAACATGCAAGGCAGAGATTAAACTATGTTAGGGGCAATGATTAGAGCTGAGCATATCTCTTGGATCTCACAGCATGGACTACAAGCTCAGTCTCCCTCACCTACATCTGGCAGACCTAAAGGTATCAGTCCCGTCAGTGCAGGTTGCAACTCTTCACAAAATTCAGGGCACCTCCTACCTCCTACCATCTGGAGCAAGATACCCGGTGCACAGTGCCACTGAATACCAGACTCTTGTCTAGGTGAGTACACTGAAGGTAAAAGTCTCCCACTAGTCACCTGGCATGGAAAATTACTGTTGCTAAAGAAAAAAGAAAACATCTTTCTTTTTTCTGGTTGAAGGTTCTTTTTCACTTGTTTAGTCACAAATCCACACATGGCTCCAGTGCTCTAGCATCAGTACCTGCACATTCCCAGGATATCCGTGTGCTCCCAGGCATGCATATAAAGGTTGGAGCCATCTCAACTTCTTTTCAGCTCCTTCTGGTCAACTTTAGGAGTTACAGTCTTCAGAGACCTCTTTGAGTTCATTGCATATTGCCTTTCTTATCTATYTGTTATGTAAATACTTCTTTTTCCTTTAGAATCCTTTTTTGTGTGGCTTCTAGGAATGAATCACTCGGAATGTACCAGATTCCTGTGGGACAACCTCTTTATTTTAAGGAATGAGGTGGTTAGGGTTCAGCAACATAGGTAAAAAGAAAGTGCTTCTGCATCGCAGACAGAATTATCTGTCCTTGATCTGAGGTTACCCTCAGGACTTTGCATCCAGCCTGCAGGGCTGGGCCCTGCGAGGGCTGTCTAGTGAGAAAATAACTGACCAGCATGAAAGGACTGCCAAGACCACAAGTGTTTTCTAGCAGAGCAGGGTTTTCCCCATTACAAAACTGCTTCCCACTGAAGAGACAGAACRTTTCATCACCCTTGTTGCAGTGGCAGAAAGAGCGCAGAAAGATCCAGCAAGCTCTGCATGTCTCCTGCTTCTGCAATATTATGTGGTGATAATTCCCCCTTTTCCCCCAAAAATGTTTAGTCAAAATGAAATGAGGAAATAAAGACTTTTCCAGTACTGGCCACAGTTCTTCATGTGCTGTGTTGTTTAACTATGTCAGACTCGGTAGGATTTTTCTTTTAGCTTCATTCACCTACTGTGGGGCAGAACTGGAGAGAACTCTTCTTTCAACACCCCTCTGTGAGGAGGAGAGCCTCCATGTGCACCCAGCAGTGCCTACAGCAASCTGGACATGCCAAGGGTGCACAGCAGGAGAGGACAGCCCTCATGGCAGAAGGTCCCAGCGCTTCTCCTTTTCTAAGAACATCTGATCAGTCCCTTTTGCTGTTCAGCACTAGTAAGACAACATTGCTTGACTCTTCTCTTGGAAGAGAGCACAGTTCCTACTGTAACAGGTTTCTGCTATTGCAGTGTTCAGTGACTGGCTCATCGCTTATGAGGCTGCCGATAACCTAGGAACAAAAAGACAAGCTATGATTTAGGCAGTAATAATTATGACTGAAACCAGATGATCTCTTTGCAGATCTTACTTAGTTCCCCATCTATGCAAGTGATTGCTGAAATTTGATTGGATGCTGAACTGACTCAGATTCCTGTGTACATTTACTGCTGGAGAGGCTGAGGAAGGTAACGATAATAGGAAGAAGGGAGACGAAAACATTTTGACGTCTCTGGCAAGGTAAAAAATGAGAAGCATACAATGCTTGTTCACTGTAGAGTTTGTATGTATTTTTTAATAAGTTTTGAGAGGAAATACRAATTTTGTTTATACATTTCACTCTATTACTGCAAGTGAACTATATTCAAATTACAGAATTACAGAATGATTGAGGTTGGAAGGGACCTCTGGAGATCTTCTAGTCCAACTCCCTTGCTCAAGCAGGGTCACCTAGAGYACATTGCCCAGGATTGYTGYCCAGTTGCAGCACCTCCATAGATTAGTGGCTATATTTTGTTTTTTGCTGTTCCTATTTGACTGTTATCTGAACTTCATGTTGCTTTGAAGTATCTGTATTAGCAACATGTAGCTTATGATATGCCTTCTTTACCACACAGTAATTTACAAAGTAAGTTGTTAGATGATGTGTGGCTTTGTAGAACACCTGTAACAAGGGCTTTTCAAACATTTTCTTCCAAGGTGGCAGTGTGCAAACACCTTTTCAAAGTCCCTTCATAATATTTCCCTTTTCTGTTGSCTTAAAGGTAATACTTGGTGATCATAATCATGTACATGATGCTTTTCTCCCTCAAAAAAGCTTCAAATTCTAATGAGGGAAAATTTAACCTGTTGTCTGATAGGATTTTTTTTTCCTGATGAAAACATAAACGCTATGTATGTATGTATACATACATATATATGTAAACGTGTATATAAATGCTTATCTATTGAGTGAAATGATAGGGAGAGCACAATGACAATCAAATGGTGTGTGATCTAACAGGATTATAAAGTTAATAATGAGATTTTCCTACACTGATGCAGGCAGAAGAACAGGCTGACAAGACAGATGAACAGCTACTGGATTGTCAAGGAACAGGCAAATAACACAAGCTTTCCAAGTGGCTTTCAATTGAGAATCAGGTCCCGGCCATCAGCACAGATTGGATAAGCACTTTTTTATACTGATAAACCCTTGACATAATCATGAACTTGGTGGGCACGCTTTCAAATAGACCCCCTAGAATAAGAAGTTGATAGTTTTTATCACACATTTGTCCTGTAGGAATGATTTACTCTGCAATCTACTGAAGTGTGACAGCAGAGCTAGCTCAGGATTTGGAACTATTAAGCCATCTTGGTGTCAGGAAACCACATTGTTTTTATTGAATCAAACCCGCTAAGCAAATCTCCTTATATTGCTTCCTGGCAGCTGCGGTCATTGTACTTGTGCAGTAAGTGCACTCTCATCCTCCATCAGAGTGGGTGGCAAACAACATGAGCAGGCGAGACCAGCAGCTAGCTTTCACATTTTCTGTTCTGGGTCTGCATCATATATAAACATAAATAGTCTTGTTGACCACTGGACAATTCATATTTGCACTCAGTGAACCTTTTGTTGTCCACAGTGTGATCAAAGGGCTGTGAGCCGTGTGCAGCAGGTATGCATGGCTCCCTGGTTTTCTGATGCCAAACTAAGGTAGTGCTTCTTTCTGCCAAAGTCTGCTCACTCCTACCTTCTTTGAAAATTCTTGAGCAAATACGATACCTTTCTCCAAGCTGTCTTTCTCCATGYTGTCCTGATGTAACTGAGCACATCCAATTGCAGTTTGTCATCTAAGACATCAATAGTTAAAGTTCTTGATAATCCAGGATCAAACAGTGTAAGTCCCACRCTATCTATGATCAGGGTTTTTATCATTTCAACCCTTTTTTCATCATCTACCTAGTATAACTCTGAGGTTCCTCAAAGTAACATTCTTAACAGTTCTGCAGCTGAAGCAAACATGGGGTAAACTTTGCATACMATCATTTATTTCTAAAGAATTAACATTTGCCATTTTTTCAGTGACTTCACTTTGTAAAGACAGGGTTAAATTTCATTCCAATGGGAGGAGTTASTTGCCAATAAAAGACATTTCTTTGTACAGAAAGTGGTTATTTGTCAAAGCTCAGTTTCTGTATTGTTGTGTTGATGCACTGAAGAAGTTTTTTTCTTGTACTTCAGGAGTCTGTTAGAGTACAGTAACATCATCCAGACCATACTGATTATTGAGAGTTACAGACAACATTTTCTGAAAAAGCACCTGGCTGCTCCTGTGAGCGCTACAGGGCAAACATTTTTAATGGGAAAAGTCCATTATGTGTAATACGTGCGCTGAGGTCTCCGCTGTCTGCCAGCAGCAATCCTTGATGAGACACACTCTACAGCAAAACTAGAAAATATCTTTGTCCATCAGAATTGCTCAAATACTTGTTCACTACTGACAAAGCTACTGGGTATTTGTCAGTCACCGTGGCTTCATCTGGCCTCCTTAAAGCCATGCAGAGAAAAGTATTTTCAACCCTTTTCTTTTTTAARATTATTGGTGAACTATTTTTCAAATTTGGATCCAGTTATTTCAATACAATCATTCCAGGCTCATTTTCTTAAGTTCTCAGTGTAAGCACAGTGTTTCTCACCACAGTGGCAGACAACCTAATTTCTGTGTCTTTGTGTCATACTAGGTCAAATAATCTGCACAAGATCTTCTGCATTGTGAAGTTTTACTGGCATAGTTTCTTGTAACAATGTTGTAATAATAATCTTTGACAGAAATGCTGTATCTATTAATTATTTGCATGTGTTAGTTTCTTAAACTGGTCTCTGCATAGGGTGGTGTATCTGTATGTAGAGTATAAGTTTTGTCAGGTATTAAATCTAACTAAAAAAAATCACATTTATATGCAGGCAGTCCAGCACAGGAATTTGGTTCTGCAGGCAACTCATTAGACATTGCAAGTAAAATTACTGGGGTAGAACAGACATTGTAGACCAAGTGTCCAGCTTCTATTCTGTAGCCTATGGCTGTCCTCTTTATGTAAAAGAAGCACACACAGCACTGCATACCACAGCACRTGAGCAGTTTGGGACTGCTTCCCTGCTTAGTCAGATAGTTCCCCTCRGCACAGTAATTGTGATATCTCTTATGTAGGCAGAGAGCTATGCCCAAATTTAGCCAAATGCCCAGTTCCTCTCTAGTGGTTTGCACTAAGCTGGAACAGCCARATCATTTGCACTATGCCATGTATATTCATAAGGGCTGCATCATCTTCCTTGCTAGTTAGTAATTCATAGAGCTTATGAATGTCTGTTTGTGTTATTATAATTCTCCATAGACTGTTATTGTAAACAATAACATTGCTGGCTTCCTGTACCCTAGGTTATCATTTGCATGTCTATTATTGCTGTCTTATCAGCGACAGTTATAAGCTTCTGCCAGATCTGGATGTGGTATCCTTCCACTTCACTGACTGACTCTAATGATCCACTCTTCTGAAGAAGCTTATTTCTGTTGACTCACCTGGCTGTTCTCCATGCTGCTGAGATGTGTAGTGTTCATCTACCACATTTACTTTTGGTGCGAAAAATTCTTTTAAACGAAGAGTGTCTTCTTAGTTTTATTGCTGGCAAGAAGAATTGCCCCAAATGCAGACCTGTCTGCAAATCAACTAAGGTGTTTTAGTAGAGTGTTTCTTTAGAAGTTTATTGCTGCTAATTGCAAATGCAAAGTTTTCAAGCAGTGCAATTCTGGCAACAAAAGAAACCACAGGCTTCCTCAAGGTTTTGCAGGATAGGTTACACGGATTCAGAGTCACCAGAGATACCCGCATCACTGAATTGTTTGGGCAGCAACTAGAAACTAGGAGTATGGAATTTAGGAGTTTAATCCCAGGAAGGAGCAGCCTATGCAATGCACAACCACACCTGCAGCAAGCTGGGCCATGTCAGAGCCAAATGTGCCCAAGGGCTGGCTCCTGTTTTAACTCCTGACTTACCCTATCACCTCAGAGCATTTGAGCTGCTCCCTCAGCTGTCAACAACCAATTTCCAGTTTCATCTATCTCACCAGCATCACTTCCTCTCAGCTATTACCCAACTTTACTACCTTGTTTCACTTGTTCTTTTTTTGCGTGTCAAGGACATAAGAGGCTAAGCAGTACTTAATTGCCTGCTTCTGGTTAAGAAGAAGTAGCAATAACTACAAGAGCATTCATGGAACTGTTTTTCTATACTTTACCTCTGTGGACATAATTACCCAAGCCAGGAGTCATATTAGACTCTTTGGGAGTAGAAGGTCTAACAGAGTAAAGTGCTGGTTTGCTGATCCCTGTACCAGCAAGTGCATGCATTGTAAAAGGAATATAAACAGAGGTTGACYGGGCAATAGGGCAGCCAGGGAGACGCAGTAAAATTTGCAGGACAGTTGGTCTTGTTGATAGACACCTGGGCTAGCAGCCAGGGGCCTCAGGTTTAATTTACAGTTAAGTCATCTATGTTTATTTCTCACAAAATACATATTTAAAAAATTCTGGAATTAAAACATAGCTAAAACTCTCTACAGTAAACAAAGGTCTTTAAAGGAAAGAATGGCTGCCAGCTTTGCTTTTTGTTCAAGCTGTAATAGATTTGAAGTTTATTTTATACCCAAGGCTTAAAATGATGCTTGAGACAGTTCTTCAAAAGGAGCTGCACATTTGTGGAGGCACTCACCATATACTTCAGATAATGCTAAATCTGGGTCAGATGTCTCAGAGATCAAGTCAAAGAGAAAAGCGATTATTTTGCTTTTGATAGCTACGCCCCTACTCCCCTTAAAATGGGTGACATTTCAGCTGCAGGCACATTATCAGTAGCCTGAGATCAGAATAGCTGTCAAGTACTTTCAGTTTGGAACAAAAAACAAACAAGCAACAGAGGTCATGAGTTAAAAATGTAGGACATGCTGTTAAGGTTCTCAGACGTCATTGCTCTCCCACAGAGAGRAAGCTGTATATATATCAGCTGTCTCTATATAACTTGCACATCGTGGTGGTGAAGGAAGTTCTAATGCAGAGCAACTACTATGCAAGAGAATGTTTCTGCTTTTGTAATTGCTTTAAAAATGAAAATTTGTAGTGGGCAGGAAGGTAAACAGGACTGACTGATTTTTCTTAGGGTTATTCTATCTTTATCTTTGGCAAATCTGTTCCCACCTACACAAGATGGGAGCAGAACATCTTCATGCAGCTCTGCTGAGTCTTCTCTGTTGTGCAGAAGGCCAAATTTCATTTTACAGTTCATCTATCTAGATTTTCTTTTCAAAACTCCAGAGGTCTTAGAAGATAAGGTAAGTCAAATTTACCAAAGTTTGCCTTAATGAGCATCAATGAGCTTTGTTGGGAATCATGAATATTCTTGTTAATGTCGAAAGAGTTTATGGAAAGGAAGCTCCACCTTAGTTTAGTTGAACTAAGAGTCCGTGAACTCTTCTGCTGGTCTCAGTCCCTCTGTGTTGTTCTGTAGAGGAGTCCTGAGGACATATGTCTCTTAAAAACATGCTCTGTGTCTCCAAAACTACCTTCTGCCCTAACAAATAATTCTCACATTCTGAATTTCTTTCTTTCAGGACCCTGGAAACTGCAGTTGTTCAGTCCCTATCCTGCTGCTTTATAAATACTCTGTCTGACCACCTTTTTTTGCTACACACCTATCTGTCTTGCTCCTCCCTAGTTCAGTGTTAGGAATCAAGGGATATGGTAAACATAAGCAGCCATTGCWTCTATCAGCCTTTGTGTGATGTGTCTACAAGGTGAGAAATCACTTCTCTGTCTTTTACTGGAAAAACTTTACATGTCATAGAGTGTTTCAGGACTGTCCTGAAATAATAATCCTCTTACTCTGGCAGTCAAGCAATACCTAGCAGATCCTCATGAAAATCATTTTCTTCAGTTCATAAGTTCTTCATGAATGAAGATACTTAGGAAGCTGTCAACAAGTCTTATGCAGGTCTTATACATGTGTCCATCATAACCTTTKAAAGTGTATCAGACAAGAAACACCAAGTAACACCAGCAATGTTAAATCTCCCCCACCAAAAAGCAATAAACCTACCAAAAGCAAAAGGCATTTAATTGTCTAAATGTCTCAAACCCATATGCATTTTAATGCAGCCTGATTTCAATGAGCCTCCTGATTCTCTGATGGGAGCAGAGGGCTAGTTAGCACATGTTACTCTGCTGCAGAACCTGGTCACCTGCTTTGTGACCTGAGGTTTGTAATGGAGATCAGYCAGTTCATTGGGTATCCTTTCTGGATCCTTTGCTTGGCTCACAGGACGAGGGGCACGACGATTTACTCTCTCTCAAAGCCCTCTATTCCACCAGTCCTTCTGTGTGCAGGCAATGGTTTACAAATGCAGTGTTCCTGCAATCCAGATTTGAGGATGCCTGTTGGCTAAGGCAGATGAGCAGCAGCAGTATGTTGCCTGGGATGGAGAATGTGTTGGGAATGTTCCAGGTCCTTTTATCAGCTTTCCAAGAATTCTTAGGAGAAAGGTTGAGATTTCTATGTCCTTTATTGGAGGAAGCATGAAGATCCATGGGAATGCTCTGAAAACCATGGATGACTTCTTAGGCACTGGGAAGGGATTCATGCCACCTAATTATTAACTCCTTAAAGCCCAGTGTCTAATCTAGTTTAATCTGACCTCAGTGGAAAGAAATAGGTATCTCTCAGTTGATTGATGCAACCTATCTTAGACATTTGTTTTAGGATAAGTCACCCTCAGAAGGCGATTATATCTTTGTAATGGTTGTTGACTAGATGTCAAGTTTTTAGACAGTCAAATAAAGTGAATCCCACAWAAGATTACTTTTTCTGACTGATTTCTTAGGAAAAATTATTTTTTTGTTTGCTTTCTTCTTTTTTTTCTAACATGAAAGAAAAGCTGTTTGTATTAACACACTGTGCTAAATTAAGGGCAACACAATCAGTATTCCATAAAGTTTTTGTCCGAAGATTTATTTAGAAACTGTGGTCCTGATCAGTTTAGTTATTTGCCCTGCTCATTAAACTACATTTAATCTTTCTTACTGTTCCTGTCTTTTGCTAAAACATAATTAGAGTTTTAGAAATCCGCTTATCATCTCTGTTTGCAGGATCTGCCACTCATCTGGAAGTGTAAAAACCACCTTTAACCCGAGACTTCAGATGTCAACTCTGAGTGAAGTACATTTTTTCTGGATACGGGTTCAGAAGAAAAGAGATTCACTACCTTGGAAGAGTAAAAAAAAAAAAAAAA
>NW_028185037.1:2058326-2107773 GCF_003343005.1 Rhea americana | reverse complement strand
CCGGCCCCGGCCCCTGCGGCGGCACCGCGAGATGGGAGTGAATCAGGGCCCGCAGTTTTCTGTTTCCATACAGGCAGTAATACCGTGAAGTGAACGTCAGCAGACACTGATTTTTTTGTTTAATGGAGCCCACACTAATCGTAGACTTTATGAAAAGCTGCAGTGCCTGGAGGCCGTACCTCCAGGCTGCTCTCCCAGTTGATAGCTGGCGTTTCTCCGCAGGTGCTCCGCGGAGGCTGCGGCGGGATGGCGCCCGGGGCAGCGACGCTGCTGGGGTGTGCGTAGAGTCGAGACCATCCTGGCAGCRGGCCCTGGCTGTGGTGCTCTTTGGACGGGTGCTGTTGCGTACGTGGATGTTTTCAATATTTATTTTCTGCTTGGGAATATTAACACAAAGTTATCATCAATCCTGATTTTACTTTGCTCTCATCAAAACTGGCTGTAATTCCGATTATTTGCAACTGGAATGACTTCTTCCTTCCCCCAACTCTAATGATTTAGCAGGGTGAGATCTAGATCCAAACCACTACAGGTTTGGGATTTTTAAATCCAAACCCAAAGAATGAGGTATTGCAAAACCAAAACCACATCTCCTTTTGCCCACCTCCACTAAATGCAAGTTCAGGACACAGAAAGCCGTAGTGGTTACTGTTGGGCCTGAAAAAGCTGCTGGATTTATGTAGGYGTAGGAGTAGTAAATGATTGTTCTCTCTGGTAGGAAGCAAGGCCTCAAACTGAAAACTAGTATTTCCTTCTTTATGTCTGAAAGTTTTCAGCAAGGGATTGGTGGTTTCACTGGCCTTTTGATGATCATAGTTATTTTAAGCTATGATAGTGGTCTTCCAGGATGATCCCTTGAATAGAACTATACCTAATGTATAGAAATAAATAAAAAGATGGGAATGAGAGAAAATGCAAAAGAAAGAGAGAGGGAGAAAGGGGAATCTGCTTGCACACTAGAACCCTAAAAAAGCYCTTCCAGACCTCAGAGTTGGCAGATTAAAGAGGTGCATATTTGGATTCATTTTTGTTTTTATTTCTTAACCTAGGATAATAGCTTGCTTTTTGCACTTGTGAGGAGTTTCCCATAAAACCTGATGGGCAAATACAGATCCAGGTCTACCCACCACCACGTATTTCAGCCAGAAACTTAGCTCTTGGAGACCATACTTGCACTCCAGAGCAACATCAGAGAGCATCAGGATCTTTGGGGTTTACCATGTTTCTACTGCTTGTTAACTAGTATTTGTGCTTCTATTGCTGTGTTACATCAAGTGTCATGTCATGTCTTCCTGTCATCTGGTATCGTTCTGGTGCCTGGTGGCCCCACTGAGAAGGAGAATGCCAGATGTGCCTGGCATGTTCCTTGCCTGGAAGAACTGAGGAGGAAGGAGGATGAGGGAGACCACAGAAAGCAAACACAAACATCTGCACAGGGCTTTTCAATCAATAGGAAAAGGTACCCTGAGCGAAGACTTCTTGCAGGCAGAGAATGACTTACAGAAATACTGAAAGGAAGCACCAGGACAGAGATTATCCTTGAAGACTWTCCTAACTGCACCCTTTACTGAGCTTTTTGTTTTCCAGGGATCAGGACATTCCTTGTGATCTTAAAAGTGGGAAAACTAGAAAGCACAAATGGAGAAATTCAAAAGAAAAGAGCAAATGTCTTGCTAAGCTGAGCAGCTGGGGTTTGACTGGCTCCTTTGCTCTGCCTGCGCAGGAAAGAGCAAGTGAACGAAGCTGCTAATGGAGTGCCTGGTTTTGGCTGGGCTACAAGACCCATTAAAATGGCAGAGCCAAGACAGTGACAATATTTTGGCATAACTTTCGAGTGGTCAAAGTGACCCTATAGATCATTTTATGTATTTATTTTTCTAAATGTATACAGTCACCTCAATGACTTGGCATGCTTTCTAGTCACGCCAGCCAAACCAGACCTTTTCTATTTGGCTCTACCTTCAAACTTTCTGGCATGTCGACTTCTACCAGAAAGGCTGGCTAACAGAGGAGCCTCAAGTCTTAGCTGGGATGTAGCTGTCTTTTATTGCTACAGTCATCAGGGCACAGAGTCTACATAAAAGAAGCTACATAAAAGTGAACTGATAGAGTAAAGATGATTAGAGCGAGAGCTAAGGAGGAAACAATAGAGCAGGCTGTTACTTTTAAAACTAGGTAGTGTGTGAAATCTTTAAATGCAACAAGATAAAACCACATATAGTTTGAAACTGTCTAATAAAACTAGTTATTAGAAGGAAAAAATCTGAAAACACCTGCTTGGCTTAGTTTGGGAGTATTTAAAGCAAGAATTTGACAATTCCTTTTCCTCTCTCAGGTATCAGTGAGTTTCTCCTAAAATACAACCATATCTTAATTTTAGATCTAAAAAGAATTAAAAAAATTTCCATTAACTATCAGAAATACGAAAATGTATGAGCCATTAAGTGTAAGAATCTTCAGGGATCTGCTTTCAACTTCAAGAGTGGCTTACACTATGTTAGAGATGTAATATTTAATGTTCCTATTTGCCTAAATACTTGCTTTTTAAGTGCACAGCAGATGCGTGCTATCAACTGTTTTGTGAATAGCCCCCATAAAAMCAAGGACATCGCAGATGGTCCAGAGATGTCCAACATGAAGTTTCAGCTTTGGCCGTGGTGGGGATAACAAATATCGAGCTCTCAGATAACAACATCTGAGAGCTGGATGTTAGCAACATCGGAGGAGCACTGTAGCTCCTATGTCATTGACAAACATGGCTTTCATGACCAAAGTAGTGTGTTTAAGGAAGCTACACCATGAGGAAAGAGAGAAAAATGGTAATACCAGAAACTCATGTCCCATCTTTAATGACATTTTGCCCTCACTTGGTGGTGGCACTGTCAACCCACCCTCAGAAAAAGATGTCTTGAATGATCCTGTGAAATAGGGAACTTGACTTCTTGGAGCAAGCAGCAATGAGATCCTGAGATGGATAAATTGATGGATGGATAGAAAAGGGAAAATGTGTAACCCCTTCTCACTAGCAGGCTGGGACCCTGAACAAATAACTTGCAGGCCTGTACTTTGTCACACTGGACYTACTGCTTGCCGATCAGCTCTCATGCACACTTCTTATAGAAATAATTCTTTGAGCTGCCCGTCACTGCCATTGGTATTAATAGCAATATTACTAGCACGTTAAAATAAATTGACTGCAGTCAGAAATACTGTCCCATGCTGAAGGCCTTTTGGTAAAATATACTTCATGACCTGCAAAGAGAGAGAATAGGGATAACAGTGCTAGAAATTCACAGCACTAAAATCTATGAAAAATTAAACTGTGAGAGATATAGGCAAGTCTTTAGAAGCTCAAAAAGATATATTTTCATTTGGGAGGAAGAGGATATACTGTGCCACTCTGATGAATTTTTGAGTGAGTAAATACATTTTTTGGTGTATATGATACTAATATTTGATATCAGTCATTCAATATAATTTAATAATTGMTATAAATCATATAATATCAGTGATATCACAAAGATAGCCTTCAGATAGCRCTGAAAAATCACAGTGCTATATCTGGAAAAATTAACATGTGTTTGCATTGACCTAGGACTTTATYGAAATGTTTTGTACATTTATAAGCAATACTAGACAACTACATAATGCAGTTCTTCAAAACATACAACATACAACATGAAGCCAAGCAAAGGCTCTCTCTTCTTGATTTCTGAATAGTTCAGTGCAACACCTGAGTCACAGGATCACAGAAATATTTTTTGGAGAGAATCACTATCACTGGTGGTCGTCAAGTCACCTCACCTTGGAGCAGGCCTGTTATCAACACTGTCAACTCATCTTCTAATGTGGATTGAAAGAACAAAATGCTGATACAGCATTTTGGTGATCAGTTATCCAAAGTTATATTAAAAGTTATATTAGTTTCACACTAATATGCAGTTATATGGTCATTAGATGTGATATAATCTGTAGGTTAGGTTGCAGTACAGGAAAGATAAATGTTTTGCTCTAGCTCTGAGCTCTGAATAGAAAATACGCATTTTAACTTCTACTTGGTGGGCTATTCTTTAACWTTTTGTAAGTGTCATGAGTTTTTGAGCCTTCCATAAAAATATTCCCTATAAAAAGATTACTTTTGATCATCCTTGTCTTTCCCTGATTGTACCTAGAAGTATGTACATTTAGTACACTGATAAAAAAATCTCCAAAATATGTGCCTTGTCAACACTGAGTGTACCCTGTCATCATACAGCATGGTGTAATATTTGGACACCACSCAGGTATGCAGCACAGATCCTGTGGGTCAGCTGAGCCCTGGGCATGCTCACAGTCTGGACAAACACATGGGGAAAACATGTCAGCTTAAACTTCAAGAGCTCTTTCAGTTCTGCAAATGCATGGTGACTTATAAAGCACTTCTGCATTTGTTATACTTGAAAGACATGGGATGATAAAGCTGGCAATTATCAGATACCCATCTAGAAAGCATTGCTATCACACTTAGCATTTGTATAAGCTGAACAGTGCATAATAGGCTGTGGGGACAATGTCTTAACTCATTTAGTGCTGGCCTTTGCCTCAGTGTTTGTGCTGCCACCAGCAGTACTTCATCAAGGAGAGACACAGAGCAACAGTACAGTTTGGAGCCACCTATCCTGGCCCCTATGTAGCACTGAAGTAGTTAACTCTTCATGTAGCTGATCTCCTCCCTTTTGCTGTTGGATCATTCTCACACCATGCCAGAATTGCAAGAATTGGCGCGGCACAAGTCTTGCTGATGGATCTGGCACTTAGGCACACAAATACTACAGCTGTGTTTGAGTTCATATTTCTTAGCAAGACAGCCATAAGACAGATGTTCGGGAGGACTGTCCACTGCTGGGCTACAGAAAAAGAGAGCAAGTGTGTTCTCTTGGACCACAGGCACAATTTACATGCAGAGTCCCTCTTCAGTATACTCCACTATCCTTAACAAGGCTCCAATTGGAGCCACAGTTTTTCCTTGCACCTCTTCATTGCATGTTGTRAATTCTGGAGCTCTCAGTTTCCTCCAGAACCAGCTGGCAGGTCAGATAGGGAGGAATGATACAGGCATCAGAAAGCCAAGCATCTGCAAGGTCTTAACTGTTGGCATGGCACTGCGAGAGCTGATGGTTTTGTAAATGTAATAACATGTAAGCCGGGGTGACCATCCAGTGCTGTCACTCCTGATGAACCGTAACAGCAGCTTTGAGCTCCTCCAACTGTGCAGGAGGAGTGAGCTTATGAGCACTGGGCTCAGCCTCAGAGAGASAAACGTATCCGTAGCTATAGCTCCTCTAAGAAGGGACCTCCAAAGGATGCAACTTGAGCACTCTTCAGCATGTGCAAGCCCATATTAGGCACGAGTATTGACCARCCTGGTGTTTTCATGGACAAAAAATAATGGAGCTAGTTCTCTAATCAATTACAGTAACATGCTTTTAACATTAGAATAAAACRAACAGAATCTGTTTATACCACCTGTGGATCTAGCCCATAATTTTCAGGATTGCAGCATCCTGTTACAGAAAGCCACTCTCAAGACAGTTCAGATATGCAGTCAGACAGAATCTGGCCCAGTGACTGTAACTAAAGTCAAAATGTTTATTAACGCGAATTTGTACACATGCCTGTGGTTCTTGTTCCTGGAAACAACCTCCCTGACTTACTGTGAAATGCTGCTATTTCTACTGCAAAAATGTACATTTTTCATGCGGTAGACCAACTCGTCTTGGACACGCTGCTCAGCTGATGTAGCTGCTTGTTGAATATCCTTTCCTCATGTRGAGGAACTTCTGGCATAATATGACAGATGATATATCTGTACGGCAACTGCATCCACTTTACTGTAATGGTAGGACAGGGGATCAAATTCAGTCTTGTTGGAAGCAAAGAAAATTCTACTGCTACAGGAAAATGTCCTYGTCGCATACAGGCTTTATTCTCCTCCCACAGAATGAAGGGGAAGCAGACTTCATGATGTTATTTGTAACCATCAGGAAGAAGTAAATGGCTGGTCTACAATCTCCAGACACATTCTAATGAGAGATTTTTAAGGCTATTTGA
The DNA here is from genome assembly GCF_003343005.1 of Rhea americana. Lineage (NCBI taxonomy): Eukaryota > Metazoa > Chordata > Aves > Rheiformes > Rheidae > Rhea > Rhea americana. The sequence continues at coordinate 2,101,683 of NW_028185037.1, read as the reverse complement.
GCATTTTGAACTACATTGTTTCCTTTTGAGCAGAAAAATTCTTCCCTGCCATTCTGCACCTTCCATTGATCATGGTTCAAGGATCAAAGTAAAGTGCATTTTGTGAGAAGCAAAGGTTAAAGTCATTCGCAAAGTTTCTTGACTTTGCTGGGAGTTCAGGGGCAAGCATTTGGATAGCAAATACAGGCTAGAGCCCTAGTGTCCTGCTGTCTGTCCATTCTCTGGCATGTATTCTGAAAATCTTTTGCTTCTGCAGGGACTGCATCCGGCAAAACAGAGCAGCCTAGKATCTCTAAAGCATGGGAGAAGTCACTGCCCTTGCGTTGACCCCACAGACCTACTTATCAGTATAGCATTATTCCTAAATTCACAAATGAATTACTTATCCTTCCTCCTTAGTTTTTAATACCAGAAGGATTTTGTCCCTCAGGTTTAATTAAGCACCAAAAGTCATGGCTTTATTTATTGATAAGCCTTTCCAGGGTGCCCGTCGCTGTAGTATCTGAGGCCACTCAAACTCTGACCCCGCTGCATTCCTTGGGAGGCAGGGAARGTTTGAGGGGTTTATCACTGCCCTTTGGGAGCTCACCCATTGCTAACTGAAACAGTGCTAAATGTGCCAGTTAAAGCACTGCTGCTCATACCTGAGTCAGCACTGGCTGTGGAGGCAGGATGACTCTAACAATATTTGACTTGCTATGGTATGAGATGCTGTACTTAGAAAACAGATTGTGGAAGACCAAATAAAAGAGACAGTAAGGTAGAAATTGTTAATCCCTTTAATATGTGCACAATAATTGGTATAAAAGCTTATGTACCTGAATGTACTGATACAGAAAATAAATAAGAAAACTAAGCTGTGTTTTGCAAGACTGATACTGGTAATTTAAAATGTTCTAATAAAAGCAAGATCCTTGAAATATCCTGTGCAGTTCAAATCTAAAACTGGCACCATTTCTGGGTTTTCCTGCTTCTGATAACAGCAAAAAATTTACAGCTTAAAGAAACTCCCAAGAGATGAAATACTATTTATGGCTCAACTTTTTTTTCTTCACAGTACCATATTGCTGGTAAGCACATACCTAGAAATTAATTGAAAAATAATAATAACAAAAATATTAGGAGAACTTTTCACCTCTCTGAGTACCTTTTTCTTTTCTCTCACCACTTCTGAGTAAGGAATGGGGAAGCARGTGTCATAAATCCATGAAATAATTATTCCCCATTTGCTGCATTACATTTTTATTTATATTTCCTGGTTGTTATTTTATGGTAAATCTGCAACTCCTCTTGTTAGATTTTAACTTCCACCCTAGTGCATGAACATATAGCATTTAACCACTGTTGCCACAGAGATTTCTTTCCAGAGTTTAATTACTTTCTAGTTATATTCATGAGTTTTATATATTTCTGAGGAGCCTTGGTAATTGTAAATTTTTGCAGGAAAGTTGCTCTTTGAGAGGAAAGAATTGCCATTAAAGGTAAAATTGACTTTCATGTAAAACTTAATAATGTTTTGGCTTTTTGGGCCAGGTAATCTATCCCCCTCATCATGTCCCTGGAGAAAAGGGACTTGAAACTTCCATGATGTTCACCTCAGAYTGCGGAGTTTGACTGAAGTGAAATTTTGATCTGTGACAGAATCCATTGTAGTGCAAACTGGTTTTCAGCGACGTCCTAGATGCTTACCAGACATTAAGAAGAGGATGTTACTGCCTCAGGGAGCATGTAGCCAAGAGGTGATGGAAGAAATCAGAGAAAATAAAAAGCAACTAAAGGGATTTTCTGTACAAATCTGTAGGCAGCCTGACAAAATGTGTTTGAAGAGATATTTCAGCTGTGTGTTGCAACTATATTTGTGTCAGAGAAGATCAAAACCATGAATTTTTCTTTTACATTTTAAGTAGCAACATGGCATTCCCCTGGTTCTGTTTTTACACTGTTAGCTCTTGTACCATCTGCATCAATCAACCGCTCTCAGCCTAGGTAAGATTCTCAGACCATAATGGCACACTGGCAATCTGGCCTTGCTGAGCAATGGAGAGTAAAGCAGACATCCCAGCTAGTGCTCATCATCACCGATACACACAGATGTCTTAGTGTGGGCCTGAAAATAATATTTATGTGTTAGCTTGCCTCCATGCCACTGCTAAAGAGGATTACCTTTTGTCATGCTATACTACTTCCACCTCTGGACTAGCATTTTTCCCATTAGCCTGGGAGTCTCTGAGCCATGCTCCACTGAATGGTGTAGACAGAGTAAAATTTCTCTCTATTCAAAGAGCACCACTTTGCAAAATAGCACTGAAGTGGAACACAAGTGTACATGGCCTCCAGGACAGTTGGCTGCAGAGAGTGAATAATCTGAGCTTGTACTGAGAGGAACTGCTGTTTCTTTGTCCCACCATGAGCACAATCAGCATCCTTAAGTCCTTTTCTCCAGTACACGCTGGTTTCAGTCTCAGGCTTCTGTCTTCGTAGTCAAAATTACTTTGTTTCTAGTTCTTTGCAATTATCTTCATATAAAGATTAAAACAGATGGATAAAATTCATCCTCTTTGTTGATTCCAAAGACTTCAGTTGAGCAGTAATATGAGACTGGCCTGTATTTAGAAAGTTGATATGGTTAAAGTTTGAGGAGCTAAATGATGGTTTGAGATATGCCCCATGTAACAGGAGAGCTGGAGGCAGAGCACAAGTTACACTCCCAAAGGAAGCAGGCATTTAGCACAGCATGGAAGCATATTCCATCAGGTGATTCAAAGACACCTACCTGCCTTAGATTACTGCCCCCAGCTCTTATTACATCTAAATGGCGAGCAGTCTAGGTTATTCCTTCACCAGAGATGACCGAGAACTGCCTAGCCTGGAGCCAGGAGCGACCAGGTTAATGAGACAGCAGTGCTGCGCTGGGCTGTAGACGCTGATTCAGTATTTCCAGCAGGTGATCTTTGCCAGTGCAGCTCCTCGGGCCCTTGTTAGAAGTGAAAATGGCTTTGCCCACAGGCGCATTCTCTAAGGAGAGCAGCTGTTTTCATAAAAATGATTAAAATCTGTACCAGCTAGACATTTTATCAGAATTCTGGCCAGAAGCCCCCCTACTCAACTCCCCCTGCAAATCTGCTTGCAGGTGTTTCAAGAGGGAAAGCTGAGAGAAGGAAAAAAGTGAGTCTTAGCCAAAAGTAAGCATGACTAACAAATTACTCATAATTAAGGTTTGTTAATTGCATAGAACCCAATTAAACCTTTCCACGTCTAAAATGGAATAAGTTATGCTTACAGCAGAGCTGTTTAGCTATTAGCTATTAGACATTTTTGGTGACACTTGTCTGTTGATTTGCCATTAGATAACTTCTTGGCTTGAAGCCAGCTAGAACTGAGCTAAGAGACTTTATGTACATGTGCTTGTAGCATATTTTCACAAAAGGTTGCCAGAGTTTGGCCCATGATGACTAGTGAGTGGATTTATTACATTATTATTTTAGATTGTTATATTATTATTATGCATGACTGACATCGTGAAATTCTTATGTTACAGAACTATGTAGAGTTAATATAAAACAGTAAGCCAGAGAGGCATTTTTCATAAAATTCCAACCTAAAGTGCAAATTTTATGTAACTGAAAAGTCATGACTTTATGTAGCATTTAGAACTTTGCTAGAATGAGAATACCTCCCCCCAAAACATGTTACCTCAAAGTAGATCTGAAAGAAACCTTTCCCATGATTCCAAAAAAATGCAGATGACCAAAAAAATATTGTTTCCAAGTGTGTGTGTGCCTCTTCCTTTTTCAGTTCCAGCTGGGACCACAATTGGAAATACCAAAATACCACAGAAATGTAGTTCTTGTGGTACTTCCAGCCCAGGCAGAAGCAGGAAGTATTAGAAATCTTCCAATAAATCATGTTTTCATGAGATTTCCAGCCCTGCATTGCAAGCTGAAGAAGTCTGGATAATAAAACCAGCTCTACTTGTCCACCTGAATCAAACACCTTACCCTCAGGAGAATTACCTTTATACCAAAGGACTGTTCTGTCTGAGATGCTGCTGATATTGCTTCCAAGCCATAACATATCTTCAGTTACACATTGAGTGCAGCTATAAATTGGATTAAGTCTTACTATGAAAGTGAGATTTGACTTTGACTTTCCATTTATGTTAGCTGCAGACAGGGTTTTCTCCCTATGCAATGGCGGCTCTTGGCAGTTCGAGTGTCCATGGTGGAAGAGCTGCAGTAGGCTACTGTTCGGGTACATACATGTCTGTGGACAGATGAGCAACAGTGCTCAGTGTTAAGAAAAACTTAACACAGGCTGAATAGCACTGGCCTGTTTGGCGCTGGGAGAGGAGAGAGGTCTTTTAGGCTGAAGTCGTGGATCAAAGTGAGCTGCAACAAGAGCTGTGCCTTTGACGCACCCTAAGCTGCCCCAGCGATCAGCTCTTCCTTGCCGTACAGGATTGCATAAGAGCTGCCTGRCCCAGCACCAGCTTCTCCTGCTATGTGGTGCAACCGGCAAGGTTGGCTGGTCCGATCAGGAGGACTAACCACATCAGCATAAATAAGTCTATATGATGGCGTGATATCAGGTGTTTTTTTCTGTCCATTCAGAATKGAACTTTGCTGAAACCACTGTAAAAAGTCAAGTCATTGTAACCGGACAAAAAAGTTTCACTACACGCTGGTTGAATTTTCACCACTGAGAAATCGCAAGGTTTGCACGGCTGTGTGATCTCTTTTGTGAGTGGTGTGTGTAAGATCAAACAACGTGAGTGTAAACATGGAGTCAGATAGTTTACTGGAGCTTACCATACTCCCCTTCCCATTTAAAGAGGTAAGAACACCTGCATCTCGGGGCTCAGGAAGGAACAAACCAGAGACTCAGTATTTATATTCTTCTTCTTTTGAAACAGAGTAAGATGCCAGTTCTGCAGTCTTTAACTTATAAAAGTACTCTCTGTACTGGGAAGATTACTAATTAAAAGCAATAATTACTGGCAAGCACTTCTTTGCTTCCCAGCAGCTAATGCTAACTGCAGCATAAATGGGACAAATCCATGGTGACTGCATCTGTAGCAAATGTCGTTGAAATTTGGTGGAATAAGGTGGGGTTTGTTCCTTCCATGTTCCCTTCACGCTACTGTTGAACATGTAAGATCTTTAGGTGGCTATGAGAGAGCTACTCGTGTGCGACTAACCTGTGAGGTTATCATTAGTAGAGAAAAAAAGCACCATTCACCTCCCAGCAGCCCTGCGGCCGCTCCAGGGTCTCAGCCAGCGGAGGGGGCTACAGATGTCCCCTTCACCTCCGGAGCATTTTACTGAGCTACTGTCATCTCTTCGCTTGCTGCATGCTGCAGTTTTATATTTCTAAATTCCCTGGTGTCTGTAGACACAAGCTGTTATTTTGTTCAGTGCAGACTGTCACAGAGGGAAACGTGCTCACCCAGAAACTTTACTTTGGCTCTTGTGCTTTTGTTTCCCTCATTTAAATGTGAAAATATCTGCTTGCTCTTTTGTAAGGAAAAAAAAATCCTAACTATTTCCTAAACTAGAAGTTTGAAGAGACACAGGCCTTTGAAACATTTTCTTGGTGTGTGGGCAAAAGCTAGCAATAACTTTGTTATAATGTATATGGCCGATTCTGCTCATACTCAGATTGCAAACTGTTTTGGCTGCTTGTACTCACAAATGCTTTGTCCATTTCTAGTTTCATTTGCGTTTAGTGTAAGGTCATGTGAGAATTTCCATTCATTTAAAAATAAAACTCAAAGCCTTTTTGCTGACCATGTGAATTTCTTCAAGCACGCGCACACACACACGCACACACACACACACGCACACACACACACACACACACACAACTTAGGAAGGAATTTTTTATAGCATTGCTTGTATGGACAATGAAATGCCCACTAAATATAGTTAAATGTGTATTAAAAGTTCCCATAATACATCTTAGGTTTCATGAATTAAGAACCTGGCTATAAACAGTGATTCTGGATACCGAAGAAAATACATTTTTTCCTTTAAACTGGTCATTGATTTTTCCCTAAAACAGGAAGTCTTTCTGTAAACATTGGGTACAATGATGTGTTCATTAATTTTGAATCACTACTGTTAGTAACTCTTCTTTCTTTTGAACCCAGTGATGTAGTCTGTGATGTTAGGTACTTTTCCTCTGAAAAATATTAGGAAACAGCAAACTTAGCATTAGGACGGGATAGAGATGAGTTTTGTTTGGAAATAATCCTTTGGGGTTAGCCTCACATTCCCATTTTATACATATATATATATATGTGTGTGTGTGTGTGTGTGTGTGTGTATAAATCTCATTTTATATATATATGTATATATAAAATCTCATGATAGGTACAAAATTAGCTGATGTTAGCAGTATGTGCTTTATGAATAAAGTGAGGTGGCTTCAGGGATAAGACAGGATGACCCAGGTGTGAAATGTGTAGCAGGAATTTCTGTAATTTTCTTGCCTGTTTGGGGTTAAAATTTCATTTTCATTTCCTTTCATTTTCCTTTGATAAGTTCTGGTGTCCCTATGCCTAGATGTGCAAGTTAGCACATCTAACTTGCTTGGGTCAGGGGTCTTTACAGCCTGCTGACAATTTTACAGCATAGTGTARGCAGAAGAATGAAGTTCTGAAAAATGACAGTAAAAAAGTGACAGTTGTGCTRTCGGCACTGGGTGCTGTCCCTGGGCAGGGACAGTGGTGCCAGGGTGGCTGCTCTGCTGGGGCATGGCGCGGCAGCCCTGAATCCCTGCTGATAGTCGGGCTGCCGAACAAGCCTTTGGCTTCATCTAAATCCTCTAGGGAAAACAAATGTCAGCGGTGACAGAAAATAGTTCCCATCCCGTGAGGCCTGGGTGGCCTGTGGCACAATAGTGTAATAGCTGACAGTCACTCCCCAGCAAGCAATGAGTCAAGAAAGCCTCTGTAGCTCCGAAGCTGCTTGTCATCACTGGAATTATTTAATAGCCACCATGGAGAAGCTGTTGACTGGGCAAAGGGAACAGATGGTGCTGAGAACTGCACAGAGGGTCCTCTCCTCCGGCCACCAGCATGGTGAAGACTATCTTTATCTTCCAGCCTTGTACCTGTTCTTTAACAGATATGGAAGAAACCTGACTGTAAATTTGGCTTCCTTCATAGTTGATAAGGTGACTGATTAATCCTGAGATTTCTGGGGAATGAAAAGATGAATGCAAGACAAAACRAGGGAATTTCTGTGCTCTAAATGATTCTGGACTTTTTCAGGATATTTTTCAAAATAAAGAAGCTTGGCCCTATCTTTCAGTCTTTTTTTCTTAATTCTCCAGGCAAGTGTTGGGAAAGGCTTTACTGAAMTCAGTCATCTGCCTTCCAAAAAGTTACTGTGGGATAAGGGAAATACTGAAGGTTCAATACTCTTCACAGGTTGGCAAGCTGTGCTTCTGCAAAATCTATGTTTAAGACTGTTCATCGTGGGAGGTCTGTCTGTTCCAGTTTAGAGGCATTTGGGAAAATTGTCTAATAGATATGTGAGAAATTTATGGTGTGCTGCTTTACAGAATCTTATGTTCTAGGATCTTGAACTCTCATGTGATGTTATATCACTCTGCATGGAAGAATATGATCACAAAACAATGCAGAAAGTTTTCAGATACGTGCAGTTTACTATGATAAACATGAGAGGCTCTTTGAAAATGAAGCTTACTTTATATTGGSAGGAGGTGGAAGATAGCTTTTTCATCTACTACTTAAGATTTGGTGGCTCTAACGGTGTGGGGTGTATGATGAAAAACCTCTTGGTGTTGCCAATGGAGGTGGGAGAACAGACAACTTCAGAAGGAAAGATTAGAAATTCAGTAATGGTCACATTTATCTCAACAGAARGACAACCAGGTTGAAAAGTCAGAGCCAGAGAGATTCAGATCATGTAAGGGGAGATAGTCTTGAGAGAGAGAGAGTTATCAGGACAGGGAAAATACCCGCATGCCTACAAGTCAGTGAAGTTACTGCAAGAGAAAGCCTAGGAGAAGATCTTTATGAGCRCTCTTGGGTAGAGTGGTACACAATTAGTTTTACTATGAAAATCAGTGATAAGTTAGTTAGATGTGTAGAAGGAGATACAGAAGGAGGCATGGTCATGAAACCTGCAGGAGGAGGACAGCACATTCAGGAGGGAGCGGTTGATGATTTCAAGCAGAACAGTYCTGGGAAAGGAAATACACTGCAGGTAGAGCAAGTTGAAACAGGTCTGTTCAGAAATGCACCAGCAGTGGTGAGAAACCAGTTCCTGCTGTTTTAAGGAACGTATTTTCTCTCAAAAGAAAATATTTCCGAATCCACTGCAATTTGAAGCACAGAAGCATATTTTCATGCTCTCTYAATAACAACAACATGCAGAGCAGAGAATTCAGTTAATGACTTCAGTGATCCCTTTAGAAATTGTCTTCTGCTAATTAAGGCCACTAATAATTCCACTTAAATACCACTGTAATTGGCACTGTGAAAATGCTGAGGTGGGTTGAGATGGGCTCTGTGCAATGAGATGTGAGAGGTGGTATGTTATCTTCAGGCACAAATAAATGTCTCAGTGGCATGCTGCTGTTTCTGGGATGTGTTTGYTGCTCCTGTGAATATTACACGAGCTTTGAAAGCAAAGAGGAACATATATGCCCAGACATGTAGCTACATAATAAAACCTTGCAGAGTCTTCCAGTCAGTATTTTGATGGCATAATTAGAAAGTCCTTTCAAATATGACCTTTTAACTACTGATGCCATCCTGTAACATTTACAAAAGTGACTGTGTCAACTGCATCACATGGCTGAAAGTTAGACTGATTTTCAGCCATGTGATGCTATTTTATCACCCTCAGGACAAAGGTTAAGCCCTCCCTTTCTTTTCTCTGTTAGGCAGCACTTTCTTTGGTCCTCTTACTTTGATACTGCTAAAATTCCTGATGACCACAGTGTTAAGAGTTTTTATAATCCACTATGCACTTCTCTGATGAAGAACCCTGCTATTGTGCTCCATGTAACAGAAATACCTTCACACAATGAAGCAATCATTCTTCCCCGGCAGGGTCTGAATGTCTTGATTCTCATCCCACAGCAGGTTTGGCAGGGAACAAATTCCCCAGCTTGCAAAGGGCAGTGGCCAGCATAATCTTTCTGCATTTTAAAACATTCTTTAATGTTAGGCTCTCTGCATTCAAATGGTAACTTCAGCTGACACAGAGTTTTATAGAATATTTGAACTGTAGCCTATTGAAACTCTCCTCCACTGCATTTGTGAATATTTTGATTATAGTATAAGTGTATTATTTTTCCTTTTATTTATTATGGTACAAGCATATTTTTAGTACTTGTTCTGTGGCTGATTTGAAGTCTGCAGCTTCATTTTTCCTTAGATGGGACATGTGCATTTTTGGAACATCAGGAATAAACTGGGCAAAATTGTGATAAAGGCTCATAGGTTTTAAAAACATCCTAGTCCATGCTCTGGATTGAATGGCCATAAGAAATGCTGTTCTGTGTGAGGCATTAATTTATGGAATAATGAAGYAGATGGACAAGTGTTGGGTGCGCTGTTTGGAGTAAAGTCGGTTTACTGAAACTGAGAATCTGTGCTGTGTCTTTTTCACTACAGGTTTCAAGCTGACACATGTATAAATTCAGTGTCTTCCTAAATGAAATTCACTATAAAAGTAATTAAACTTTTTAGTCAAAAAGGTATGAAAAAGGTCAAGTTTAAAATCTGAGTTTTAAATATTTCCTTTCTTCTGAATTCTGTAGCACAAAATTAAAAAAAAAAAAAAAAAGGAGCAAACCCCAACATTAACAGCAGATATCCAAACCCTAGATGATAACTATGCAAAACCATAATAATAAAAATAAATCAGGACTGCATCGTTTGCCATTTGCAGCGTGCCTTAACCTCGCTGGCCGGGCACCTAGGAAGAAGGGCAGGACGCCAGGCGTGCCCAGCTCTGCTGAGGCGGCCCGAGGCGGAGGTGAGGGGAGCCGAGCCGGGGGAGCTGCCGGAGCGCGGGACGGGCCCCGAGCCTCCGGGGGGGCTCCGCGGGGCAGGGCAGCGGCACGTCTCCCCTTCGCAGCCCACCCCGCGTGCCCGCATCGCCCAACACCTCCGGCRCGGCGCGGYGCGGCGCGGCGCRGCCCTCGCCCCCTCGCAGCGGGGCTGCTCCTTCCTGGCTGCGCGCCTAAATACTTTATAATCTTGTATTTCATTCGCGGTGAGGTAACAGTCGGGGCAGGGACGGAGAGGGCGAGCGGAGACGTGGGTGACGGCGGCGGGAGAGGGAGACGCTCCGTAAGCACCGGCGAGTTTGGACCGCGGCGGCAGAGAGCGTGGCTGGAATACGAACCGAGAGGGCCCGATCCTCCTCCTGGCGCCACGCTGCAGCCAGCGGGATGCACGACGTCCTGGCGCTGCTGTCCCCAGCCGTGTCCCCCGTCGGCGTGGGGCGTCATCATTTGCAGCTGTTTAACTCGCACTGGAATCAACCTCATAATATCTCAGGCATGTGATTCACACGAGTGTGAAGGCCCTGGATACAATTACACATTTATTTCTACCTACCACTAAGGGAGTTTCCATTCAGTACTAGAAGAGCTGGTTGCCCTTGCTCTGTACTGTTTCACTGGTATTTTTCCTGACAATTCACGTCTAAGAAACACAAGACAGAGAGAGACTTAATGTTATGTGAAAGGATTTTCCTAGGGTAACTGTATTCAGTCTTTGCTCAAACTGAACGAATAACTTTGATCTGTCAACTGTGAAAAGTAAACTGGGTGCGACCTTCCGTCATCGGCTAATCGTCTCACTTAATGACATCTGTTAACTTTGTTCTGATATTAGATCATGGTCTTTCTTTGTACTGTCAAGATTTTTCATCCAAGGTCTAATTATTTCACTTTATGTGTATACGGATATCTTGGGAGTCAGTTGCACTTAGTATGAAGATCATTTTTTCTATTTTGAATTTCCAAAACTGATCACAGCATTCAGATAAACATGACATTTTGATTAATAAAACACATCAGCTTTAAAGTGCAGCACTGTCTTCCTTGTTTCAGTCTCTCTCCCCCTCAWTTTCTTTTAGGCATCATATTTGTTTTTATTCTTAATTGAAATGGAAGGAGGAACGGGGAGAATTGTTTCTGTCAGAAGAAAGTTCAGGAGCTCAAAACAGTTGATCAGTGTTAATCGTTATTCAGATTTGAACTCTATGACAGGAAGGAAGAAGAAAATACTCTTTTTCAGGCAGTTCTTCGCCTTCTATCCTCTTCCCTTTCCAAGTTCTTTTTTCTTTTAATAGTAGTAAAGGCCTCAGTAGAGGGCATTTTGGGGGGATTAATGGCCATTTGGGGTTAATGCCCTAAGGCCCTCTGTCCTTCAGCTCTTTCCAAACAGTCATTAATCTCCAGGGGAATGTATGTGCCCTGATCGCTACTGCTGATAATGCTCATCCTTATAGTATAGATCAAAATGCGTAGACTTATTGTAGTAATGGCCATGTCCTCACCTCCCAGGCTTTGTTCAGTTCAGTCAGTCACAGCTTAAGCCTCTGATATCGTCTGACCACATTCAGTTCACCACGAGTTTTCCCCAATGTTTGTCTCTCTTGGGTCCCARTCCTGCAACTTGCTCCATGCAGAAATCCTGCTGCAACACACTAGACTTTTGAGGGCACTGTCATCTCCTCTATTAACTGCATGGAAAATTTCTCTTGGAGTGGTAGATTATGGGGCTAGGTCCTCTCTCTTGGTCCCGTGCAATACCAGAGGAGCCAGTGGCACTGCACAAGAACTGGGAGTTGATTAAGTGGGTGAGTGGGAAAGGATCAGATCTGATGGTACGAGAAGCATTCCACCACCGAGAGCCCTGGGCTTTTTTTTCTTTTTCCACGGGGTTGACTTCCACTGACTAACACTTCATTTGTTACTGTGATGTGCACACTGTTCTGTGCCAGATTCATGTTAAAGAAAAATGGCCCGTTCAGTGAACTGCATCATCCACAGAAGACCAGCACCTGTCAGTAAGTCAGCTCATTCTGTGTGCTTGACCAGGTGAGTGGGTCTAACATTTTCAGGTGCTTTTCCTGGGGATCGCTGAGGATTACAAGATGCACGATAACACATAAGCAATTACAGGACCCTCTAAGACTGGCCAAAAGCTGTCTACGTAGTAAGGAGTTGTTTTCTTTGTGACATTTTCTAGTATCTTGTCTAGTCTAGTTTTCAGTTTTTGAAGTGTTTTACCCTGCATCACCTCCTTTGGGAGATTATTTCGTAGTCTAATAGTTCCACCTGTGATCCAGCCTCACTTCAGTTGACATTTCATGCATTTGGAGTATCTAGTTCAATATCAGGCTAAAAGTTATGCACAAAGATAAAGGAAAATGAATGGAAGATAGCAAGACTCTTGTATGTGAAGAATTTAAATTCCATAAGAGTCTAAAAGAAATGTTTCAGTACATTCCTGTCTCTTTAAAAAAATATTCCATGCTGAGAAATAACAGAAGATAAAAAAGCCTAAACAGTCATATTTTCTATTTCTTTTCCCTTATTTGAGTCAATGTAATGTGTTTGTATGGTATATAATCTCTTAAACTGTCCTCTGGGTCTTCTGAATGCATTTTTCGCCCTTAAAAAAATAATAAAAAAAAATAAAAGCAATTGGACCTGATAATTCTGTTATTCCCCTGTAATTTGTTATAAGTGAACGTTGTCACAATTAGATCTGTATAGTCAGTTAGAAATATATGAATGGGTGCAAGTATTTGATTTTAGTTTCAGGGAACTGCATAGTAGTTTACAGCTCCAGGACTATTGCAAATATTATGTTTTTATTTTATTTTTATTCTTACTAGAAATTTTAAATGCAACGATTAAGAAATAGCAGCTCCTGTAAAGTAACTGATAGTCTCTGTTACATTTACATGACATCTTATTACAAATACATATACATATACAAATACAAATGAATTTACCTAGTAGTCTTATTTGATCCTTTGATAATTAGGATGGGCTATGATAGAATTAACAGAAATCTGAAATCACTAGTCACTTCTAAACATATTCCCAATTCTAATTTGAAAGCACTAAGGCTGTTCATAAAATTCTTAATGAATTCCAGCCATTCTTGCTGACAATAAGAGAAAATGCAAGGCCATTAGCAACTTGCCAGAACAGTGGAGTAATGGCCAGTCAGGGCTATTGGGGGCTCTGGGGCTATTTGGAAACAAATGGTTATTCCACCAGGGAAATAAACTGTATGGGTTTACTTCACTTTTATTTTATTTTATTTTATTTTATTTTATTTTATTTTATTTTATTTTATTTTATTTTATTTTTTTGCCTTAGGCCATTTCTCCTCTTTTCTCTCTCTCCCCTTCCTCTTGACCACATTTGTAAATGAAGACCTAGAAGTCAGTCACATGGGGATTTCCTCCACACCTGTCAGAGTAGGAAAGTTTCATTAGGACAATAACAGGTATTCCTTGTTCTCACCTAGCCTATTACCAAGCATATGTTTGCTCAGTTAACAAAAACATTCACTATTTTTGTGGAAAAAATATCCAATATTAAACAAGCATTCTGAATTGCAGTGAATACTGACTTTTCTAAGGGAATAATTTAAAATGGAGATGTAGCTTGCAGTCTTATTTTGCTTTTAACCATTTTACCTGACTTTTGCATGTTTATTTTGTACAGCCTAGACATTTTGTGAGAATCTATGAATTGGTTCATTATTCTGCATTTTCCTATTTATGAACTGTCTGACAGTTTAGGTTCTGTTGCGTTTTGTTTTATTCTTTATTGAAAAAAGACCCCTAAYCCTCTTCCAATGTAGTAAACCAATCACACACTCAAGTGCTGACTTGAAGGGATCTGCTAAGAACCTCTTCTATCAGCTCCAAAGTCTTAATGAGCTGGTCAGACTGTTTGTCATGTTGCAAACTACTGAAGTTACTAAACAGAATAAAACTGACTGGAGAGTTTGAATCCATTTGACTTCACATTGACTGAGCAAGGAGAAAGGGGAAGTGCATGAGAAAAGCATTGATTTTTATGTGCCACACTTTAGAGCTTTATGTTTTCTTTAAATGTCCTGTTTGAAATCATGGGAAAGCTGGTTGCCAGGGATGTTGATGGGAACTGCCTGATCAAAACAGGATTGTCACCTGTCACCATCACTGGGTCAAGTCAGACACAGATTTATCTAGATGAGTCTTAAAAATCTCTGAAGCAGAGAACCCAGCATATCCTAATACTGCACCTTCCTCTTCATGAGGAGAAAGTCATTGCATTTTCTTTAAGATCTTATTCTAGCTAATCCCTTTGGTTTGTACACATCCAGGCCAGTGTGAGTCAAGTTTTTCTTTCTAACATACTACATCCTCTCCTAGGACAATACTGAGTGTGAGAAGGTGGAAATATAAGAAGAGCCACACTGGGTCAGACCAAAGGGCCAATGTCTGGCAGTGGTTGCAGGGGACACTTGGGGGAGAGTATGAGAAGAGGACATGCACAAAGTTTATAAAAGGAATTAAGACATTTTTTCCTTTCTGCAAGATAGCAAAAAAATCACTCATCAACAATATCACAAACAGAAATACTGAAGATTGCCCTCAAGGCAAGTGAATTATATGCATATTACATATGCAGTGTGGAATGCATATGCAAATGAAATCCCATTAAGGAAAAGTTTTACTAAGAAGCAAAAAGAAAAGAAGAGGAGAAATATCRTAGCTGCCCATATTATATTATCTGAAAAACAATTCCAGAGCTCTTGCTTACGTTTGGAAAGCCTATTCAGTCAAACATCCAATGAGATGATCTCTGAGTYGTGGCTTGTCCTAGACCTCTCAGTTGTGAACACAGACATGTGAGGCGGATCCCTTGGGACACATTGCAATCTGCCAAGAAGCTTCCCTAACTCTTCCTAGGGTGTGAAAGGACAAAGTGTGTCTGGCCAGAAACACAACAAAGTTCATGCCTTGGACAGCTACAATTTAAGGAAAGAAAGCATGTTAAACTCTCTCTTAGATGGCTCCTTGATTCCAAGTGGTAAGACTTGAATTAGGGGGTATCTTAACAGAAAAGTGCTGGAGGAGAGTTCAGCTACAAGGGCCAAAACTGCTCAGATCTTGTGGAAGAGGTGATGACCATGTGAAACACTGAAAAATGGAAAAGAGGTTAGGACCTTCGCGGTGGAGTGGGAAGAGCTCCATGAGACCTTTGAAGTATCTCTCTTTACAGTAGGATGAGACAATAYGACAAACCTGCTATTTGAAGCTATTAAGCAGAAATTGCAATCCTGTGCACTTTATTAAAACTGAGAATCTTGATCTCTTTCGACTTCTARATGAGATGAAGGGTTGATGTGAGAGAGCTAAAGCATTAGACCTACACAAATAGATAGATCTGCTCTACTAAGCCAGATAGATATGACAAGAGCAGTTGCTGCTGCTAAACAATATGCTCAAGTTTCAAGAGATATCAAACACTGAAGTAATGAGATGCTGGAATTTCCTCTCCCTTTCCCTTCCCTCTCCCCTCCCCCTTCCCTTCCCTTCCCTTCCCTTCCCTTCCCTTCCCTTCCCTTCCCTTCCCTTCCCTTCCCTTCCCTTCCCTTTTTTCTCATGCTGCTGTCTCTACTTCATTTAATTTCTTTCTCATTCTTTCTGCATTTGTCCACAGACACCTTGGAAATTTTCTGTGAGTTCTCTTATTACTTTCTGGGGAGTTGGTCTGATTTCCTGAGCTTGTTCTTTAAGAATTATTGTTATTTTCCCCCACCTCAACCCTTCCCCCTTGGCCTAATATTATCCTTTTCTGCTGTTTAATGTTATTAATTCCTGGTGTAACCTTTATGGCTTAATTTTGGCTACATCTTGTTTTCTATCCTCTGGCTTTTGTCTACTCTTCCTGCTGAATTCAGTGGGATCATAYGCTTCAAGTAAATGGAGCAGGCCAAGTTCTGCCCATAGATGCTTCTTTCAGTGCCTGGTCTTTAAGACTCTCTCACCATCCTGAGTGTTTTGGGTTCCCTGGTAACTGAACAGGTGCCTGTTCCTTACCAAATGAACTGTAAGGTTGTTTTAAATTATTCTCCAGTGTTAAGCAACATTAGAACTGAACAACCTCAGTCTACAAACCAATTTTTTTCTTGTAATGAGTTCACCTCATCCAAATACAACTCATAAAATGTCATCATTGCTAAAAGACTGTTTCTCCAACCTTGGTTTTATGGCATTAAATGTGACATTACTTCAAAAGTTGTGTAAGATGGGTTGGAATTATTTTAAGTCATCAGCTTATGCTTCACATTGCTGAATTTCAGAAAAGTGCAATGTTTTTAATATTTTGACTCCATAAGTACAGAGGCTTTGTAGACAATATCTAAAGTACAGGTATGAACTCAGATCAGAGACTAATTTGACATTCACTTTTCCCTCTGCTTTCAAAGTAAGCCAAACCTGCTTAGAAGAGTGAGTTCTTGTGCTATATTTCTGGTACCTCTTGTCTGATAGCTAATTACTGTCTCTCAGACATAAAAATACATTACTTTTTTGGGTAATCAGGTGGGGATGTGTCCCTTTCGCACTTGTGTGGAACACCTCTCTCTCCCTAGGGCTGTATAGGTGTGGATCTGTAGYCTCAGCTCACTTGGTTTCTCTGGCTTGTCCTGTAATGAATGACAGATGCCATATTTATCAATTAGTCAAAAAATGATCATGTTGAGAGAACATTATGAAGCAGAAGAGAGGGGTTTTTAGCAGGTCTGTTCTTTTGTTGTTCCAGGTTGCTTTTCTCTCCTACGTACTTCTTAGTTTGAATGGTGTAAAGCATGAATAGGTAAAAAGTGGACATGCTTTGAGATGTACTTGGCTGAAGGAATTAATTTCAATCTCAGTAGCACAACTGTAAGGTTGGCCTAATGCCACAGACTTGAAAGAAGTACCCCACGTAATGGAGCAGAATATGGCCAAATACTTCATGACTGGTCTCATGTGAGTTGCAAAAGGACCAATCTCTTCGTACTGCAGTTTCTTTTATGGTAAGCCAGTATCTAAAAGGATCCATTATCTCCCCTGAAACAATTCAGGGAGCTTTGCCATGCTTTGGGAAGGTGCATTAACCCTTCAGCAGCTGATCCTGATCCTTCCCTTCTTGCCTCCTGAGGGCTTCAGAAACTAAGTACTTTGGGTGCAGATGTCTAGGAGGCAAAAGTTCCTTGCTGAGGGGAGAGGTAGTGTAGCTGCCTCCCTGCTTGCACAGGGAGGGCACCCAGTGGAGCCAGGAGGGCACCCAGCTCACCCTCCCTGAGCTGCCAGAGCCCCTGCTCAGCAGGAGAGTTAACACAGTTCATTTACAGATGGCTTTATCCTCACAGAAGAAAATGCTTCCCATGGTCTTTTCTACACTAAGACCATCCCAAGCCATGAATAAAGAAAATCAGAGAGGTTTTACACYTCTACTCGCTCTGCCTCATTGGTCTAACTGTTAAGGAGGAAGCATTTTGGGGCAAGAACTTCTTTTACTTTGTCATACAGCTCTAAGAAATGACATTCACTTCTGAATAATAAACTCTTTTCCTTTGCTATATATTTTCTCTGTATGCTGCATTTTTGTATTCCCAAAGGATTTCAGTTAGGTCCATTCCTTCATAAATAGTTTAAAATCTCTGATATCTAACTGCAAAACCAAAGGTTGAACTCCTGCTTCCCATTTGGAAATAATCTCGAAGATCTGTATAGGTGGTCATTTGAAAAGGAGTCATGTCTTTCCCTCTTAATATTGGTTACTCTTAGAAGTCAGCACACTGCTGCTTTCGTGGAGATCATATTCCTAAGCCTTTGGCTTCTCAATGTTTTGAGATTTTCCTCACTGTGGAAGAAAACTTACAGGACTGAATTTCTCAGAGATGCCAACATGGCAAGAGAGAAATGTGTGCCAAGGGGCTGCCCCGCTTGCTGAGTGTTGTAMTTCCAGCTCCAGACCCAGAATCTCAGCTTCACTCATAATAAACATAAAAATATAATAAATACATAAACATAAACATCCATCTTGCTCAGCATCAGTGGGAATCTGTAACTGAGGGCAGGGAGCCTTACTGGGGATGTACTTGCTACAAACTGGGGAAGTGGGATGTTCTGCAAAATGTATTTTTCTTCTGGACCTTTACCTGATGACACAGGTAAAAGCCAGTTGGAAAGATAACATATAATTTCTATTTGAATGAAAAATAAAACAAATTTCTGCTCAGATAGCCCTTTTCTGCCCAGGTGACCCATTTTCATTCCCCTGCATGTAGAAGATGAAATTAGTTTCTTGAATTTTCGTCAGGGTGAGAGGACTTGGTTGTTCTGCAGCTTCCCTGCTTTGTTATCTTTTGTCCTTTATTTGGCTGTGGGGAGAAGCTCGGGAGTTTAAACCCTCAGTCTCGTAGCATCCTCACATTTTGTGCTTTTGAACATGAGCATTGGCTTGGTCCAGATTGAAGTGCCAGTCCTGGTATTCCTTTGGACTCTGCAGGGGATTCTTACAACATATTCCTGGCTTTCATGTGTTTTGGATCTGAGTATACAGAAAGTGGAAAGGGGAAAAGCTAACCTCCTGTGAGTGCTAATAAATAGTCACTGTGCAACAAGTAAGCATACTGTGTAGCCACCTTCRTTAGGGCTGAGGGTTATCATGTTAACTCTTATGGTGCAGTGGAATAGGAATAGATAGGAGCGAATCTCACCCTAACAAGGCACGATGTGTCCCAGAAAGGGACCTGTCTATGGCACCAGAAAGGTACCATTTCTGTGAATTCAGCTTTGCCCACAATCCCATGGTTCAACTTTTAACAGCAAAAGATGAATAGAATAACTTCTGTTTCTCCAGAAAACACTTCACCTAATTTATTCTTGTTGATAAAGTCATTTGTGAACCATGACCAAGAGCTGCTGTAAGCAGAATTCAGTTGCCAAACATAGGTACCTACTGCTGCTTGACACATTTTGCAGTATCATACTTGGCTGCTGGCCATGAGTCATATCTGCCAACTTCATTTCAGTATCTTGGATACCTGAGGGCACCTAAGATAATGCCAGGCACTTATGTTCAGGTGAGAAGAGTTGTGACTAACATCTTGAAACAAAAGAAGACAAGGATAAGGAGGCTTGGTGCCCTCTGGGTACCATCACAGCCACTTGAAGTATTATCTGGGCATAATCTATACCTTCTGGAAGCATTGTAGCTGCCTGAGGCCTCATGCAGCTCCCACTGTGGGCTTAGATTGAAACAGCACATAAATGCAAAGCCTTCCCTAAATCCTTCCTTCTTCTTGGAGCCGCCCTTCCTCACCTGCTAAGCCCAGCCCCTCATGCAGGACGCTGAGCCTCCTCTAAACACGGGCTATGCAGGAACCAGATTCCAGTTAGTAAGTGACTTAGTGGAGTGCATAATATCCACAGGGTCTCTGGAGGCTTGTTTTAACGATCTGGTTATTAATTAACGTATGATAACACAGCACAATATCATCAAGGATTTCTTGTAGCCTTTTCCTAGTGAGTGAGTTTAATGTTACTCCTTACAGCAGTCTCCATACATCTTTTGTAACGTAGTGGAATCAGTGCCTTGGAGGATTTTTTTATTCTAGCTGCCAGACAGCTATAGACTGATTAATCTACAAGTATGCACATTTGGGGATGATATTCTCCAGTGACTCAGCAATGTAACAGATGGAAAAATATTTCATATTTATTTCCATTCCATTTCTATATTGGAAATGAACCCAGACATTTTATTTTTTGACGGTCAGACAACATCTGTTGAGAACACTGTCAGCTGAATTACAACCTCTCTGGCAGGTAGTTGGGCAGACAGCATGAATTAATTTCAGCTATCCTGTATGTGGTTAAATGCCTTTCTCTACTACATTGTTTTTATTACAAGTGCTGGATTTATGGATGCTGACTAGCTTTATATTTGTATCCCTGAGAGTTTAAGTTTAGTTATACTAAGATTCAATGTATTTAGGAAGATGCTGTGCATTAAGTTGCAATAACAATGGATTTATTTGGACTCATTCCTTAGCCAGGACCAATTTAAAGAAGGGTTATTTTGGAAGGGCCAGGCTAGTGGCTTGGAGGCAATGTACTCTGCTGCCATGGAAGGAACTCAAATGTGGGAGTGACTTTGAGGATTGCAGTCCCAGGAGCTGGTATAACCCAGACATATCACAGTCTGAGTTATCTGAGCTGAGCAAGAGACTGCCAAGTGCTCTCTCTCCTGGTGCAAGCAGTATTCTAGACTTCTGGCAGTTCTCAAACATTTTTTCCTGGGGAAGCAGGTGTGAAAGCTGTGGCCTTCCATGGTGAGATGATGAGGTGTCCAAGCACTGGAGGAAGCAAAAGTTGGGGGAAGGGATTTGTTGTTTTTCTGCTAAGATAGAAGTTCTCTGAGCAGCAGAACTAGCAATTTCCTCTAGGCTTGTTGTCCTGTGTCTCATATCCCTTAGCTCAATGCAATAACCTCTATTGCTACGCTCCTGAGCAGCCTCCACACTAGATCCGCCTCCCCCCCCCCCAACAGGTATTTCTCCTTCTGGTCCTTCTCTGGTCCTTTTCTCAGTACTGTAAGCTCCCTCATGCTTTTGCTGATGAGCAAGACACAGTGTGCACTATGATTAGCGAGGAAATACAAGTCTATTCGTTGTCTAAAGAGCACACAGCTGTGGACTGGCCAGCTGCCGCCAGACAGATTGAACAACAGCTGAATTCTCCTTGCATTTCTATCAGGCATTTCTGATTTTCAGGAAATACAGATGAATATCCTCTAAGATATCTATTGTCTGCCAAATGTGACTGGTAGGTGAGAGATTGATAAGAGGTTTTTAAGGTAAGTGACAGCATCACAGCAAGTCACTGAGCCTCAGGTGAGGCTTGGTACATGTCACTGTGTATTTGGTTACCATGGGACAAGCAGAGTATAAAACGACATACTGATAGCTGCTTTCATTGAGGTTATTAAACTAAGTCATCTGCATTTGCCACAAGCTGACTCTACTAATAAAGATGACTTGCAGATCAGAGGATGCTCAGTGACTTGCCAGCTGTCATACCTTGTTCATTACCTGTGCTCTGTTTCTCAGCTGTGAGCCCCAAACTCTGCCAAAGCTTACAGACAGTGTATGTTCTGCATTACTTGCTTATGTTGAAATACAAAATGAGACAGCTCTTGTTTCTGTAACTCTCTCAGGAGCATTGCACTTTGCTACACAGTCATTGCACGAGGGATCAGGCAGATAAAGAGATGTCTCTGTGTACTCAAGGCCTCAGTAATAAAGCCATTTATGTTCTTCTTATAGTGGCCCTTCGTTGGTACAGTTCGTCACCTGGGAGTTACCGTTGTTTTGCCTCTTGCTTCAGGAGACCTCAAAAATTACCAGTTTTATTTAGAAAACACAGATGTCCAGATGGGCTTTCACTTAACTGTTTATTTCCCACATAAGCACCCTCAGTTACCACTGGGTAATTGGTRGGGCGAGGGAGGAATATATATCCATATCCCATATCCAGGTTTACAGCTGCAGTGGCTCAAAGAGGACAGAGTTGGAAGTAAATACATTTTTTTTTGTGCTGTGTTTAGTTGTGTTCCTCTTCTCTCCTCTCTGGCTCTGCTCCTTTCCAAATAATAAAAAAAAAAGATTTATAATTGATAAATAGGGCTTCATTCAGTTCTGGTTGGAAAACTTGCATAATAATTTAAATATGTTAAATAAGGCACYGTCACTGAAAAAGTATCACGCTAAACTTCTCCAGATTTATGTCTTTGTAAAAATCACAAAAATATTCTCTGTCAAACTTTTATTTTTTCCTATCAAACAATGCTAAAGTTGGTTTAAGTTTTATCATTTGAGGAATCACATTCCAGTCTGGCAAATTCCTGCTGTTAATGAATGTGAGCTTTATTAATTAGTGAGGTGTTACTTGTGTGGGAAAAGTGCTTTAAAAATAAGGGAGGATTTTTGGTCTTGGGTTCTATTCTAGATGAACCATGTAATATCCATTTAGCTGTTAGTCATTACAGTTCTTTAACAGTCCTTCCTTTTGACTTTCTGTTATTGAGTTATGAAGATTTTAAGATCAAGGGCAGTGTTCCTTTTAACCAGGGAATACTGTACTGTTTAAATTCTCCAAAACAAGGAAGTCTGGCCAAGTTAAAGAATATTTGTAACCTTCTATCCTTCCTGAATGCCTGCTGAAACAACCTCAGTATGAATCTCTTGTCGATCGAAAACCGTGTGGGGTAAAATTTTCCTTCATATCTATGTTGCTTTGTGCTCCAACCTTCATATCTTAGGGTGCAAAACCAAATCATGTCTTTAATAAATTTACCATTTCTTTTCTGAAACCTTGGGAGAACAGCACACTACCCTTAAGATAATGAAAGTGCAAAAGTTATTCTTCATGACACCTTTACCAGYCCCGTTACAGTGGTCAGGCACAAAGTCCCAAGCCTGTCACAGGGAGCAATGGGGTGGCCATGAAATGGAATCCCATATATGCTTTGCTTATAGATGCTTAATTATAAGTAGGACTTTTACTTTCATATCTTTAATAAAAATATGGAAATGAAAATCATTTAATATAAAAAGCTAGTTATAAGGCTGTTCCCTCTCCTCTGGAAACATAGATAGGAAAGGCTATTAGGAACCAGAAGTATTTAGTAGCTGGAAAGAATGGGGGTGCAGTTAATGCAACAACTGAAGTATGTATCCCTACAAGATTTAAAGAGCTAGTTATAACAAAAGCGTGCATGAAAAAGCTGCAGAATATAAAATTCAAACTGCATCAGTCATGTAATCTGCCTAAACCAGTACCTTGTCTTCTACAGGAGATCAGTAAAGCTAGAGGACTTAGCACTAACTCGATAGTGTCAACAAAAGTAACAGTGAAAAATAGTGTGGACCAGGGGTGTGATTTCAGATATATGTCCTTTTAATTACCCTCCTCACATCCCCTAGATAAACTCCAAGCAAAAGAGAAATCTCAAGGGGAGTACAGTTCTCTGTAAATGTGAAAGAATTAAGCAAACATTCTTCTGCCCATTGAGACTGTCAAAGCTCTTCTCACTGCAAAGTTTGCGTAACATCTCCTGTTTCTCTATTTATGTAAAGAAAGCAAAAGCAAACAGTAGTTTGGAAACCACATGGGAAAGAGTTTCTTTTCTGTGGATCTTTTTGACAGGGAGAGGCTTTCTGAGCCAGCAAGAAMTTGGAACATTTCTTTGGTTAGACTTGAGCTTGATTATGCCATTCGCAGACCACTTGTAAGAAGACAAGTTTCTTTAGACCTGAACATAGCTCAGGGAAAAAACATTTTGAGGATGTGTTCGTTTTCTGTAGATAAAGAGACCATGTATCGTGCTCCCTCTTTTTCTTTTCTCCCTCTCACATCACTTTGGAGGGATGTAAATGCAATCTGTGTGTGGGATACGGTACACAGGTAGGTGTGAACGAACATAAAGCAAAGGCATAGGGAAGACTGACACGGAAGAGAAAGCATCAGAGATGTACAGTTTCTCAGATAAGAAGCCAAGTGTAAACAGAAACTAGGATCAGTTAGATTCTTCCAAGGGCACTTAAATACAGTAAATTGGATGTTAGTGATGCTGTAATTTGGAAGTAAAAACCCAATAGAAAGAGTGGCTGAGCACAGGCAAGGTGGGAGCTGATGAGTGACTGAGTAACAGGAATTTGTCTTGACAAGTAAGGCACTATCTTCCATATTTCATCTATACTGTTGTGTTACTCTCTTTAATTTTACATTAAATGAATGCATCCTGTTGAYTAAAATTGTCTGGGGTCTTACATATTATTGGTCTGACTAGCTAAAATTGCCGCTGTAACACCTTGTACTCTTTCTGTAAGCAATGACCGTGAGGAGAAGTGGATGTAAAACGCTGAATGTCCCCACTCCCCGGCACGAGAGTGAGGTGACCTGGAGGCGCAAAGCAAASTTAGGGGAAGAAATAGGATATGTACTGCCTCACTGACAGTGTGGAAATAGTCCTGGCCTTGCCAGCATATGTACCAGTGCCAGTCTGTCTCCTTGTGAGCTGGCCCTTAGAAATCCCTGAGACCATTGATTTCTGTGTAGCAAAGACGAGTTTGAAGGACTGAACCAAAACAGCAAGCTCAGGTGTGAGTCACGCAGCGCAGCGCAGCGCAGCGCAGCACAGCAGGTATCATGGGAAGATGCACTTACTGGTTTTTCTAGCTATTTGTTTTTTTAATCACAGAACACAGAGGAAGGCAAGACTGAGCCCTTTGGAAGGAGTTTTTATGGAGGCGCCTGATCCTGCTTTCCTCTCCCAAAAGGGCTGACACCCTGAGAGCTGGCTGATGCCAAAGGCTCTCCCTGGAGAATGGTAACAACATGGGGCTTAACGTGCACCATGTGGGTGGCCCGTGGCTGCCACGAGCTGTGGCCTGGAGGAGCCTCAGCCACCAAGCTGACCCTTGCTCACAGCCAGTACGATGATCTCTCTGTAACGCAGGCAGACGGCACAGTCTGAAGTGTGGGGACGTAGGCTGAGCTAAGGACCCTTAGACACGGAGCTCTTGCATTCAGGTTGACGTTGTTTCATAATCAAACACCCCCCATTTAAGTTGCACACAATTCACATTGAAGCATATTGTCTGCCTCTAGTTTCAGAAAGACATTGATGATGTTTTAGTATTTTACATATTGAAACAAGCACTGTACATCCGTCAAAATCCTGTTTCTGTAAGTGARCTGAGTGTCTAGGGTTAAGAGTTAAGGCTGCTTGCATATGCTTAAAAGTCAGAATTAGAAAGATATGAAATGTGAAAGTGCTTGGAATTTCCCTTTCACTTCCACTTTAAATATTTTGTAAAACTATAAATATTTCACCTCTACTTTTCTGTCATTTATGTGTTAAGGTATATGTTAAAAAACACCTTTTGTGTGTTTGAAGTTGTCGCCCCTTTAATTTTGGTAATACTGAATTCCCATATTTGCTGAGCAGCAAATCTATGCTTAAGATTTGCCGTCATTTTACTGAGTGTTTTTTTTTCCTAGGAATTCGCCAACCTTGGGTGAAGCCCAGCAGTCTCTTCACAGGGTATTTGCTAGATGGGCTTAATACACCTAACTGCAAGGAATTAGGCCACAGATGGGCTTGAAGTTTTTTTTTTTTTTTTTTTTTTTTTTTTTTTTTTTTAAGAATATATTTTTTTTTTTTTTTTTTTTCTCTACCACAGCTCAAAATGTCATTGTGTGAGAACGTGATATAAGATTCCCTTTACGATGTTCTGGTGCATTGTTGTGAACCGAATTATCATGTTGCAAATTCAAAAACCTRCCTTGAGGATCAGTTAGCAAGCAATTATAGGCCATAAAGGAACAAAACCTTGTTAAACTTAATATCCTCAGTAACAAAGCAAGTATGGTAAGAAGAGCAAGCAAGAAGAGTTTTAAAAATTACAGACGTTTTGCTTTTAATCAACTCTGAAAATTCTGATCTAATTTGGAAAATGGTTCGCAGATGATCAGCTTGCTTTTTGTAACACAAAAAGTTTGTTCATAAGGTGAAAACTTGCTGTGTGCCAAGATTCAGGTTGGAGCATGTTTTTATGGCTATCTAATAAACTCTGAAAATGGGGGTTTATAATGGAAATGCTGACTGACTCCTTACTCTAACAAGGCCAGTGGATGCCGCTGTAATGTACTGTGTAATTTATAGGAGTCACCTGTTAAGCCATCTGGGAGAGAAAGTTTCCCGACTTCTAAAATGTTAGTAACTTGATTAACCTTATGAACTTCATTTTACAATGATACCAAATACAGCCTATGCCAGCCTATCATATTCCTGGGCAGCCATCCCATATTTATGCAAGACAGTTAAAAAGAGCCTTTTTAATTAGCCAGAAATGAGTAGTGGTGGAGGTTAAAAAGGTGATGTTAGCGCTTTGATTTATTGTTTATAGGTGTCATATGGAATGAGACCTGGGGTATAATAAAAGATTCTGGTGTTACTCTTCAGCTAGGAAAAGTGTTTTTTAAAAGGAGACTTGGGACTCTTAAAAATTGGCTACATTATGTTAGTCCAGTGAGACTTCTACAGCCTGGAATAGTGAACAGAAAGGGAGATTACTGGAGAAGGAAGAATGCCCCACAGCCGTGGGGTGTCACTTGCAGGCATCAATTAGAAACGCTCCCCCCTTGGGTTTCTGGGAATAGTGATGTCTCCTGCAGTTGGCAATGCCTGAATGCACAAACCGGTGAGCAATGAGAAGCATCCTTAGTTCATCTCTCTCTCTCTCTCTCTCTTTTTCTAAAAAAATTTTCTCCCACTTTTTTTCTTATCTGTAATCATTTCCCGGGTTGTTTATTCAGTGACATAATACTTCTAGCAAACAGGTGGCTGGGAGCAGTATTTACGAGTCAGCAGTTTGGATTCTTCCTTGTAATTTAGTGTGGAGCATTGCATCTATTTTGCTAAAAGAGGTCCTTCTTTGCACATGATGTGAAACTAAGATACTGAACATCAGTGGTCGTTAAAGATACTGTGCATGGGAATCAGAGGAATACTAGGCTTTTTCCCACATTGCAATTGGAGTACTTAACATTTTGCACTCCTGTTGAAGTGTCTATGAATGTGACTTGACATTTTCACCCCAATTGTTGCACGATGTTGCTCAATATTCTTAAACAGATGCTAACATCCAGTGAACATCCAGCTAGCAGTAGTCTTCAGACAGCTCTACAGATGAGCTCTGCCCTTGTAGTAGAGCCAGAGCTTTCTGGGCAGCCAGTCAGAGACTGTGAAGCCGACTCCTACGGGAAACAAGAGCATCACACGCCTCAGCACTTTCCAGGCCACATGCRAGAGGCACGTCTCCCAGCTTTGTCCTCCCTGAGTATACGTAGAATGGGTGAAATGTRTAGGAAAAATAAATGTGAACGAGAAGCCCTGTCCTGCCCGCGCAGCCCTCCGCCCTCTGGGAGCAGGTGACAGTGTGTGAGAAAATTCTGAGACAGACAGTGATCGCGTGGCTTGATGCGCTGCTGGCAATGCTCAACGGTGATGGTGAAAGGGGTGCTATAATATTACGCACGTATTAGAACAGACCCATGTTTCCTGGTGCCCTCCTACGGGCCCTCTTGCACTGGGATACTTAGAGGGAGYGTAGAGACATGCCATTGACATGATTTGAAGTCACCAGGTCAAAATACTGGGCATTCAAGGACTCTAACTTCACAAAAAAGGCAGAGCAAAGTCCACTGGATGGATGTTAACATCAGACCAATACAGCAGAGAAATGAGATAAATATTTAAGCGATGATAGAAAAATAGTTGAGCTACTTAAGGAAACTGTGAGTGCTGCAACTTCTGAAATCTTCAGATCAAGACTTTCTGGAGAATATATRTAAGGCAAAACAGTTATAGGACTCAATACAAAAATAATGGAATGAAATTCTRTGGCCTGTGTTATACTTCTGGTGTTTAGAAATAGGAGTAGAAAGGAAGATGAGTTTGAGAGAGAGTTAACAGCCTGCTTCAGGGCAGGTTTAAGAGGAGACAGAGCACAAGCAGCAACTGGTGGTGATACATAGCATTTTTTTCCCCATTTTTAGTTCCACATTTTCAGTGACTACATTCAAAGACAGCAAGAATCTACACAATCATAATATAATGATATGAGTGACAAGCCTTTTTCCTCGAAAGTATGTAGAGGACTAAACATGGCAACAACCTAATCCAATCCAAAGACAGAAGAAGTGAAATCATCCAGTCAGTTAAATTCATTGAGTAAAGTCTCTCTGATTCTCTTAGAGCTGATGGAAAAAGAAAATAAAATTTTACGGAAACTACTATGTATGTATAATTTTATTACAGCAGAGCAGTCATCCCTCATTTTCTTGAGGTGGTGGTATTGAAAAATTTGCTCTTTATTACCTTTAAAGTGTCCATTTGCAGTTGCTGGTGGCCACTCAATATTAATTGAATTGATACTCATACAGAAGTGCTGTCGTTTAGTGGTTTGTTGCATTACGAGATCAGATGAATTAAAAACTCCCACTACTTGTAGTTGTGTTTTTTAGTGGGAGTTAGCACAAACTGCAGTTGTTTACTTGCATCAGAACTCAAAGCATGGGAAATGCGGTGCACAAAAGTTTACCATAACATCATGGAAAATATTTCAACATGGCAATGCAGTAGCGTTGGACTAAATCAGTTCACAATGCAGTCTGAGTGACAGTCRGGTCCTTCAGGTTTGTAAATACAGTATGTCTATGGTACTAGATGACTGCCTTCAGAAAACAACCCTTTCCCTCTCCTTTCCTCCTAAATTATGACCTCCGTCTTACTGTCTCAGAAGCCTTGTTTTTCATCTCTAGCCAAAGAGCTTTCCATGATAGTTGTCACAGTTTAAATGCACCCAAAATGCCCACCTTTAAGAGACTAGAGAAGAAGGCAAACATTTCACGCTGAGCTGTGTTATGGACCTCCTACCCTCATTGCTGTTCCTATTACATGTTTCGTACACCAGACTCCCACTGATGAGGTTTCTGTATGCAAAGCGGTTGCAGAACATGCAGTAGGATGATGGGCGTTACTAGTAGTTTGCACTGTGGAAATAGTTTGTGCTGTGGAAATAATTTTACCCTTGAAAATAAGATCCACAGCACGTGCAGTTATTGTCAGGGTGCAAAGGGGATCGGGGGCTCCTGTGGGCTAGCGTTGCTGGGAGGTCCCGGTGGGGCTGGGTTGGCCTGGACCTAAGAGCCCCGTCCCATGCCATGGCCCCCGGGGAGCGGGGCTGAGCCCAGGCGTAGAGGCATGAAAATAAAACCTTCTGTTTGTAGCCCTATTCTAATAATGTAGCATACGAAGTGAATGTACATAAATATAAATCAGAATACTTTATCTGAACTTTTTCGTACCACCATAGCAAAAAAGAAGCCTTTAAAATGCACAATATATAGCTTCAGGAAAATTTTACTTGAAGTATTGTTTGCCCTTTTCTCTGTAAGTTTGTTAAAAGAAAAGAGGATGCATCTACTGATGCTGAACATATTTCACTTGAAAGGAGTTTTTCACCATGAAATGGTTTTCTCCATGTTCCTCACTGAGGGGAACTGGGATTTATTTGTTTTGCCAGATAAAAATTTTGAACTAATAGTAGGCAATTTTATATGACTTCATATTTTCAGAAATGAATTCATTTACAAATCAGATTCAATCACACACCTCAGGACATAGTAATAAAATCCAGATTTGTGTGCCACTGGAGATAAGTTCCAGCAAAATCATAGACTTCAGGAAGTAATTAAAGTATATATTGTATACAATGTATGTGATTTAAAATTTTCCCTTTTGTTCAGTCTAAGCAATTTCCAGAGAAGGTGTGGGATTTTGGTAGAACTGATTGAATAATATTAATAAAAAAACAGACTAGATTGTGGCTTTGGGCTAAGTCCAGCACAAAGGCTGTTGCATAAACTTTACTGCATCCCAGGAGCAGCACTGGGAGATGTGTGCCTCAGGGTGTCTCAGAAAAACATGACTCACTGTACTTCTACCCTGCCAGGCAGGTTGATTGTCACTTGCTGTAGCCCTTCTCAGGTAGGACGGAGCACACGTGCATGCTGTGGCACTGCGGCCGGTCTGCAAACAYGTGTGTGTTTGGGACATATGCTACAATCATTGGAGCTAATGCACTTTTAAATTGTTTCCCAGCCTAGCAAATGACTCGTGCCCAAGGGCTGAGAAAGCACTGACTAATTACTAGAGCAGTTCTTGCCTGCGGGATGGTGAGAGCACTGCCCTAGCTAAAGCAAAGCACAGGCTCTGTTGCCCATGCCAAGCTGGATCCATTTTCTTTGACTCAGAGCATTTGCAGTAGCCCAGAGTTATGTGTTTGGTTGCTAGTTTGGTCAATGACTGTGATTAGAGCCTGAACGACCAGCACAGCTTTGGCATGCCTAGGGGATTGGAGCTCCTTGCCACGAAATGGTCTCCCCTTCTTCTTGGCAGAATTCATGTCACCCTGACCAGGCAGCTCGTGGTGTGTGCCTGGCATGGATATGTTGGGGACGATCAGCTGGTCATACYGTTAAAACTGATTTTTCCTGTCATTGTGTGTCTTTGGGGAATAGRGCACGTGCTCTGCTTTATGCCACCAGCAACTCTCGCAGGTGCTGTGCTGGTTTGGCCTCAGAGGTCCCCTGTGTGGTGGATGAAGAAGGAGCAGGTGCTGTTGGAGGGCTGGGAGTGGGAGAGCTGGGGCACAGGCTTACATTCCAGAGGGAACTGAAGATGTGGGTCTGTCTCTTGAGAGGGGTGCGTTTGGCTGGCTTCTTCCCATTTAACCTTTGCTCTCCAAACTGAAGGTGAATCATTGCCTCCTAACGTATGGGTTTAACATCAGTGAGATGAGTTGTCTTCAGGAGGTGGAGGCCCTCCTTCCTTTTCTAAGCCTAGTTGGCAGCTGACTCGCTGGCCTGAAATCAGAGGAGGTATGTTTGCACCAGTCAAACAGGAACAGAATCTCAGAAAGGGCAACTTACCCATGAATGGAGATATCCTCGCTGTTAAACACGCGCGGTTTGTTTTAGTCTTCAGTTTTCTAGTTTTGGCTGGCAGGCTTTAGATTCTGCTATGCTGGTGCCAAATTGAAGTCCTTGTTCATGACACAAAAYTTCTTCCTGGACAGGCACTTGTGCAATACTAGAAAGTCACCTCTTRACTTGACTTGCATAAACTGAGCAGACTGAATGTGTCACGTTCCCAGGATTTTCAGACCTGAGATCATTCCGTTTGCTATTCTGGGAAGCTCTTTGTGCGGGTCAGCCCATCTATCAAACYCTGGACCCAGGTGCCATGTACAGCTCTGTTAAAGGTCTCCCTGGGATCCCATGCGGGGTGGGTGTCACAGTATTTACATTCAGTACCACCGTGCTTTTATATTGAATTTACCGTGTATACAGGGGCTCAATACAATCTACTCTGCAGTGCTGTCAAGGCCAGAAATCCTTGACTGTCCCCATCCTCTGATGAGGCTTCGTGAGTGGCCTTTTCTGCAATGCCTCAGGGCAGCCTGGTCCATCTCTGATATCCCCTATAGAGCAGGATGGTCTCCCAGCCCAAAGACCCTCCTTGGAGATGACCCTGTAGCTGCAGCCCTGGGCGCCATGCAGAGCCAGGTGATCTTTGCATGTGTTAGAGAAATGCCCTGCACTATGTAGAGCTGAGACCAGGTTTCTGGAAGGGCTGGCCAGCAGTGGGGTTGGCAGCCGCGCGGAGCCTGCTGGAGCCCACTGGGCTCTGATATCCCCGGCCAGCGTGGGGTGGCCTCATGTTCATCTTCTGAAATTTCTCCCATTACTGTAAAGAACCTCTGTTAAATTGCCAGTAATTCTGTCGTAGAGGTTAAAAAATGCTGCTAGCAGCTAGTTTTTCACATCAGTCTACATGCCATCTACATACTACTGCTATAAAATATGACTTTCATGAATTATTTTTAGCAAATTCAGAACAGAAGTGTTTATCAAACACTTCAGCCTTTTCTGTGTCACTTTTTCATGTTATTATTATGGAAAAAAAATCCACAGGAAAAGATATAGAATTTCCTGTGAAGAAAATTGGAATAAAATATTTATTTTCAGGCCTCATTAATCACTACAGTTTCAGTGCCTCTGGAGATCTGTGGTTTCATCCTCCCTAGTGATGCACGCTCCTAAACAGACTRTATCTCCTGGAAGGAGCAGAGGTCTGTCTGTGTCTTGGTCATGTTATTCTGCACTCTGCTTTTACCAGACACACTGCTTGCTGAGTTTTGAGATCTCTGCTTTGTCCTGTCAATTCTTCTTGTTTTGTAACAGGCTTTTTAGCAAATTAGATCCTCATTGCCAGCAGCTTCTTTCTTTTCTATATGTTGCTCTCCTCTCCCTTCATAATCAGTTTGTTGTTTTTCATGGTTGAATAAATAAAAATAATTAACACATTACAAAAATCAGAAATCTTCTCCTCAATGTTATGGAGGCTGAAAGGGAGACTGCATCAATCAAATTGTTTTTTGTGGTTATTTTCTTAGTTCCACTCAATAGAGCTTTCTAGTAGACTCTGGAAACATGGATAAGGTTAGTCACAGCTTTTTAGGGAAAAAAACTATCTCCCCATCTCTCTCAAATTTTTCCCTGAAGGTCTATTTATTTAGGCCTGAGCTTTGCCAGACCACTTGATGCTTCTAGTAACACACAAAGGCAGTTATGGTATATTAACTGATTCAGAGATACATTCTAAAGTAATTAAATGCAGAGCATCGATGCAGAAAATTGGTCAAAATTAGTGTAAAATTATGACAACCACTGTGCTGAGTCCTGAATGTGGGGAAAACTGCAAGGCTAGTGGAAAAAGAAAAAAGGAAAGATTATGTTTAAGTCACAGACCTGGAAGTCCAAAGGCCAGTGTTTRGTTCTAGTTCTGTATGACCCTGAGCAATTCACTTAACTTTTGTTCCTCAGCTGTAAAATAAGGGGAATTRCTGTCTACTGCAAAAAGGTAAATGTATCAGTTTTTATAAATCACTGCTAGATCCCTTGATATAAAATGCACAAACACCACAAAGTGTTATTAAAGGCAAGATTTTTTTCTTAGAAGACTCTAGAAGAAAAGAATATTAGCATAGCTTGCTTACTTATTTTGGAAAATAGCCTCATGGTAAAGTCAGATGCTCCTTAGCTTTCAGCAGCACTTCACCTTCCTTGATCCCTTSCACATCCAGAGCAATCCCATCCTATTTATTCTTTGGCTGACATCAAGATCTTGCACGGCTTTCTGCACTCTGCAGTCCTTCCTGGGCTTTGGCTGCACTGCTGAGTAGGCTGTAGGACAAAACTATTGTCATGAACCAAGGCTTAAGACGCAGCCTTAGTGAGGCCCTGTTGAAGCAGGTTTCATATGGCAGTGTCCTGTGTGAATTGTCCTTGTGGTCATGCCCCTCAACCTGCCTGCTTCTGCTCCAYGCCTCTGGTTTGGGGTAGGATCAAATATGAAGGTAGGAATGCTGCTTGCATGGGAGCAACAGAGACAAGAGACACAAAATAAGGCATTGAAACTATAATCTTGGTGTGTACAATGGTGTGCAYCTAAAGGAGGCCCAGGCTAAAGGCCAGAAGCTTAGATACAGACCAGAACCATCAGCAGACTGATCCTCAGAAGTGCTCCAGGAGAACATTACAGACATGACCTGTCTCTCCAGACTATTCCCAGACCTAGCCAGGCTTTGTAGTCCAAGGCCATAGCACCATAGTAATCCAATCAGTGTAGCGCGTTTTCGTGGTTTCACGCAAAGGTGAAGCATTCGATAAACATTTCCCTGTGCTTTTTTCTGCAATCTACTGTCTCTTGTGCAGTGGTTTGACTGTAAGCTCCTCTGAAGAAGGACTGCTTTTTAATTGTGTTTGTACGATGCCTCCAGCAATGAGGTTCTGTCCCCTGCTGGATTATAGATCAGTGTGATAATGCAGGTGAAAATGATACATTTCAGTTCCACCAAAGCAGGCAACCCCTAGGATTTCTCTCAGAAGATTTGTGCAAGTAATCTCAGAGTATGAGGCTCTGAATGCTACAGATTTAGAAAGAATMTGTTGATGTCTGATAGAAAAAACAGACTAGGTCATGGTTTATTTGCATTTTGTTACCAAATATAAATGTTTCAATCATTTTCATTAGCATTTGTTTAAATCTGTGAGTGAAGAAACAGTTTTTTAGGTAGTGTATTATAGTATTAAATATGCCCCCAGGGGAAAGACAAATTCCAATTTTGCATGCCCATGTTAGACTCTGGACATGGCTGAAAGAGGAGTGCAAGAAAGAGGGGAAAAAATAATGCTAGAGGTACCTTGTTTCTGAGGCAAAAATTTGGAGAGTCCTTGCTTCTGCCAGACAGAAGAAGCAGATTCTTCTGAGAAATGGTAGGAGCCAATAACAACAGAAACGGCTCTGAACAGGCGARTTCTTTTGTAGAAGTTGCAACAGAGCCAAATCAGGCGTTTGCCGCAGTGCCTTTAGGGTATGCTGGCCACTGGGACGAGAGATGAACTGAGGAAGCAGGAGAAACTGAGGCAGGGAGAAAGGGGGGTGAACTGCAGATGACCCATTTTGGGGTAGTCCAGGTCAAACCGAACCAATTCCTGCTCTGAGCAGAAAGTGAAGATGAATTAATAGAATCCTTATCAAAATGAATCCTTATCTTGTGAGCTGATGCACTTTTTCTCAGTTTTCGCCAAGCACAGAGTCATTTCGATTTGTAATTTCACCCTCATTAACATTTTCTGTGAAGAGCATTTGAGAAGTGGAAGAAATCTGATTAGGTAACCAGGGACAGTTTGTCTATATTTTATCTCCCAGAGCAGAAATACCAGTAGATGATGATGTCAGTATTGTTAGGGAGGATGTCTAGGTATCCTGCCTTCACCATCCTTGTTGCCAGGACCAAATGCTGTTTTGACGCCCTTTCCCCAGCCAGCCACTGCCTCCTCCCAGAGCTGGCAGTCAACGCTCGGGCACTGCAGCAAAGCAGGGCGAGAGGGAGGAGGCCAGGCGGCACGGGGTGGGCAAGGAGGCAAAGCGTGCAGAGAAAGCCCGGGAAACCGAGGAAAAGGGGAAATGCAGTGGGCTGGAAGGTCAATGGCAAAGGGAATGCGATCAGACAAGTGCTCAAAAAGCAGCAAAATTTTAAGAAATAGTTAGAGTGTCACAAAACCATGCTGACAAGAGTGGGAAGAAGTACCTAGAAGAAATAAATAAAGGAAGATTAGAAAGAAAGATGGTGAGCTGGAGGAAGGAGAAAAAAGGCAAGATGTTAAAGCTAGAGAAAGGGAAGAGAGAAGACAAGGTGGACATAGGAGAAGGAGGAATGTCTCAAATCGCTCACTGTGAGTCGAGGAGGAGATGAGCACACAGAAAGCCCACCAGAGAGAGGAGAAGAGTGGTGGGATGGGCTGCTTATAGGGAGAGGGAGGATACAGCCATGGTGGCTCTGCGAGAGGGCTGTCCTTTGCAGGCCCTTGCTCAGGCAGAATTCAATGAGAGCCTGATTTCACCGGTCAGTGAGGGTCTTGGGATTTAACATCATAACATGTTGATGTTACACAGCTGTCAAATTGTGTAATTTGCATTTATATAACCCCTGTTATTCCAATCTGGACTAAGAAAAGACTGCACTGTGCCAAAACTTTCGCTACTTTAAACATGATGAAATATTACCTCACTAACACTGCGTGTGCCACGAGCAAMTTTAATTAATTAGTTGAGAACCCAGAGGTTAAGCACACATGGATTATCCAGTGTAATTTGGGGGGGGGAGGCATATGTACAAAATAATTAATCTAGAGTTTCCAATGGGAACATTTCTTTGTCCCTGCCTCAAGGAGCTCTTTGCCACTTCTTTGAAGCTGTGTTCAGACGCATCTATTCTACTACAAACACAAATATCGCATGTGTTCGCACAGAGCCCCATCTCAAAATCATCATGTGATTTTTTTGCTTGGAGAGACTCTTTGGGGACTGTTTCAAGAAAACACTCCTGATTTATTCCCAGATCTAGAGCCACGTGGAAAAAAATATAGCATTAGAATATAAAATCGCTGTGGTGCATGGGAAGCTGGAACTTGGAGCAGCCTTTGGGTGTTTGTAGTTTCTGGGACTGACACAGCTTTTTGGGTACAGGAAGGTAAGAGAGCTCAATGCCACCTACAGTTAAGTGACACAGTCATGACTGCACAGCCCTTTCCATCTCCTTAGACTGGAGCTATTTCTTCTTGATTACTGATGTATTTTCATGCAATTTTCTCTTTATACTGCTGCAGTGTCTGGGGTCTAGGTTGCTGCACACTGAAAAAAGCTATAGAGAAAAGAAAGTATCCTCCCGAGAAAGCTTACAATTCACACGATTTATTTAGAAGAGAGCACTGATTTATTTACTCCTTTCTTTGCTCCCTGCTACCCACTTGTGAGATGTTTATGTGAGCTCCTCTCTGCTAGCTCATACTTATTTAGCTAAWTTATTTAAACTTTGAAAATAAATCCTTTCTTTCACTAATGGATTTCCAGTAGTGTTTCTCACATGTTTCTCCTTAACTATTTCACTTTGTAAGAGTCGAAGCCTGTGTAAGAGTCTTTGTAAATGTCTAAGGCATTCCCATGGGGAAATCTTTATGAAATCTGTTAGAAGAGAAGGTGTTGGCCCTCTTTCGCCTAAAATTGCAGTGATATGAGCACCATCTCAGGACACAGGAGACCTGGAAACTCTAAGCCACAGCTCTCACCTCTCAGCATACTCTCCTAACAACGAGCTTTCAGGTTTTCTCAGCCCACCAGAGGATGTTTTAATCTGTATAAACACACATTTGCTGGAGCAGGGACTGGAGTCCGGTTATTTTCTCTCACTAATGATGAAGCTACAGAGTCATTTACGTGCTGCGTGTCACRAAGACTTGAAAAGGCGAAAGTGCTCCTTTAGAAGGAGCAGGGCAGTCTTGCCGCAGATGTAGCTAGGAAGGGTGGGATGAAGCACTCACCCGAGCAGTGGCAAACCCCAGTTCAGATCTACTCCCTGCTTGACCTGTGGCCAGGATTTGACTAAAAYAGCTGTAAAAGATGGTCCAGATTTTCCCTCCTGTATTGCAGATTCTAGCATTTAAGGATTTTTTTTTGAGCAGAAAGAAAATTGGGGCATAAATTCCCTCAGCTAGCTGAGGTAGTTGAACCTGGCTGTCACATACTAGGTGAGACTTAGCCCACCATGTACCAAATGAAAGGGAAGAGGCAGCTTCTCAAACTTTTCTGCCAGCCTTTTATGAGCACTTTGCCTCTATGTGGTCTACACAGACTATTACTTAGACAAAATATTACTAGATACTGAGTGCTGTTATCTTTCCTTCATGAAAATGAAGTGCATTATTTCACTAAATATGTAACTACTACTGTCATGTGTTAAAGAGAGGCACCAGCACAGGCAGAACCAAGCCTGTTATTTTTACCAGATATTTTTTCATTTCTGAAATATTCTGTTTCCCACACATAATGGGAAGGTGTCTTGAGCAGGTTATGAGCCCAATCTCTCTCTGCAGGAGCTCTAGTTTTCATCATTTCCAACTCTGTAAGCAGGCGGGTCCCAGGGTCAAAGCCAACATCTGAAATACCAYCTGGAGACCACTGATGTTACCTGCTCCTGTAAAGAGACTAACCTGGTTGTTGTGTGCAGTCACATTCCCCATCAAACTGCGGCTCCATGGCATAACACTGTCCCGAGGGCACCACAGCGGTCTCACCTGAAGGGAATGCATGCACGGATAAAAGTAAGGACTTGAGAACAAACAGCTTGCTAAAGAGGGCTGGAGAAGCTTATGCGGATGTAAATGGACTTTCAGCTTCCATAATAGGCAGCCCAGCATAGTTGAGGTCACTTTATTCGTGACTGATTTTGTTCAATTTTATTATGATAGAGTATGCTTTCTTTTCTCCACTCCCTTTAAAAATCTGTTTMGTTCCCCATTAATTTTGAAGGCTTCTTTGTGTGCTTGAAGTCAAGTGTACCCTTTAATGTTTTCTGAATCAGGCATACTCAGCACCTTCCAGGACTGAGCCTTAGCATGCAGCTGAAACAGATGGCAAATGGTAAAATGCAAACATTGTCCCAGTCCTTCTGAGTTTTGCATTATAATGATGACTGCATATTTCTATAAAACAACCATATGCAAAGGGATGCATTTGTCATTCTACTTATTCTCTGCTTCTCAGTGTAGGAAATTGTTTTTCGGATGTAGGCTTCCCACAGAAGATTGCATTTGATGGATTTACTCCAGAAATTTTGCCAAGGTAAATTTCAAAAGTGAAGTCATAATTTTCACATGAAATTTCAGGTATAGAACACTTTTTAAAAGCTTCATTGCCATTTAAAAATTAAATGGGCATTTGTGCTTGTTTAATTTAGCTTTGATGATTGACTTAAAGGTGTTTCTCTTTCTGGATATTTTGGGTTCAGCACTGAGCAAAATGATTGATATGGAATGTCTTACTGTGATGTATATGTTTATTTGAAAAAATAAAGCATTTAGGACCAAACCCAAGACCAATAATAAGACACATGAGATGTGTTCAGAGGGAGATTTTGTCCCATCATCCTGCTGGAGTGCATCATTCCCTGTGTGGGATAAGCTGGTCCAATGGCCTGCAAGTCCGACAGGTTTCCTGAGAGACCAAGGAAAAATATATTGAGAGCAATGTGCTGCCAGGATGGTTGGCACCAGAGAGCCCTTAATAACAAGTCTTCCCAGCAAAGAGGAGCTTCATACAAAGAAGATGGGGCTTGGGAGCAGCAGCATGTGTGGTTTGCTTGGATGACCTTGGTGGAGCTCCCTCCCCTTCTCCAGGCTT
The DNA here is from genome assembly GCF_003343005.1 of Rhea americana. Classification (NCBI taxonomy): domain Eukaryota; kingdom Metazoa; phylum Chordata; class Aves; order Rheiformes; family Rheidae; genus Rhea; species Rhea americana. The sequence continues at coordinate 2,063,187 of NW_028185037.1, read as the reverse complement.
CTTCAGCGAGTCGGGGCATGGATGTGTGAGAAGGCCGCTGCAAAGCAAGACGCAGTTGTGCATCCCTGGGTGTCTGCAGCTCTTGGCACGCTACTCCCAGCCTGCCACAAGCACAAGGCAGTGAGAGCCTTCAGGTCTTTAAAACTGGGGAATAATCCCTGCTCTTGTACATCAAGGGAGGGTTTTATGCATATGATCTTTCCTGTGAAGACCAGTTCTAGTAGTTGCCTCCCAATGGCCCAGAGTACATTTCCTCCAAGCCAGGGAATGTACGGTTTTAAGTCACATCTGCGCCACTGCCATTTTGGACTGGACAGTGTAGCTGTCTMCCTGCTCAGCATGTTGGCTACTGTCAGTCCCTTCTGAGGCACCGAACTCCCCTATAATATTCCTGCTGTCTGCAGACACTCAGGTCAAGCTCAGAACGGCTGCAAGTGTTGCAGCACCCAGCTGGGCACCGGAGCGCAATCCTCTGTCAAGAGTGCTGTCTAACTGCGCTTCTTCCTTCCTACTGTGCTGCTTTACCTCTTGTTAAGCTAAAACATGTGCTCAGTCTATGAGCATCCCTGGAAGTGGTAGGCATGTGTCATCCATAAATTGTGGAAAATACGGCTGTGTTAACCAAAAATACTTTTCTGTTGCGTCTCTGCTAAGGCAGAGAGGGGAGCAACATGCCTGACTTCYATGTTCCTCATACGGCCTTCGGTGTGTCCAGGAGGTGAGACTGTTATATTAAAAGTGACTGAAGTCTGCTTTTCTTTGGGGATGGTCACAGTCTCTGTAAGTCCTTCTTGCTGTTTAAGGCAACGAATAAGTGAGTGAATGTTCCCTGATTTTAAGGAGTCCAGCTAACTGCTGCAGTAGGAATGAAGATCAGGAGGAGGTGGGCACCRTAGCAGAAACAATTTTCCCTCTTCTGCTGCTTTGAGTTAGTCTTTGATCGTAGCTCTTTTACCTGAGCCCACAGCTTCTGAATATTGACTGGCTAAAYAGAAAAATGATGGGAGAACACTCTCCAAATACTTGATGGGAAACTAACTCAGGGGTTACAAACATCACATTTTTACAGTGATTTTTCTTAGCAAAAATGGGACTAGATGGGAATCCTGAACACTGTTTAATATTTCCAGCTACTAATATTAAACGATCCAGCAGCTTGTGGTACTTAAGGTCTCAGGAAAAGCAACAAATGACTGCAACTTCTTCTGATCCACATCAACAAGACCACAAACCACTGATCTCCTAAAATAGAGTGCACTCAGAAACCCTAGTAGACAGCTTTATGAAGGAGTCATAATTTTTCAAAACAAAATGAATGTGGAAAGGRCACTTTTTGGCAAATAATAATATCTGTAATGGAAAACATACTGGATCATTAAACTACAATTTTAATCTTCCTCACTTATTTATCAGCTTTTGATGGAGCAGAGTCTGGGATTTATATTCTGTCGTATGTCCCACAGAACTTTTGTCCAGTAAAAAGGTCATCTGTAAATCTCACATAGGCAAGTGTAACATTTTCCTAACATAACATCATCTCAAAAAAAAAAAAAAAAAAAAAAAGAGGGTAGGGGGAAAAGACATGGCATTAAAAGTTAAAAGCTGCTGTAAACCTATGAAAATACATTTGTTCAGCTGAGCCCACATTAAGCTTCATTTGCTTCATTTGGAAACAGCTGAAACTGGGTAATCTTGAGCTTGTAGTGAGAAATATCAATTTAACATGTATTTGGTGTGCTAAAGGCCGCCCTGTTCCAATTAAAAATCCGCTGTGTTTTTACGGCGGTATTCTGGAGGCTGTCTTGATCTGCTGATGAATGCTGACAGGACTATTAAAGCTGTGAAACAACATCACTTGAACATGGCACAAAATGAAAGGAAAAGCATTGCCATGCTGCTCTTGGGTGTTATTATCCCGATTAAAATTGGAGCCAAACTGAAAATCATCCCCGGGCTATGCATTTATTTATTTATTTATTTTTCCATTTAAAATTACTTCATGATATTGGTAGCTGTGTTCTCGACAGGAACCCCTAAGGCACTGTGATTAAGTGAAGGAGCATTTCTTATTAACCCCTCTTGTTTGTGCCTAGAAATGCAGACGGTGTGCTGTGTGTCAGTATGAATATGGAGTAGGGAGAGCTGGAAGGACCCTGACTATTAACATTTCCTAACACTACTGGTTATTAAAAATTCTTTTTTCTGTGCAGTTTTGAGAAGCACGTGAGGAGGCAATTGATATTCAATGATAAAAGAATTACATGGCTAGAATGTGACCTTTGAGTTTTTCCCTGAAATTGCTCATTCATCATGAAATGCCGAAAATGTTTCTTTTCCCCCTTTTTGCCACGTTTAGCAAAATATTGGAGTTATTCAAATAATGGCTGGGCCTGCAGGCAAAGCAGCCAAGCATGCCRCACTAGTAATGCCCGAGAGCCATCCGAGCTGGGCGTTTCAGGGCCCCCATCAAACTCCTCTCCAGGTGGAGGAAAAGGTGGGTTAGACGTAAAGTGGACCTCTTGCACAAGGTTCAGACAACCCTTTTATTTTACATACATACATATGAAGATTACAGGGTGATTTTGGTGAACCTCTTTTTCTGCAGATTGCCACCTTCAGCCAGTACACCAGCGGGGGACACACCAGGGGAGAGCAGGAGCTGCACGTGGGGGTTGGCAGGGGGGTTGAGGCAAAAGGTGAAGCTGGCTGGAGACCAAGGCTGGCACCAGGAGCAGGCGCTACCTTCACCCCTCGAGGAGAGCAGGGCCTCCGCACCAGCCTTGTAAGGAGCAGGATGTCTAGATTAGCTAGATATAGAAGTGGGATAATAGCTATAGAAATGGGAACAAATGAGCGCTCACTTTCCATCCAGTCAAGATATTGAGCTAAAATTAACTAAAGCACAAAAGGATGTGAAGAAAAAGAGTATTTAACTGTCTACCCAGCAGCACTCTGAACTTGATGATAAATCTGGCTGCGCTGCCACTGCTGGACGCGGCTTGCTTGCAGGACTCACGTGCCAGGAATGTGAAAGACCCCGGACTTAACCTATTTAGGAAGAGTCAAGAGGGGAAAGGGAATGGCAGGCTGGGTAAAATGGGCTGTTATCTCTGTCTGCGTCACGGGACAGCCTTGCCTTACCCCGTTCTCCTCCCCTCCTCCTGCTCACCCCCCTCAAGGTTTGCAGTCCAGTTTGGGGAAGTTGTGATCAGAGACCGTGGGGCTTTCGCTCACTGGAAGCAAGGTGGAGAGAGAAGCACGACTGCCCGGCCAGCCGCTCCAGGTACAAGTATCTGCGGTCCCAGTGCGGGGGAGCTCCGGGCTGACACACCAGCTTGGAGCTGTGCTGAGCGTTTCTGCTCCCCCGCTGCGGAGAACAGACGGACAAACAGTGTTTTTATTCCTAGTGTCTGCTTAAAAAGAGGACTTTGAGAAAAGAGCTTGTGTGTGTTGCTTGTCACTGTATATTTGTATGGGGAAAGTGGCTTCATAGGATACTGCATATAGCTCTGATGGACTTTTTTTTAAGAGAGATGCTGAAACTAGAGAGGACATAGARAAAAACAATCAAACTATCCAAGTGTTGTAAGAAAATGTTTTACAACGACTGAAGTAAAAATTGGGGTCTGCCAAGGCATTATGTGAAGTGGCTGCATACGGGAAAGTGTCTCAGTATGTTTCTTGCAGCCRTGTGCTCCTAGGGCGGTTCACACAAGGTCATGGAAACGATCCTAAACACTTTTTCATCAGAAAGCAGAAGATAGTTCTAATTTATTTCTGATACAGATCACAAAATGACGGTGATGGGTTTCTTTAACACCTCCCTGTACTGTGTCAATGTGAATGATGCGCTGGCRGTCTCATTCTACCAACACTAAATCTGAATTTTCAAGAGTGTACTGTRTTTTTTAAAATCTAGCATCTGGCAGAACTGAATTGTTTTTTAGATCTATACTTAGTGGACAGGAAATAAATCACAGAACTACATGCCATGATTTGGCCATAATTAGATTATAACTAGAWTATTATGTGGAGATAGAATAAACTCTAAAACACATACACTATAATGTATGGAAAAACTGAAAATAACTCTGAAGGTGTGAAAGGTCTCACAAGATTAAAAACAAGTATGAGCCAATGAGGTGAAAAAAAATCAGAAAACTTTTAATAATAAATGAGATTTCTTTAAAGACATTGTACTTGCTATCCAAAAGCCGTTGATGATCTGGTAAGGAACTAATATTTATAAAAAAAATAAATTTTAATATTCTTCCTGCCTATTAGATTAATATCAAGTAAAAATATACAGAAAAGAAAGTCTTCATTATAAGTAAGAAATAAGGAGTCTAAAGGCATGATAATAGAAATAATCACAACAACAAATCGGTGCCCGTCAGGGCCAAATGCTACAAGAAAAGGTTTTGGAAGTTTAAGAGCAAAAAGACTCCTGATAATAACATTGGCCATTGAGAGAATGGAAACGAAAGAAGTGTCAATTATAACRGAGAAATAACAGAAGTGTTAAATAAATGTTTCTATTATGCATTTGGGGAAAAGCCACGCGAATTAGTCATATTAGATGCTGATGCTGATACTGAAACACTTCACAGTCCAACAGTTACTTGAGGATGTTAAACAGCAGCTGCTAAAGCTAGACATTTTTAAATCAGGAGGTTCACATAATTTGCACCTGAGAGTTTTATAAGAGCTTGTCGAAGACCTCTTTGGATGATTAACAGTACTTTTCAGTAAGTCTTGGAACAGTTCAAACTTTTGGAGGACAAAGCAAAAGTTACACCAATGTTAAAAGGACTAAAATTGAAACCCAAGTAATTTTAAGCCTGTCAGGTTTATACTGATC
>NW_028185037.1:2028255-2058289 GCF_003343005.1 Rhea americana | reverse complement strand
AAAAGAAAACCGAATTGGTGATCGAAGGCTGAATTAATAAAGACTAAAAGAGCTTCATACAATTAATCCTCAAAACATAATTTCCTGAAAAATAGCTCGGAAAATGACCTGATTTTCTTTTTTTTTGTATGGTCTTGCAAGTTGGTTAAAAAGTAAGGCTTGTGAAATATTTGATTTAATATTGCATAATATTTTAATCAAGAACAATGTAACTCYTTCCCTGCAGTATCCTATTTGGATTAGATGCCATGGTGCCATAATAAATGGGTCATCACCACTGTGCAGGTCTATTTTTAGTGGTGTCCATAGTTCTTGGTCTTGATTTGTAAAGTTTTCTAACYGAAGGAAATCTTTACTGAGGTTTGCCAGTTCTTGCAAAGATTAGGGAGTGGTAGGTAACAGAGAMAAGTAAGGGTAATGTCACACTTCTGGGAATGCAGGAAAGGAGCCTTGTGTGCAAGATGGGTGGCTCTGCTTTCTTGGCAACAGCTCTCAAAAGGATGCTGTCTTGCTAAGTAATCTCCTAAATAACTTAATGATATCATTGAATGTATGGAGAGGATATCATATGTAGGTGTAGGGAGATCAAAAGGGGTAAAACATTGGAAAATATATATTCCAGTGAAAGACTCAGGGGGCTGAATCTGTTTATCTTATCAAAGAATAAGTTAGAATTTTAGGGCTCCTTGAGCCTATATTTAATGATGCAATTTTTTACTTATTTATCTTTTCTCATAAAACTATACAGTGTTCAGGACACCATATAGCTATGCTGAAGAGACAGATTGGGGCTTTGTAAGGAAAGGACCTCTTGTCTGTAACTTCTTTTCTTGCAAAAGTTAGAAGATATAGGGTAAATGCTACAAGTTTACCCTATAAGGAACTATAGGAAGACTAGGAACTGGGAAGACTATAGTCCTATAAGGATGGTAGGAATAAAAATGTGATTAAGGCAGGTGAATGCTGCTCAAGAGAACTACTTCCCACCTTTTCATTTACTACAGACAACTTTCTAACTTAGTTTTTGCAATCTTCATGGAGTTTAATGGAGTTCCAGTGTGTGGCATCTTGTAATCTGCACTGGAAGGTAGCAGGAAGGAATAGAATGGCTTTCAGCTCAAGATCTTGCAGTGGAAGTTCACTATGAAATATGTTAAGCTACAGATCTGCATTTGTAAGGGAACAGTTGAAGGCTATCCCTTGACTGAAGAATATCATGTGAGACTACAGTGACAAACAACTGGGTAGCATGGAGGAAGCTTTGCTGTAGGAGCGACTGTACTGTCAGTAAGATAAAACAGATGACTAAATAGCTCTTTCTACACGCTGTTGTTTGATATGATTTTTTTCTGTGATGTGAAATGGCTCTCCTCATGTGCAGATGGGCATACACTCATATACGAAGAAGGTTGGTTAAAACACACTTTAATTTGTTACAGTGCAGTTCTGTGAGTCCATGCAAAACCAGTTCAGCATTTTAAACACGTGATCCATGAGAAAATCTGAAATTAGCTTGGAACGTAAGTCATACGTTTAGAGATTAATGATAGACTAATGGGACTCTTAGGCTCTCTTTAAGAAACAAGTTACATTTATACTCCCACTAGACCTACAGGATGGCTTTTCACTGTGTTGCCTGAGGCTTCAACAAGATGATAGTTTAATCTTATAAATAATAGATTTGTTAAGAATCTCTTCTTTCCTCCTTTTGTGCTAGAGTGTCCACATTATTATCCAAGCCATTGTAAATAGGCTGATTACATATCTCTACTTCTAAGATGTTCCTGTTTTGTGACATTTTTTGTTTTTACTTTGACCTCTGCACAAACATGGAATAATAATTTAAGAATCTTTTGTTTTTCTCTCACAGTAGGTGTTTGCCTCCCATGTATCTTTAAAGGAAAGGTATTCTCAGTGGATCCTGTTCACAGTGGGGATACATMTTGGCCCTACAGAAGCTGAAGTCTTGCTAAGAAATGCAGCCATAGGTGAAAGTGAAGATAGGAAACGATTTGCACACCTATGAGATACTGTGACAATGGTTCAAAGCTGGAATATTTCTGTTTTGGCTGAGTGTCCTCCTTTCCCACCTCATTTTTAAGTGCTTTATTTTATGATTAAAAATACACTTTTCCTGAGAATGTTAATTTAGTCACAGCCCCAGGCTTTCCACCAAAATCATTTGTCCATTAGAGAACAGGGAGGAGAACGCAGCAARGGCTGGACTGCAAAACCAGCACCTTGTTGCAAAACCAGAAGCTCGGAGTAGTAATTTAAACATGTTTGCCCTGTGCTTTTCAGACCAACTCAGGCAGATCAGTCACTGTGTYGGGAAGAACTGGATCTATCCCCAAACAGTACCGACAGTCTGTGGCTGAGATTGGGCTGTGGGGTGGGTGCGTACTATTTCCACCCTCTGCTCAGAGCCACACTCTGGCTGCCCCCGGCTTCCCTTCCCACAGATGTTGGACATGAGCATGGGGCCAGAGGGCCAGAGATGTGTCTATGTGGGCTTCTTTGGGCATGGAGTTGGGATKCAATTAAGTGGGCATCCAGGCTCCGTTCCTTGGGAACTGGGAAATGCTCCCGGGTGTCATGGGAATGATGTGCTGAAGTTTCATGCCAGTGAATAAAGAGGTACTCAGATAATATAGTAGGAGGYTCCATATAAGTGTACCTGTATAAACAGTAGTCAGCAAATGAAACTGCTTTTAAAGATTATTTAGACAGGTCTGTGCTGTGCCCTGCAAGTCAGAGTTTATAGAAAGGCCTAGCCAGAAAAGCACTCTACACCCAGATATCATAACAAAAGTGACACCCAGGGTAGTAAAACAAATATTTAATCTCTTCATCTTCCCATATCCATCTCAGACATCCAGCTAACTCCAATAATACTTTACGTTATAATACTTTACAAATACAARTATGCTAAATTAATATAAGTGTTTTGATAGATACTTCTGAGTTCATTTTTCACCCTCTGCCCAGTGATGACTTTCCAACTACAGGACAAAGTACTGGGAGCTGTCTTTTTGCATGCTGTAAATGTATCAAGCCTAAAAGCCAAAGTAGCTTTTGAAACAGTAATAATATCATTCAGTGCCTATATTACTCTTTACATCTTCAAAGTCCTTTACAAACAGCTATCAATGAAGTATGGTAATAGCTTTATTGTATGTAAACCTGCCTCATAATCCCTCTAAGGTCTGGTCTTCATGCCTGAAAGAATAGCACACTGATRCTTCAGACGACAAACCACTGAAACTTAGCTGGAGACAGTTTTGGTTTTCCCTCTATCTCCCACAATAACAGTTTAGAAATTGCATCTTGCAGTTTTGGAAAGAGGGTCTGCTCTGTCACAGTGACCTGAGAGCTGAGGGCTGCTCAGTGCAGTGAGGTGCTGCATATCCAACTGCCAAGGCTGTCTCCAGGCTTCTCTGTCTCTCTCCATGACCTATTCAGACTACAGTCTCTTYGGGCATAGGCCATCTTCTTCCCACTTTGTAGGCATCCAGTGAGGTCTTGGTCCATGATTAGGACTTCTGGAGCTTTCATGAGTGTAAACATGAATTGCTATCAATTGGCATCAAAGAGAACTTTTCCTGATGCTAATAGTGGCAAAACACACGGCTGGGACTCTGAGAGGATATTGCATAGTGGGGGGCTCATCAGCATGGGCTGGACCCAGCTTGGAGCTTAGCCACTCACAGTCACCTCTTCCCTCAGCCTGCAGATGTGTCTCCTGTGGTCTGAGACCCTCTGCGGATGGGGAGAAGCAAACTGCAAACAGCAATGGGGAAAAAGCAAATGGGCTAGGAAATGCAAAGAAACCCCTTCAATTCTCCAAATGTTTCATGAATGAAAACCTAGCTGTGGGAGAAGTGTCTACTGACAGGGGCAGGAAGTGATTTTGGCTGTTTCTTCTTGCCACCATTCAAATGCGTCCCTAGGACCTGGCRCAGACCTGCTCTGCACCTCCCTGGCAAAAGCGTCTCCCGAATTCCTGGGACCACAGTGCCGCTGTCGTCCGGACGGTGCTGTGCCCCTGCAGCAGCCGGGTACAGACTGCATTTTACTGCCTGAGCATGGCTGCGAGACTGTTGTGCTTGCAACTCTGAAAGTAAACTGGACGTCAAATACATTTCCCATCTGGTATCTATTAGATAATGTGTGTGTGCATGTGTATGTGTGTGTATAAAATGTGGACACACTCTCTGATTTCAAATATAGAATGAAATACATGTTTTAAATGATGTTTTAATTTTGTCTCTTTTGTTAACTGGAAAGATCCTTTATTTTAGAGTTTGTGCAAACTATTTTACTTAGCATATTATCTGTAATAGGTTGCATAAGCTTGACTGTTATCTGCATTAGTCATCACTTTAGACCACAGAATRTAACTCATGGCAGTCTGGATTTAATGAATGTTTGAATTAACCTATACCTAATTTCTTGTGTTTTAAAACCTAAATCTCATTGAAAGCTGAGCTTTGTTTACTTCCCAAAGTTGATCTGAGGGCCATTTGGAACACTTAGTGTATTCTAAAATGTGATTGTATCAACAATACACGTTCCAGTTTGTTTTAAAGTGAGTTTTTCTTCCCTAGTTTACATAAATCATTTAAAAAAATCGTTCACTTTTTTGGATCATAATGTACTCACTTGGCTTTTAGACCTACATAGCTCACAGGCCAATTTTTCAAGCAGGATTCTAAAGCTATTTGTGGATTACTTTCTGTTTGCTACTTGTAATCTGCATTCCTGAGGTAAGCATGCTAAAATGACTGAGGATTTTCATCGAGCTAAGTGATTATACTAAATAGGGCAATTTTGGGTGCTCTTAGCTCGTGTTTAAAAATACAATGCAGAAGAAACCACCACCACATTTTCTGTTAAACCACAGAGGGCACTGTTTGTTCTTAATATAAAATGACCCTATTACATAGATTCTTGTCACTCTTCATTAAGCAATTAACATAAGAGCTTAAAATTAGGCACTTTTTTTCATTTTTGCTTCTTTGATTTAAAAGTTAACTAGGCATTTCATAGCCAGAAACACTCTCACATTCCTTCAGTGTTTGGTAGTGATTATTTATATTTTTTGCAGCRTCCCTCCTTTCCCACTACTGCTTCATCACGCGGCATGGAGACAGTTTCCTTTATCGTCGGAGTTCTTGAGGTTTAGTGCAAGAAACTGCCTCAAGATTTTTTCATGGTTAATTAGCACTCTATTTCTTAACTTGCTCTTCTGGGTTAAAGTATTGAAGAAAGGGAGGCAGGGCAGCACTGGCAACAACTGCAGTTCTCCAGCTTCCTTGAGATTTTTCCTCTGGTGCTTTCAACCAGGGCACATAAGTGGCTGTGTGATGTGAGGGTGAAAGTCAGCAGTTTATTTACCTACTAGGGCTACTTGAAATATTGTAAACCCAGCAAACAGGTTTTTGATGATAATTTCTATTTTCTCAATAGAAAAACTCTCAATCTGGAAAAATTCTTTCAAAACCTACCTGACACAGAAAAAAACAAGAACAAAATTTACAATTTTTGAAAAAAAAAAAGAATTTGCATCCTCGAATTACATTATATTTATTTTGTTTCTATCAAAAATGCTGAAAAATTAAAACAAAGATAAAAATACAGGAGTTGCACATATAGCACACGACAGATTTGTATTGGACTGGAGTTGTGTTTGTATGAAGTGGCCCTAGATCATTTTGGCGAGCATCATACACAGGCAACATGATGTTTTTATAATCTAATTATCCTAAATAGCTAAAAGGAAGGAAATACAACTGCAGTGAACATCAGATTAGTGGTAGAATTCTTCTTCTTCTGCGCTGATGTTAACCATTTTGCGGGGTTGGGGCATTTTAGAAGTTTCTGAAGTATTACTTATTTCACTGTTGGTTCAATCAAAGTTATATGAGGCCTTGTATGGAAGGCTCCTGCCTTCCGCTAACAGTGATCCCTRTGGACATTGTTTGCTAATTAAGTTTCTTGTTTACCCTGAGGCRTGGATATCTTTCACTTCACCGACCTACATACGAGGCCAGTGCCAAGATCAGTGAGCTGCTCTGCAGTTCTTGATTCARTGCCACACAGGATAAGCCAAGAACATTGGGTTTTGCTTTCTTAGTGCAAAACAAGGACCTGGATGAGTTAGGGCAAAGRTGGCATCATCAGACAGAGGCAAGCACTGGAAAGTACTGCAGGAATTATATTTGTCTCTGGAAAGATCCAGGATCTCCTAATGGGATTTGTGCAACCTGTGAGTTATTCAGAGCACCCAAGCTCATTGCTGGCTGTATGGCACCACAATCTTGTGTATTATTTGTTGAAGTGGTAAAATGAAAAAGACCTCACTGTTAATCACTCTGGTGGTTAAAGCATCTCCTCACTGGACAAGTGCTCCAGTTCAACCGTTCTGCTTGCCCTTTGCTGAACTTGCTCCAGCTGGTCAATGCCTTGCCTATAGTGGGGGCCCTAAACTGCATGCAGCACTTCAAATGCAGCCTAATGAGTGCTGTGCAGAGGGGGGACACAGAATCACAGAATCACAGAATGGTTGAAGTTGCAAGGGACCTCTGGAGATCATCTACTCCAATCCCCCTGCTCAAGTAGGGTCACCCAGAGCACATTGCACRGGATTGTGTCCAGGTAGGTTTTGAATATCTCTGGAGAAGATTCTCCACAACTTCTCTGGGCAACCTGCTGCAGTGCTCTGTCAATAATTTGACATCTACTGACTCCCATTACAACAGCCCAGACCACAGCTGGTGTCCTTTGCTGCTAGGGCACACAGTAGTTCACGTTCAGCTTGTTGTCCACCAGGACCCTTTCCCACAGGGCCTCTCCCCAGCCAGCCAGTCCCCAGCTGTGGGTTCTTTCTTCCTGGCAGSAGGGCTTTGCACTTATATCCTTGCTGAACTTCTCAAAGTGCCTGTTGGCCCATTCCCCAGTCTCTTGAGGTCCCTCTGGATGAAGCCCTGATGCTGAAAGCATTGACTGTCCCCTCAGTTTGGTGTCATCTATAAATGACAAGAGTGAATTCTARCTCCTCCACCAGAYCATCAATAAAGATATTAAGCATAACAGGTCCCAGGATAGACCCTGAGGAACTCCATTTGTAACCAGCTGCAGTGCAGAGCACTACACAATAACTGCCACCCTTTGAGGTGCTCAGTCTAACAGGTTTTGTACCCATCTTGTGGTCCACCCATCAAGAYTGTAGTGTTTCATCTCTGGTACAAGAAAGCTGTAGAGGACTCTGTTGAAAGCCTTGCTAAAGAAAGCCTTTCTTCCATTGGGAAAGACTCGCTGGAAAGGTGCTGTTTCTTGGGGCTGTACTTAAAAGGACATTTCATACAGACAGCTACTGGAGCCTGTCCAGAGAAATATAAATCACACTGCTGGTGTCTAGGGTTTTTCCTTTTAAAAAATGAGACTACGTGTTGAAATTCCCCTTTGAGAGCAGTATGTGTAGCTGTTAGCAGGGGAAGATGTGACCACATTAAAGGGCAGGGAAATATTTTAGGCTCTTTCTGTCTCTTGCTGTCCTCCTCTCTGTCCCAGAGATATGCAGTGCATCCTGCCAGGAAGAGGGAGAGAAGTGCCCTGTCCACCGAGGGCATCGCTCATGGCACTGGTCTGTGCAAGGAGGTGGGAGCAGCTCCTTCTGCTGCAGCGAAAATACAGCACTTTTGGAGCTGCATGTCAAAACTTCAATTTAATTTTCACTGCTTTGCTATTAACACTTCTAATACTCAAACACCTTCTTTGAAGGTTCAGCAGCAACTCATCCCTTGCTACAAGGCAAAGGAAGACGAATTAGAGCTTTTTTTTTTTTTTTTTTTTTTTTAATATACAGTAGGAAAGGCCTGAGCTGTTGTTAAAGGAACCTGAATACGAGATCATTCATACTAGCAAACAGCCAAACTCTTCCGCACAACCGGAGTGCCGCTTTCATTCAAGGCACTGCTAGGGACAAAGGCACTACCCTGCAGGTAACGTTACGTGTTTGTATATAGATTTTAGGACTGGGTCTGCATTTACCACTGGATAGTTATAAAAACATTTAGATARTTCTGCAGAAGAACTTGATTTTTCAAAATGGTTTTCTTGTAGTTCTTTGCCTGTCTGATTTTCAAAAACTGGAAACATAATCTGGGAAATTGGGCCACAAAGTCATTACAAAAGCTCTGCACAGCACAACTCTTGCTGTTTTTGGCTTTTCTTTCTCTTCCATACGCCAATTCATTCCTAGCTATGCTTATCGAGGGATCATAAGCATTTTCCATCTCATTTAATTTTTGAACCTRAAGTTCAGTATTTTGCAGCACAGAATATTGTAAATGATTTAATTTGCTAAGTTTAGGCATATCCTGGATATCTAAATAACATTAAACACAAAATTCCTTTGATTTTTCTCTTTAAGTGACATAGAATGAATTTGTAGAAGAGAAAGTAGTACTTCAGTTATCCGTAATGCATCTGTTTATGTTTCCATCTGATGTACTTTATCACCAAGTCATTGGTTTATATTATAAAATGATGGTTGTGTAATAAGTAGTTAGCAGAAACCACAGACCTGTCTTTGAAATAACACTAATGGCCATTTTTGATGAAATATATGAGACATTGTGAAAAGATTTGATGAAGAATGTGTTTTCTTTACTTCCTATTAACAGTGAGCATGTCAAAGCCCTTTAATCTCTGTTACACAGCTAATTCTTTTTTCTATTTGGGAATCGTTTGAATTAGTGAGCACCATATAATAATCAAGATGCTTAAAAACAAATGAATTTTATCAGGGAAGCACTAATTAACAGTATAAGGGGGAAAATATCCACATATAATGGTTTCAGATAAAAATACAATTAGTTGGTAACCTTGTGAACCAGTGATTCTGTCTTTCTCTACTCATCAAGTTTACAGAATTGAAGAGCTGAGTTTCTGTACTTAAGAATTAACAAATAATATTGACTGATACAGCATGCYKGAAGGCCTAAGCACTGTAATATTTTTAATGCTAAGTTTTGCTCTGGAAGGATTATRTCTTTGGTTTTATATGAAAGGTGCAACTAGTCCTTAGTAATTTACAGCACTGCACATTGGATAAGTTTTCTGACATTTCACAAGTAAATGCTCTAACCATAGAGCATTACTAATCATAACCCTAATTCATATGTCAAGGGTGCGGAAGAGATTGGAGTAGGCCAGTACAGCCCTGGGAGAACAGGAAAGGATGAGACAGGCTTGGAAGCAAAGAATAGGAAAGTGTGCATATAAAATACTCCAAATAGCAGCAAAACCATGAAACTCAATGTTCTTTTTCCATTGGGTTTTCATTTCTAGTCTTACAGATTTGAAATAAATCATTGGTTAAGGAACATTGTCAAGATGGTAAAGTGAAGTACTTTAGAGCCAGGGAATGCCAATATTAAGGCCTTCATTTGGCCCCTTTTCTTCCACACCCAGGCCCAGATTACTTTTCCACATGATCCATTTTCCACAGAACCATTGCTTCCTCCTGCACAGCAATAAATATTKCTTAATTACTGAGAAGCTATTTACATTTTTGTGTTGCTCATTGCTCAGCGAGTGTGCCCCACACCTGATTTACCACATGCTGTCCTACCCCTGCTCTGATGACAGGCAGATTTTCTCTCTGTGTACAATCTCTAGGGCTGGTAATGGCCATCACATTAATCTGTGCATAGTTAGAATGGTGGATCTTGTGAAATGAAGGGGATATTATCCATGTTTTAGAAGTGGGYGGGTAAAATCCACAGGAATCGGGAGCAAAAGTGATTATTTATTTTGGTCGCCCCTTCAGAGGAGTCTAGGCTTTGCAGAGTACATAGCATTAGATAGACTTAAACAGCTCCCAGTGATTTGTATCTGGGAATGCTTAAGAATTGAGTGCCAAGGTYTTCAGCCAGACATTCAGAAAATGAAGGCTATACAATTAGTGACCACATGTGAAACACCTGCCTAGAACTGGTACCCAAGGTTTCAGAAGCTTCAGCCATGAACTTCTCCATTCTCCTTTTGCAGTTCCCTGCCTCACTCATCTTTCAGCTTCTGCAAGAAAGGAAAGAGAAATCCTCCTGATAACAACCTCCCTTTCTATAATTTGGATCTATTTCTAAAGCATGTCTTTCTTGGGAATGGAATGGGACAGGGACCCTGTGAAAAATTCCCAAATCTAATAAAAAAAAGTAAAATACTAGTTGTGTTAGTTATGCAGACAGACTTAATTCTGATGTTTCCTGACTGTTGAATGCTTTACTTTTTCAGTTTACGTTAGCCAGTTTCTCCCAGATTTGGGAGAAATAGCAGCTTCACCACTGTTCCTAAAAATCTTGAGAAGACTCATTTCTTTCGAAATGAATGGCTCAGATCAACACCCCGATGCAGAAAAGCCTAGGAGACCAGGCCGTTATGCTTCCTTTGGGAATAGCAGGCTGTTCAAATGCCATATGCCCCCTGCCCAAAAAGCCAGCCCCTTTCATTCCTGCTCTTTGGGATGTCTGACAGAGCAGAGAGGGAGCCTGAAACGATTTTGGTGGGAAGGAAGGGGTAAATAGGGGACAAAGGACACAAAACTGTAGAAAAACAGAGCCTGCTGCCYGTGGAGTGCTGTGCTTGTAATGACAACTTAAGCTACAAAATCCTTAGGGTGTTAGAGGTGACTGCCGTTCACAGTCTTTCATCTACARGTAGAGAGTACACATGACTTCTTGGAGGGAGACTGGCCAAGGGTTTCTCTTACTTGTCCCATATGTTACCACTGTGAGAAAAAAATTGATGTGGGAGTGCAGTCAAAATTTTAGACACTGGGATTCGGGGCTCTCCATCCTCCTACACAAAAAACATAAACAATAATTAAGGTCAAAATTACCAGCATGCTCCAGGCACTTTACGCTGCCCAGGTGCAGCCGATCTAATGTAAACCCATTTCAGCTTTTTGGCCAAGTCCAGAAGCTTTGTGTCGCTTTAATGCACCAATAAACCTGCTCATAGGAATAAGAMTAACCAAAAAGGTTTAGTTTGAAATGTTTTTATAATTAAAGAAYCCGAGGAACCCTAACTCTGTCTTTCAGGACCATCATAAGGTGAAAACACATAATGTGTCTTTAAAATAACTTTACTCTAATCTGGGACCCATTGAAATGATGTAACCATGTAATTATTTTGTCATATTGTTACATCTTATTATGTAGATTACTTGAAGGTCATAATCATGCATTTGATTTTATTTTTCAGCTATGAAATTGCGGGTTGATATTTTTATTTTTTTCTTTACCTGACAACTTTTTTTGGTCTGAGAATCCAGTCTAACACTGCTTCTGCTCTCAAGGATGGGTGGAAGGGACATTAGGCTCATTAACAAGGATGAAATTTAGGATCCCTTGGATTCTGTTATGGACCAGGAAATAATAATAATAAAATGAACCCAGGATGGATATTGTATTTTTACATGCGGATGCACTGACAGGGTTTCCTCATGTACCATTAGGAGCATATCATCTGCTCAGCACGGCCTAATGGCAACAGAATTTTCGCTATTTGACTTCTTTGAGGACAGTGATTTTGTCCTATGCAATGAAGCATTTGCTATCCACAACAACTTCATTACTGTGAAGATTCACATGGAGGTGTTATAGGGCCCTCCCTTCAGAAAGGTGCCATTGGTGAAGTGGATTTTGAGTATCTTCAGGCGAAAAAGATTCATATGAGAAAATCTCATCCGTGAGAATACAATGCTCGCAGTCCCTGGGGTTTCTACGCTTGCATGAATAGGAAGGATTAAAGGTTCAGGCTTATAACCCATTTGTCATGAAACCCTTTAATGATGACAGAAACTATAGAACAGCCTCATATAGAATATCTATAAAGAGCAGAGTGACAAGGATATAGTGAGGCAATGGTGCATAACCCTAATTTTAGAAGTATTCAAAGTGGGAGAATTAGAGGAGTTTACAACAGTAACAGAATATTTGGGTTCAGTTTCCATTCCTCCCACGACTGCAAAATCCAGGCAATAAATACTGCATCTTGAAAAGCCCAGAAGAGCATCTGGATGTACTCACCCTCCCTCTGTGTCYCCAGCACCCTCTTCAAAATGTAAGAATGTTAGTCCAAAACCCTAAAAACCTCAAAAACTAAAATATGCAATGGGAAGAAAGAAAGAGAGCCCTAGCACCCTGGCGATAGCAGGGGTTTGCTGGTGTGGCTGCCTTGTTGATCCCATCCRTCCTTCTGATGTGAAATTGGACAGTATTGCCCCCAAAACTGCTTCATCTCCATGGCAGCCCTGGCAGTCTGGTGTCTATTGAGATCCTGGCTCAGCCCTGATCCCGAGGTGCATGGAGGCTCAGGGACCCCATYGATGGTCTAGGATGGGCACAGTCAGGTCCTCTGTTTCATTTCAGATGGAAATATTTGGATTTTCCCTTGCTGAAAAAACATGGGAGATTCAAAATGTGTATTTTGTATTTCAGATGGACCTAGATTTCAGAATTTTACACAAAATGGAAATTTCTGYTCTTTGTTTAGCTGTAATGTCACAGAAAGGGCCTTTGAGGAGAGGAAAAAGAGAGATGTAGCCTCATCTTCAGGGGAGAAAATGGGTGTGAGGCTCCAGGGCTGCAGATGTGTAGCAGTGGAGCAGTATTTCCTAATTTGAACCTTCACATTTTAGCCAATAAAAATATTCTCTCTGAATTTTTTTTTTTTTTTTTTTTTACTGAGCAGTTGAAATTTTTCAAAGGGAAAACTATACCAACAAGACTTCGTTACCTGTCTTCAAAACCAGAGGGTGAGGGAGGGAAAGGATGATGTTCAAGGACACTAAGCAGTCATCCTCTGCCCAGATGCCTGTTCAAGCTCACGTGAGCAAGGGCCATCACTGTCTGTGTGCAGTGCGGTGTGGGGCATGCTGCTGGAGATGAGGAATGTCTCTGCGCTGGCCTGGTGGGTGCAGCTTTTTCACCCCAGGTTTTCTCTTGCAAAATAGCAGGGCATTATGTGTATCTGCCCTGAAGCTGYAGTCAAGTGTCACTTGGTGCCAGAGATGGAGGGCAGTTACATGACATGGCCACTTCGTGCATGCAGTTGTTATGTTAACAAACGAGCAAAACCCCCATGAGAAACAATCTGGTTAAAAAGGAAAAAAAACCCCACAGACTGGCCAAGAAGATTAGGCACAATGGCTGAGGTGGGATTCATGGGTATTTATCCAACTATTTACCACGACTGGGGGCAAAGGAGACATATCTTTCTTATTTTTTCTTGGATATCTCAAGGGGGTCTTGAAAATATGTCCCTGCAGGTATGGAAATAGGCCCATATGTGTGAAGAAATCTTGTGTAATTCATATGTATTTTAAAATGTCTTTTAAAACTAGAATCTGAAGGAAGAYCCAGAACAGCAAGTGTAGAATGTTTATTCAGTGGGCTACCCAGCAGGCTATTTACTTTTGTAGTTTTTCCTGTTTATCTTARCAGATGCCTTGTTTCTGAAATCTCAGAATAGGAAATGCCTCCACTGACTTAATTTAGATAGATCAGTTTTGGTGCTACTCGCTGCACTTTGCATTTSAATAGTTTGCAATTAGGAACTTCCATCTGGATACGTCCCAGTGCAAATGGGATTTCCTGCTGTTAATACACTTCTTATATTTCCTTATATAAACGTTGTTTTGTTATATAAAGAAATCATGTTATTAATCTTCACCGTGTGTCTGGACTGTTGGTTCAGACACAGAAAATGAGGCCACTCTCAAACACTTGAGGTACCTAGGGCAGATGTTGCTATAAAGTGGCATGACTTGGAGTGACCTACAGCCGCTTACATCTTCACAAGCCTACAATTCCTGCAGAGGGRAAATACAGTTTAGGGCTCAATATCTCAGAATAATAGCTGACATTGCTTGGAATCTCAATCTCCYTGGCTCACCATTAAGATATTATACCTGTGGCTTTGCTGATGTGAAACATGGCTATTCACTGGAACAGGCATATTTGACACCAGATTGCTACTTGTGCAGTSACTTACTAGTCACGTTTTCCTAAGCGGACTGTCAGCGTTCACCGTGAGAATGTGCTTATTYAAACAGTTATCCGGGCTGATTTTAGGGGATTGGATTTGATACGTTTGCAAGGTTTGCTGTGTAATGTAACCTATGCCGCTGTGCAGTCCTCACAAGTTTTACTTTCTTACAGTCACAGTCAATTAAAGCTGACCTGGCAAGGGACCAGAAGGCCTTTGGGAGGATTAGTGGTTATTAGTGTCATTGCCTCTTCTACTGTAAAAACAGAGGCGATGTTATGAGTGGCCAACGAGGCATCATCCGTGCGTAAGCATGGCTGGGAGAGGCACCGTAAGCCATGATTTGATTTCTGCAGGGGCACTTGGATCTCGACAGAGCCTTGTTTTGCTCCCGGCCTTCGTTCCTCCATCTGCAAGCGAGTGCCCACGTGCGTTAGCTGCTGCTCCCGAGCCGCGTGCCGGGAGCGGGCCAGGGCTCCCCGCCGGCTGCACGACCCGGCCGCGGGCGGCGAGACGCCGGGCCGTCACTCAGCGCTCGGCTCTGCAGGGCTTTGTCTCCATTTCCACCTCTCTGCTCCGCGTGCTGCACCGGAGGCATGGCTAGCACTAAACGTTTTACCTCCCATACTCAGTATCTTTTGTGCTGGGGAAAAAATGGCCATTAAAATGATTTGATTTAAATAAAATGAATATAAATATAATGAAATATATAAATATAAATACAGTGAAATAAATGTTATCACTAGGGCAGGTGTTGGACCTGTACACAGTTAATTGGCAGTGTTCCGCAGATGTTGACTATTTCTTTTGAGAAATAGTCTGCCAGCTAATATTATCTGGAAGCAGCCCATTCAGGTGATGAATCTGTCATTTTGTAATTGAGCTTCCGGAATGACTTCTCTGTCGATAAGCTTGCATGCCTCGGTTCAGAATAGCTTCACAATCTGCAATCATCTCGAGACATTCAAGCTGTAATACAATTAGCATTTTACAGTCATCCTGACAAGAAAGAAATTTAAAGTAGAAAAATCAAAATATGTTGGTTTCATATGCCTCTGAGGCAAGCTGCTTTTTAAATCACTGTAAGGCTCCTAAGAGCTCTGGCCAGCACAAGGGTCAGCACATGGCAGAAGATGGGGTGCCCTGCTCAGAAGAGGCTTAGCCAGGACTTGTTTGCAGAAACCTGGTCAAATCATATTTGTGCGTAACGTCTYTATTCAGGACATTTCAGCTGATTCACGTTTTAATAAGGATTGCAAGCAAACTGTGCTCTAAAAGGCGTACCTGAAAATTAAAAGTTAAGCCAGGCTGAACGATTAGAAGAAATAGGAAATGTGTCTGAGACGGGCAGAATTCATACCTAATATTGTACTGACCGGCATTTTGAACCTTTCAAATCAAAACCATTTTGTAAACGTAAAGCATAGCAATATTTGCAAGTTATACCTGAGCACAATGCAAGCCTAGAAGGAAACTGTGGGATTGCAATGGAAGTTATAAGCCTTAAAAAAAAAAAAGAAAAAGAAAAAAAAGAGAGAGAGAGAAATATGTTTCAGGAAGATTATTAGCATCAAGAAGTTTATGGTGGAATTGCATTTGAGCTGTGTTCTTCTTAAAAGAGCCCTACCTAAAGCAGATAACCAATTTGTCACATAGTAAGCTGGCTCAGGTTACCCCCTTGATGTCCCGGGCTGCGGGGACGCTCCTTCAGGACTTTGTTGCTCACCGTGGCCGCAGCCATGGGGCTGCGGATGAATAGGATGGAGTGGCAGGAGGGTAAATGTGAGAGCTCTGTGTTTTTAGACAGTTCTTTTGCTTCCAGAAAAGTTAATTAGGAAGTGAAACCTTAAGCAGTTGACAGTGCGCATTGTTGGCTGCTAGTGCTCTGTGACAAATACCACTGAAAGGTACTTCACTTTCTTTTGTAAACAGAAAGGTAAGGAATTTGCACAAAAATGTATTGGTGAAGATCTGCTTTTCATCATGGACTAACCACATAGTAAACAACAGAAATAACTTGTTTTAATAAAGTATGGTGTTGAAACATTTATCAGCAAGCTCTTTCTCTCCATTTCAAAGGTATGTTTAGGTAAGAGGAACTGTTGCCTTGAAGAAACCCAATCTGAAATTTTGTTATAACATTTTTTTCGGGTCAAGGTCAGGAAACTTAAGGAAAAGTTTGACTTTTGGGCCATCATACAATTAYGCCTGAGTTGATTAATACAGTATGCTGAAGTAGTCAGCTAAGAATTTCTTACTACTTTAAATATATCCTAAGTAGTAGTTACTCACATAAAGTTATTCTAGTAGTTACATTATAAAAAACATGACTTCATTTTTATTGTCRTTTTCTGCAGGTAGCCATGCAGAGTTATGAGGCAAGTGCAATAATCCATGTATTTTAATTTCTCTATATAACAATAAAAAGATTAACATACCTTTCTCTTATGGGCTAAGTTCCCTTGAGTGGCACCAGTATAAGTCTCTGGAGAATTAATAAACTAGACTTCAGAGTAAAAGCCTGTTAAAACAGATGTATGTAGTACTTCAATTGAACCAGACTTTAGTGGTGTATTTTTGAAAACAAATGGAGAGTGGTAAGGAGGTGGCTTTAATCCACAATAAATGCCCATTTCAGAATAAAGGTTGCTGTATTTTGCCCTAGCACTTTTAACTCCTCTGCAACTGGAGCAGCATTATGCAATTTTTCTCTTATGGGTTTTGACAGTAATACAGAGTGACATGGGAAATCACACAGAATCACACAGCATGGCTAAGGTTGGAAGGAACCTCTGGAGATCCTCTTGTCCAACCCCCTGCTCACGCAGGGTCACTAGAGCACACTGCACAGGATYGCRTCCAGGCAGGCCTTGAATATCTCCAGAGAAGGAGACTCCACAGCCTGTCTGGGCAACCTGCTCCAGTGCTCAGTCACCCTCACAGTAAAGAAGCTTTTTCCTCATGTTCAAACTGAACTTCCTGCGTTTCAGTTTGTGCCYGTTGCCTCTTGTCCTGTCGCTGGGCACCACTGAAAAGAGTCTGGCCTCATCCTCTTTATACCTTCCCTTCAGATACTTACACATGTTGGTAAGATCCCCCCTGAGCCTTCTCTTCTCCAGGCTGAACAGTCCCTGCTCTCTCAGCCTTTCCTCATATGAGAGATGCTGCACTCTCTTAATCATCTTAGTCCCTTCGTTGGACTTGCTCCAGTAACTCTATGTCTCTCTTGCACTGGGAAGCCCAGAACTGAAATTCTTTGAGKACAATATAAGGGATACAGCATTTGTGGGAGCAAGATGTGCAGCTCCACAGCTGGGCACAGATGACCACTGCACTGAATGGCATCCACTGGAGAAAAACATGGAGCAAACGGCACCCCGACCTTCACAGCTAAYAGAGACGTGCCTGCAGGCAGATGGAGAGTCTCGTATGGAGCTGGACGAGCACCCGGGCTCTCTGCAGCTTCAGTGCTCCCTGGACCACAGAGGCGGCAGCTGCTGGAGCATGGGACCAGCCCTGCTGCCTGATGGGGATGTTCCCAGCACGGTTGTGTCTCTGAGGCAAAAACCTCGTATCTGAGCAATGGGAAAATTGCCTTTCTGRGACTCGCTGTCTACTCATGCTTTCTTTTGCCCATGTCCTTCATCTTATGGTCATGTCAGAGTTTCCTCAGCTACGCAGATATTTGACAATGATTTTCCCTTTTGCCAGTTTTCCCTACAGAAAAGAAAAATTTAGTTCTTTGTTTATACATTCCCATGAAATGACGCTTTATCTGTTTTCAAAAGGCCATGTAATATTGTTTAGGTTTAGTACACAGAGTATTTTTGAAGATTTTCAGAGGATCACTTTAAAAACCAATTAATTCAGAAGCTTCCCAATTTTTCCATCAGAAACTCCCCAAATGTTACAGAATTTTAGGTGTTTTTTAAAGGTGGAGGAGGAGGAGTTTCAAAAATGCTCAGCAATAGCCTAAATTTCTTACCTTTCCTTCCTAAYGTTCTTAAGGGAGAAAATCCAGCATACTATACCTTTGGAAAATTATACTGCTTTAATAACAACTCTATTGTATTTTCTACCATGCACTAGTTAGTTTTTCTGCCTCAAAGTCTTTCTGGAAGGTATTGCTATCTCTATTTTTTGCAGCAGCATAGCCAGAGATGCCGAACCTRCTTCCTTTTAGTGCAATTACCACAGGCAGATAACAGTAACTACCTTTAAAAACTTAGTGCCGAAAGTACTCTTTTTTCCATGTTATCCATGACAGAATATGCCTCAGTGCAAATATACTGTGTGTATGCACTATGAATGCATAAATACCAGGTGTTACAAATACRTCAGTAAAGTGTTAGGACATCTTCCGAATGGCAAAAGTTCAGAGATGGAAGGTGTATGGGCTGAACGGATCCCCGGCCCTACTGAACCRCAAGGATCTGCRGGCTSATGAGAAGGATCCCACCCTTATCAACACAGTCGCGCGCTCATTCCTCATTTTTTGAGCAGGGAGGAATGTTTATTCAGCTGACACAGTTTCTGGGAAAGGAACTAGAAGGGGAAAACTACTGCGTGACTGTCTTCCTCCTTATCCTCTGTCGTGGCGGTATGTCCATATATACACGCACAGTGTGGGAAGGGCTGGGGAGAGATGGCCAGCTAGAAAAGAGGAAAAATAAGTACTCTATTGCATCTGGGATTATTACCTCATTTCTCTTTATCTGTGACACTTTTCATCTGTATGTTGCCTACCAAACCTTAATTAAAATAACATTTTTCACTTGAGCAGCTGATTAAGCCCCGAAGGCCACAAACTTTCAGTGGGTATAAGCAAATTCAAACGATAGGTGTGGAGTACGTGGTGCTGATTTACACCGGAGTATATGTTCATAGCAGTATTGTCACATGGAAACACAGGGAATGGTCGGGAGCAAACCAGGCGGATAAGCCCTAAATTCAGCATCAGACAGACAGCCGGTGAAGAGCYGAAAGCACGGGACTGCCTTCCCGCTCCCGCATCCTGGCACTCCTGGGCGATCCATACGGCCCTGTGTGGGAGCAGGCAGATTCGGAAGGGTGTGATTAAGTTTGTGGGAGAGGCGTGCAAGTCCGATCTGCTCTGCCGAGAGCCTTTTCCCTCCGCGGCTTCAGACCTTCCTGCTGCACCTTCTGACCCTGCGAGGGTGGGTGTATCTGCGAAAGGATCAGCGGCCTTCGGCTGCATCTCCTTATGGAAATTGCTCTGACCTTTATTTTCATTTGTTGGCCTAACTGCTATCCTGTCCCCAAAGTGGAGTGTGGTTACACCTTTCTGCTTAAGCTGGCATGTTTAGTTTAAAAACAGAAGAAATTAGAACTGCTCAGCTTTCTAGAAATAACTTTTCTCCTCTTTTTATCACCTACAGAATGCCTGGAGAGTTTCAAACTAATAACAAGATTATGTAAGAGAATAGGAAATAAAAACACATATATTTTATTTCTGTAGAAACACCCCTGTTGCATTTACTCTTCCAACACAGTCAATGAGCCTTCTGTATACTTTGGCACTACAAAGCATTTCAAAAATACTTCTGGTAAACACCAATACCATATCTATTCTTCTAAACCTCAGGCTTCAGGAATGTATATATTGTACAAGTGGARCAAAATAGTCAAGTTCAACATTTTAAGCAATCAGTTTGATTCTGGTCACAGCAATTACTCTTTCTGTCAGCAGGAGTAAAATTTACAATCGGGAAATCAAAGAGTCGAGCGTATTCCTGTACAACACAGCATAAGCTGCACGTAAATTAGCTCACCCTTCTGGAAAACCTGCTTCCTCTCATTTGCCTGAGCAGAGCAGCGCGGCCCTCACGTGCTGYGCAGTGGCGTTCAGACCCAGGGGCAGGTCCGAGGGCACCGCCGGAGAGGGGCCGATTTCAGACCTGGAGCAGCCCTCACATCTTCCTTCGCTATGCACAGGGAAAAATCTGAACTGCACAATCYGGACGCTTGGTCCTTCCGCAGATGCAAGAATCACTTTAAGCAGAGGGGTTTAAACAAACCTTCCTTAGAGAGGTGGGGGAATTGATCCATTCCAGAAAGCTTCTCTTGCTCTCCTACAGATGCCCGCTAAGTCCTCCTACCCCCGCAGAACGGAATCAACGATAATGTTGATTATGTTAAGAGCTGGATCACGCGCTGTTGCGCAGAGTAACAGAGAATTAGAAGATGGGCTAGAAGTCGCCAAGAGCTGCAACTGGCCAACGCAAACCCTTCAGGCCTCATGGAAGGGCCGGCGCACTGCTGCTGGGAAGGTCAGGCCTTCGATGTGTGACACAAATGTRTTGCACGCCAAATGTCTGAGTAGTCTTGTGACTTTAACCCAGGGCACAAAATACAGGAAAAGTCATTCTTGCAGGTAGTTCAGGCTAGCAAGGTGATAAAGGAGCAGAGCCATAGTCATGCTAGCATGGCAAGAAAGTCCCTGGTTCCAGCTTCCCCATCTGGCATTTAAGCCAGATGTTCTCCACCAGCTTAAGCCAGCTGAGAGTATTCCTAGCGTTAGCGATGTGGCTGCCTCTGGTTATCACCGCTGTCTTAGTGCTTTGCCCCCTCCAAAAAACGGGCACTCCCAAACTGTGCGCAGGCTGTGCTTCCCAGTGGGACCTTGCCAGAGGACAGGCTCAGGCCTSTCTCCTCCTCTTTCTCCTGCCACCGCCAGCACCAGCAGCCTCGTGCCCAGCAGCTTTTCCCGCTTGGCCGTCTCCTCTTCAAGAGGCACCAGCTAGCTCCCTCCCTTCACATCTTTCTTTCCCCCCCCCGCCCAAGAATGAGGGTCTGACAGTTTTCCTCCTTCTTCCCCATTGGAAATGGCTAGGGAAGCAGGAGACTTCAGTCATCAGTCAGTTCCTGTAACGCTTTCTCAAATAAAAGAATGGGAAAGTGGGACTCCTGAAACTGTCCTGGGCAATGCTGGTTACTTTTGGTTCCTTGGGTAACCCTTGACAAAAAACCTGGTTGCTCAGATCAGGCTGGGGAAATGGCTGTCTCATTTCTAAACATGGATGATTCTGCATTTTAGTGACTCAACCAGATTTTTTTCTTTAGAAAGAAAAATGTGGTGGTTTTGTTTATAAAATAACATAGCTATTGAGACACACACTTCACCTTCTCTCACTGAATTACCTTCCTCTACAAATACTGCAGAATCAGAATTTCTTTCCTAGGGAGTTTTGGAAAAAAAAATAAAAATAAAAGGCAAATAGATCTCATTTCAGTTGACAAGAATCAGTAAACTGGTTCCCAGATCTGGGAACCTTTCCTTTTAGTAATACATAATCCTCTCTGACTACATTCATTTAATTCTTCAAGCCCACTCTGCACTTCAGTGTGTTCTCAGGTTTCTACTTCTTCATAGTACATTTTTAACACATAGAAATGCCATGTCTGAAAGCTAATTATACTAAACAACTTCAAGATAATTTCAAACATACTTGGCCTTGTAGAAAAATGTATGTCTAATTTTAAAAATAATTTCTGGTAATGATTATACAAGGAGTATCATAAATATTTCTGCTCTGCTGAACCGGAATTTGCCTTTACAAAAATATTATTATCTTTAACCATTTTTATCATAACAGCTAAAAGGAATCAAGCAAAGCTGAGTACTGGTGTGCTCAGTCTCTCACTCACAGTCCTCAATTAGTGCCTAACCTTCTCCTCTAAATACTTGTAATCCAAGGGCAAGATATGGATAAAGACGACGGAGGTTCAGCACAGCGTTGCAGCGATCTCCTTTCCTTCTCTCAGGTAGGAGAAGCAGCTCTAGGGGGCATAGGAGGAGATGCAGGAAGGGTTTGGGGTGAACTGCCAAGAAACAAAACCCCGACCTGCATGGGCAGCTGGCGCCTGAGCACGGCACAGCTCCTGCCGCTTGCCCTGAGCAAAGCGCAGAGGGCACCTCCTGAAGGTGGTGGAAAATGCAGTTTGTTCTGTTCACTTGTCAGTATATTTTAAAGTAATTTTAGTTTTTCTCAGTTCTATAAAGGCCTGGCTTTCTGCAATGTGTCTCTTCTGTTCTTTTCACTTGTGTTTATGTTTTGTGGCATTCGATACCTTCAAGTGTGAATGAAGTTTATTTTCATGCTTAGAGATCTTCACGCCGTGTCTCAACAAAGGCAATCTGATATGATACATGCACCTGATGTGGCCTGATTTGTTGCATATATTTTTAACATAATCATTGATATAGTAGGTTAAAAAAACACAACTTGAGACCATGAAGAAATGTGTGGGAAGCATATCTGGACTTACTTATAACTTTGGAAGAATATGAGAATTCATRTTTATTAAGCCAAAATATAATAAATACACAATGTAAAATACAATACCAAATAGACCAGATG
This sequence comes from Rhea americana, assembly GCF_003343005.1. NCBI lineage: Eukaryota > Metazoa > Chordata > Aves > Rheiformes > Rheidae > Rhea > Rhea americana. The sequence goes on along the minus strand of NW_028185037.1, from coordinate 2,035,853 downwards.
ATAAACATGTTTTAATGCAATCCATGCAGCTACTCCATTATGTTGTTTCCAACTCTTTTTGGTGTGGGCTCTTTACTTGCCCTTAATAGCTGCAGGACGTATTTACTGGGACCAGAATTTTCCCTAGTTGCTCACAGCACAGCCTTCTATCCAAAGAAAGGCTAATTTCTTTGACCTCTTTTTCTAATAAAAGAACAAAGCACAACATATACAAAATGAACAACAATGTAAGCGCATTGAAAAGTATCTTCATGTGGTTTTTACTTTCCAGGGAGGTTAAGAGGGGAGGAATTGAAGAACATCATGTGACATATATGTATGGCTTGCATCAAATCGTTGTGTGCTCTGCAAGGCTCAAGGGCAGCCCCAGCGACAGCTGAAGGGTAGGACCCTACACTGACGGGCGAATTTGTATCAAAGGAAGAGCAGGATGGTGAGGGGCAAATCAAAGCTGTGGAAGACGAAAGTCAGGTGGTGGCTCAGCTGAGTTTGGCTTTGGTGGTAGTTGTTTCTGTTCTGTGGAGGGTAAGATTGGACCCCAGGCTGCAGATGCTTCAGAAAGCAAAGCTCGTCATTGAGAGAGTGTATGTGTAATATTGAAAGTTATTCTGGAGTCACTCTCACCTGGGCGTATGAAGACAATTTTTACGTAGCAGGTGAACAACTCTGCTCATTCAGCAACATGGAAATAACAGTAACATGACAGGAGCAGTGAGACCTCTGCAAGGTGAGGAGGAACGAAGGGGAAACAAAGAAGAATCCTTGTCTTGGGAAAAACAGCAGAGGCAGAGTTGTCCTCTACACCCATTCTAAAAYGCTGAGGCACATCCTGAAAACTTCCTTTGGAGCAGAAATGAAGGTGCACATTGTGGAAATGTCTGGCCAGCTCTAAGATATTTAGTCACTCTATGTGCCCGGGAAATGTGCTGTATTTTAATTTGTGCATTCAGGACATGACAGTGCACTTTGTTCTAGTAGCACCATGCAACTCTCATATAAGAAAAACTCCTTCCTTGTAAAACGGGGAGCCCAAGTATTGACCCACAGCAATAAAATCTTCTCCTTGAAGTGCAGGGTGCAAGACAGTTAGTTTAAAAACACTGGTCTCAGTGGAGGGTGGAGAGGGAATATGATAAGACACTGGACTTAAGCAGGGGTCAGGGCACAGGTATGCAGGGCTTTGAACATGAAAATGGAAAGCGCTGAAGTAATGTGATAGCGCTCACTAGAATATCTGGCAGCAGCAATTTCAGATGTCTGTGGCTATTGTACCCCTGTCATAGACTTCAAGTCCTTGAGTAGATGAACTTGAGAGAAAAGCCCCTGCTGCTACTTACATAAATTGTATGTTTCTGATATGCCAAAGGCAACAAGGCGCAAGTGATTTTGGCRTATTCTTGTGGCCAGCCAAGCCGCAATGCACACAGTCATGGCTCTTTTACTCCCCAGTTGAGCTGGTATGTATCTCTATATTGCAGCCCTCCCCCATTTTCCTCCAGAAACCACAGTGACCCTGATGCATATTGCACACCAACTTTCTAGGGTGTGAAATGGGATGCACCTACTAGAAGCACTTTGTGAGAAAGAAGGAATTATATGAACCATTGCCCCAGTGGATTACACTGAATAGGATTTTTGCCATTTTCTTTGCTAGGGGCAAGTTGTACCTTTGCTCCATAATTCCTTTTATTAGATGGATTTAAACGAGCAGAATAGGAGATTTTCTTAAATTGCCTCTATTGCCTGTAATCACTAGATTCATAAAGTAATTCCAGATCATTGATGTGTCCCACATATTTCTAAGGCCAGTGCAAGCCAGAAAGCATGCAACGTCCTTGGTGACTGAAGGGCTAGATATAGCTTGTTACGTATAGCACTGCTTTTATTGAACGAGATAGGAGGAAAAGGTAGGATAGAGTGTTTATCTTCTTGAAAATKAAATGTATCCATAACAAAGAGAATGAAAGCAGAGCATCTCAAATAAGTACAGTGTCAGTGCTGTCAGCTGTCTCAATTCACACACATTCCCTCATTCCACTACAGATACACTGTTTTTTAATCCACATGCTTGCTTGCAAGGTTATGAAATCCCRTAAAACATACATGTATTGTATCCTGGCTTTTCTACCTCTTGCTCTCTAATCTAAATCTGGTTCATTTTATCAGTACAGAAAGCAGGAAAAGAAAAAGTATTTATCCTCTGATTAGATTTTTATTCAAATGACAATTAAATTGTCTGAATATGATAGCTCTGAATTGAATCAATTTGCCTCAGAAGAAAAGAACAAAAGAGGCTGTGAGAAAGCAGCTGAATATTGTGTGCACTGAAGACAGGACATTATTCCTACAACACTGCTATCATTCCTACAACACTTAACATTGTCCAATACTCTTCAGGGTGGGGAGAAGCAAACCTGTTTCTTTGAGCTGATACTTAAGTATTCATATGGATTTTGCTTAGATTGGCAGCAATACTTAAATGAACAGTTTTGTGAAGAAATAGATAATGTTATTCCTGTTGTTTCTATGACAACGGACATGCTTGATGGAATAAATCCATCATGTGTGCTCTGTAGCCATCTGGTTTCTTAGTYCTCATTTCAAACTCTAGGAATGAAATGTAGGTAAACTTTAATCAGGTTTGTAATTACTGCTGTCCTTCAGAAATTATTTAACATGATTTTGCAGCTGTCTCAGCATAAGCCCCAAAGGTCTTTTTAGGGTTTTATTGCCACTTTTAAGGAACAGTTTAAGAATTGTTATTGTACTTTAGCTACAGATGCCACTGTTTCTTCTGGTTCTGGTTTCTGAAACTGTGTTATAATGACATCACATTAAGATTTTTTTTCCAGGCTGCAAAAAGGTCACAGTTATTTTTTCCAAATGACTCTGTCAAGCATAAAAATTAACCATACTTTGAGCTGGATTTTCTGTATTTGTAATGTATGTTTATGTTAGAGTTTCTGTCAAAACAGGGATTAAAGATAAATGTAGCTAATTAAAAGAACATTTTCTTAGAGCTCCTGGTAATAGATACCTCATTGTGGGGTCTTGAGGTAAAGCTTGCTTTAACAACTGATTCAGTTTATAGGATTGTGTTTGAACATTATGGAAGGCTGTTTCAATTTTCCAAATTGTGCATATTAGCCTGAAAACAATCAAGTTAAGTCTATAAGTAAATTGCAGAAGAGAAGTTAGGGTATACATGCTAGCTATGTAAAATGTTCTTGTCGGCCCTACTTCCTACACTTCATCATTTCGAATAATGCTTCCCAGCAGTATATGTAATCGAAAACTGGTTTTAGAGACAGGAGAAAAATCTATCTATCTGGCAGTTGATGAGTCAATAAACTGCAAACTGTAGTGTAAGGTAAAAAAAAAAAAGTCCTATATCAAATTAGGTAATTGTTTCTTTTTATCTTTATTTTACTAAACAGCTGTGCCCACAACATTAATTTCATTGCACATGACATCTGTGTTATCCTAGGGACTCCTGTGCTGGGAAAAAGGTCAATGCCAACTGCAATTGCATCGAGTTTCCATAGACTTTCAATGGCCAATAATATTTTGTGCTTTATAAAACTCAAATAAAATAACAACACATTTGTGTAGCACCTTTCATATTAAGAGATTTCAAAGAGGACTACAAACTGTATGCCCAACCCTTTAGTTCTTACACAAACAAAACTCCCATTGATTTCAACAAACTTATGTCAGAATACTGAGGACAGAATAAAGGTGTCAGGATTTGGCTCTACATACTGCTTGCACCAATCACTTCATCCACTAGTAAAGTTCAATCACCTCTTGAATGAGACATGGCAGTTGTTTAATGTGAGTTGGCTTGAGCTGACTCAGTTTAAAAGGAACGATAAACAAAAATATTTCTCTAATTAAGATTTCAGATTTTGGTGGGGTCAGTTGATAAACTGAGAGATCTGGTTAGGAAAGATAGCTAGGGCTGAGGAGTTCAGGGTGTTGAAAGTGGAGGAGGCTTGGAATATCTTCAAGTGAAAGATGGTAAGCAATCTTTTGGGAATCTCAGTGTATCACAAGCTGAGGGAAAAACCATGGACAGAGGTAGTTCAAACCTAATGGGAAGAATACTGATGCAAGAAGTAGACTGGGAATAAGTAGATAGCTTGCAGGAGCTGAAAAAAGCTCTGCTTTACATGTAAATCCTTGCAGTAAAAGTCAAAAAGAGTAGGAATAAAGTGAGAAGTGGCTGATGTCAAAATGACAGGCTTAGCAAGAAATACTATAACCAGTCGCAAATTTTGKCTACTGCAGCTGTACAGAGGTGAGGTTCCCATACATTGAATGGGTACAGATTAAAGGCTTTCAAGGTCTAGAAACAAATTATGATAAGTCCTTTGCCCCAGTGCTCAACAAGGATGACAGTGCTGACCATGAGGACAGAGGGGATCAATGGGAACAAAGCATCCAAGTGGGAATTACAATAGCTGTGAAGGGAGGAGAGTTGAAATTTAAGACTCAGRATGAATTTGTGTGGGGTGTATGTCCAGTCTCTGTTCCAGAAGGTTGAAAGATTTGCTATTAAGAGTTGCAAGCCTGGTAGCACACCCAGTTACCRTTTGGGTCAAGCTAGCACTGGCCCTGCAAGTCAGGAGAGCGGTAAGGAAAGCATCTCTATGAAAGAATGGAAAAAGGGATCAAGCCAACCAGGGGCATCTAGGTATGTTCTCATTCATATGCAAGGCCCTAGAGGAAGCTTTGAAAGAAATCTTATGTGAGCTAACTAGGAGATAAAGAAGAAATAGAAAAATGCAAATAATAGTGTTATCAAAGTTAGGTCATATTGAACTGTTGTTTTTATCTGACTACTGTTTTTCTGGACAAAGATTATGTGGTAGATATCATCTGTCAAGGTTTCGGGAGAATATAAGCTCTGGCAACAAATAGGGAACCATTACTTGTCATAAAGAGAGAAATTTGTAGAGGGATTGTAAAATAGGTGGGAGGATACACGACTGTGGACAACAGTAGGTTGTGTGGAAAGGAAAGGGATCAGATTGCACAGAAATTACTAATGATTATTTTGTTTAATACCTCCTTAATGACCTGACACAAATATTACTGGGATTCTGACAAAAATTACTGGCAGAGAGAGTTTGGAGGCATGGTCAGCACACAGGAGAGTTGAAATACTTTTTAGAAAGAGCAGGGTCTAGAAGCCCAGGTAATAAGAATAAGATAAAATGAAATGAAATAATAGGATTAATAAAAAAATCYGTCAGAAGCTCAGAGTTTATATACTCTTAAAAAAATTGAGAAAGATCTTCTTTTACTCGTTAATCAAAGATTGGTTGAAGGCCAGCAATGTGATGTAACTGTGAAGAATGTAAATGTAATCCCAGGATTTGCCAGTGAAATTATTGCCAGTGGAGACAAAGAAATGTCAGTGTCGTCATGCAAGGTTTTGGCTAGACCTCATCTCAATCACTGTGTGCTATTCTGCTCATTCATGATTAAGAAAGGTCATTTGAAAGTCTAGCAGATGCAGGAGAGGATTCAAATAGATTCAAAAGAAATATCTTTGTCCTCGTAAGAGTATGACAGAAGAGCTTGGCTTGCTTACTCTTGCAAAGCAAAGGTAAGGAGGAAGGCATGGGGGAAAGCAGCAAGGAGAAAAGAACTATTTAAGGTAAATGACAATATTTTTATATATACAATGGCTGTAAACTTAGCAGAAGCAAACTGAAGTTGGAAATTAGAAGAAGGCTCCTCATTGTTAGAGCAAGTGTGTTTTGGAATATTCGCTGGTTGAGTAACAGGCCAAAACCCAACAACTGCTTTTATGTCAGAGCTGGAAGAGTATATGAAAGAAATTATACATTATATTTGTTTGCAGTAACAGGGGACTGTACTTAATGGCCCAGAAAGTTCCTTGGAGCCCTATGTTCTGATATCCTCCCCAGCAAATGCTCTTGCTATATAAGAGGTTTGAACAAAAATTAAGTGCAGTCCTGTTGAAATTGAAGTGGGAATTTAAGTTCCCCGAGAGTAATTAGCCGTGCTGTGTGTGGTCAGGACGTGGAAGAGACATTTGATGGCTGTAAATATCAGTAGATCTTCAAAAGATGCTGGAGACTGTAGGTTATTAGGATATTCATGCACTAATATTCTCTTTATTAAGTTCAGGTGATAAGTCCGCTGAACAGCACCTCTTAATACAGTATTGAGATACCGATTTAGCATTCATTTAGATGACAGCTAGCTGAGTACATCTGACTGTCTGCAGCTGTCTCCCAGATTTAGACGCACCAGAAAATAACCCAGCTTGTCTTTCTTTTAGAAATAGAAAATTTCCTGTTTGCAGAGATAATGTTAAACACACAAGCTGGTATTTATCAAAATAATCCCCTTGTTAGGGTCAAAGAAACAAGCAATGACACTGCTTTCACACAACAYGATGCCAAATATAGCAACTTTCCTAAATACAGACACACTTTTCAAGCAAAATGAGATAATTAAGTTGGAGAATGTTCTTAATCTGTTGTCTTAATATCTCAGTTTTAACATCAAACTTAAAACAGGTCAGGGAGATGTATCTTGAACATCATTCTATGAAATCTCTTGATTTTAGGCAGAAGTTTTTGCCAGCATCAGCACTGCTCACTTGTGAAATCTGTTAATAAAATTTATCTAATAATATTATAACTTGTAATATTCAGCGATAGCTCTCTTGTTTGAAACTACTAAAAACCATTAAGAATGAATTATGTCTGAGGTATGCCATTAATTGTGGTGTAATTTTCACCATGTGTATAATATTTAACTGCACACTTTGTCACAGTACAATTATAGGAAATGTTTTTCCAAGATGTCTCTCTGTCTATATATGCATGTGGTTGCTGTAATTATTTTCCCCAGTGCAATTTTTAACATTCTCAGGGTCCTATCTTACAAAACATTTGCCAACAGACAGATCTGTAGATCTGTAATTTTCTGCCATTTTTACACTTAGGTAATAAAATAGTCTGAAAATGTTGTGCACTCCAGGACCAAGAGAGATGAAAGTAGTTCAAAGCAACAGATTTCAGTCTCTGTATATATATTCATCTCAGCCTTTTCATTAATACTAGATTCATGTCTAATAGTTTGTTTTCAATGCTATGATACTCTAAGTCCCCTTAGACCCTTAAGCAACTGAGTGAAATTAACAATGGAAAAATATGTAATGATTTGCCTCAAAATGACCATTGCTATTTGAAGTATGCTGTGCTGTGCAGTTCTCTGAGTTTTCACTCAGATGTGGATGCAGTAATGATGGGCGTACAATTAGTCAGCAGTTGGCGTACGTTGCACCAGTCACTGCTCTACACTTAATCTCTTCCCGGAATCTTGGGAGAATAATATTTACATTGGCTTATAACCAAAAATCATCCTAAATGCAACTCAATTTTGTATACTTTACCCAATTGTATAATTGTATGGGTAAAATATGCATATACTAAATGGCATATGCTGCGTAGAATTTTCCCAAGTCTACTATTAACTCCTTTAAAAAACATTTCTCCTGACATATAGTAATATAATGGGACCAGCACACCTGTCTGGCTGGACAGAAAAATTGT
>NW_028185037.1:2013615-2028205 GCF_003343005.1 Rhea americana | reverse complement strand
AAAAAAAAAAAAAAAAAAAGAAAAAAAGAAATGACCTGATTCTACTTCTAGTTACACCTGGCAAATCAGAAGAGATTTCCCTGAAGTCATTATTCTTACACTCTTATAAATTTTGTGTAAATCAGAGAAGAATCTATTCTGTTGTCTTATTAAGGCAGAGAAATCTTTTTCTGATACACCTACACAAAGAACATTTAATACTGTAGATTATTTTTTTAACATAGTTTTAGACGAATGCTAAGATTAAGAATCGCTAGCTATATTGTTCCATCATTACAAAAATGAGACTTTAAATTTTAGTGCAGTTATAGTTTGAACAAGATTTGGACTCAAAAGCTTTGAAATACCACACTGATGCCACCTGTGTGGGGTTAATCACGTTGACTGAGCTCAATGGGGATTCGGATTCTGATCTCACGCTCTTTTAAGAGTCAGAAAACTCTGAATTAGCCAATGCTTTGCGGGCGTTATGACGTCGGAGAGGAGGTTGGAATCTCGTCCTTTTCTCATTCATCTTCAGTCGCCAGGTTTGTCTTCAGTCCTTCTAAATATGCTGAGGTACAAGCTGTAACGTACGGGAGTCTGGGTACGTGACAAACGCATACAAATTAGACAACTTGAGCTCTACACTGCTGTAGTCAATTGAAACTTTTTCTTTAGTTTTTATAGAATCAGTAAGGTTGGAAGGGACCTCTGGAGATCCTCTAGTCCAACCCCCCTGCTCAGCAGGGTCACCTGGAGGATGTTAGACAGGGTTGCATCCAGGCAGGCCTTGAAGATTTCCAGAGAAGGAGACTCCATCACCTCTCTGGGCAACCTGTTCTGGTGCTCCGTCACTCTCACAGGGAAGAAATTCCCCCTCACGGTCAGGCAGAACTTCCTGTGCTTCAGTTTCTGCCCATTGCCTCTTGTCCTGTCACATGGGACAACTGAAAAGAGTTTGTCCCCATCCCCTTGACACCCTCCCTTCAGGTACTTGTACACATTGATTAGATCCCCCCTCAGTCTTCTCTTCCCCAGGCTGAAGAGGCCCAGCTCTCGCAGCCTTTTCCTCATGGGGCAGGTGCTCCAGCCCTCTGATCATCATTGTAGCCCTACGCTGGACTCTCTCCAGTAGCTCCATGTCTCTCTTGTACTGCGGAGCCCAGAACTGGACACAGGACTCGAGATGAGGCCTGCCCAGGGCTGAGTAGAGGGCCAGGATCACCTCCCTCCACCTGCTGGCAACACTCTTCCTCATGCACCCCAGGAGACCATTGGCCTTCCTGGCCACAAGGGCACATTGCTGGCTCCTAGTCAATCTGTCATCCACCAGCACTCCCAGGTCTTTCTCTGCAGGGCTGCTCTCCAGAAGGTCAGCCCCCAGCTTGTACTGGTGCATGGGATTATTTCTCCCTAGGTGCAGGACTCTGCACTTGCCCTTGTTGAACCTCAGGAGGTTCCTCTCCGCCCAAYTCTCCAGCCTGGCCAGGTCTCTCTGAATGGCAGCACAGCCCTCAGGTGTGTCAGCCACTCCTCCCAGCTTGGTATCATCAGCAAACTTGCTGAGGAGGCACTCCGTCCCCTCATCCAGGTTGTTGTTGAAGAAGTTGGACAGGATGGGATGCAGTACTGAGCCCTGGAGAACTCCAATAGCCACAGGCCTCCAACTAGACTCCATGCCACTGATGACAACCCTCTGAGCTCTGCCTTTCAGCCAGTTCTCAATCCAGTTTTGATGGGCTCTGGGTCAAGCTGAGGCACAGGCGGTGTTGTTTCTTCTCCTGTCATGGATTTACCAAATATGGGTGAGGCTCCGTAGAGAGATATGTATATTGTGGTTGTACCCAGACCAATTGCCCAGGTCTCAGGGCTATTTCCTTCACCCATACAAACCAGTATGAGAAATCTAGTAGTTCTCAGAGCGTATGATGCAGCCCCAACTAATCTTAGGCAAATAATTGAATGTTTCTCCGTTTCAGTCTTCCTAGAGAAAAAAAAGGCCTTGTGAGTGGAACTCACAGATAAAAAGTTCTACATACATTTTTAAAATGCTTTATTAATGTAAAATCAAATTATATGGTTTATAAAATCCCAGTAAAATGCTTACAATAGGTATAATATAAAATATTATAATTTCTAAATGTATGAAGAATAGTTATTAAAAGCATACAGTACTCTGTTTTCTACAGACATGATTTTTTACCTTGTTTCTTCATATTAATGCACTGATTTGCATGAAATCATGTATGGAAAGGCAACAGTAAGCCAGTGTCAACCCAAAATTGTAGTATTCCAATTGTCAGTAGCCAGAGACCACAGACAGCAGCAGTTCACAATTGTTCATAAAGTCATACCATTAATTCTTATTTTTTAATTTATGTTTCAAGAATCAAAAGGCTGAACTGATATATTTTCAGTTCATGAGAGCATCCCTTTCAAGGCACTACACAGGAAAGAGAAGTCTAAATTTGAATAAAGCTAAGAAAGGGGACATTTAAACTAAGCTTCAGAAATATTTCCTAATTTTCAGCTCTTTGGAGCTCTTTCCTAGGAAAAAGTGAATTGCTGAATCCCTGAACTTCTTTAAATTAATCTAGACAAGACTTTAGAAAGTACAGGAAGCAATCTTTCATTGGCAGGAAAAGGGCAAGATGGCTTTTTCTTTTCTAGTGAGTAATTCTATTATTTTAAGTGATTCTACCATCCAAAAGGTACAAAAGATAACATTCATGATTAGTTACAAGATAATAATACAGACTCTGTTTTATTTCATGGTGTTTTTTCTATAATTAATAGTAAAAAGAAAAGGATTTAGAAAATGTTGCTTTAATGCTGTATTTATGAAGGACTTCCTGATGATGAGTGTCGTGAAGAGCATCCCCTGTGCTGCAGAGGCAGATGTTTTCTGTGGCCCTGATTCAACAAAGCAATCCTGTTCAGGAAAGCGGTTGAGCCAGAGAATATTCTGACAACCTGAGGATGAGAACATGATAAATTGTCCACACTAAAAACATCTAAAATTTTATACTTTCATGTTGCTTCTTTGACTGACATTCAGCTTCCCTCCGATTATCCAGGGAGGAGCTGAAATGAGGCTATCTGGGAGCCGAAATGGATGTATAGGCTTTATAGATCTGATTTTTCCATTACCTGTTTGCTGCACCAAGGCTCAGTCTAACTTCATGTCAGAGTATTCCAAATTTGACATTATTTCTCCTGATCCAGATCTAAATCTTCTGCTTGAGACCTTCTTTGACATAGATAATCAATGCCCAAGTTATGTATGGCTGCAGAGCTTCTTAGTCTGTATTACCCCTTATGAATCCAAAATAAGAAGTTGAAGGACTACACACAACCTGAACCTATGTATATGTGTATGTATCTATGCATACATCTATACAATTTTTATAAAAGGGTTCATCAATTTTTTTTACACCTCTGAAAACTTCAGCTGTGTTGCCACAGGTGTAGAAGGAATTCCCCTTTTAACCAGGTCAAAAAAGTTCTTCACAGTTACTTTTCCTGCCAGATTGTGCCACAGATTCAGTGACCTCCTGATAGAGGTCCGTAGCTTGATTAGCTTGCGATTAAAGCCAAGAGATCAGGAGATGGCACGGGCTTGAGAGTCAGGCCCACGAGTTTCTGAGTACCTTGTTCCCAGTGACTTCTTTGGAAGATGAAAGCATTTGGTGCTAGGATCAGGTCCTCTCTACAGTCAGCATTTTGCATTTTCATTCTTATCATTATGGGCCACTTAAAACACGCAACAATCCTTTTCCCTGCCTTAAACACATCCCCATGCAAATTCTGTTGAGAAGAGTTGATGCATTTACATCTGCCAAGGTAGAAACATGCAGGCACTTGCCAGTTTTGATGACAAACCTCTGTTCTGGTAAAAACTCCATTAATTTATACGGGGTCCATATGGCAGTTTCCTTCCCCCTTCCCCCTTCCCTTCTTCTTACTCTCCAACGGTCTWGTGTTTTGTATGTCTTTTGCAGTGTCTCCCCATGAGTATTTCAGTTCTGTTGGCACTTTCTGTAGCAGTATTAATAATGACATTTCACTGGCATGGGGCCAGCTGTAAAAGTTTATGGAGTAATTTTGTAATAGAGCTGTGAGAGCTTAGCAAAAACCCAGCAGGTGAACGAGCTTTCTCTCTCACTCCTTTAAAATAAAAGCTCTCCTGCACAGCAAGCTTTGCAAAGCCTTTGCGCCAAGGTTTTTTAGAGGCAAGAATATGCATATTTTAATGTGACAGGTCTAGGAGCCAGTGTTCTCCTGTGGCACTCCCACCTCCAGCTGCAAGACTGTACCCCCTTCCCCATTCTGAGCCCTGCTCAGTGAAAACACTGAATATAAAATTGCTGCTTTCCCCTTGCCCTCCACCTTCCAGCTGCATATTCCCACCCTGGTTCCCTGCTTGGAGCAATGATTTAATAAATATATCTACAATAATCATCAGCGCCTCTGTCTGCCCTCCCCCTCCCAGCTGCAGTTTCCCACCCTTATTTCTCTTCTGTGCCATGATTAGTACATATGTTTAAAATAAAACTCATCRTCTCCTTCTCCCTTCCTCCTCCCAGCTGTGGATTCCTCTCCGCCTCCATCTTACCCAGATTTTCGSCCCTGGTTTGTAGGCATATTTCATAAGAAAATTGAACCTCTGACAGTGCCTCTCCTTCTTGCTKACTGCTGTTTCTCCATTTTGATTTGAACAGCGGGCTTTAATCTGAAATCGGATCATAGTCCTCAGTGGTGCTGTCATCAAGCAATCTGCACGGAGTAGAAAGATTCCTCTATKTTTGACTCTTTCTTTTTGGCCAGTGTCTTGGGCATCATCCTGAGAGGCTAGAATGTAACTTGGATTGCACCCTTGCATGGAGGAAGTAAAGGCTCTCCTGCTATCTCTTGATTTAGATGTACATGACCAAACTACAAATTCATAGAATGACGTATTTACTGAGGTTAGAAGATACTTCTGGAGATTGTCCAGCCTCCCTGCTCAAAGCAGRGTCAGCCAGAGCAGGTTGCCAGGGTTGTGTCCAGTCAGGTTTTTAGTATGTCCAAGGATGGAGATGTCACAACCTTTCTGGTCAACCTGTGCCAGTGTTCGATCACCCTTACAGCAGGATTTTTTTTTTTTTAACATTTAAACGTAATTTTCTGTATTTTGATTTATGCCCATTGCCTCTCATCCTGTCATTGGGCATCACTGGGAAGAGTCTGGCTCCATCCTCGTTACTCATCGGGTGTTTATACACATTGATCAGATCCCCTTGAGYCTTCTCTTCTACAGGCTGAATAAACCCGGCTCTTACAGTCTACTTCATATGAGAGATGCTCCAGCCCCCCAGTCATCTTTGTGGCCTTTCAATGGACTCACTCCAGTATGGTTGTCTCATACTTGGGGACTCAGCACTGGACCYAGCATTCCAGATGTGTCTCACTAAGGCTGAGTGGAGGGGAAGGATCATCTCCCTTGCTTATTAGGCAATGTAGCCTAAWGTAGCCCAGGATGCTGTTGGCCTTCTTTGCCACCAGAGCATATTGCTAGTTCATGTTAAACTTGTTGCTCACCAGGACCGCTAGGTACTTCTCTGCAAAACTGTTTTCCAGCCAAATAACCTCCTGCATGTAAGGCCAGTTTCAATTACTTTTGAAAGCTCATGGTAACTACTGGGTCTCCTGAGGACTGGAAGAAAGCAGATGTCACTCCTGTCTTCAAGAAGGACCTCACCTTCATCTTTACCTTAATCTCTGGKCAGGTGATGCAGCAAAAAACCTTGGACCCCATAACTTGATCCTACTTTACCAAGGATGAGTCTTCCTTGCTCTAGACTTTCCTTGTTCGCAAGAATCAGGTCTGGCAGAGCATCTCCCCTTGTTGGCTCCTGGACTAACCGTTGCAGGAAGTTATAATCAATACACTCCAGACACTTCCTGGATTGCTGATGTCCTGCTGTGTGCCAGCAGATACCCGACTGGCTAAAATCCCCCATGAGGACCAGAGTCTGCAAATGTGAACCTTCTCCCAATTGTCTGAAGAATCAYAGAATCAGTAAAGTTGGAAGGGACCTCTGGAGATCCTCTAGTCCAACCTCCCTGCTCAGCAGGGTCACCTACAGCATGTTAGACAGGGTTGCATCCAGGTGGGCCTTGAGTATCTCCAGAGAAGGAGACTCCACGACCTCTCTGGGCAACCTGGTCCAAGTGCTCCATCACTCTCACAGGGAAGAAATTCCCCCTCACGGTCAGGCRGAACTGCCTGTRGTCCAGTTTGTGCCCATTGCCTCTTGTCCTGTCACATGGGACAACTGAAAAGAGTTTGTCCTCGTCCCCTTGACMCCCTCCCTTCAGGTACTTGTACACATTGATCAGATCCCCCCTCAGTCTTCTCTTCGCGAAGAAGGCCTCATCTACTTCTTGCTGATTAGGTGGTGTGTAGTCAGTACCCACCACAATRTYACCCACATTAGTCTGCCCTCTAATTTTGACCCATAGGCTCTCAGCTGGTTCGAGACCCAAGCAAAGCTCCATGCATTCCTGCTGCTCTCTCTCATAAAGGGCAACCCTCCCTCCTCACCTTCCTGGTCTGCCTATCCCAAAGAGCCTGTATCCATCGAAGGCAGCACTCCAGTCATGTGAGCTGTTACACAATGTCTCTGTGATCCCTCTGAGATGTAGCCTTGCAACTGCATGTAGACCTCTAATTCTTCCTGTTTTTCCCCTCTGCTGCATGTGTTTGTGTCCAGGCACTTCAAAGAGGCAGCCAGCCATGTGGATTTCCCAGGAAAGGTATAAGAGGATTCCTCGTAGTGCTGTCCTATAGGCATTTCCTTATTTATTTGCATATACTTAAAGTGGGCCCCTTTCAGCCCAGGTTTGTTGATAAAGTAAGTMAGTCATAAACTGCAACTCACAGTACTTCATTCTCTATTTGTCAAAGACAACACTCTTTGGGTATCTCCACTCCCATATGCCATGTGCAAAAAGAGGCAATACTGCCAGTCTTGAAAGCACAGCACTCCCAGGACCCCAGTATTCCTCAGCTATGTAGAAGATGGGCAAAGCTTTCTCTCCTGACATATTGTAGAGCACTCTGAAACCAGGCACAGAAAGGAGACCAAAGTCTATGTGGTTTTAGCTCTTAGAACAAAAATGCCAGRACACACAAAAAACAAACATCAGAAGAGGTGTCTAAAGTGATGACCCTGCAAAGAAACCCTCTTTACATCCTTACATCCTTATTAGGCCAATTGATGGCACTAAGTTCTACCAGAACAGAGCACTGCTCATTCTGTCCTTCTTGATCAACTTTAAGATTTAAGTTGTTACKTAGATATTTGGGGTAAATTAAAGGTAAATAATAACTCAAATCATTTATAGACTCTGAGAAAATTATTAGATGGCACTTGGTACAGTTTTGGCCTGSTCAGCTACCCAGTATACTCTCAATTTCTGGACAGAGTTCATGAGGAAACAGGGCAGAGACCACTTCTAAGAGGTGATTTGGACATAGGCACCCTGCTCTGGAGAATTAATAGAAATTCTCTGCTCTAGAGAGAGCTAGAACATTTCTGCATCCTGTAGACACTTGCACTCTGCCCAACTGACCTCTACTGACCTTGCCTCATCTCTCTACCAAAACATTTTCAGTATCCTGTTCTCCAGATCCTTAACCTCTACCTATACAACAAATAGAGAATTAGTATACAGGCCCCACACAGCAGATCCCTTTCATAGTGGATTTAAATTATAGTTTTCACTACTAGAGAGAYCATTAGCCATCGGGTCCAAGTACAGCAGTAGAACAACTGTTCAGTGGCTGCAGAAAACTGCAAAGTCATGTCAGGAAAATCACAATACATTGAAAATCTACCAAATATTCACCAATCAGAGACAAGGAGATATTTTTCAGTGACCTGACCAACAATCATCCAGTCAAAAGCCCTGAGGTCATTTAACATTTGTTATTTGTCAATGRTTTTTGTAGTGAAACAGTAACATCTGCAATAGCTAAGGATGGAGCTGCTATTATGACCTCCTTAATGGCCTCATCCAAAGCCCATCAAAGTTGGGAAGGAGTCATTGGCTTCAACTGTTTTTCAATCAAGTATTTGTTTAATCAACTGTAACTATCTTTAACAAATTCCTTTATATTTAATTGTCGTATGAAACTACCGCCTTATTTTTTATTGTTTCCTCAAAATACACCAGCTGTTTCTGTGCTTGTATCAGTACRATTTGCCCCAGACATTCTAACACAAAATTTTATACATATTTAAGTCAGTAACAGCTGAATCCATTTTCTTCAAATTCCCCTTATTTTAAATTTAATTGAAACATAGAGAATGTGATCTGCTTGTCTTAACTTAATTAGCTTAGTAATTTTAAGATTATTAGCACTGGAATTTTTTACCTCTGCTCAATATGTTTTGAATTCAATCTGTTTATAGGAAAATGCTGTGAAACAATGAGTTATTTTAAATTTAAAATGTCCAGTAAACTTTAAGCATATATTAGGATAGTACAATGCAAACAGAAAGTGGCAGTGGTCTCTTCATTACTCACAGCTGCTGTTGGCCACATAACATGATAATAATAATAGCTTTGGCATTTCTATAGAATATTCAACTTGAAGGAAAAATCTAAAGGTTGTTGGACTGCTCTCTAGCAATTTATGAATTCCATATGTTTATATATGTCTTTAAATACTGTGAGGGATTTACAGTATGAAAATGTGTTTAGTTCTAAGAGGTGYTAGGCTAGACTGTGGGAAAGGAGCAATATATCTGTGCTTAGGACATGCTACAAATGCCATCTGCTCTGATGCTGTACATCTATGCAGCTATTGAGTATACYAAACTCAGCCTACCTGGGAAGGATGTCTCCAGCAGGATACAGAGGAGAAACARAACTCCAGGAAACTAAGTCAGAGAACTTCTGAAGGAGACAAGGAATGGAATTAAAAGAGAGTAACTTATTGGGAAAACTAATAAAGAAATGTTATCCAAGTTCTCTACTGAATAATGGCAAAGTTCTAGAAAAGATAAGCGTATTAAACGTGCTGCTTTCAAAAACTTTGAATGTTATATTTTAATACATTAAACTATGTTGCGGTGTTAACAAGGCTGCAAAGTAACAACTTCCAAAACAGTGACTATTCAGCCTAAAAGGACCTTGTGGGATACAGCTGACAAGTGCACAGGTTACTGCAATCTAGGATTTAGTCTAAGGCAAGTAGAATTACAGCCTTCTTCTCTGGAAGGGATGAASTGTCCTCAGATGGACCAGAGGATTGGGCAAAGAAGTAATCAATCCTATAAATGTGATCTAAGATAGGGCCATGGGTGTCCAGGATGAAGGGCTGGAAACTCCATCTTCTGTTCATATGGACCGTCTTGGTATTGAAAGTTTATGCTTTATACACATGTATTATTTGAAAAAAGGAAATGCTTCATTTTTATGTTTTCAATGAGAATATTTTGGTTTTTTTGAAGGGCCTCAAAGCACTTGAGCTAGCTTAACATTCACTTACATCTCCAGGTGATGTGGGTAGTCCTGTAGCTTGAGTGTTGCAAGTTCATATCCTGTGCTGTGGTTTTGGGCCAAGTTACCTTGCAGCCYCTTGTGCTTGGCCCTTAGTCCATTGGCTCCTGTGGGTCACCACAAGGCCTAGCCRGAGGAGGGACTTCTTCTCAATGAAGGAAACACGATCTGGCCAAGCAGGTTCACCTGAATTTAAAACTTTCATAAAGAAAAGTGGTACTGCTAAGAAAGCAGAATAATGCTCAGGGGATTAAAAGAAAAGTCAGTTGAGTCAGTTCAAGAACCAAAAGGTACTAAAAACACTGAAGCAATTAAAATGACTTTTTGTTTTAGTTTCACTGATGGAGGACTGAAGGGTTTCATGACATAAAAATCCTTTGAAAGATCATTTAGATGGAATAGAAATAATCAATCCTGCTTAAAACAAGTTGCCCTGGATTATAYAGCAGACAATACAGTAGGCTCCAATGTAATCCACCAGACCATGGCACATCCCAGGAAAGCCATTAAGTCTGAACTCYGTTTCTGTGGAAATCGATAGCAAAACTCCCACTGATTTTGCTTGCAGCAAAAGTTCACCTCTTGGAATTCTTACATTCCTGAAAGGATGAACAAAACCCTCTGTTTTAACTGTGAAAAAGCAGGACCACACCAGTGCAA
The DNA here is from genome assembly GCF_003343005.1 of Rhea americana. Lineage (NCBI taxonomy): Eukaryota > Metazoa > Chordata > Aves > Rheiformes > Rheidae > Rhea > Rhea americana. Next base: position 2,018,011 of record NW_028185037.1, on the reverse strand, counting down.
GCAAAGCTTTTCTGTGAAAGTTCTATCAGCAAAAGGAAGAGTCAAGTGATTTAGCATGCTGACGTCTGTTGTTCTAAACGCATTATATGGTTAACATGAAAGAACAGATAGAATGAACAGATTTTATYGTTCACCTCCTCTGAAGTGTTCATTGTAATTTCTTTACCAATATTCCAGGCAACAGAATTTTCATCTTCTTTTGTATTTTGTTTCTCAGGCTCCTATGACGCTTAATGAAAACTKTCTGTAGAAGATGCATGCAGAATACTGCTTTTCTTGCTCTGAGAAAATGGTCAGCCTAAAATTGTTGTTAAACAACACTTTCTGAGGAAGGTAAGTCAGGGTCTTACCACAGTCATAAATAACAGATTTCTCTGAAACAATTTATATGCTTAAATAAAGCCATACGTAARTTTTTGCATTTGTCTGAGTTTTTTCTTTCCATATAATAAAATTGCAGGGAAATACTGATATAACTTAAACCTTTTTCATTATTACTGTTATTAGCTGATAATAGTGCAATAACAAAAGAAGTAATAAAAAATAAAAATAAAAATAAAAATAATGAAGAAATAAAAAAGATGGAAAAGCAATAGAAAGCAAATATTCTTACTGAAAAATAATTTTTTACTTTTTGTTATAGAATCCAAAAGAAATTTCTGTTTGGAAATTGTAATAGTACTGCAATTGGGTATTTTAGCTAAATGTCTGTACTTYATTGTCTTACTAAAGTTTTCTATTTTTATTGTGGCCATGGAATATTTCAAGCTTCTTACACAGTAGCATTTTCTGAAGAAGGTATAATTAATGAGTTGTCTTTGGTGTAAGAAATTTAGGTAATGCAGGTTTCACACAAGAGTTTTCTCAACTCCATTTGGTAGTACTCTGGACATGTGAAGGGCTGAGTAAAGCTAACTGAATTCGAAATGATATACAGACTTCATTCTGGTCCTTGCGCTTGGGGAAGTCTATCCAAAGTGAATTTCCATAACCACAGATATTAGAACAGAAATTAGTTCCTTTGTCCATCAGTTCCTTTGTCATATCTTGTGCAAACAAAACAAAACAAAACAAAACACACCTTCCCAAATTAATGTCTAAATAAAGTGCCATATTGCTAGTCCCATTTTTCTGCATACTGTCTTCAGCAAGAAGAAGTATATTCTGAAATTACCTTCGTTATCTAGGAATCAGGTGTACGAAACTATAGCGATGTCGTTCTGTAGCAGTGCCATGCCAACATYGTACTCCACACAGCAATGTCAAAAGCTTTTTCTTTTTGGGGGGCAGAGGTGGGGAAAGGCAACAGGACAAGAAATTTTATAAGAAAACAAGGAGGAGTGTCTTAGTATTCTCCAATCCTTTCTCTAAAATTATTGGAGGAAGCTACAAAGCCTCACATTATTACCTTCTACCCTCAGCTCCTTCTACTCCTAACTGTTCCTGCTCAGAAATGCTAACCAAGTCCAAACACTCTTGTAATCTACATGCTGACACAAGACAAAYCTGATACTGAAACCAGTATTTTTTTAACTCTAGAGTACCTTCCAAAGATCTCAAAACTCCACCCATCCATGACACCCAAAGTTCTACTGTTAACACCTGAAGTTCTACATTTAAGCAGAAAAAACTAAGTCACTTCATCTTTAAGACCTGAACCCACATCTCTGAAGCACCAGCTCTCTGTAGGAGAAAAAAAAAAGAAAAYCATCCTACCTGTTGAGACAGATGATGTGTTTCTTATGCTTATGCTGTTTCTTTCAGAATGTTTAATTTGGTCACCAGTCTTTGTAGGGCACAAATTAAAATGATGCTTATGATGTTTCATCTAATACCATRCAGTCCTTGAGCTTGCTGTTCAAAGATCTGCTGGACACTTACTTCATTTGAGTCCCGAATGAGTTACAGGAGTAAGTGATTGCTTTCACTTTACCTTCAGTCTCATAGCTCCTGAGCTTCCAGCATAGAACGGCGTACTTGATGTGCCACTGCCATTGATTACAAATAGTTAGGAAATACTGCACCGCTGGACAACAAAGATCTGACGCCCTGTTATCTTATCTTCTTAACCAGTCATATACCTGTAACGGTTATTACAGGATGAACTCTGTTATGTGATGGRGGAAGGAAAGAGAATACAACCTTGGCATCAGAGCTTAGTGAAATCTTCTGAAAATCTGAAAAAAAWTTGTTGTCACATATTATATGACAGAGAAACCTAAACTGAGAACATATACTAAACACAGCATCAGAGCTGTGGTGTAATGTGAAGGGGAGATGCCTTATCTCATGCTACTTTATTGGACTGTTGGAATTAAATGGTAGAAGAGAAAAAGGAAAAGTGAAAATGAGAGAGATTCAGAAAGTAATACAATTCCAGGAACTAAAGTATTCTGACACTGGAGAAGGTAATGTTGGGGTAGGAGAGAGTAGAAGAGAAACATAGATATGGAAGTAAGGAAAACAGAATGATGGAGAAAGAAAAAAATGAGAGATGATCTGACTTAAGTTTCAAGTCAAGTGAGCTGGATCTCAGACACATTCCTAGCTATCTGTTGGATAACAGCAAAAAACACCACCTAATATTTTGTTTCTCTTTAAGAACTACTGTGTGAATAGATTCCTAGKCCAGGAGCAGAGGTATGGCTCCCTCTATAAACACTATTCTTGCCTGTTTCCACTTGTTGAACTCATCCTATGCTTTCCAGGAGGCAGATGCAGAGTTAAAAACAAAGGTTTTTATCTTAAATGATGCACAAATGCCAAAGACAATATCTTCTTAGATAATTTTAAAAAAGGCTAGCAGTCATCACAGGTTTGAGATCTGAAGGCTACGTGCTCTTAGTGTGTTCCCCTGTGCTTGTGATCTATGGATACTCCGCAGTATCCACATCTTCAGATTTCACAGAATGATAGATGAGGTTGGAAGGGACCTCTGGAAATCATCTAGTCCAACTCTTCCCCCCTTCCCCCTCAAGTAGAGTCACCTAGAGCATGTTGCACAGGATCATGTCCAGGTGGGTTTTGAATATCTCCAGAGAAGGAGACTCCACAACCTCTCTGGCTGTGTTCCAGTGCTCTGTCACCTGCACAGTGAAGAAATTTTTCCTTATACTCAGGTGGAACTTCCTGTGTTTCAGTTTATGCCCTTTGCCTCTTCTTCTGTTGTGTGGCACCACTGAGAACAGTCTGGCCCCATCCTCTTGAAACCCTCCCTTCAGGTATTTGTATACATTGATAAGATCCCTTTCTGTCTTCTCTTCTCCAGGCCGAACAGTCCCAGCTCTCACAGCCTTTCTTAATCATCTTTGTAGGCCTATGTTGGACTCTCTCCAGTAGCTCCATGTCTTTCTTGTACTGGGGAGCCCAGAACTGGACACAGTACTTCAGATGAGGCATCACCAGGGCTGAGTAGGGGGACAGGATCACCTCCCTTGACCTGCTGGCAACAGTCTTCCTAATGCACCCCAGGAGACCATTGGCCTTCYTGGCCACAAGGGCACATTRCTGMCTCATAGTCAATTTGTCCACCAGGACTCCTAAGTTCTTCTCAGAGCTGCTGTCCAGCAGGTCTGTCCCCAGCCTCTACTGGTGCATAGGGTTATTTCTTCCTGTGTGCAGGACCCTGCATTTACCTTTGTTGAACTTCATGAGGTTCCTCTCTGCTCAACTCTCCAGCCTGTCCAGGTCCCTCTGAATGGCAGCACAGTTGTCTGGTGGATCAGCCACTTCTCCCAGCTTGGTATCATCAGCAAACTTGCTGAGGAGGCACTCCGTCCCTTCATGCAGCTGATTAATGTAGTTGAACAAGACTAGCCCCGGAATGACTCCTGGGGAACACCACCACCTATAGGCYTCCAACTAGACTCTGCTGATGACGACCCTCTGAGCTCTGCCATTCAGCCAGTTCTCAACCCACCTCACTGTCCACTCATCTAACCCACACTTCCAGAGCTTACCTAGGAGGATGTTGGGGAGACAGTGTCAAAACCTTGCTGAAGTCAAGGTAGACAACATCCACTACTCTCTCCCCATCTCTGTTTCTTTTCTTTCCCAGCAGCTTATATGTGAATTTTGCATGTGGAAGCTTTAAAATAGTATGAGAAAATAAGAAAAAAATAAAGCCTTGAAGGCAAACTCAAGATTGTTCTTGGACAACTGGAGAGGCCTTCACTTCAACTTGTGATGTCTCCTACTGGAATCTGGCATATCCTCCCTCTTCATTTGGGTTTATCCAGGGTACAGAGAAGGCATTGRGGCACTGATAAAGACTTTTTTGCTCAAAGCTAATCTATTGCTTGTTAAGCCAATCTGTCTCCAGAGGGACACAGCTACTAGTCAATCTTCTAAAACTACATGGATTAGCAACAGATGTTTTCCCAGTTGTATAATGGAA
>NW_028185037.1:1865227-2013492 GCF_003343005.1 Rhea americana | reverse complement strand
TCTGCTATGGTTTCAGTATGGTCTTCATCCACAATAGCTTTAGTAACAACACRTATAACATAAGACAACAATTTTGCCTTCAGTTATTTAAGAGAAACCTGACTCCACTCCTGAGACAATATAACTCTGGCCAAAGGAAGTTCAGATGGCTTCTTCTTTCTCTGAAAAACAGACCACACAATTGTGGTGGATGAAAGTAGCCAAAAAATTAAGAGATCATATTCAGACAAGTAACATTTTTTTCAAATACAGTGTTTTTCCCAGTACTCCCACTCTTGCAATATGAACTACTGCATTTGCTTCATGAAATTACCATCTACTGCTCAATTGTTTATTTTTGTAATCACTGGATTTTATTTCATTTATTTGCCTTTTGACCCTGTTTTGATTACTGAGAATTTTAATGATCAAGAGATCTCTAGATTGGAGTCCCTTTAATGAAACATGCTTTCCATCGAAAATTGTAACAGTTCCACTGTTGCATTGATGCTCTGATTTGTTCTCAGAATCAGACAAGGACTTAAGTTACTACCAAGGGATTTTGRTTCCTCTGCTACCTTTCCTTTTGATACTGCTTTTTTTTATCAGATCATTTCTTTGTGAACCAAATTTAAAGCTTGAAACCCAATCATGTTGTTTATTTTAGATTTTTTTAATCTATCAGCTTGGATTCTTCCAGTAACTTCATAGCTAAGTCAGGTTTGTTGACCCCTGTAGCTGCTTTCTGTTAAATAATCTGCTGAATTATACAATGCACATTTGAGTAAAATGTTAGACTTAAATGCCACCAAGTATATTCTATTTCTGAAACACTGGTATTCTAAATCACTCAGTGATTTGAGAGTCATTGGAATGAAGCTCAGGAGAAACAAGAGAACTAGATTTACTGTTAATTTKATATTTGGAAGTGACATTTCATTCTACATGTGGATGCTGAAAAAGCTGCCAAAACCCGACTTTGCTAAAATATCATAATTACCAGTTCCTCTAATCCCCAAATACAACATTGTTTGATGAAAACAATATATTCTCAAATCCCTTTGCTCCACCATCTATTGTTTTATACCCATTATTTATAAAAGGAAATGTCTGACTTTTAAAAATGGAATAGCTGGGTCACTGTTTGATTAATTTTGTCTTCCTCTGCTTATCAGTCTTGATTTAAACAGTGGGTCATTGTGTTCTGATTCTCTCATATTTTAACCAGTCAACTCCTTTTGCTTCTGCCTTTTCAGTATCAAAATGAACCTAACGTTTTCATTTCCTGTAAGAAGTTCTATAGTTTTTATGCCACAGTGCTCAATAAGTAACTCATTTTCTGTTTGCCATTCTGAGAGCTGTGGGCTAGATGGAGTATGAGGCACTAAGGGTGCAGATGACCATGGCTGGAGAGTGTCTTGGTAAGAAGTCATTCAAGCCAAGAAGTCTAATAAGTTCCTTACCTCAGAGCCATGGTGCTAAATGATCAGCACAGTGTGATGTGAACCTCTGCACAACATAAAAACTGGACGGAGCTGACTTCTGCAAGAGTTTAATTAAAGGTGGAGCTCCCCATATCATCTTTCTCCAGTTAATATAAAAACAACAATGAGCAAAGTACAGATAATATAAAATTTCTGACAGCCTACAGAGTGGCACAATTTGGTTTACCTTTGGTGACTGTGATGTTATATGGAGAGCACTGTGCTGTGTCATGTCATGGGACACAGCTGTCTCTGATTTTGCTATTGCTCACGCAGTTCATTCTCAGGCAAGACTGTGCCAACTCTCTGCCCTATTCCTCAGTCTCTGCTGGTGTTTGGAGATGGTCTTACCAAATCCTGAAGAGCAAGTATCCATAAAAATGATTGTTTGTGATCATTGCTTTCTACCTGATCTGAAAGATCATGCTGATGTTGATATAAGGTGCCAGGAATGTGCCCTTGAAACCCTACACACCAGTAGCTGGAATTACCTTCTGTAGCAGTTCTCCCACCCAGCAGTTCTGGTGATCATGTTCCATCTGAAAGAAGGCAAGATGTTTACTCATCCAATTAGATTATAGATAACCTGTGTCTGTCTAAGGGCCTCCACAATCTTGTCGTGTGCTCCAGAGCATTCCTAGGCTCACTGGCAAAATGTTACTTTGGTGCTGAAAAAAAATGTTTTGTACATTCTTGGTGAAGAGCTTGGCAGGGCCCTATTTGTAGCAGTAATATATTATTCTTCCTTAGTTTCAAATCTTAACACTGCTCTTCCTCATGTGAATGAATATCTGAAACCCCATAGCTTGGGAAGAGGATGACTGCCCAGTGACATCTAATGGTCACTGGTCAGTAGCAGTCACCATGCAGAGCTGACCGCCCTTCAGCTTTGGACTTGCATGTCATGAGAGCCCTGCACCAGTACCTCCTTTGGAAGCAGCCTGGGAAGTCTGCTAGGTACTTAGTGCTGGGCTATATCAGAACTGAATCCTCTTTCACAATCTCAGTTTCTCAGATGGTTTGATAAAGTTTTAAAGCACAAATTTTCTTCCAGACTACAAGGAACCTGTTTATCCTCCACTTGTTGGGGCAGGCATGTTAGTGACAGCCCACATACACTGAAATCTATCTGTACACTGTGCTGTCTAAATTTCTCTTCCAGGTGTGTTATTTTCACTGTATGGCATTTAGATTAGTGTTAATGTTTGCTTGGCTTCTTTGTAGCAGATACAGTTATTTCAAAAGCTGCTTGGAGTCTTTCGTCATGTTATTTTACTATTTTTCCTCATCTGTTTAGGCTTAAGCAGTCTGCATATGATAAAAAATTGTTTTATTTTCCTCTAAAACACCTTGGATACTGAACACAACCCATATGGCAGTTTGAGGAAACAGCATCTCCCAAGGAGGGTGTTGTATGTGCACAAATATGTGCTTTTTTTCCCCTAAGGGCACCTGCCAGAACCCTGCTGACACACAGAGTATAAAAAAATATTCGGCATCAGTCATCTCCTCCAAAATTTCCTTGTAGATACTGGAAAATATTATTTTAAAAATATTTATTTAATTCTTCATGATATATCCTGGTTCTTGTGGCTTCATCTATACTGGCAAAATATGTATGCCAAGGCATGTTCTCTGGCACCAAGGGCACCTGGAAAGGTATGACCTGAGTCTATGCTAGAAAATTTGATGTCCCTTGAAACACCAACAAGTTAGTTGGAATGGGCACTGAAGTGATTCAATTTACTTATGTAAACATAGTTTGAAAGGACTAAGTCAGAAGTCATGTTGGGTAGCAGAAGKCTGCCTTATAGCAAGAGGGAGGTGGCAAGACCAAGAAGTGGATATGATGTGGCAGAAGGAGAAAGGGGAGATGAAGACATTCATGTATGTGGCATTCTGTCCACCCCCCCCCCCCCAAGGTGGGGACAACCAGGAGTGACCTAGGTTACTCTGAACGTGCTTCTGCTGTATACAGGTGCAGGATGGCTGGCTCCATACAAGGATGAACCCTGCCCCTGGGAGCTGTGGCTGGGATTGGTGCTTGGCAGTGCCAGAGTAAGTGCCGAGTGGGGGTAGGAGAAGTGTTTCTGCAGCCAGCAGGCACTGTCATGGCAGTGCCAAGTCTGATCCACATGGGATGCCATGAAGAGCGGCCGTGGTCCTTGCTCCTCCTCAGCTGCAGCTCTGCAGGGTGCACGGGGACCTCGATGAGGGCTGGGGGATCGTGGCTCCTCTGCCTGCTACCCTGAGGCTTCCCTAATGGGGTTCCCTGATCCCCCTCCCAGGGGATCCTCAAAGAGCTGGAGAATAGGTGCCACCAGGTTTTCATAGTGACACCAAGAACAGCATAGGAGGATGTGGATAAACTAGGCAATGAGCATATTCAGCTCTTGCATTAACCCCTGTATTACAGCTAGGGGAACTTTCCAAGGGCCCATCTTGTTATGCTCTCTCATCTTTGCTTCATCAGGTTATGTCTTAGAAGTTTTCTTTAATTTCTTCAATTTTCTTTTCTTGTATCTTTTTGATGAGATCAAGACTGTGGCATATTTTTAAGCCAATGATGGTTTGCCCAAAATATAACATATTGCAGGTAGATAGGTAAATTGTTTAAGCTGAAAAATTGAAGAGTTCTCTTTAGTCATTCTGAGTGCAGTATTTTACTATTTTATCTTATTTTATTCTATTTTTAAAAATATATTAAAAATGGAAGTTTAATAGAATCAATTCACATTGAAACAGAATTTCAAGAAAAAGTTTTGATCTAAAGCATTTGTTTTTTTCAAAAAGCAGCCTTGAATACCTTATGCAAGGCATTGATTTAAACATTAAACTTGTTTTGTTTTTTTCTCTTTTGTATCTTTCTCTCTTCTTGTCTAAGTGCCACTATACATTTATATATATTTGTGGTAATCATCAAATAAGAATGGAAAAATACACATCAGTGAGTTATAGTTGTTATTTTAGACTGGCTACTTCTAGCAGTAACCATTTAAGAGTTGATTGTAGTTACTATATCTAGCTATACAATGATTTGTTATCACCCAGTAATGCTACTCTGTGCATATGTCCAGTGGACTCGAAGAACCATAGTCCATGAAGGAGCACACAGCAAGCCCATCAACTATAGGCACCTAAATCCTTATCTAAAATGAGATTTAGAAGGCCTTTCTGAGCATTCCTGATTTAAGATTTACTAGATCCTGATTAGGACCTAGAAATGTTCTGGAATCAGCTGCCGGAGCTCCCCAGACAGTGGGATGGACATGGGCCACCACATGGATCCCAGGTGCTTGGAGGGGACTGCCCAACGCTGCTTGCACTCAGTGCAGGGTTGCCCCTGGACCACAGCCRTGCTCAGAGCTGCCCATTTCCCTTCAGCAACCAGACTCCTCTGCAGGAGCAGGCTCCTTGGGGACCTCATACAGTCCCCAGGGCAGAGCTCACAGCCATGACTCTGCCTTGATGCGTGCTTGGGTGGACTGCAGCCCAGTGTGGGGATATTTAAGGACAAGCTCTGGAGCTGGGAGCAGCACCCATGGGTGACCTCACAGTAACACAGCTTGATCAGTGCTGCCCTGTGGGCCTGGCTGGGTCAGCACCAGTTCTGCCAGGYGTGCACCATGGTCCAGTTCAGGGTGAAGACATGCCATTTCCCTCATTCCTTTGCTTATGCCACCCTTTCCCTCATATGTCATTCATGAAGAGAGATCATCTTCTGGACAATGTTTGGGATAATGTCAGCGTAGTTCGGTAAATGCTTTCCTCATGAAGAGCAAAGATTTCTCATTGAAATGCATATTGGCTTTTACTTAGTAAATCACAAATTATAGTCTCATACTGAACAATTCTCAATACTCTGGTTGACCTGGGATAATGTGAGGCTGGAATTTAACCCTCTTCTGCAAGCATGAGCTCCTCTTCAGCTCTGTTACCCCCATTCTGGGACTTGAGTGCAGACTGTGGAGCTGCAGTATGGTCTCTGGGTGTCTTGTGCCAGCATTCACTGGCACTCTCTCCATAACTCTTAGCAATACATTCAGCTCCTCTCATTTCTAGGCCCTAGTTGCTTTGATGATTTAGTGACCTCTTTGATTTTGGCCTCAGGCTTGGAAAACTAAATGATGCCAACCTGGTTGGAGCCTACAGGGTATATTACAATTAATAGCATCCCTAATATTTCCTCAAAGATCGCTTGGTATTTTCAGAATGAACATATCTTTGCCATTGTTTCATTTCCTTTCTATTTCTGCTAACAGCCTGTTTTTGTTTAACTCTATGTAGTCAGGCATCAAAATCTTACATAGATTTAACTGAGTTGTGCATACTTGAAGCATAAACACTCAACAATTCTCTCTATGTCTTTGCGTTTCACACCCTGAAGACCTGCTTTGCTTTGCATCTTACTCTCATTGTTGAATTGCAGTCAAACCTGCACCTGCAGTTCAGTTCTAAATGGAAATCTGGGTTATTTGCACCTCTAAGTGCCTGGCAACAAGCAGAAAGCTGAGTTAATCAGTGTTTGTGCTGATTRCTTTTTTTCATGCTTTTTCTCAAAGGAAAATTGGCTTTGGTCTAAACATTTTCTGGGAATGTCTGCTTTTTGCAGATACTTTTATTAAAGTTTATTTTTCCCAGTTTTCAGCACCATTACTGCTCACTTTCCAACCAATATTAATCATCCCAACAAAAAACACAGCCCTCAGTGCTTGAAAGTTTATTTCCTTAAGTGTCTTCTTTACAAGCTATGAAAGTCTGCATGACGTTGCCCAAACATATGTTTGTGTATTTAACATCTTTCAAAAGCTGGCAGATGTTACCTATTCTATCATATTACACTGCACAGTCTTCAGGTGTAATTCTTAAGTCCAGAAAATTTTCCTCCACATTAAGTGTGGGCTTGCAGCAGGCCTCAGGCTGATCCTTTGCTTGCACAATCTAGTGCTAATCTGTTGGCCCACGTCCATGAAGCTGACTGAATTTCAGAGTCCTTTCTTGGAAGGATATTCATTCTGCTTCTTTAGTGAAAGGTAATTAATAGGCTTTGGACTCTCATCAGACACGTGAGTCAATAGAAGGGGCAGCAGGAAATAAGGATGAATAACTCTGGAGTCAGATGTTCTTAGAAAGAGAAGTCCTCATYTGTTTTGACATTATTTTGATTGCTTGTTGCTTCTTCATGTACAAAAAATGGCTTCCAAACTATGATGCTAATAAAGGGTCACATCTTTTGTGTCTCTACCTCCCCTGACTTTTCCTGAGCTTCCATCAGGGATTAATTTGGCCCAAAGCATCCAGTCACAACTTCTATGGCTGCGGGGGTAGGCAAGCTTTCTGGCATGTGCTGTGCCGAGTCATTACAAATGCAGTCTCTGGGACACAGCTGCGCTGAGGCTGCTGCTCTCTCTCACAGACACTTCACGCTGCCTCCAGCTGCTGACGCTGCTCACCTCCTCACTGTGCTTCTACCTTGCATTCCCCTTTCTGGGTGAAAATACAGTTATCATTGAACCACAGGAAGTTCCGCCTGAACGTGAGGGGGAATTTCTTCACTGTGAGAGTGACGGAGCACTGGAACAGGTTGCCCAGAGAGGTTGTGGAGTCTCGTTCTCTGCAGATATTCAAGGCCCATCTGGATGCAACCCTGTCTAACATGCTGTAGGTGACCCTGCTGAGCAGGGAGGTTGGACTAGATGATCTCCAGAGGTCCCTTCCAACCTTACTGATTCTATGATTCTGCCATTCTTCCCACCCTTCTTCACTGGTGTCAGCTGCACAGGCTGTGGGGATCCCCCACCCAGTCACAATCRTTGGGCCAATGATGGAGGATGATAATTTATTCTGCTGTATTATACACAGGTTTAATTCGGGGAGCTCCTGGATGTTACTTCTTATAGCAGATAGAGTTCAAAAAAGAACTTGACTCCTGAATAACATTTCTGGGATCTCTAGTCTTCCTTCMTTTAACAGAGAAGAGCATTCTAGTTTCACATTTCCAATTTCTGGGATAGTTCTTTTGTAATACGCTATTTTTTATCCACCAGTCCATAATGCGCTCTTGTTCCATTCTTAGCTCTAAGTGAGTCAGAACTTGAGCAATGTATTCCCAGTGCTGAAAGTTCTAGATATTTAAAAAAATGTGTTGGGAGATACTGCTGTAATAAAATCCAATTATTTTTTTGCAAAATCAATACCTTCCAGATTTTGTACAAACCTATTTGGCTTTGGGGGAGGAAGAGGAAGATGAAGATGAGGAAGAATATGTTACTGCAGACTTTCACTTTGCACTCAGAAATAGCAATAGAAGGAAAKAAAGTGAAAAAAATCCTAAGCTTCCTCAGTCCGAGGGTTTATATTAGCAAAATCAAAAGTTCTTCCCAATTATTTTTGAATTTGAAAGTCTCTGATTTTTGTCTACTTTTACTTTTKGAACTTTTCCATAGTAAACACAAATTTTGGTGATAGAAGAGAAATGACAGTGTTTGCCCAAAGCTTTCTCAAATGTGTAGTTCTGAATGGCCATGACAATAGCCTTTTGACCACAACTGTGACTTGTGTCCTTCCCCTGAGTCGTGGATATTAGTCACAGCTCTTTGTTGGCATATGAATMACACCAAATAATTTACGCTACAGCTCTTCACACAGATTGAAGGAGAGAAGGAYGTAGCAGTTTCTGAAGGCTGCCACTCCTTTCCAGGGCAGCTCTGGAGAGAGGTGGAAGGGAAGATGTTCTGCAGCCAAGCCCTGTGAGTGCCAGCCAGTGCGCTTCAGTTAGATGAGGAATTAAATCTGGGGCAGGCTGACCTAGATTATGGATGAAAGGACAAGAAACAAACTCAAACTTGGGACAGTCACAACACAGTCCTGTTACCTTCCTGGGTGGTAGAACTATGCACAGTCATCTACCTAGCGTTCTGTTTCTGATCAAAGATCTTGCTAGCGATTTAGATTTTTCCTCTCAGACTTGAACTAACTTTGCCTCTGCTGAAGCTTTTGGTTTTTCTAATTGCTAACACTGACTACTGAGAAAAATRCCACAGTAGTCTAGTTTGTTCATACCTAGTTTAAATAACTAAGCAGTAGTGCTTAGTAAGATGTTATTTCTTATTATTAGGATCTCAGAGACTCCACTGCAACATATTTGTGCTTCAACAGTGTCTAACTCTCTCCTTTTCTTCCATCTATAAAAAAAGCAAAGATCCAGTCAACCTCAGCACAAATATCAGGGCACTGAGCACTGGCCCTGCCTGTGCACCATCCCCTGGCCTGTGGGGCTAAGGGCTGYGGTGGTTTGCTGCGGCAGGGCACAGAGCGACGTGTTCTGTTTTCCTCATTTCTACCRGACAGATTCTTTGAACAGTGTGTGTGCCTCCAGAGTAAAATCTAAGCTATGTCAGGCTAAGATAGTTTGTGGGCTAGACAAGCTTAACAGTATCCCTTTAAGGATTTTGCACAGAATGTACCGGTGCCTCCAGACTTGGAAAGAGTTCACTCTTCCGAGTCTGGCAATGGGAGCCAAATTCAGATGTGAATCTGAGTTCTGCAATTCTAGAGGGAGTCTGAGTTGGTGTATTTTACACCTTCTTCCGCCTCCCCTCATCCCAGGAGTGCACTACGCTGACCTAGCTTCCCTCCGACTCAGTTTTCATTTATGTTCACTGGGATGCACTCAGGCTCACACCCACCAGCAACAGTATGAATCCTCTGACTTTTTACATGAGCTCTGAACCTGGAAATCCAAAGCTACAACTGAAGCACTTAAGGAAGTCTTAAGTTAGTTAAATCCCTACCAAAGAGCTGAGAGGGAGGAATAGAGTAAGAAGAGGAACTAATAGGAGAGAGTGAGTTAAAATTGTGCTTCTCTTTTTTTTTTCTGGCTCCTGGCTTAGTCACTCCTGACCACTGCTGTGCATGTATTAGCTGACCTAAGATGTTTGCATTTATTCCTAAAAGTGTTCTCAGGCAACATCTAAAATACAGAGCAGGGGAAATTTCTGATGGGATCCTGGTGCTCCAGTTGTCCTGGTCCTCCAGCCTGGCCTGAGCTGGGGAGTAGCACTCACTAAGCGATCTCCCACCACCAAGCCATAGGTGAATGGYCATAGATCACACACCCCAGGGTCTCAGGGCCCACAACACAGTCAAAGCTTAAGCATTTCTCCATGCCATGCTATTAACATACGTATTATCAACAATATAATAATTATCAAAGCCATTATTGATGTTAATGGTACTGTCATAAATTTTGTTTCAACAGATATGCTTTTGATATCACAAAGAAAGCTATTTTCAATATTAGAGGAAAAGAGAGTGCTACTGAAAAGCACATTTACAGCTAAAAACTTAGTATAGGTCATCAAGAATATACACTCATTCTTATCCACCAGTAACTAAACTTTAAGGGGCCTTCAGCGTTTTGATTTAAATCATCTGAGGAGTGTTATCATGTACTCTGAGTCACATTTGCTTTGTCTTCACAGTTCAGTAACATTTTCTTCAATGGAGACAAGAGTTTGAGTCCACATACTCGAGTCACATACAGATAGATGTTTTACAGCACTTGTGGCAGAAACTGTTCAGTATACCTTTGTAATAACAAGGACTTCTGTATTAAAGCTTTACTACAAACATTAAAGGTCTTTGTTGATGGTGGCATTTGAAAAAGATTTTGAAAAATCCTTCAAAGGCTGAAGTTGCACTTTATTTTACATACGACATACCCAGTTTCAAACACTTTGCATTATATCTAGCATATACCAAGGTCTGTCTTTTTCAGTAAATGTCACTATAGACTACTTTGCATTGGCTTACTAAATAATGTAGCTTAGCACACTATGAAGTGAGTCTGATGAATTTGGATTTAAGGGGCACTCAAACCTAGAAATAAGTTCGCCACCACAGAATTAGGGGGTAGGTTTAGGTTAGTTGGTTAGAGCGTGGTGCTGCTAATGCTAAGGTTGTGGGTTCAGTCCCCGTATGGGCTGTGCTGAGGGTTGGACTAGATGATCTCCAGAGGGCCCTTCCAACCTTACCATGCTATGATTCTATGAATGCTCTTTTTCCCCGTTCTGAAGCAAAGCTGGTGAGTCTGAACTGCGAGCCTCCAAGATGATTTTGCTGTCTCACTATCTCATATGCAAGCATTTTTACTCTGAATTCAGAAGTGTGAAGCATACTAGATTAGATATACTTAGTTAGCTTTGAATGGCCATTTTGGGGAGCGTAAGCAAGCTGGGCCTGTTCAGCCTGGAGAAGAGAGGGCTCAGATGAGATCTGATCAATGTGTATAAATACTTGACGGGAGGGTGCCGAGAGGATGAGGCCAGACTCTTCTCAGTGGTGCCTAGTGACAGGATGAGAGGGCACAAACTGAAACAATGGATCCAAGGGGTACAGGACAACGGGCACAAACTGAAACACAGCAATCTCCTTCTGAACATCAGAAAACGCATCTTCACTGTGAGAGTAATTGAACACTGAAACAGGCTGCCCAGAGAGGTTATGGAGTCTCCACCCTGGAGATATTAAAAACCAAACYTGATGTGGTCCTGAGCTCTAGCTGACCCCTGAGCAGGGGCACTGAACCATGTGGTCTCCAAAGTTGCCTTCCAACTCCAGCTATTCTGTGATTCTGTAACTGATCAGTATAAGATTAATGTCTAAAAAAGGTTAAATAGCATTTTAAAAATAACYTCTATCTGGATATTTTACTTAAAAAAAAAAATCTTCTGCACCCAGTAAGACATTTTTGTTGACATTTGTTTTGTTCATTTTGGTTTAGCAGTGGGGATGAAGAAATTCTTAAATTTTTTAGGCAACCATTTTTCAGGAATATATCATGTCTAGCAGGCACAATGATGGCCAAATCCCTGGGGAGACCAAGAACTACATACCTGAGGGGAACAAGCTGTTTGCCTCAAACAGGTTTCCCATCTCATTGGCTTTRGTGGTACTCTATACTGTGATCACTTGTGCTGTTCTCATTCTCTAGACGAATAAAATACTTCAGATTCCCAAGCTGTTAAACTGGTACCTTTCTTCAGCACTAAATTCACATTGAAAAAAAAAAAAGAAATTAAGCTATTACAATTTAATTAAGGAAATGTGCCAGGAACTAAATAGCACAGCCCTAATCTTTTTTTTTTGTGACAAAGGGACAGTTTTCACGATTGTGCATGGTAAAAGTATCATTTTTTTCATTGAGGATTACTGTCAGAGAGCCATAGAAAAGATTTTGCAAAGGGTGTGATTTATTTATATAATAGGAACAACTTCTCCTCCCAAATATGAATTAAAGACAAGGTTGCATGTGCTTAAATTTGGACTAGTCTCTCTTATATCATCTTCTTCTTCCATTGCTTGCCAAAGTGGAAGGGACAGAAGGCCCCGTGAAGAAAACATCTCTCAGCATCAGCCAAATTAGGGAATACATGCTTTGAAATGAAGGAAAAGTGATCTCTCAGGATAGTTTATTCCATCAACAATTTCTAGAGTTCTCAGGACATCTGTAAATACTGTAATCTCAATTTCCTTTTCCTCAGCACTTAAAAAAATCAAATCTATGTGAAGGGAATAAGAGGAATGATAAACTGATCATGTCTAGGTGTGATTACACAACTCCTGCAACTTAATGTTTGTGTTTTTACAGGGCTCTGGGAATGGCAAAAACAATGAATTCTCTCTTTYACTTTCTTTAATGACCATCCCTATCAAGGAAAGATGCTCTTTCTCTTGGTACACAGGAGGTCTGKTTTTTTTTCCTCTTTAAAAAAATATGGTGGAATTTGTAAATTATGTTTTTTTCCCTCTTCCAATTCTTTTTTATTCCATCCTCTCTCATTCTTCTCTCTTTTCATTATAACATGAAAGGAAGAGCTACTCTGTAAAAAAGGAAAGACCARCATTTTTACCTTTCTCCTCTGCTTTTAAAAGCCAGAGGAAGGATTAATTTGAAGTTTAGACTAATGTGTAACAGAAAATTGGATATATATTCTGCCTAGCTTTGTGGTCTGTGACAAATCATTTAAACTTCCYGTACTTCAATTCCCCTTATGCAAGGGATGCTTAGACTACCTGACTTGAACTGCTCAGCTGACACTTGTTTCATTCATCTTTCAGAAGCTACAATGAAAGTTGTGAACACAAGYTGCTGTAGATAATTATCATAAGCTGATGTGACCTTCTGCTCCTAAGGTGTAGGAACACTGTTCATGGATAAGGAAGAAACAAATTTATGAATTTGATGTTCATAAAAGAAATGTGACCTAATGGTGTTTGCTCAAGGTAGACTTCTTAAACTGAGGTGCAGAGCTGCTTCCCTACAAAGTTTTGTCCCTGCCACCAAGCTCAGTCTGCACTAGTCCTGCTCTCATTCCTAAACCTTTCCTGGTCAGAGATGTTTAAGCTTTCTTTGAGACAGATCCCCTTAGTAAAACTCAGCTGGATAGGTGGATGGGATTCTCACCTCCTGGTCTCCTCCCTTGCATTTCTGCCTTCTCCCCACAACTTTTCTGCAGACATTGTCCCAATGGGTTTGATGATACCGTTGCTGTGACATCTTTTCCAGCCTGTCTCAGTTCAGATCAGCCAGGCTACCTAAAGCACTTTAAGTAGTAGTGTTTTCTAACCTGGATGAATCAGATGAGGATGTGCTCTCATGCACTCAGTTCATCAGCTGACAACTTGACTRAGACAAGGGAGCATGGATGGGAATCCTTTTAGACTGAGTGGTGGATTGTAGTATAGATTTGGATGTGTTTTTTCACAAATGGGAACTGGGGAAAGCACAGCATACTGAAAGAAATGGTGATCAAGTAGCTTCTGTACAAGCAGGTAGGAAAACGGACAGTTATGGTCAACAGCAAACAGATCATTTTACACCCAAAACAGCCAAAGGCAAGAACAGAACAGGCTCATCTATTTTATATCATGTTCTGGCTCTAGCTGTTTAGCAATGGAGCATTCTTTGTCATTTCAACTCCTATTCTCTGTTACCCTGGTATCCGAAGGTTTTACCTATGGAAGAAGACTGCATATTCCCACAGGCTATGGTGGATAGCAGCTTCCAGGCCCTGAGAAGAACCCTGACCAGAAACCAATGTCAGAGCAAACACAGCTGGGAAGAGCTGCTTACTAACATGAGTTAACATATAGTCACTGCTGACCCAAGCCAAACTCACATCAGCGGCCTGGTGCATCATGTGAGATTCCACGGTCCTCTCTGTTCCCATTCTTTCCTCTCTGCAGAAGTAAACAAACCAATGAAAATATAGAAGTGAGGTTTGAACCCTRTGTGCGTGCTGTTCTCTCCCCTACATAGCTTCTTTCCATTCACAACAAAGTGGTGCCTCAGCTCCACATGACAGATCATATGCAGATGACAGAAAATGGAGTTTGGTAGCTGCAGCTTTGGATGACAGGTTCTTCCTTATCGGAGAGCTTGTTTGAGCTACAAAAGAGGGCAAAAGAAGCCACAGAGCACCAGTATGGCTGAGCTTGGGATTTCTGCTCTCAGGCAAATATGTAGCTATTTGAGCCCTGTCAAATCTGTCCAGASTGCATGAGCAACAACAGGTTGGGGTCAGAGTCCAGAGAGTTCTGAAGCTCAAGGTGAATTGCCAGGGCCTGAAAGTTTGCAGTTTGGATAATTGGTCGATGTGTTCTGAGAGCAGGCTCACACACGTTCTGCAACCAGCTAGAAATGGGTCAGACCCTCCCACACATCCCTGAGATACGTATCTTTGCATGTCCTCTAATCTTTTGCATCTCTGCCAGCTTTCTACAGGGGAAGGAACGATGCTTCAGACATTTGAACATCACAAAAGTTTATGAGTAAGTACTCTCCTCCTGCCTGTTATCAAGTGGGAGTTCAATGCTAGGGCTTGAGTCATACGATCTACAGTACCTCCCTAACAACTTAAATAGCCAGTTCCAAATTTGCAACCTGAGTAGCCCAGTCTGCTAGAGCAGCAGTTTGGTCCTATCAGAGTGCCGTGTCAGACATGTTTGCTGTGTGTACAGCAGGGCTGTGAGAGCTACTCCTCTCTAACTACTCTTAGAGGAGAACTGTAGATAGAATTGATTTCTATAATGAGTGTTTAAATGAAAAAATTTATTTTTTTTTCTGTACTTCTCTATTTTTCCTCTCTATTTAGGTTTCAGAAACTGTTTGTCCCTGATCTTTCAGAGCAGCTTAGGGCAGGTCAGGAGAAGGGAACATGCAAAAGTTGTTCTAGTCTTTTTAGTTCCTTGATCTTGAGCAGGTTGATTCATCAGTCTTGTATACAAGTTTGAGTGAATATTATTCCAATGTGTGCCATAGGGCAATTATTTGAAGTCATGTGGACCACACTCAAGGAGTTCGCCAGAGCTCAAGGAATTTGCATTCCGCTTTGGTGAATGGGAAAATAATTGCTTACGTTGGTTCTTTGGTCACCAGATAGTGTCTCTTCTGCTGTGAGACAGCCCTCCTGCGAGCAGGTAAGACACTTTTAAGTTTGTTCTGCACTTGTCAGCTGCAAGCAACTGTAGTCCTCTGAAAAGAAGCTTTTGCTTGAGGAGTGTGGTCTATTCAAGAGAACTGCTGATCTTATCTATTCAATATTTGTAACCACTAAAAGCCAGAGGACGGCCCATGCGAAATTAGTTCAGTCAAGGCAAATCATAAGCCTTTCATCGCTTTTCATCAGATGTGTTATGTAAGACAAGGAAATAGATAGAACTGGTAGACTTCAGTAACGGCATTTTTCAGCTTTCAGTTGGTGCATCTTTGCTCTAACTCACAGGAGAAATATGTTCTGAGCCGGAATGTGCACATATCCTTATTCTCCATGGTACAGCTCATTCTCATTTGGAGGCTTTCTTGCACAAACTGGGAATGGTCAGGCTGAAGAGCTTCCAAGTGTGACACACTCCAGCTTTTTCTCATTCTATGTCATTCTCCTCTCCCCTTCTTTTCTTCTTCTTCTTTTTTTTTATTATGCTGCCCACTTTTTCTAATATTTCTACTAAAAAGTAGAAATTAAAGAGCAATTTTGTAATTTCAATAATGTCGGAACAAAATGTTTCACATTTTCAGAATTCTACTGTCCTCCCCCACATTGCTTGGCTGAAACAATTTGCTGAATTCAATCCAAACTTCCAAATAGTTTCAGTCATCCTGCATTTTTTGGCGGGGAAACTATTTATCTGAAAATTTTTGTCCAGTTCTAGAATTTATCTCAAAGTTCTCATAGACGAGATTTAAAACAGAACAGTTGCCACTGCCATATTTTGGGGAAAAAATGACTGTCTGTATGTGGTTGTAAGCATCATAGAGCAAGAATCCCCAAAAGCTTGATATTAAAGATGATACCTCAGCCAAACACAACATAAATAATTACAGGCTGTCTTCCTAGCTGTTCTTGAATTTTCATTGAGTTCTATCCTCACATCCTCCATTTAAGTTGTGGCATAGTGCTTCTCCTCCTGAAAATGTGCTATTTTCTACTTCAGAGGAGACTTACTTACTTAACTTTTTTATACACGCTATCTCTCTCTCTAAGTCGTTCAATATGTAACCAAATAATGCTTCTCAGGTAATTTAAAGTCCATGGATAAAAGTCACAAGAGAAATTCAATTTGTTGTTCTCATGAAATTTATTACTTCATGTTCATGAGACACTAACTCTGTAGACTACCTGCAGGAATAATTCTGCTTTTTGTAGCATCTCTAACTAATCACAGTTGCAGTACGACAGATCCAAATTGGACAGATGTTTCTTAAAAATAAAATGAAATGTCCAAAGGCAATAGTGTTGGAGTTGGCAATGATAAAACAAAGACATCTGTATTTTTTTACTAAATTTGAAAGTTTTTCATTCTTTCTCCTATGTTTTTGTAGTTTTAGGTCATGTTAGAATCAATCTGTGGTACTGATTTCCTGAATTGTATTATCTACTGTTGTCAAAACCTGAAAACAGAATCTGTTTAATTTGGTATCACTCTGTGAACATCATTATTTCAATATTTCAAATATTTCTTCATTTCTTTTTGGGATGACAGTCTTACATGGGGTGTCAGAGCAGCAAAGGCATATTTTGTGTATTTTCATGAATCTATCAACTTAAAGTACAATTCATGAAAGTTTCTCTTTCTCTTCTTACACTGATGTTCATATTTACAAGATTGATTTGCGGTAACCACACCAACCCAGTCTCTGAATCATGGAGACACTATATGTTACAACATTTCTGCATCACACTGTTAGTTAGTTAGTTTGTGGATGGTGACGCTACTTTTCTGAGCAATAGATCTGAGGAAATCCTATCAGTGTTGTCATGATCATTTTTAATATGGTAGAAAGGAACAGGAAAGAGCCATTACATAATAGAGTCAGGTTGTGTTTTAATTTCCTCTTTCCCACACTGCAATCAGGCTGATGTACTGGAAAATTCAAGTGATTAATAAGTCTGGTATAAATATCTAAATAGAACAAGACTGGGGGGAGAGAAAGAAAAACAAAGAGGGAATATTTGTCCCACTCTGAACAGACTTCATTTATTTTAGGAGGCATCAAARGATTTTCAAGCTGTCACAACTACACAACAGATTCATTACCTTGCAGGATGAAAAAGAAAGCCAGGTGGACAGTTCTGCTAAAACATAAAGCATAATAAATTCTATACTATAAATAGATATTTTTATTTATCTCAGCTTTTCAGTCCAGAGAGCACATTTGATTTTTTTGTACTCTTTCTAAAAAGACTAAAGTGAAGTCTATCTCCAAATTTCCCAATAAGAAGGACCACGTCAAAGTGGTAGTCTAACAAATTTTCACGGCCATTTTTAAAATACCCTGTGTTTTGCTTTCATGTGAACACGACGCAGTTTGCATTTTTGGAGTCTGCTCTCCAGTGATGCAAGTTCTCTGACTCTGAAGAGGCGCCGACGAACGAGCGGGTGCCCTCGCCATCCGGGACTGCGTGAGAGCTCTTAGGACAGATTTCTTTCTCATTTATGCTTCCACCCTGCACCCTCCCCCCCCAGTTTCGCTGCTCTCACTTTTGCTTACGTGCGGACTCGGGCATCCAGCGTCTGGGTTTGAGCTGTTCAGGTGAACTGAAGTAAGAGAAATAGGAGCGAACTTTGCTTCTTGTGTTAACAAAGCACCTAACCTGCTGGCCTGCTAAATTGGTGGAAGCAAATTACGGCTCACCTTAAAGCACAGACTTTTTATTAATATGTCTCACAGTACAAATAAACATGACGATGCATATGTATTAATACAGCTCTGCCAAAGCAGTATTTTTTTTTAAAGCTTTAATAAATTATTCACTTTTAAAAATATATCATGGGCTTTCAAAAAAAGATAYGTTAATTTTATATTAAGATTTCAATTAAATTAATTGCTTAAATGATGACTTGCTATTATTATTCTTGTTAAACCCATTTTAGGGATTGTCTATCAAGGTATTAGGAATTCTAGGAAGCTTGTGMGAATGGAAACAACTTGACTGCTACACTCAAAAATTATTAATGGGATTGTACACTTAAACTATTCTTATTTTATTTAATAAAGCATTTAAATGCTCATTCTTAATTTGAATAT
Source organism: Rhea americana (assembly GCF_003343005.1). Taxonomy (NCBI): domain Eukaryota; kingdom Metazoa; phylum Chordata; class Aves; order Rheiformes; family Rheidae; genus Rhea; species Rhea americana. Next base: position 1,995,438 of record NW_028185037.1, on the reverse strand, counting down.
TGTCCTTAGGAAATATGTCCTTAGGAAAGATGTCTCATTTGGATGGCTTTGCATCTTGTATTATTAAATTAATGTTATAAATAGACAAGGCTTTATAAATAAATTAGTAGTAAGTTCATAGCTACCTTTTGAATGAATTTTCTGTTGTTCTCTGCCCCAGGTAAATTATTTAAGGTGTTAGTATTTCCTCAAATAAGAAAGATGACTCTTTAGACTTGATTGTCTCCATGCATTGCACTGCTTTCTCTGTAGGATAACATCTTTAATTCTATGGTAGTTACTCTTCCTTTACATTTATCTAGTGGATGGAGAAATTAGCAGTTCTAGTATAGTAAATACTGCTCATTTCAATTTCATAATCTCTTTTCCTAAGCTGTCTGATATATGACACATAGATAGATCTATAACATACAGAAAAAAGCAGAAATGGAAGTGGAAGAGTAGAAGAAAAGTAGCAAAATACAAATATTTATGTATCCAGTTTACCTATGTATGCACACACACGTGCACACACACATGCACACAGGAGCATGTGTGTGTGTATATATATATATATATATATCTTTTTATATTTAAGTTGACAGCTTCTGATTTAGCTTCAGTTCTCAGCTGCCAATGAAAATTCTGTCTATAATAAAGGTAAGACTAAATATATTTCCAACTTTTACCAGAATTTCATTGGTGGGAGGATTTCAGACTTAGAGTTTAAGTTAGCAAGTGCTATACAGTGCACAGAGACCATTTGTTTAAATTAAAACCTAGAGTCCTACACCCAAATTGTCAGGGTCCTGATTTAAAATTGTGGCTTAGGCTCCACTTAAACTGCTTCATCACAAAAATGCTAACATAGCATTCAACAAAGAACTTTTTCAGATAATATAAATACTATATACAAAACGTACTTATTTCTTTGGCTACATTACAATCCTTTGCTTAGTTTCCCATGACACTTTTTGTTGTTATTGCTCAAGGCTTTTAAAAGAGTTAAATGGTAGTATGTTTACTTGAGACTGATAGAAAAATTCTTTCAAGGCTCAAAAAGCATTTTTGTATTTCTAAAGAAGCTTTCAAAATATGACGGCCAAAATATTTGAAATATGTGTCCCTGTGGTGATGTCATTCTCAAGGGAAACATACTTCTGATATGAAGTATTCCCACTAGGAATCTTGGAGATCTTACATCTGTATTCTTAACCTCAAGAGGTTATCAAATGATAATAGCTAATTGTAAAATGGGATGTCATTTTATGGAGTGCTGGCAAGCATGCTGGCCAGTAGTTATGGGTCATTGCACAAATATTTATAGAGGAAGTGAAAGCTTCAGTTGGCCTTAACAATCAGACAGCTTAGACAAATATTCAGGAAGTGAATAATGTTCAGAATTAGGATTCAGACAGAATCAGAGCCTTGCTGATTGTTTGTTTGGTGGTGGGGCACACAGCCATGGGCACGCATCAGTGGAGCAGAGATACTGAGTCGTGGTAGCAGACGTCTCTGCAATATTATTATTGACTTAACGCTGACCCTTTAGCCACTGAGCACTTGATACACCACTTTTAGCCACCTCCATCTTCTGACCTGCCACTTTTAAAAAACACCAACTCTCCTTTGAATGGATTTGGGATCTAGCATTATCCAGCAGGATTGTGGCTAATGTGGAAGCCCATGTGCATGTACCTCTGTCTCTTGCAGGGTGCTCGTCGGCTGAGAAAAGGGGATCCTGTAAGCAGGTCATCTCAGTTTCTTTGGTCAAGGACCTTCTTGTTTTTCTGTAGCACTGGTATGAATCCCCAGGAAGTAGAGTTTCCTGGCCCACTCCCCTTGCACTGAGATGATGCAGTTCCTGCCTAAGGAGGCAGCTGGTAATAAAGCTCAAGAGAAAAGGACTATAAATGTCGATTTTCTGCAGGATAGTCCATGGTGACTGACCCTCTCCTCCTCCTTCAGTCTGCAGTAGGAGGCACTTCCCCATAGCACATGTTTTTCTGCTAGCAGTGTTAGTGAAGGAGACAGCATCAGATACTATAACCTGAGCTGACAACCAGCAGGACATGAACATGAAGGATCTCTTGTGTTAATCCAAATTAACCAGAAGTGCAAGGCGGATTTACCATTTGTAACAAAGCATTCGTCTTCAGATTTAGCTTAACTCCCTTTAGAGTGGAATTAAGTTATACTGAAATCCGGTCACTTTAATTCTGGACAGTAACATGCGCACAAGAGTTTGATGGGGTGTAACTAATCTATTTAAAGCTAATTCAGATTACAATCCAGAATTGTCCCTCTGGAGAAAAAGCTACGCTGTATCTCACAGCATTGGGTCAGTAGTACARTTGATTGCAGGGAGTTAGTTCCTGCCCTGAAATGCGCCCTGCTTTCCCTATGCAACATTTATGTGGGTGAAAGAATGGCAACTTTGGGACAGCGGCTGGCCTGAAATGTTGTTTTCCTGACAAAGCAGATAGGAGCTCTCACGCCTGCCAGTGGCACTGTCCTCAAAGCACCACACAACATAATACAGCTGTGCTTGAAGAGTGCAAACCTACGCTGAGCATAACGGCAGAGGCTTCAGGCTTGGCTTGAAAGCCCACTTGTTCTTTCACTCACCATAGGCAATGACTGCAACAGTAAGAGCAGGCTCTGTGACGGCACTGGAAATTGGATTCTTGTGATGAGTCACTTAGCAGAGATATCAAACCAGCTCTGTTTTTTGTGCATTGCAAACAGCATGCTGCTGTCAGCACAGCTGACTGTGGTTTGAGGTGGAGAGGTTTCTCCAGAGGGTAGCAGGAATTCAGTACCACCCARGTTGGCTCCGTGGAGGCTCTTGGTCCTGACAGATGTGGAGTTTGGAATTGTGATCTTAAAGTGGCAGGAAATTTTAATCTGGGCACTCATCAGAGGTTCACACTGGGCTCCTTTGGCAATTGCTTAACCCTTCCTTAGTCCAGTCTTCTAAGGTTAGGGTGTAAGAGTCATCCAGTAGACCAGGCCTATGTTCTGCAGCACAGAGCTTGGGCTGCAAGGCATGCTTGCATGTCTGGCCAGGGACTCTTAGAGCTGACTTTGCTTAACCTGTCAAATTCTTTGTGAGAAAAGCAAGAATCACCCCTTTAGCTCCCATCTTTTTCCACTATAGGTCAGCCTGTTCCTGACTCATTTGCAGCACCATGCTGTGGCCTCTTTCCAGCTCCGTGAGATGCAGCTGGGCTGGCCTAGATTGCTGTTTGTCATGTGTGATACCAAAAGGGGCTGTGTGCTGCAGCCATAGGGAGCTGTCTAGGAAGTTCCCTACCTTGGAAGGAAGCCTTTCTGGCAGCATGGATCGCTGGCTCCCTGGACCTCTCAGCACTGCTCCCTCCTTGTCTTGCACTATGCCTGCTGTGGGACTTAAGTATGGGGCCTCCTCACCTTTTCCTTCCACCCTCTCCCTGGAACCAGAAGCTGCTGAGCTGTAGAGCAAGGGAGCAGTTAGAGATCAAGCTATCCCAGCTTGAAGGAACTTCCTGACCTGAAACCTGCCAGAAGATCCAAATTGCTCTTCCATCAGATAGATGGACAGACAGCAAGACCAGCTCTATTTCTGCAGCCACACCAGGCATCTCCACGTCATTGCTTCCATGTCAGATGATTGTCCTCAAGGATCTCTTTTGCACTGCTGGAGAAGGAGAGAAGAAGTCACTGGGGAAGCAGCTAGCTTCATCTTGGAGGTTTCCTTCAATATCATAAGAACTGCTGGTAGACAGCACATTGACAGGCTTAAAGAGACAACATTGCAGCCCTTGATGGAAGAGGAGCCAGACAGCTGGCAGGAAATATTCAACATGGCAAACAGAAATGTGATGTCCTGGAGCATCCTGGCCAGGGATGTTTCCTAGCACCGTTTCTTGAATTCTGTGAATCATCCTGCACCTTTTTAGGTCCCATTGAACCAGACTGGTCAATTCATTACAGAGTTCAAAAAATCTGAAACCTGACAAAATTCATTACATCCGTGATTTGGGAGAAGTCTCCTGCTTGCTGTGAGTATTCTCTGTGTGTCTGCTGCAACCTCACATCAGAGACATTTGCTAGGCTCTTGTGTTTTTAGTTCATAAAATGTCTCCAGCTCTGTCTCTTGTGTCAGCAGACACAGACCTAAGCAGTCCTTATCTCAGGATTCAAGCTGTCATGAGTTTTAGTTCTGTGGATAATCTAATGAATTATATATCTGCCTGATTTGTAGATATCACACTCATCTTCTTAAGTTCTGAGGTCCAGGGAAGGAGAAACAGGTAATAATTTGACAGGCTTAACCTCAGATTGATTTTACAATCTTAACCTCAGATTTTTAGCTTGATGTTACCTCAGCAAGAATTCATCTCAATTGATAAAATAAAGAAGAAATCATATGCACTTTCCTTATCTTGCTTACATTAGCACATTGCAAGCAAGGAATAAAAACACAGAGAATATGTTGATGGTGTATTTTTAGAAAGTTTCTTCATATGTATCCAGAAGAACAGCCATTCAGAATCCTAGCTGTAAGGAAATGTCTCTATTTTTCCTCACTTCTGAGATGCACACATATTTTTTCACCTTGTTGATCAGACTCTTTGATATTTATCATCAACATGCAGAGACTTACCAATGTGGATTAACCCAGGAACCTGAAATAAATCAATGTACAATAAATCAACTCYTTTTTACACTGTAGACTTTAAAAACCAGAAAAGCACAGAATTGTCAAGATGGCTAAGATGTGTGTAAGCCTGATATAAGCTAAACAATATGTTATGGCTCAGGCTTGGACTTTCTACAAGTTATGCACCCATGCATTAGGAACAGCTAAATATAGGCCTCAGCATCTGATACTATAAMTCTCTGCTAGAGGAGGGTCTCAGCTATAGCTGAGTCACTTTTGTAGTTCTATGCAGCTATGGACATGCAAACATCCATGAAGGTAATCAAACTGGCACATGCAATGGAAGGTCAACACTTAGAGTCTCCTAAATCAGGGTGCTATCTGTCTGACCCAAACAGAGTAGACAAGACATGCCCTCCTTAGTCTCTCCCATCCGAAGAATGAAAGACGAAGCAACTCTCCTCTTGTTGGATGCTTCATTTATTTACACAGTGTATAACTAGTAAGAAATATTGAGTCAGGTGACAAACTATATATCTATTAATTCTTGTCATCCCAGATGCAATCTGTTAAATATTATGACAGTCACATCAGTAATATCACTAGGAAATAATTCTGCTTCTATTCTCCTCTCAGACTAGGAAAAAGTATAGGATAATGGCAAACACACTCAAGAAAATGTGAGATTGTGATTCACTGAAATATTCCATTAAGACATACTGTGTCATTAATACGCCACTAAGGAGACATTCAGAATCTAATCTACCATGAAGCTATCCAGCGTTTTGAAAGCTGGGAGATTAAGTGCCAGATCTCAGGTCTGGCAGTTCCTTGTTTAAATGCCAGGTGGTCACTGAGTTTGTGAGGAGCTGTTTGTATCTTGGGACTCTTGTGCTGTGTTAACCTATGCTATCCCCAGTCCCAGACAGGGTCAGCCAATATGCAATGGCCTGGGCAGAGCTGCCTGGTGTGCCAGACTGCCTGATGGTCACAAGTGGGGCTCTTCTCGATAGTAGGACTAAAGATTCCTCAAGAATAGAATTTTTATTCATATGTAAGAGCAATGCACAGAAGAAGAAACCACCTTTGAATAGAATAAAATAATCAGATTAAATTTCTGCATCTGGGAAGCAACAAAGAATTGAAAAGAAAATGTATTTTGTAATCACATTCAGTAACCTTCTGAAATGATTCAGATTTCCATCCTAGAGATTAAGAATCTTTCATGTAGAACTCGACTAGAGTCATCATTATTATGTTCCAGAGGACTTCATTCAAGTCATGTCCCATTTTAAGAAGACATCTATCTTTTTTCTTTTTTATACAGTAGGAAAACCTGGAAGATGTATGTTAAGGTTTTCTTAAAATTTTCTTTTACTTTTGTATTGCTAAAATAATAAGTAAAAGTCTGGAATTCTCTGTGTCTTTGGAGAGTAACTAGAAGGTACAAGGAGTGTTTACCATGACTCATAATACTTAGACTCTTAGGTGGTCAATGAAGTCTTCTTATGTCCAAAATGGTAATTAAGTATTGAAGTTAAGTGAGTGTTAAATAAACTTTAAAAGCCACTTTAATTAGCTTAGAAGTCTCTTTCTTGCCAGAAATTCTGCAATGGCACCACTCTATTAATCCCCAATCAATTTGTCTTCCAGTCTGCTTGGAATATGAACATCTAATGTTACAAAAAATAATTCATTTAAAAATCCAAACAAACTAAAACAAAATCTTCAGACCTTCCAAATAAAACAGGAAGAAACAAGGAATGAACTGAAGTCCCTCTTTTCATCTTTAAGTCACTCATTTGGACACATCTGTGTTTTCAAAAATATCAATCTGTTCCTCTCCAGTTGCAATTTTTGTGATAGGTAAAAAGTGAAAGAATTTGGTTCACAAGCTTCTTCAATTCAGATATTACTGCCCCCTTCTCACTCTTACCTATTTAGAGAAGGAACGTCATGTACAGCACGTTCAAGTGAAAGGACAAGTTATTTATAAAACATAGTCCTTTTTGAATCCTTTCCCACACCTAAAGGGCAAGACTGAGCCTTTTGACTTTCCACCTTTCCAGATGTGAAATTCCAGAACAGACACCAACCTAGAACAACCTTGTTTATGGGCCATCTCTTCACCTCTTTTCCATTCCTTTTCGCTGCCAATAAATTGCATAAAAAGCAGTTCTGACTGTCTGAAGACTCTGTTTTGGAAAGAGCGTAGCAAGTCTTGAGCAGCTTTTGATTTTCTAGTGTTTCTTGGAAAAGAAGGATTTTGCATGGGTAAGGAAAAGAAAAAACAAACAAACAAACATGTAATTCTTTTTTCTAAGTTTAGGACAGACTTACAAAAGGAACAAGTCAAATCCTATCAACCCTCCTATTAATATAAAAGGGATACTTCTAATTGACTCAAAATCTCAAATTTCAAATTCAGAATAAGTMTATCTATGCTTCAAGCATTTTTATTATATCGAAAGTCTTACTGCATAGATCTGCCCATCTTGCATTGTCTTTCAGTATAAATCATTCTATTATTGACCCCCCCTCCCCCGGGGCATCTGTAGACATTCTCCAGTAGCTATTTCATACTGTAATCAGCTTCACTGATGTTAGAAATATGCAGGTATTCTAATACCAAAGTAACATGTTGGCAGGTATAACACAGGCAAAAGACTCACTCAATTTGTGCAAGGACATTAGAAGATATGTTATCTTCTTCCTCTGGCTTGTTCTGGTTCTTTCTTATGGATTTACGTCTTCTTTTGGACCAGGAAAAGGACAAGAATTAATATTATGCAAAATCCAATGGGTCAATCATATTTACCTTTGTCCACTTTTTTCCTCCTTGCTTTTCCTCTGTGGTAGTGTGTGCTCCTATTTCGTATGGCATGCACTTTAGGACAGTAACACTATGTGTTTTGTGAAGTACCTAACGAATGTTTACTTTGAATGAAAACAAAAAATGGTACTTAAGGGCACCAGAATCTTCTGTTGTCAATTTTATCGCTGTTGTCACACCTTCACTCAAAAAGCATCTTGATCTGTGATGAATCCCAACGATTTCAGCCATGAGCAAGTAGTTTCTTCTGATCACTGAGGAACAACTGGTGGTCTGACCTCCGAGCTGACTTTTCTCTGAGCAGGAGGTTTGACTAGAGGTCCCCTGATGCTCCTTCCAACCTGAGTTATCCTATAATCCTATGAACATGGTAAGTCTGTTGTTCATAAGAAGACCTCACACCAAAGACGTCAGCCATGTTCACTCTGACTCCAAATGCTCACCTTGATCCAAATGTTCACCTTTATGGCAGAACAGTGGTACGCAAATAATCCACTTTCAAACACGATATACATCCCTGCCAATCTTCTTAAGAACAATGAATGCAGTAGAAATGAATCAGTTGGGTCTGTCTTCTACTGAAGAGATTACAAGCGAAATTCTGCACTTGACTGATGTGTAGATACTGTGACTGCTAGACTCTTCTCCCAGGGGCTGTGGATGGGAGTCTATATACATTCCTCCAGGACGATGGGTGAACCAATTGCCAGAGAAAGTTGTATCTCTGGCTTACATGGTATTAGGGGTTCATACATCAGGTTGTTACTGTTAGTTTAGCAAGTGATGTGTTATAAACTTCCACAAGCAATRGCTCCGACAGGTTGAGTGTTTTAGTTCCAGACCATCTTTCCATCTTTTCATGTGTGGAGATTTTCGGCTSTTATAGCAACTCACCACCTGTAAAAGCAGACAACCTAATGGAAAAAAAGAGAAACACTTAAAATGTTCTTTTTTTTCCTCCACAGTCCTGTAGCATAAAGAAAAGTTATAAAAGTATTTGAAGCAGGACTGTTTTTGTTGTTGTTCTGTTAACTCTTTCTTGCGCCACCACAAAACGATTGTTTGAGCGCGACTGAAGACCTTCCCTGCTTGTTTGCTGAAGAGAACCCTGACAAGGAATTCAGCACTGTTACCAGAGCCGGGGCAAATGATACACRAGCACTCAGAGCTGAGAGGGTATCTTGGAGGCTGATATTAAGAGTTTCCTGATTTAAACTGGATTATTGAATCATTCCCGTCCTGGAGTTCTCGAGGAACCAGTGTGTGGAACTGGCASTTCAGTAGCAAGGACTTGAGGGCAGGAGGGAGGTGCTAACAGGTGGAGATAAGGTAGAACTTAAAAAGGGGAGAAAAGTGACTCTGTAGCCCCCAGGTTTCATAAGTGCATTTTAACAGTGCACAAGGCTCTAGAAAAAAATTTGTGAAGAGGAATAAGAAAAGATGAGGGTAAATAGAAAGTAGAATAAAATACAAAATGGATGTAACAAAAGTAGACCAAATCAAACTTAAGATGATATCCTCTTCTATGAGATAATGCGTATCCAAAACAAGAAAAATGCACAGGATATGTTACATTCTCCAAAACATCCAGGAATAGTTCAGACATGGAGAGTCTTTTTTTTTTTGTGTGTGTGTGTGTGTGTGTGTGTGTGCGCGCGCGCGCAAACATGTTTTGTTCATTTTTTGTGCTAAAACTGCAAAAACTGGCCAGGCAGATATGGTAATTACCATAATATTGAAACTGACTGGGAAAAGGTTATAGACAAAATACATGAAGGATATTTTTAAATTGCTCTTATAAAATGTTTTCATTAGTGACCTTATCACACAGAGAAATAAGTGTATTAATTGTATTTGCTGTTGATTTCAAACTGGGAAACATCACCAGTTCAGAGGAGTAGGTCTGCAATAATGACAAGAGGTTAAAATAATGTAGTTCTAGTGGCAAAGCCATGCTTTTATCTACAAGGATTTTCTGGCATGTTAAGCGTCCATTACTTTGAAATGATAGAGGAGAAGGAAGATCAGGGTGTACTAGTCAGCTGTAGGGTAACTGTGAGCCCTCACTATGATCCACATGAAAAAGGTTTATTTGGTCTTAGGAGGTGCCAGGTATTTTCAGCAGCAGATAGGAGGGACTGATACTGTTGGCAAAGCCTCTTGCAAAGCCTGTGTAGATGTCCATCTCAGCTGGATCTGCTAGGATGGCTGGAGGAGCAAGTACTGCTGGTGTGAGACCAGGACTGGACACTTCAACCTACTTAGCTCAGCAGAATGATGAGTGAGAAGGGATATAACTAATCTAGATAAATATCTCATGGAAATATCAGACAGGGAAACACACTGTTTGTGTTGGAGGACACTGTTCACTCAAGAACAAGTGGGAATACATTAGCCAYACATAGATACTGGATAGAAATGAGAAAAAATTTCTATGCTCTGTAACAGTGGTATTTTGAAACAGACATCCAAGTAGAGTAATGGAAGCAGRTAACTTGCCTAGTTTTATATTTTGATAAACATGTCTTCCAATCAATGTTAAACGCTCAGGTTAGAGACATACACAGACTGATGATTTTATAAAAATACTTGTGTGAGGCGAGTAGCCTTTCTGACCAGTTATGTCCCTTTCTGTCCCCTATTGCTGTAAATGATGCAGAGCAGGGATGCGGAGGTTATTTTACCAGATTTCAAGTCAGTGACCTAACACAGGACTGGTTGCTGACAGTTTTTGGTATCTTCTTGTTTTCTGTTTCTCTTCCTTTTCACTTCAGACTGTCTTAACTTCCCTGTTCTTGTGAAAGACCAGAGAAAAATGAAAAAGTCTACAACAGCAAAGGTGTGAACAAAAAACTGCTTCCTACCCGACTCCTAGCCTGAGGATGGGCTCAGTGTGTGCTCACTAACACCTCTACCTGCTACTGGAACGCGGGAACGCCGTATAACTACTCAGGGAGCGCAATACTGCCGTTACTGGGATGGGGCACCGAGGAATCACCCACAGCAGTGCTGGAAGATGTTGTTTTCATCTAACAGCTCTCCCAGCCTTTGCTACCAGAATGGCTGATGCTACTTTTAGAGGGCCCTTGCTCATGACAGCAGAAGAACCAACTAGGTATGGCTTGAATACATTGCAGCTAAAAATAATGGCAAAAGTTTTCCCTGTGTCCAATAGGAGATGGTCAGCCAGTGAGAAAGTGTTGAAAGTCTTATTGTAGGAAAGTATTCTTTCAGTCAATAGCAATATCTTGCTCAATAACACAAGCTTAAGCAATTTTCTATGAGTTTTTCTTTTTTGTTGATGTATGATTTAGTTTTGATCTCATTTTAAGTATCTTCTCTAGAATTTTACGCTATAAACAGTGAAAAGAAAATAAAATCTTATCCAGTAGAGTGAAAAATATGATCTAGGGATTAGCAAACAAGGCTAATTCATTTACAAGATAAGGAAGAGTTTATGAAAATGTATGGAAAGCTCCCAGAACTTTCCACGGTCTGACTCGTCAGCTAAAGCTTTCACCCATACCTAGGGTCTGATTTCTGCAGAGAGTAAGGTTATGTGATTTCCCAAGAGAAATTAATCAGTTCTAGGAAATGTATAAGGCTCTCAATATTTTTTAAATATTCAAGGAATATTAGAAAAATTTTCCATTCATTTAAATGCTCACCTAGTATTATGGTTGCTTTGTAAATCTAGTTCCAGTGAGTGTGCTGTTGGGCCCTTTGCATCTGTTTCTCCATAGCATCGGAGAGCACCACAATACACCACCCACGTCATTATACTGAAATAATCCTACAGGCATTCACCCTGTAACATCATTGGGAAATAAGTGTGTCTGCTGAAAGCCAATCTCCACTTAAAAATTTATAGTATTTCACTGTTTATATTCCTCTTAAAGGTATGGATTCTTTTCTCTATATTCAAATGAATCTTCACTGAGGCTAAAGCAGGCAAAATTTAAAGCAAGGTATGTTTGATAGCAAAGATTAACAGTAGCTAGGAAGTTGGAAATACTTGTAAGGATTTAATTGATGTCAAAGTCACATTTCCCCCACAGAAGCCCAGCGTTTATACCAGCTATATATTTTTATCACACCCAAATTCAGTTTTCTTGTTAAGAAAAGGTCTACTTAAGCCCTGACATTTCTTCTGCTCCATTCCCCGTGGTTCACAACTACAATAGTGAATGTAAGCTACAATAAAAAGGTCGTTTTCTTCTTTCAGCAATAGTAACACAAGTGGCTGCATTTCCTGATTCTGGATTAAGTTCAAGATTTCAAATACGACTGGGCTCGTTTCTGATTAGAAAGTTTGATATTTATCACAGACTTTCCTGTCTTCCATATCCAGTGTGAGTGAGATTGTAAAAAGGTAAACTGAAAGGAACCATTCTTTTATTCAACAATTAACCCCATCTGAGTAAATAATATGGTGTTGTGCACTTGAGCCTTAGCTGTTATGCACTGAATTCAGAATTCAAAACGGCTTCAAAGCAGCGTTCCTGAAATGATGACAAGATGCTGCAGAAACAGCTTTTCATGCAGAATATAATGCAAGTATTGTATTACATAGTACAGTAACAAATAGAGTATAGTTGTAATGATATAGCAGATAAAGTGTCTGGAAGTATTTACCTGAGGGAAACTCAATCTTATTTTACTTCAGGGCCTGAGGCTTATAAACACAGTGTATGGTCTTGAAGCTTAAATTTTAGAGGAATAATTTTACTGGGGGGAAGAGGAGGAGGTGATGTTTCTTATTACAGGCAAATAAAATCGCTGTGCCCAAATATAACTAGTARGGCAGAAATAGCACAAATTCCTTCAGCTTGACTTGTTTTCTGTAACAGGCTCACAGAGTCTAAAAAAAAGTGAAATAAATCCATTAGTCATCCTGATAAGAGAATGGCATGGATTAATAAATGGATGCAGTGAAGAATTGCACAGCGAGGGCTGGGTTCACCCACACCACGGACAGAAAYGGGTACACAGAAAAGGGGCGGTGTGAGGAACACTGCCTCCCAAAAGGTCCCCGGGGACCCCGAAGAAGGTGCCGTGCTGCTCTGCGTCCGCCCGGCGCATGTCRGCTGCTGGCAGCACCTGGGCCGGGGCCGAGCCGCGGCCGGGGCACGGTGCGGAGGGAGCTGAGAGCGTTAGATGAGCTCGTGCAGGGAGCGGTTCAGACACAACACAGAGCAGCAGCACAYGGCCTCTCTGGCTACATCTATCCCAGTACATAAAGCAGGACCAGGGTGTAGATTCATCCCTTTTGTTTAATTATTTATATGCCTCCTGATGTGTTTTTTGACCTATTCTATCTAACAGCGCCCAAGCTGACGCCTGTGCGTAGTTAAAGGACAACATGTGGCAATGACTGCTCCTGAGAGGTGCTCTGCACATGGTCTGCACTGCTTCGGAGGGAGGAAAGGCAAGCCATGAGGATGACAGCTAAACTGGGCACTTGGCCCAGCACCCAGCAGAACTTTGCTGATCTGGTCTATTTTATAATAGAAGTGGAGCCCAAGCTTTCTCTTTTCCATCTCTCTGGTGTGTCTAAACTGAGCCAACCATGGTATGGTCTGGAAGGGAAAGATAGATTGAGGAAGTGTAAAAGTTATTGTACTTGCTCTGAGTCTGAAAAGAAGCAGAAATGCACTGCATATTTAGTTTATTTGGGTAGTTTCAGCAGACCTGCATGACCGCACATATTTGGTGAGATTCCTACAGTGCCTGATGGAAAACCCTGCTGCGATTTCTCCTGTGGCCTTCACAGACTGAGACCTAAACCCTGTGGTTTATGCTTTCTTCAGCACAGGTTGACTTAGATTGGTATATGCCTCTCCTGGTCTGCCTGGGACCTAGTTACCTGCTTCCATAGGAGAAGAAAGGATGCAGGCAGGACTTCAACCACAAGCGGGCAGCCACAGGTGAAGGCTGGTCCGGTCCCTCAGCAGTAATCAGTATGGCGGACAAGTGCCAGGAAATCTAGCTACATGGCTTAAGATGTAACTGCTCCCAGCTAATTCTTACTCCCTTTCCTCCACGCTTTCTTCCCCCTGTAGATCAGCAGAATGAAACACACAGCTTAGTGAAAATACCTTTTTGCTGACAGAGCCCATGTCCATGCTGCTGGGACCCAGCCATACTGGAGAAGTTGTGCCTGTGGAGGTTGACAGCAAGTCTTGTCTGTGAGAATATTGGCCTCAATACCCAAGTTGGGCTTCTAGTCTGCTTGGAGAGTGAACAGAGTGACATGCTCATAACTTACGTTAAAGTGTATTTTATCAGAAAGGTCCTGGCAGATCATTTTCCCTGTAGCGTGGAACAAGTAGAAAACTATGAGAATATAGAGCCCATATAAGGTTTTATCTGTGCTTTGAGCTTGACTTGTGAGTGTATGAACATCAAATTAACTGCAAGGAGGTGCAAGGCTTGCTTAGAATATGGTGACAGTAATTCTCTTTCCTACTCTGAAGCTTCCTGAACCCTTCAAGAATCTCTGTGTTGTTCCTCTCAAAACAGATGTACAAGAGAAGCACAAAGGAAAAAGAAAGACCTAAACCMTTCCTTTTTGAAGGCTGCTATGGTAATATTGGAACTTGCCATTATATTTTCTTTTAAGTGCTGTGTAGATGTTAAGTAAATAAATATCTTGTATTCTGGATGACCACTGTTACCCCTGTTTTCAGGTGTGGTAAGACAAAGCAGAGAAGTTAGCTTTTTCAAATCCAGTTACTGATTATGATTATTTACTGGCTGATTTGAGACACATTGCGCCCCATTTTAAGAAGTTGTGTCATCCTGCCCCAGTTTTGGATGAAATCTGTGGAAAAGGTGGTAAACCACTTTGTTTGCAAACAGCATTGTTGGGTCCTGAAACTTGGCACCTACAGGGCAATGTGTGTGGGATTCATGGCTGTTTTTCAAAATGCAGGTATTCAGTGCAAAGTTTGCTTGATGCAAGACAACAGTGTCAAAGTRGTTAGTATACTCAAGGTACACAACTGATGCATGTTGAGGGACTTCTGACAYTGAGTGTTACTGTATTGCCAGGCTGCTTACTGGCACTCCACATATCGCAGAAAGGAGGGAGAATTTGCCTAGTTACCCAAATACCATCATTATCATCACACTGCTTTTCTCACAAAGGGGGTTGGCTCCCAGGCTCTTGAAATTTGGACTCATCCCTGTGCCTTTCACAGCTCTGGGTTGCTCTTGAAGAGCCTTCTGCTTTCCCTGCTGACTATGTGGGGAGGCTGCGCACCCCAGTTGGGCAGGAGGGGCTGGATCATCGTCGCAGCGTTTCAGAGGTGCCCACTTTTCAGAGGGTGTACTTATCTACGTACCTGTCTTAGACAGCCTGGATGTTTTTCTCRGGAGTTAAGACCAGACGGTTACTGGAAGTCAGAGCAATTTGTCTGGGGGGAAAAAAACATGTGATGCTGTTCTTGTTACCTGATACTTAGGATTTACCTGAATGAAGAATACAGATGAATAAATATGGCCTCTTATTCAGTCTCATTCTTTGTTTACATCCTTGCATAGACTAGTCTACCACAATAGATTTTTTAGACAACTACTCAGTGACAAATGTGTTTCTCCCTGAGTCATTTTCTGGTTGGAAGTGTAAGGATTTCTGTGTCTGATGGGATATACATTTTTTTAATGTAATATAACTGTAGAGGTTCTTAATATCTGTGAAACTATCCGACTGTATCTTTTAATCTGGTTAAATTTTTGGCATGTTTGCAATGAAGCAATGTTAAATATACTAAGTGCCTTAAAATACTAAAAGAAAAAAAGTGCAGCAATTATGGAGTATGATGTAATTAATGGATTGAAGCAAATAATTTACAAAGAAAAACATACTGAAAGAACATACACGAGGAAATTCCATTACCTCGAACTTCTTGTGAATTCATTTTTCCCATTAATTTGTTTAAATAGTTTGTTTTACTGTGTTAATTGAATAAGAATTCAAGTGTTGAATCATATTCCTTGTTTGTGTCATTCATCACATGAGATTGTTCCCTCCAGAAGCACTTAGATATRTAACTTTGAACTTTGGTTTCCTAAGATATTTTTCTATGAAAGTTTTATTACTAAACTGTTTGCAATATAYAGACAAAAAAATGAATGAGTGCAATCAGAATAAAACTATCTAACTATGTGTGCTAGAATTATTAAGAGAATAGAATTATTTTCCCAATGTTTTTTAGGATTTTGAAATTTGGCTTCATTTTGAAATGAAAAAAATATGAGGTGAGAAAAATTCTGGATAATTGAAACATTTTGGTTTTGACAAAATTAAGAGCTTTGGTTATTTTGAATTTAAAAAATATTTCAAAAATGAAAAATCAGGAAGGGTTCACTCACAAAATATTAAAACAAGCTCTTTTGGCATTCTCAGAATAATTCSTTCTTCTTAATCCTAGGAAAAGTTTCAAGAAAGCTGAAACAGTTTCATGGAAAGACAGGTCTTCATTTTCCCATGGAAATGGTGTCCATCCAATTTCCTTAATAACCTTAACATGAACATGGGTTCACAGAGAGGTATGTTATGTTATGTTATTTGCCCTTTTCTRACTTAAAGGATTTCAAGGCAGAGATAGATCATGTTACTGCCTTTGTCTTTTCTTCTGAACCTGGTATATCCACATATTCCACACATAATCTACAACTTTTATCAGTAATGAGGCAAATCAATCTATGGACACAACATAAATATTTTACTACATTTRTTTGCCCAGACAGTACAAGGCAGTTGTCTTTGTGCTGATTTAGCACTATAATCAACTCTAATCTGGAGGAATTAGAGTATTTTCATTCCATATTTGTTCTCTGTGATAAAGTTACTGAAAAGATGTCATATAGTGGCTGCAAGCAATTGCCCCAACAGACTTTATCAAGTTTTTTCCTGTACTCCAGAGATGGCAATGGCTATGAGCCATCAGMCAGTAATGACATTAGTTCATTTCTGGGCAGAAAGAGGCTTGAAGGAGGAGCTTCAAGGTAAATTCTCTGCATTTTRTTACCAATCCTTGAATCACTCAGCCACTGGTATTTGGATCTATTCTGCAATTTTATTTGATTTTGCAGAGAAGGACTCAAGGCCTCACATCCTACTAAAGTGGAAATCACAGGTGTTCTTGAATGCATTTAAGACAGAAATATCAAAACAGATCCTCTCTGTGCATGATATAATTTTACCCAGTTTTCCAATGTGTTTTGGTTATGCTGCAATACACTTATACTGTTGTCCAATATTTTATTTCCCTTTCATCACTTGTCTAACAGCTTTTGGAGACCTTGAGAAGGTGAAAACACAGTATTCCKAGGAAAATGCAAGTAACACTGGCAGCAGAATACCTTGCAGATGAAGGCATGGCAGAGTCTGAAGGCTGAAAGCTAATGCTAGATGAATTCAACGTAGAAATTAAATGAAAAGCTTTAGATGATCAGAAAGATGTCAGTTCATAGTATTAGCAAAACACTTGCAGAAAGATGTCTGCGGAGAGACAGTGATGGTCAAGGAGAAGAACTCACTCTGCAATACTATTTCTGTTCCCGAGCAGCAACTTGCTGTGTAAGTTTAAGGAAATAGTTTCTCTTCTTTCTCTTCACAACATTTATTCCACTTATCTGCTGAAACTCTGCGCTTTCCACCTTTGGTGTCTTACAGTATCTGACTACAGTTCAGCCTTCTGAGGACTGGTTTTTACTGTTACAGTAGCCTGTAGGGGCATGCCCAGAGAATAATCATAGTTATGACAGTAAAAGCAGATTATTAACAAAATGACATGGTATACAATGGCAAGGAAGCAGAGGAGGAAAAAGCACATTCCTAAGTGTCTGTGCTCCCTGAGCGAAAGGAGAGGTGATAGAGCCAGAAGCTGGGCTGCTTTCAAGCCTTTTCATTCCCTTCACCTCACCACCAAAGGCCACGTGAATAGCTCCTGTGTCTGAGCTCCTGTCCTGTTATAAGCAGGAAAGTCGCTGACAGGCTGTGCATGGGTGCAGGGGCTGAGCTTTGGGTTTTGCAGACCTCGCCAATGGCTGTTCTCTGGCTCCTCCGAGGCAAAGGCAGGGAGCTGCTGGRTCAAGCTATGACCAGTTGCCTGCAGGGTTTTTAAATGTTTGGAGTCAGAGATCATAAGGGGATAACTCTCTTGTTAGACTATCTGATAAACTGTGAAAAAGCAGAYAAACTCTTGGCCATGTAGCCTGAAATAATCATACCACAAAAGACACTGAAATGTATTTTTTACAGCAAGAGATAGCAGCTTTCATGTGTTCTTCATACCTGTTATACCACTAAAATTGACAAAATACATGATTTTTTAATTTGCAGTGTTTACTTTCAGCCTACTTCTCTTGAGATTGCAATTGTTAGGAACATATACTGTACATTTTTAATAAAATTCGTATGTTTGATTCCTCAAGCTCAACTGAACTGGAGCAAAGTCCATAGGAGCCAAAGATATTACATATACTGCCCCAGTCAAACAGCATCCATCAAGCATGCCAGTGAAATGTATGTATGGATATCCAATCAATGCTTTTAGTACTTGAATTTAAATGCATGTGAAAAATGCATATGCATTTTGAGGAAGAAAGAAGAGGAATGTGCTCTATCACTACGTCAAGAGTCCATCAGGTTTAAGAAGAGAAGGTTACTTTTGCATTCCCAGTGAACACGTAACTGAGCTAATACTGGGAACCCATTTGTTCAAAGACTTGTAGAACCACTAGGAAACATTAAAAACCATGTAGGTAGTGCTCAGGAGTACCTCAGCGTGCACAAAATGACAGAAAACTTTACTAACTGATTCAGCCTTTGCAGAGTTGGCAAAGAAGTTTAGCAAGGTTTAAAAGAGAAAAATCTGTCTTGTTTTTCTGCAGCTTTCTCTTTTACACAGTGCCACTGCTATGGCCATAAAAATTCATGTGGCTTTGGTGTGCTCTGATAAAGTTTTCACTGGCAGAAGTTTTATGCTCTACCAAGTCTTCAACTGAAACAAGCAGGAGACCTGCTCTGGTCATATCATGGGGAGTTTCATGGGACAACGCAAGCACAAGCAGTCAGGTAGATGGGAAGAAGCGGAAGAGAATGACTATTTTTATAATTTGCAACGCTCTCAGCTTTATCCTCTGCCATGATTGTCCCCGTAATATGGAGCTAACATCTTCATCCTCTGCAAAGTTAATCAACAATCAATTTAGGACTAAAAATTGTATAAAAATGTATGTTGTGTTTCAGATTCTTGGTGACTAGGTAGCCTATAGCTGCCAGCCTAATCACACTGTTATCAATGATGAGTGTGTGAAACCCTCTTTACCTACCTCTTGCTTTTATCTCAGCGTAAGACAGCTCACACCTTCTGCAAACACGTGGGAAAAACTTTTCATCAGACAAAATTCTCATGATGGAGCTGCCTTGGCATATCTCACCTCTTCAATTTTTAGACAGAAGGCACCTCAGCCTCTCCATTTGTTTGCTTGTAGCCTATGTTAATCTACCTGAAGATTGAAATGATTTAGTTTAATCAATCTTTGGTGCTAAAGAATGGAAAAGTATTTATGATATCTCATTGAGTATGAACTAGCAGGAATCAGACTTGCTAATCTGATAGTTCCTTTTGGTCCAGAATTCCAACAAAATCTGTATCGTGGGTTTCTGTTCCTTTCCTGTGTGAAATCACAGCCCCTGCAAAGTATAGCTGAGGGCATATTGTTGTTGTTTGTGTGGAGCAGGGAGTTACATACGGCTGACTTGCCCCTATGGACATGTATGGAGAAGGGATTCCACATACAAGTCTGCCTCTGTGAGGAAGAGCAGAGCACTACCTCTTTCCCAGTGCTGCAACCCACCTTCCTTTGCTAGAAGACAGAGAAACAACAAGGAGAGTCCCAATCTCCTCTGGTCTTACCCTTGTTGTATTATATTTCTTCAACGACTTCCACATGGGAGACAAAACAGTCTAAAGCAATTCAGCTCTGCCTTGCTCTCCTGCTGTGGATTAGCCTTGAGTGGCTTGGCCAGTGGGAGCAGCTGCCACAGGATCCATGTTGCCTTGAGAAGAGTGTCTTACAGCACAGGTAGACCCAGTCTGCAGAGAGTAAGGCTTGTTTCCACATGACATGCAGAGTCGTGGGGCTGGGATGCACTGTGTTTTCCAAATACCATCACTCAATAAGTCTTTTCCACCTCTGAGGGAGAGAGCTAAGAGAGAGCCTTCRTTGACCCCGGCACAACACCACACTGTGCACGCTCCCATCCTTTCCAGGACCCACAGATATTGKATTTGCCAGAGCCTCTGGCCTAGGGTGAGTTTCCTCCTGACTGCTTGCTCTTCTGATCAGACAATCGTCATAAGATCTTTCTACACACATGCAAAAGGAGGTTCATATGCTCTTTCCACCTCTTTATTTCCAAAAGGAGGGGTTGTCTGACCTGTAATTGTAAATGTTCTGGAGCTACCTCTCCTGTCTTGAAGCCATCCTATTTTGCTGGCTGTACTTTTCCCTGCTTGATTTTAAACCTTTCTGGGAGGTGTCCTACTGCCAAAGTCCTATTTTACTCCAGGAACTACTCAAATAGAGGGCAAAGAGTGGAGCGTGTGATACTCTTAGAGCTATTCTCTCACAAATATGCAGGACTCAGCAATTTATTCAAGCTCATCACTATTACTTCCATGAAAGTGTCACCAGGGGACAATGAGGAGGGTTAAGTACTAGTTTGATACTTGCGTGGGAGTTGAATTTTGAGTTCAACCCCAGCCACTAGTGATTAAAAAGATTTAGTTTTTCGTAAATCTTTTTTTACAAGGAACAATGATGTAGTGTTTTTTATTGTGACACTGGCAGGCAATTTGTAGAACAAGGATAATGATAATTCAATCTTTGTAATGCACACAGGGATCTTTGCATAAAATGCAATTTATATGTGCAAAGTATTTTTCTTGCTAATAGAAGATACAGTTCTATCAAACAATAAAGCAGAACATTCTTGTTTCCTCTGTGTATTGATGGTGAATTGCTGTTCTCCAGTGGCAATAAGATGAACGATTATGSTGCACAGGTAAAATCAGAGTTGATACATGACTCGGAAAAAGGAGGACAGATGTCATAGATCTTGATTTTTGAAAAATAAATATAATACAGTATTTGAAAGATACGCTACAAAACTACAAACAATTGCAAGTCAGAACATTTGCTAGCTGTTTTGCTATAATTTGTCCCCAAATGAATAGAAAGATAGAAAAATGGAAATAGGCAATGATAAATTCTTCTGTAATGTGGGATTCAGGAGTGCTTCTCCTGCTGTGACAAGACTCGGATGTGCACCATGCAGTCCAGGCTGGTTCTACAGAGGAAACGCAGGCTCTGAGTCAGGAGGGAGCTTCCAAATGCTCCAGGAGAACACMAGGTTCTCAAGGGACCAGGGCTGCAGAGGGCACCTGCTATGCAGTAGAGGTCCTGCCAATGTGACCAAAGAGAGGTTCCTTAGSAAAAATTATGTATCACTCGACTGAAAATATCCTTATCTCACATATAAATGTATTAGTGTTTGGAATACCCCCAAGTGATCAGATTTAATGATAGACTTTGACTGTATCTGGTAGATATAACACTTCCACAAAGAACCTTTGCTGCCAGGACAGTGAATGAAAGAAACAAAAGCCTATTTCAGCCATTTCTTACTTGGGACCTAGTTCTTCTCTCACTGAAGTTGATGGCAAAGTCATTGACTTTGATGGAAGCAGATCAGATGCTAAATCCTCATGGAAACAGGAACTCAGTTTTGCCAACATGAAGAAAATGGCTAGTCACTGTGCATGCAGACAGCCACATTCTGCCAAACTGTGGACAAAAGCTATTTTAATGTCAAAACAAATTATGGTAATAATTAAAATCTATTTCTCATGAGAAATTACTGTTGGAGATTCTTGCAAGACTATCATAAATAAGAAAGAATTTCACAGCCACTGAAAGAAATTCTGCTTCTACTTGGGGAAAAAATGACTTTCTTAACAGAGAGAGGAATGAAACACAGGCTTGGCAATGACTAGCTAAGAGATAAAGATACTATGAGGTAATCGGGCAGTAACGCTTCAAAGGAATATTTTCAGAAAATACATTGTTTCCTTTTTATTGTGATTAAATGCTTGTGATAACAAGATTGTTTTAACCTTGCCAATATGCTGTCAGTGTCAATTTTATTTTAAAGAAGGAAATAAACAAAAGGCTATTATTACAAGGAATTCAAGATGAAATGTTGAAGCTTTATTGCTTATATGATTGTATTTAAAATTAAAGGTTGTATGTCAAAATGAAATCCTGGCACATACTCTCAAATTTCATAAGAGCTTTTGGATTTGACATATGTATCCCTATGACAATAATATCATCAAATAATGGAAATACTGTATATCTATTAGAGAACAGCTATTTAGGAACAAATTTATATAGACTTATTACCGATTTTTAGAAAAAAGAATAATGGACATAGCACAAATCCAAACCATATGTTCCGTGAAGGAGTATGTCCTTCCAGCATTTTTTAAAGCTATAAATTATCTATCACACTACCAATAAAGCACTGTAGAGGTAAGGTCATTGACCCCGAAGCACTGATATTTAGTTCAAGATCCAACCCCTGCAGCTTAGCACTTCATCCAAATTTCCATTTGTATAAAGGAACTCTTTTTTTCTTTTCTGTGATGTTTTCCCACAGGCTACTCTGCTTGCTGATGTTTCCATGATAATATTCTTTGCATTCTGTCAATTTATATTTAGTAGCTGTACTACAGTAACAGGAAACTTTTAGATCATCTCCTTTGTGCATACATTCAGACCCTGAGTATGCTCTGTGTCCTCATAAGCATTAATTGGGCTGAACTGGAAAGTTCCCTCACTTTTGACTAGTCAAATGTGATAGCCTGGAGGCAGTTGTGCCCCAGGTCTGGTCTTTGTACATGTGGGAATGAGCTGCAGGGGATGGTTTTCCTTCAGCAGGTGAGGGGCTGAGTGGTTAGAGGGCCCAGCTCTGCAGCATGGACCTGCACTCACCAGAAGGCTCAACACTGGCAAAATGTTGCTCACCGTGTGAGCAAGAACAGCCAATGTACCCTGTCCACATATATATGCAGAATAAAAAATAATAATAATGAAGAAATGGAAAAAAGAAATGCCATAAAAGGAGATGACGAATTGCCAAAGTCTTTTACAGATTTTTCATTGCAGGCAGAAGAGGCTATGGTAAATTCCCTACTTCTTCCCTGTGCTCATCTTGCTAGCTACTTCCTAGTTCTGGCCAAATCCGCCTGTGAAAGTTTATGGATCACATTCTCAGGTGGGGTGAATCAGCTTAGCTCCATTGGGTCCATACAACAATGTCACTCCCCATAGCTATTATTTCTGTATCATATGCCAATAGTGTCATCAGTCAACTGTAAGACACAAAAACTGAAAAATCAAAAAGGCTCAGCATAGCTGAGCTTTAAAAAGCCCTGCTTTCCAAATGCTTGATGCCTAATGTTACACTAGCAGTAACTGTCCTGCATTTCAAATATTTCTGCATTACACATTGTACTGAAACAACACTGTGCAAACAGGCTGTGCATTAAATAAGAAATCCGATCACAGGAATGGAGAGGGCTACGTCCAAGAGAACACTGCTTTGAAACCTGACAGATAAGAATCTTTTTTGTACCTCACACAGTATCATTCTCCTTTCTTTTTCCAAACTTTAAAGTTTACTGGTGAGCTAGATCCTTATACTCTCAGAATTTCCTTGCATATGAAAATAACAGAATGGCAGCCCACACTATAACATTTTCCCTTCTCTTCCTGAATTTTTAAAAACCTCTCAGGAGTAGCCACTTGTGTGTGCGGAGGTAGATTTGCAGTTCTCACGCTGGTGCCGATCCATCATAGTCGCCGTTGTTAATGAAAGGCCTTCAATCCCAGAAGCAGCTGTCAGTTCATATCTAAATGCACTTTCCCTCCTGTTAGACAAAGTGACACTGTCAACCCCATCCAGTTAGTTATTTACTTACAAAGTTAGACTGTTTTCCTGTGGCTATAGATGGTCTCTTGTGAGAACGACTTGTTTCTTCCTCATGACTGTTACTATATAAGATTACTCAAGTTTACGTTCCAGGTTAGGAATGTTCCACTGGTAAACTCTGAGAACGTTGCTCTAGTTCACTAACGTACTCATCAGTTAAATGCAAAATGCATTTAAGAGTTTTTGCCATTCCTTTATTTTTCCCCTCTTGGTTAAAATACAGAAATCTCTGTTTGATTAATATAAACTTTGGAAGGTTCGTTTGGGGCAACTATAACTCTGTTGGAGAGGTGCCTCTTGGGTACTTTGGAAGCTGGACACATTCAGCTTCGTTTCTCATTCCTGATGTCTAAATATTCACAAAGGCATCATTTGCACAGAGTTATGAGGCCCATCTGCACATTTTTCTTTCTTGGGGTGAGAGGGAAGAAAGACGCGAGGAGCCGAAGGGAAGGTAGGAGACAGACACAGCAAAGAGAACTGAGATAAATAAGGGCTTACTGTCCTTCACGCTGTGTCCCTTCACGCCTCCTTGGCACACTCACAAAAGCAAGATCTTTATCCCTTGCCAGAATGGCAGAAACCGGCGTAAGTATAAAAACAAACTGCAGTTAAGTGGTTTGGCCCGGCCTCTTTGAGGTGGGGGGATACGGCCACTTGGCTGCAGAGATCGCAGCTGGTTCACAGGGACAGGCGAGGACTTCTGTGGACCCCCCTGGGGCTGTGCGGTGAAGCAGTCTCCCATGGAGAGGCAGCAGCTGCGTGGGAGCCGCMGGCGATGGCTCTGCCTGCTCAAGGGACGATGGGGCAGCCCAAGCATGGACAAGGTGCAGGTTCCACTTTCCCTCCCACCGAGGGCTTTCTCCTAACATGACCTGGTTTAGTTTGATTTGGATAAGCACGGTTCAGTGAGGATTGCTTTGGGAGTTTTTAATTCTTATTAAACAGATCAGCAGACGTGCCGAATGCTTTTCAACAAATTCTAGGGGGAAATAATTACAACAGTTTGGCACTTTTGAAGCAAACAGTAAGCAAGCCAGCGCTTCCATATTTTTTATGACCAGTGGTCTCATATTCAGTGGTGGGCGTGCTTACAGCCCCCAATCAAGTGAGATCAGTAGGAACTCGGCACCTCTGAAAATAAGGCCACAGGAACCAGACGCTCAAATCCTGGTACACTCACAGAGATTCTTTAATGATGAATAACAGGCAAATGGCTCATACATTGTAACACGTAGAAAATATTCATATAAATAAAACAGGTCCATATATAGTGAAAATGTTGATGAATAATTTTTGTCAATTGTAGCTCTCTCACGCTTGTTTTAGGTTTTGGTAGAGCTGCCAAAAATTCAGTCTTCACAGAAGTTCATGGGAACGTTTTCTTTAGTTTCAATCTGTGCGGGTTTATACCCAGTAAACTTTTAAATACTGTACAAATCACACAGCAAAAAGCATCCAGAATTCTATGGCTACCTTATTTTCCACACTGAAGATGACCCAAACTAGAATTTTCATAACAATTTTGTTGCACAACTAGAAACTGGCCCAGGCTCTTCTGAAAGCCTCAAGAATCTCGGAGCACATCCTAATCCACATTACCTGCTTTTTAAGCAAGTTTTGCAAAAGTAAAATGCACTAGTTCGCTTTAAGTTTCACTGAAATAATTTCATAAATCTATACGGCAAGAGGATATCTTGATAATGGTGTCTGAAGTGTCTTGAAAATCTAGAAAAGTCGTAATTTACTTTTTAGGTAAAAAATCTACACTAAGCTTCCCTTGCACAATGAGGAACATTTGGCTCATGTGCCTGCGATAACATTTTTCTATAATTTTATAAATTACAGGAGATATGTGCCTTTTATTAAGATTTCTCTTGGAATCTAGAAAATGCACTGATCCGGACCAATAGAGAGAGTATTCTTTAAATCACTAATGTTGGGTGTAAAGGTGGAGTCAATTTTTGTTTTTTGTTTTTGATAGCAAATCACTAATTTTGTAACAGCACAATTTCAGAGAAACCAAAGTGACTTGTGAACTCTTGACAAAGGAAGTGTGTGTGTGTGTGTATGTGTGTGTGTGCAAAAGCAGATCACTTCAGTATCTGGATGGTTTCACTGCAATAGCCCCCWGATTGGAGCACTTGGTAAGTTCTTTGTTGCTAGCATTTGGAGTGTCCTACTTGGATATGAATTTTATTCTGTGGAGTGAAAACTGAATAAAATATCGGAAACAAATGCTAATGGTAAACAGCACTCGCTGAGCTGGAGGGAAGTCTRTAAAGATTATAACCGATCCTGATTTTATTTAATGACTTTACTTACACTATAAAAGGAAATTAATTTTTATATAAAAACCCAGCATGTTGAAGTAGTTAACAAAACGATTCTTAAATTACTGGACATTGGTAATGAGTTATAAGCTCTCCTGTCTTTCTGTCTCGGAGATCAATTGTGTTTCACATGCCTGCATGGTGCTAATTTCCCATTGCAAACTGCTCAGTGCATACGAAATCAATGGGTCTGCGAACTGAGAACCTTCATTACTTTTCTCTTTCCTGTTTTTCTGCCCTGGGCAACTGCTTAGTCTTCCCCCCTCGTTGTCCACCAGTGAGGACAGAGAAATCCTTTCTCCAAAGGGACTTTCAGGGTTGGAAATACGGGCAGGAAACAGCACAATTAGATTCAACTGAGAAAAAAACACAAACATATCTTGGGGAAAATCATGCTAACCACATAATCTGCAGGAGGGAAATACTTGGAAGCCATTGAATTTATAAAGATTTTGGAAAGATAATTGGTAACAAATCAAATATGACTTAGCAGTAGCTTATCACAGCAAAGATGCCATTGTACCTCCAGGTCATGTAGGCATAGACAGCTTGTCAGTTCTCAGGAAGGTGATTTTCCCTCTCAAGGTACTGGGAGAAGCTTTCCTCTGCGATTAGGCGGTTCAGTACAGTTCCGGGCTCCTTTGAGACTAGAGTCCCTATTTCAGCAGAGCCACAAAAATTGAGGCTATAGAGAGAAATTGGAAAGATTCGGAGAATTAAATGTGTATATTTTAGCTAAGTGAAGAGTACACAGCATGAGTGGGGGGCAGATGCAGAGAAGGATAGGTGAAGTCATTTTAAGCAAATGCACAGCTTTCTATGAAATGAGTCAGCTGGACACCTTGGCTGCCAAATTTAATACTCAGGGTGTTTCTTTCTCCTCTCATACCTGCTCTGAACTCCTGTGCTTCATTTCTTTATTGTGAAAGTGATTAAATAAGTATTCAGGATGAGGGACTGGAATAGACAGTGGGGCTTCTTACGATGTTACACCACTTTATGCCTGGTTTACATTGGAATGGGATTTCTACTCATCGATCAATCTGGTCAGTGTTTGCCAAGAACAGTGAAAAAAAGAGGGGGAAAATTCCTTACTGTAACAGGAGAAAAGTAACAAATACACACACCAACATTACCACAGAGAAGATTTGTGCCTTTTTATTCTTACTGCCAAAATCATTGCAGAGCTTGTGCTCTAGCCCATGCAGCTGGGTTGGAAGTAGCAAAAGCTGCACAAGTGCTATCTGTGTTCTCCTAAAACCACTGGATTAGCAGCAATGTTTGGACTGGCCCTAGACCGTCCTCAACGCACAGAGGAATGGAGCTCTTCATCATTGCTCAAAAGGGTCTAATGGAGAAGATCACAATGAAACATAGAGAAAATTAGTGACAGGTGGAGTAAGAAGAGAAATGTCCTAACAGTGAGGTCTTCTGGAATGGTGCCTAAGGAGAGGCCATCAGCTTGATCATTCAGTAAACTGTGAAGGCAATTATACCCTTAGAGGTATCCCAGAGGAAGACAGCTTTTATTTCTACCCAGTCCTCCCTGAGAGAAAGAAGATACCACAAAAATCTACTTTGTACTCTGCCAGCAGGCAATGTGAGGGAGGATGGAGGGCTATATTGAGGATGTACTGACATAAAACAAGCCCCAGCAGCCTTGGCTGTTGTCCCACTTGCTAGGGGTCAGCCTGCGTAGACAAAGGTCATCCTCGCTTTCCTTTGTACTCTGCCTTGTTCATGGACTTTCTACTATTTGTGATATTCCCTATTTTGTCAACATTACATGTGTAACACACAGTGCTAATATGGGATATATGCCATATGTAGCTGCAAAAGCATGAATAGTTTCATGTTCACTGAATACAGGTATTGAGTTATCAATTTCCCACATATTCTAGCCTAAAGCTACAGATTTCAGCTCAGATGCCCTTTGTGCTATTAAGGGTTATCTCTAAGATTAATATCACTGTGCATTTCTATTCCAGTATGCAATTAGAAATGACAAGGACTGCAGGAAAACTAGGCACTCGCAAGGGCACTTTGAAGTTCCTGCACAAATACCTGACCTTTCAGACGTCATGGTGAATAAGATAAAAATCCAAGAATATCTGTAAGGACTTGACACAGAGTCTTTTGTCTCTGTTTTAATGAATCTAATTTTTTACTGTTTTATGGATTTTCCTGCTGTGAATCTGTAGAGCAGTGCAATATAGAAAATTGCTAATGTAATATTTACATGTGCATAGGTATGTTTTATGCTGTGGTCAAAGCCAGAACTAGACATCATTCAAAGTTTCCTAGCACTTAATTCTCTTACTGCTCTTAACATTTAGACTGTCATGATCTAACGGAAAAGGAGTCCCCACATGAATATTTGGGCTGGACTTAATCTCACTTACATCCTTGGGCAAGCCCCAATTTTTTTTTCCAATACAAAGTGACATGGTGAGGCCCTAATCCGACATCAGGAGATGTTCCAGGAGCTGTGTCGGTGACTGCTCTCTCCTAATGCTGATGTTCATGAGACAACAGCCAGGAACTTGACTGCATTCTTTTTGAATTGGTGTGTTTTATGCTATTTGAACCAGAGTAACAGTTGGAGAGTTCAGACAAGGTCAGTTAAACATTGTGTGAACTAGACAGACAAATGGTAAGGAAAAGGAAATACTATTCTCCCATTTTGCAGGGGAAAACTAGAAACCAGAGGCTTATTTCCAAAGGAGTGAGAAGAGTCTGTCTGATTTCTCCAAACTCCTTTAAAGCTCTAGCTAAAGGGATGTTTTACCCCTCAGAGTTAACTCCATTTGAAGTCAACTGAAGATACAAGTGCTAAACCCCTCTGGAAAACAGGCCTGTGACAATCTGGCTGAGTTACACGGCACTCTGATCACACCACCCACTTTTATTTGTAGGAACTTCATCTAGGACGTATGTGTTGCATTGGTTATATATGATTTGGCATGATTCCTCTGAGAAATTTTATCTTGCACATTTTAAGTATTTGCAGCATATTTTCGTATGCTCATCTTTGTAAACTGTTACTGATTTAAATAAAATATTTCAGTCACAAGAATTTTCTTCAGTATTTTCTTTTACTGGCTCTGAGAAAGTAGTTTGCTTTAATGGTCAGGGCAAATTTGGTTTTGGAAGTGTTTAAACAAATGCATACTTCATTTGAAAGCAGTTTGCAATAACTGCGTTCATTAAAAATTCTAATAGTAGGCCTCATGTGAAGTCCTGAAATATATTTTTGGGTCCCCCTGTGCCTTGTTTCCAAGATGGTAGCACCTGGAAAAACATGCAGTTTGGTTTTGGTAATAGATATGAGTTCGGATAGCCAAGGATTATACCGCCTCCTTTAAAAGTAGTGGCAGTGTTGCTGCAGCTTAACTAGATGACTCTTATGCAAGGGAATAAGAACATACTGGGCTGTGAAAAAACACCAGTCGCGTATAGTTTCCTTGCAACCAGGAGAAGTAACTAACAGCATCTTTAAAAAGTGAAGCCAAAATTTTCTGAATATTGTGCCATAAAAACAATGCTGCTTTCCCCAACTCTGTTTTTTGACTAACTGACCTGGAAGTTGCATTTATTGATTCCTTGAGGAGATAAATAGAACAGTGCTCTTTATACTTCAAATTTTCCTGACATCCTTGCAGAAAAAAAATGCAATTCTTAAGGTGAATTTAAGTTTTACATTTTTTGATRAGTTACTACATGAAGATTGTCTTTTGTTTTGAATTATTTTTGTGGTAAAAATAATCTCAGTGGTCCACAACCATTTCTTCCTCATCACTCAAAGCTTAAAGCAAAATCAAGTGCAAAATGTACAGTCACTCCTTACGCATGTAACGATTGTTTTTATTTTTGTTGAGAACTGTTTCCTATTATTCAATTTGTTGCTCCTAATGGCAGCAATAACAAATAGGATGACGTGAGAGAGGCGTGCAGCTCTTTTGTCAAGTGAAGCTAGGGGATGATGTCCCTCCTGCGGCACAAGTCTCCCTGGGAGGCCCCGAAGCCCATCGTGTGGCTGCTGGAGGAAATCAGTGCAGCATTTGTATCCTGTTTCTGCACAGCCCTGAAACCGAACCACTCCTTGCCGTGAACACGTGGTAATTAAACGGGATGGTTAATAAATGATCAGCGTTTACATTGTATGTGGGGTGGCTAAAGGCAGCCATGCAGGACAAGAAGCACCAAAGGCACGGAGAAAACCCGCTGCTAACTGGTGGGCACCAGGCAAGCATTCCCACAGAGCTCTGCCAATATGCYTCGGTGCTGATTTACAGTGCTCCTGCGCATCCCCTCCCAACCCCGAGCCTCTTCTGCTCAAGAAACTGTCAGTGGTGTGAAACAGYTTTAGTAGCTTTTGCAGGTGGATGCCTGTCCACTAAGGACTGAGCTGAAATCTGACATGTCTTTGGATTGTAAGATTAAAGCCAGAGTAGGGGAAAATGAACACTTCTTGTAGGAACTGATCTGCTCTCAGCTTTACTGTAGACTTCCTGAGTGGGTCTGGATAAGCTTTGTCATTTCGCGTTTAAATTCCTTATCTGCAACCCGGGGACAGTAAGAGTAATAGTACCTGCATATTGCRTAGTGGGGAATGTGCTGGTTAATTGCTTAATGTTTATATAGTGGGGTCAGCAGAGAGAGTGCTATATGATAGCTAAATATTAGTATGAAATCACGGAAGATAACTGCATAAATCCTCCCTTGCACAGCACAGTGATATTTTATCTACTTGTTATTTCAAACCACATTCTCCAAAAGCTGAAAATACTTAGTGTCTGTTTAAAAGAAATATTTCAAAGCACACATGCTGTTTTGGGTTGTTTCCCACTGTGCATAGCACCTGCACACAACTAACACTGGTGAGCTCTTTGCTTTAACAGAAAAGGTAAAATGAAGTGTTACTTCTCTGTATGCTCTGCTAAAGGGACTGCTATTAAAAATACTTGTTCATTAGCCAACTTTTTTTTTTCTGGTTTGCAGTCATATCTGTTTTGGGGTACTGAATATGTTCTTCTTGTCTTTGGACCATGATGGAGATCTCTGTATGGGTCGAGGKGTGATGGAACCCTTTTACGCCACAGTTACGTGTGCTTTTTGGTGCAGAAAGCTGTGTTGTTGCAACGGTTTGCGTAATGCGGGTGCTGTCCCGGGGCAGCCCTGCGCACCCGCGGCCCTCGGCACCGGGTGTCCCCGCTGAGGCTGCCGGGTGGGCGCGAAGGGGCCGGCAGCCGCCAGCAGAGGTGGTGCAAACCCCACGCCTCGAGAGCTTCCCGTCCCCCTCCCCAGGCTCCACTGCCAGCCGGGCCAGGACCCCCTCGCAGACGGTCTGGTGGCAGGTGACGCCAGGGGAGGCGCAGAGAGTCATGAGATCAGGCRTCTCCTGCACTGCTGACAAGCAGAACTGCAGTTTTCTTTTATCAAGTCAACTAATTTGAGCTCATATGGAGAAGCCACTGGCAGGCAGCCCTGACAGCCAGCTTGTTCGATCCAGCTTGCAGGGGACGCTGCCTGTCTTGGGAAAGCAAAAAAAAAAAAAAAAAAAAACAGGCAGCTCCATCCACCCTTCCTCCTGAGGATAGCGCCTATCCCCCAAAACACGAGGGCGTGAAGGCAGGAGCAGCACGTCTCGTGGGCGCGGGGTTGCCAGCTCCAGTGTAGCTTCACGCAGGCCATCCCGCTGCACGGGGCAGGATCGGGTTAGGGATCAAGAGCAAAGAGCAGGAGAGACCAGACTAAACTGCTGACCCACGGAGAAGCCTGCAGAGCCATTCAAGTCAAATGCAATTAACAGCCCTCCCCGTGATAGAGGTGATAGAGCCGATAGAGCCGTGGGGTGAATCACGAGCAAAACAAAGGGAAGAAAAGGAGGTTATTTTCTCTCTTTACCACTAAAGGTGTGAAGGAAACTGGCTACTTGGAGAAGTACAATCAGGGGAAATAAGTGTAACATGCAGTTCTTAAAAGGGACTCATTATCACAGCCTGTAAAAGAGCAGAGACTGGGAATTTTGCCCTACGATGGTAAAGATCAAAGAAGGATTATATCAGACAAACCTTGCCGATTGCAAAGGACACTGTCTGAGCAGAGAAGAGCTGGTTTGCCACTAATGCCCTGCCTCTGTCCAGCACAGATTCTGTGGGAAAAGCATAGGAGAAGGTTTAGGAGCAAGTCTCCTTGGAATGATAGCTTTTCTCCCCTTATCCAGTGGGGAAAGATTTGATAGGTCGCAACCAAGCAGAAGCTTGTGTCATGGTGTTGATAAGAAAAGCCCTAGTTTCTTCTTGGTACTGGAGAAGAGCTTGCACCTGCAGGGTGGACCTGGAAGGGTCTGTCGGGATGTTTCTGTGGGTACAGGCATATTGGTAGGTGCTGATCACTGTCAAGGTAGGGCTGATGCTTGCCTCTTGCAGAGGGATGTCTTGGTGATGAGTGGAGGCGACATCTGACTGTGTGGGGTTTGTGGAGTCCATGAGGAGAGAAGTGCCACCAAATGGTACCCTATCTCTCCAAAGATGGCATTTCCCACAGGCATAGTCAGCCTGCTGATCTCCCTCCAAAGGACCTCCCAGAATGTCTTATCTCCCACTCACAAAGAGATGTTTCCTTCTTTAGTCTTGATGCAAGTCAACCTTCATTCAACCTTGGATTCTTCTTCTCCAACACCTCAGGTAACCACGCAGTGGTCACTGCATATACATGGCCTTTTGAAAATTAGTAGTGTCCTGAGTGCATTATTGCTATTACTCTAGAAGAACATAGCATTTCTCCTGGATCCRTGTTGTTCTCCCAGGAGATAGTCTTGGGGTTACCGGCCTTGCCAGGTCTAGCTTGGGGCCAGAGCTGCAAACAAGAAGGCTGTGCCTTCTGCCTGAACTGCAGGGTTTGAACATGTTGTACATGAGCAGACTGCCAAATTCAGCCAGAGAATGGTTTGTACAGGCCTAGGAACAGGTATTGGAAGAGCAGCAGTACAAGTTTTCCACCAATTCTTGTCTGAGGTGAAAAATGAATCCTAATTCCCTCTTACTCAGGTTCTTTACAGTTGCTTGCTGTAAGCACAGGATTTACTGAACTGTGCAGTCTCCAGAAGCAAAGCTGTAGATAAATAAATTTCCAGGAGTACAAGAAACTGAGTTAGGCTTCCTGAACATCTCTAGGGCCAGGCGGGGCAGGCATTCTCCACTCCTCCTTGCGAACCTCCCTTATCCTTCCTTCCTCCTGCCCCTCTCCCCTCACCACCTGACGAGATTCTTGCATATAGACAAAGAAAAGGAGAGCACATCTCACTAACACTTACACCCTTTGGAAGAGACAGCTTTCAGGTTGATTTATAACAGTGAATAAAGCCTGTGAAGTTCTAACCTGTCCACAGATAATCTGCAAAAAGTAAAAAGGGCTGCATATCCTAAACACAATCTGAGCAGTGCTCAGCTTTCTGGATCGTACATGAAAAAGTGATTGAAAACAATAYCAGCAACAGTGTCTTGCTCCAGACCTGGTTTTCCTTATTTGTATGCTAATGGAAAGGCATAAGAGCAGGGAGTGAGACTGATTACAACAGAACTGGGCTGCAGCAGCCTGGTAAGACTGGAAGTATATGATGTATGTGGGATCTGGAAAGGCCAGAGGACAGGACAAGACAGCGATGGTAGTGGGAACAATCTGGACATGGCTGAGTGCTTTAGCTCACTGAGCAAAGGAAACCTAAACTGTAACAGGCTGTAGATTAGCTATTCCTGCCACTGTCATCCTTCTACATTCATTTAGAAACATCATAAACCATAAATAGCCATCCAAGTGTCTTCAAGAGGAAAAGGACAGGTCCTTGGGTAGACCAGTGCTAGAATATTCTCCTCAGTTTTTCTTAACACATTTTTTTGAAAATTATTAAAATCTGGAGAGGGTAGAAAATCACAGAAATTGGTCAAGGCTTGGAGAAGAATTCCTTTGAGTAAGAGACTTAAAGAGCTCATTTTGCTTAGTCTATTAAGGTAGGAAAGGGATTATACCGCTGAGTGTGACAGGAAACTGGATTTAGTGGCTTTGGAGACTCTGGGAGTCCTCTCCTAGCACTATGTTCTATTAAGAAGATTGAGAGATGTCTTGTTTAAACTGAATAAACACCTTTCACGGGAGAAAAAATCAGAAACTGAGAGGCCTTAGGGTCAATGACAGAGAATTGCAGATAGACAAACTAAATTTAGAAACAAAGATACAGATATTCAGCAGGAGAGATGACTGACTGATGTTGAAAACTAACCATGGAAGTGACTGCTTGTTCTTTTGATGACTTTCAGTCAAATTAGGTGTACTTTTGAAATGCTTATTTTAGCAATACTGAAGTTATTGAGCCTGCTATTATAGCAATTTTAAAGGCTTGTCATATACAGAAACCAAACTAGATAATTTTATGCTTCTAACATAAATAAATCTACAAATATCAACTACTTTGGGGCACGTATGCATGCACAACTTACAACACGTCTGTCAGTTTGAGACAGTGTCTCACGTGAGGTGCTGTTTCTCCACCACCAGCGTGAATCAACCTTGCACTTCTTTCATTGAGGTGTACTTTACCAAGGGATAAACACAGTTACATTACCTCAGTTTTGTGGCAAGGTAGAAGTATCCACATGGACAGCCACGACAAGTCAGTTGACACCAGATAACTTGTTAATCTGTTGTGTGCTTGACAGCAACGAATTGGCTTAATTTCCTGACCATCGGTGAGAGGCAGAACTCAAGCCGGTCGCCTGGGTGGGTGTAAAAGGGAAGCTGATAGGAGATACCATCTGATGACATCACCTTTCACTGTTCATGGTGCAATCATCTTTCCTCTGCAAGCCCAAAATTAGATTTGGCTAAGCAGAACATTTTTGTGCCAAGACACATGCACCAGTTCAGTGCATGTCTCTGGCAAATGCATCAGCTGAGATCTCCTCAGATGCGAGATAAGATGCCAGATAATTTTCAAAGCTGCTGCCATAGGGTGAAAAGCTGCTGCACCACAACTGCTTCAGTGAGCTCCAAAGACGTCAAGTGCAAACGCCTTATCATGTTCAGGGAGCTCCTCATAGATCTATTGACTCAGTGTCTAGCAGTAAGTAAAACACAAAGCACACATAGAAAATACGTATCGCAATAACTGGTTATTAGGTTTATCTTTTATAGTTCCAATAGAGAATTTTGCTCAGCTGTGAGCAGATGTGTATTAATGGGTGGATTTAAAATGGCTAAGCTCAGACAGACCACAAATGTATTTTGGCAGCGTAATCCACAAAGTAATACCTATGGCAGAACATGCACAATAACAATAATATTTCAAGAGGGATTTCGAAATAGATGAGATTTACTAGTTGAGAATGAAAAATAAGTTTTGATATTTAAATGTACAGGGACTTAAACATTTGGATGAGGAGTAACACTGCGAAAGGTTTAGAAGTTCAAAACAAAAGAATCCTGAACTCAGCTCTTCTTAGCAAATATACTGAAGTGAGTTATGTACGTTCATGCAACTAAAGTGTTTTCTGTACATATGCAAGAAGTCAAGCTGCTGCATATTTGTTTGCACTTGTGGTCTACTGTGGTTTTTCACTTGCAGTATTTTTTTTAATGGTTCTTAGTATCTCATAGACATGGTATGAGCAATTCTGTGGCTGCAGTGGAGTTACCTCTGCTGAACATGAGTAGCAATAAGACCATCAGTCCCAAAGAGGCATAAGTCTGAACTGATTACCTTGCACCAGTAGAGTATCTGTTCACTAACTGAACAGGCTGGCACCCAGGCTGGGACTGCCTAGAAGACACTTTGTCTCCCTTCTGCATACTGGAAAGGCTCCGGCAGCAACAGGTTAGACATCCCCAGGGTTTCTAACTTAGGGAGCCTAACTCAATGCCTAACATGAGATGGAGTGAAACCAGAACAGATCCTATACTGACAGCTACCTCTCTCCAGGTCATCTCTGAACTCATTCTGAATTAGTACACCCATTTCAGTTCTGAATTTTGCATCTTGCCTATTCTCAGTAAAACCACCCATGTGCAAGTCAGGTATGAAGAGCTATTTATGGTTCTTGTTTGAAAATCATTTCAACTACGGGATAGCATTTAAGAAATTCTAAGCACACATATGAAGCACAGAAAGTAAACATCACCTAAGAAGTCACTCAGCACGAGTTATTCTCTTCTCTCTGGACTTTTGCAGTGTGCTGGAGTGCAGAGCCACATATTGTAGGCAAGAGATACTCAAGCGCAGGAGAAGAGAAATTCCATGCTAAATAAATATCTTTTCAGAGGGTTGTAAAAAGATTAGAAACCCTCAAGCTAGGCAGAGTCTGAAGAAGTGAGCTTTGGCTAGCTCTTATCCTTGAGTTTTAAAGGAAACAAGAATAAAAATAAGTGATGCTTCTACTGATAAATGCAGGTAGATATTCAGGTCTGCAAGGATTAGGAATCGCAGGCATACTGGYTCAGAAGAGGTAGCAATAAAGCGATGTATTTCACTTTGGTGGTAAGGACATTAGTGTAAATACTTCAAAAGGATTTAGCAAGGGAATAAAATGAAAAGTGTGACATTATTAGAGATGCCAAATATGATTTTATGAAGTATAGATCACACCTAATTAACAGACTGATCACTGTTCAAAGATACAGCAGCCTTATTTAACTACGGAAAGGCAGAGACATTATACGGTTGAATTTTCATTCAGTAAAGTTGTTTCTCAGAGATTATTAACTCATGTTTTGAAAAATAGCTTGATCAGAAGAAAACTAGGTCGAAAGGATGAAAGGTGATGGAGTTGAAATAGTAATCCATTTACAGGTTGTTTTCAGGTACATACAGCTCCTCGAAGTCCAGTAAAGCTATTTTTGGCTTTACATTTTTGTCTTTTGCATATTCTCTCTGCATATTAAGAAGGAACAGATATTCACACAACTCATATCAGCAGTAAAAGGAAGATAATACCAGTATGCTTTAGTGGACTGATGAGTTTGAGAGACATCGCAGCTCTGCCATCAGTAGCAAAACACAAGTAGCAAAGTTGTTCTCAGCGCTGCGCTGCTGTCGCAAATCTCTGCATTTCACTGTAGTGCTGAGATGACTGTCCCCCTGTTTTGCAGATCCTTGTGCTCCTTTGTCAGTGCTGTGCAAACTTGAATTATTCTTCGACTTCTTTCTGCAATGACATAATTCCCCCAGTAGGAAGCTGAGGTCCAGGCGGGAAGCTGTCCTCAGCAGTGCAGAAGGGAGGCAGTTTGTCCCTTGGAGGACACTTCCCCTGCAGGTGGGGAATCGGTACAGTAGCAACAATAATGTGAAATATTAGCATATTATTATTATTTTTCCCAGTCCCATGCAGATAGTACACACCTACATGCTAAGTGAACATTCAAATAAAGTTGTCATTAGGCAAAAGAAAAAATGAACTGAGACTGGAGTTTAATAATCATTCAATTTCCCTTACTGAGTGGCTTAGCTTTCCCTTTGAAAGGTAGCCACTTTCCAGCGTGCTATGCAGGAAGCTTTTTCCTGTCATTTATGTTGTATCTACTTTTCTAAGACAAATTTTTCCAGATTTTAATGTCTAATTCTTCAGTGTTTTCCCACCTGACTAACACTTTACAGCGTGGACTAGCAAGAACTAACAGATCGTCTTTCTTTTTTATTAAAGTTTCTCTGTCAGATCGAGGAGAAAAACTATTGAAACTTTATGAAAGATGACTGTGTAGAAAAGATAGAAAAGGGGAGAGGTGAAAGAATAATCTCCCTTCCCCAAAATTCTAACAACATTTGGAAAATGTAAAATTTGGAAATATTTTGTAATGATGCAGACTTTGGAAAATAGAGAAGTGGATTTGGAACTGGTGAAAACTAAGGTAACTGTTTAAATTAATCCAAATTTGTGACATACAATAATCTGTCCCAGAGGTAATATCTTTTAAAAAATACATTTTATTATTCTTTTTATGTGTTGGTGAAGTAGCTGCTCTGCTCTGAAGTGTCTGCCTATTTTGAAATGAGAAAGGAGTTTCCAATCCTTTACTTCATGGGAGGATATATTCCTTGTTACAGTAGGTCTCCAGAGTCCTGCGTAGTTTTAGACTTTGCATTTAAAATTAAATGATGGATTTAGTCACTAGTTTTCAGTTTGCCGTTTGTTTTGACAAGCTGTGCCAGTCTTTTATGCTGATCTGCTAGAGGATCAAGCTTATGACCAAATACCTTATTGTAATAAAGGAGTAACTGTAAAATCTGTTTAAAGAGCCATTTCCAAGGAGATACYCCTGTGCCTCCTGGCTGGCGGTGCTGGGCTCTGTCCTTGCCTGCAGGGAGCCAGCTCTGCTCTCCAACAGTGGATGCATCATRCTGTGGGAAAAACAAGCTTTGTTTCATGCTTTCTTCTGGTGGTTTGGCTAAGGCRTTGGAAGTCTTTCCCATTTCCACCTACACTGTTCAAATTGTGCAGAATGGAGTCTTTATCACCTGTCCCCACCAGCTCATGTCATTCACCCTGCTCTTTGCTGTTCTGCTTATTGCAGTGATTCCACCTGTGTTGCAGGTATTTACCAGAAGTCTGATTTCATTCATTCRTTATTCTATTCATGACTCCAGAAATTATTGATTTTAGATATGTGCAAAAATTCAGGAAATTTGGACTTCAGGAAGGGCTACAATATTAAAACCACATAGAAACCACAAATTAAGAGTATATGCTTTGAACGACCTAAATACTGCCAAGACTCAGACTAGCAAAAGCCATTTGTTGTGTGCAAATATAGAACTATTTACAGAAGATAARAAAGTCTATGTGTTACAGTTGCAACATATAGGAGAAAAGTATTGTTAATGGAAACAAAGAGAATTTTGTTGTAATATACACTTTTAGTTTGTTTGTCAYAATATGAAAAAAACTATCCTTTGGATTTAAGTTTTGTATAGTGTGTGAGGTGTCTGTTCAAAGGTTTTGAGAAAAGGCACTAAGATGTTACAAATGGAAACAGGGAAGATTTTGACATCCAAAAAAAAGTTTTCAAGATGGAGASAGTTAAGCACTGGAACAGGTTGCTCAGAGAGGTTGTGCAGTCTCCATCCTTGGAGGTTTTCRGGACCTGAAGGGATAAAGTCCTGAACATGGTCACAATTTGGTGTTGACCTTACTTTGAGCAGGAGGTTGGGCAACATGACCTCCTGAGGCCCTTCCAGCC
Organism: Rhea americana; assembly: GCF_003343005.1. Classification (NCBI taxonomy): domain Eukaryota; kingdom Metazoa; phylum Chordata; class Aves; order Rheiformes; family Rheidae; genus Rhea; species Rhea americana. The sequence goes on along the minus strand of NW_028185037.1, from coordinate 1,956,349 downwards.
TGAATTATTCYATGATTTCRTGAGAATCACTTGAAACCTTATGAGAAGCAACCGATCAAAGTCCCATGATGTCCCTCAGAAGGGATAGACATGTAGATCTTGTCATAGCAGCACAAACAGTCCTACTGAAGGCACTGTTCATGAGTAGTGTGTAAACAAAATTAGCTAAACTTACGGTGATTTCAAGAATCTATATWAAGATTCACTTGTGCGCCACAAATCTAAGAAGCTGGTTCTAAAAATGCATCTTGCATTTACATGTACTTTCTTTATGTGCTGACTTTTAATTAATATTATTTCAATATCTGCTAAGATTGGTAGAGCATACATTTACACACCACTTATGCATTAGTCCCTGACATACGCTGTTTCTCACAGGCATGTATGCTAAACATAGCAGCAGGTTGCTAATGTTTCACAATATGCATGTTTACATTACCAGATAACATATTTAGGCTACACCTAGGCTTGTAAATTGARTAGAGCTAGGAATTCCATCTATACTGTTTAATGGCCTGGAATTATTCTAAAATAGTTAGGTTTTAGGAAAAAAAACAATAAACAAAAAACCCAGCCTATTCTTGCTTTTCCCAAGAAGTTCCTGGATGTGGTTCATGACTTAACCATGGACCAAGGACCACTCTGTATATGCAGCTAAGAWGTAGCCAGATTGTTTTTGAGAGTGAGGAGGTTTAGTGGTATGGATCTTGGCTGCTTCATGCCTGTTGTCCTTGTTGCTGAAAGATGATCCTGAGAATAGTTAATTTACTCCTATAAATGTGGACCTAATTCATCACTTTATTACACAGAATTTATACTTGTATAAAACAATTTATTTGAGTTATGTGAAATAAATAGGTGCAGTGCAGTGATGAGCAACTCCTATAACTTCTCTGCTTCTCCAGGGTGCAGGYATCATGAAGGAAAGAATAGAGACAAAGAGGTGAATAAAGAATAGGGCAATGCATGTCAGTGAGGTTACCCCAGACAATGGATTTATGTGATAATTTAGACAAAGCCACAGGGGCAGATGCAATCCAGTTGAATTTTAATGTATCATTTTATACAGGATCATGTTCAGGAAGATGGAGATTAGAACAAGAACTGTGATGGAGCTAGAAAAGGGGTAGGAAAGTAGCATTAGTGAYGCAGTGACATTTCTAGAAAGTCATAGGCAAAGAAAAGACTGAAAGTTCACTTTTGGCTAAGGTATCACTGAAGAAACGTGGTTCTACCACAGASAGAGAAAAGAACTCAAGATTTGATACAATTTTAGGGGAAAGTCTATGGATTTGGAAATACAGTTGACTCTCCTTGGATATTTGCTTATTCTGCTGTAGACTTTCAAACCCCTGGAGAAACTGAACTTTTGGCTAAACTAGAAAGTTTTTATCCTACCAGTTGAGACACAGACCACACAGGCTTGGTTAGAGGATCTGGTTTGCCTGGAGTGAGTAGAATTTTGTTTTAACTTCAGGACGCTCAGAGATACTCTAGCTCTCCTGTACTATCAGAGTAATAATATTTGCTGCATATATGCAGTAGAAGATGATAACCAAAGCTTTGCTTGCACTCACTGAGCTAGTTTTTAACTGATGTAGTGCCATGTTCACCCTAACCCRCAAGGAAGGTTTAGCTCAGTTAGTTAGAGTGTGGTGCTGCTAATGCCAAGGTTGTGGGTTCTATCCCCATATGAGCTATGCTGAGGGTTGGACTAGATGATCCCCAGAGGGCCCTTCCAACCTTRCCATKCTAYGATTCGATGAAGTATTACAGTTTGAAAGTACGAGGCTTTGTCAACCAATATAAAGCTAGATTCATCATCATCCTGAAATTCTGATATTAAACAGAAATTTTGCCAATGAAATGTATTTCTGATCAGCAGTAAATCTTTTTAACTGAATGAAAGAGATTCTTTCCTGTCACTTCTCTGCCAAAGAGATTTTGAGCTATGTAAAAGATGCCCAGGTACTGCATGTTGATAAACATTCAGTCTTTCAAAATAATTTAAAAAAATCTCATGTCATCGTAAAGATATTTGTTATCTATGTCATCTCTAGATGTTCATCATATTCAAATGGAACTTCCTATGTTTCAGTTTGTGCCCATTGCCTTTTGTCCTGTCGCTGGGCACCACTAAAAAGAATTCTCCTCCACCCCCTCGACATCCTTCCTTCAGACATTTGTATACATTGATAAAATCCCTCTTAGTCCTCTCTTCTCCAGTCTGAACAGGTCTTGCTCTTGCAGCCTTTCCTCACAGGGGAAGTGGTCCATTACTCTGATTGTCTTCATAGTCCTATGCTGGACTCTCTCCAATAATTCCATATGCCTCTTGTACTGGGGAGCCTGGAACTGGATGCAGTACTCTAGATATGGCCTCACCAGGGCTGAGTAGAGCAGCAGGATCACCTCCCTYSACCTGCTGGCAACATTATTCCTAATGCACCCCAGGATACCCTTGGCCTTCCTGGCCACAAGGGCACATTGCTGGCTCATGGTTAACTTGTCCACCAGGACTYCSAGYRCTGCAGAGCTGTTTTCCAGCAGGTCAGCCGCCAGCCTCTACTGGTGCATGGAGATATTCCTCCCTAGGTGCCGGACCCTGCACTTGCTTTTGTTGAACTTCATGAGGTTCCTCTCCGCCCAGCCCTCCAGCCTGTACAGGTCCCTCTGAATGGCAGCACAGTCTTCTGGTGGATCAGCCWCTCCTCCCRGCTTGGTATCATCAGCAAACTTGCTGAGGAGGCACTYTGTCCTTACATCCAGGTCATTGATGAATAAGTTGAACAAGACTGGCCCCAGTACTGACCACTGGGGTACACCACTAGCTATAGSCCTCCAGCTAGACTCTGCACCACTGATGACAACCCTCTGAGCTCTGCCATTCAGCCAGTTCTCAATCCACCTCATTGTCTGCTCATCTAACCCACAGTTTCAGAGCTTACTTATGAGGATGTTATGGGAGACAGTATCGAAAGCCTTGCTGAGTCAAGGTAGACAATCTGCCACTGCCACTCTCTTCRCTGCCACTCAGTGTGGAGCCCAAGCATGCTCCCTGCAGTAAACTTTTACCAAAACAAAATGTGTGGGACTGGAAGTGGCCCATGGAAGTAAAGACCTGGCTCTTCTGGGTATTTAAGTTCCTTTCTTCTTCTTCTTCTTCTTCTTCTTTTAATATAGCTCTTTAAAACATTCTATACCATATCTTTTTGACATATTTTAAATAGGACAAAGCAGTATTATAATAAGACAAACTCAAATTTTCTTTTTATCTTCAAAAAGCTTGCCTTTCTTATGAGTATGATAGCCAAAAGGAATGTGGTTTTCTCCCAAAGCCATGTGCATATTTGGGCTTTTGTTTTACTAAGGCACACAGCTGCAGCCACTCAATCCCATCGACTTTTTTTTGCTCTTGGGGAAGAAGGACCTTCAGGACTTCAAGTCCTCATAGGTAGGATCTTGCTTTGGGCAGCAACTTCAAACCGCTTCTGCTCTTGCTGTGCAAAGAGGTGCTTAATTGGCACTTGCRTTTAACCCAAGTGAAAGCTAGTTGGCATGCCTGGGAGTGATCCCTAAAATTAAACATATGCTTAACAACTGCCATTAGCTGTTTTCAGCACATCAGTAGGGTAGTTTAGGTAAGATCTGGGGAAGGAGCAGTATATAATATGGAAAGAAAAAGTTGCTCTCAAGTGGCCCCAGGTGCAGTATTCATTCCTGTATGGGACATGCATTTTTAAAAGAGCTCTGTGTGGCAGTTTAGAGCATGGCATTTTTGATAAAATAATTTGTGTTTTCCACAAGAATGTGTTGCTTTGGGCACCCCAGTGACATGCCACAGCACTGAAATGCTGGCCTTTTGAGCAAATGGGGTAGAGATCCTGGAAACTCTTGGTCTGTGACAGGCCAGACTTAGAGGCAGTAAAAAATCCAGTGTTTGTTGCACAGTCTGGACCACTGCAGATTTATGAAGGAAGCAAAACTTTCTTTGGTGTTTTTTTCTTTTTTTTTAACTTCAGGCCTTCATGATGTAGAGGAGGCAGTGAGAAGGYGATGAATAAAATAAATCAGAAATAACTCTAGCCTAATGAAGGAAATGGCACACTGGTATCAGTCTCTGGGCTTTACTACTTCGCTCTGTGCTGTGGTGTGGACCACCTGCACATGATTAAACACAGGCAGGCCCAGAGCCCTGYTAGTGCTTGGGCTTTCCTCTAGAAACACAGCAGCACTGATGCCCCATCCTTGTCACCAGAGTGTGGGAGAGYGCGTATTCGCCCAGCATCTGTTGAGCTGGTGCTGGAGAGAAGGAGTCAAGGGGCTGACAGCTCTGAGACCAAAGAGAGCAGAAAGATTCAGACACATCATGCAAAGAGAAACTCAAGATGGTCCTTAGGCAGCAGGGCAAACCATGGCTGTAGAGCTCAGACTCATGGTCCAGTTACTACTTCTTAACCAGTTATGGCACTTCAGTGGTACCCCAGTCGCAGCCTGACTGCACACTTTCAGTGCCCAGCTATTGTGAAATAATTCAGACTATCTTTACTCACACTGTGAAAGCTCTTGTAATCAGTCACCTACCCTTCCCTTTGCTCTGGGTTAGGAACACATCTGTTAGCAGCTACTAGAGCCAAGCTGAATGTGGTAACTTGCTAATCTGTGACTTTTGGGTGACTCCAACGGTCTCAGAACAGCACAGTTCATTCTGCTCCTGGAACCACACGGCAGAGAAGCAGAAGGAAGCAGTAGTAAMCCAGATCTCAAGTACAATATTAATTTAAACATACAGATATATGCATACATTTGTTTACATATTATATTTATATATTATATATATATGTTTATGTACACATTCAGACTGATTTTTTACGTAGATATATGTATGTGTGTGACTGTGTATATGTGTATATATATGTACACCTGCACAGCACAGGAGCTAGACATTCAAGTTCAGMGTATTTTTATTCAGAGTACTTGTGCTGGGAGATGAGTTCGATGAGGATTTAGACTTATCAATAGCTCTTGACTAACTCTTTGCTGCTGGAGTAAGAGCAGCATTTGACTAGAACAACGAGRGTTAACTAAGCGGACATTCCTCTGAGAAAACCTCAAGCCAAAGAAAGTCAAAAGGGGGTGAAGGAATGGGGAGGAAGATATATGAATGATTAAAGTATCTGAAAGGAAATCAGTAATTTCAAAATGCCAGAGCTGGAAGCAATTAGTGGCTGSCTGGCAACTTGCAAGAATCAATAAAAGAAGGATGCAATTTCTAATAACTCAAAAATAAAATCTGCTGATAAGTTAAGAAGGAGCCATAAGGTAAAAAAGAAGTGAATAGGAAACTAAATCTGTTAACAATTATTGTCAGTGCCAACACTGCCTTGGAAGAGTCACGTTTGTTCTACCACCTCCACCCGGCCAATTACAACAATATGTATTCGCCAGGCTCGCATGACAGGAGCACCCACCAGTCCCACTTGCGTGAAGTTGCTGCTGGCATTTGTTTTTATTTTAATTTATCACTCAGCTGTTTTGAATCACRTAAGGCTAAAACTTGGCTTACAAGTTGTCAGTTCCAATGCTAATCTTCTGTACTTACTGCGTATGTGTGTGTGTGATATGTATATTTTCTGAATTGTAAAACTGCCATGGAAATTTCCCAGTCTGGGTATGAAATCTCCTCTCCAGCCCTTTAATACAAGGATTGATCATGTTAAAGCTATTGACCTATGCTTACTCCCCGGACAGGAGCCAGCCAGATGAAGCAAACTAGCTGGGTCTAGTTCACTGTCCTTCTACGCAAGTTTAACAAGCTAACCCAGAGTGGTAGAGTCTTCCTATGGAAAACAACGATATCCACGTGATTTCCTTAATTTCTTTAACCAGGTGATAAATGGCATAGCCATGTGATAGATTGCATTTATTTTTCACCTTTTGACCTCCTCACTTGTTCTCTGCCCGCTAATCCATTTCTGCTGGGACCACTTCTCGCATTCCAAACCTCTGAGCAGCTTTCCAACAGCCAATGTTCGGGGGAAAAAAAAAACCTGTCACAGATGGTTTCCTTCTTTCTTTTTTTAAATATGGAGTTTCCCTTTTTATCCTCCTGCTCCGAACTACACTAGTCCAGAACACAGAAATATCAGCCCTGAATCAGCGACAGCTACAGGACGTTTTAGCTGTGAGTCTCACTCTTCAGCCAGAGCCAGAAATGCCGGTTTGAGGAGCTTTGTTTTGGGGTGCAGTTATTCTGGTTGCAATTACGCCAAAGCAATGGCCACAAAACTTGCAACATTCAAACTAGCATAGAAAGGTTATTTTAGCACAGTTGTAAAAACTCTTTTTTGACTGCAAAGCCTGTGTATGGTTCATAAAGGCTTCTGGACTTCCCAGATGTACATAATATTAATAAAAATGTATAAATGGTGAATATCTTGTGACATGTTTTCTCCTGAATGTGGCAGAAACAAGATATATAGTGGCTTGTGCTAAGTATTATTTTACAAAGATCACTCATGTCTTCAGTGCTTGGGGAAGAATTTTGCTGGTTTTGGCCCCAATCCTGTAATAAGCTCTGTATGGGCAAGAAGTCCTTCCTCATGGACTAACTACAGACTGAATATATATTTGTACTGTACTGTTGAAAGCATTCAGCTGATTCTTAGCATTGATATGTTGCTTTTCATTTTATATAATGTAAATGAATCGGTTCCCTTGTAACTAATATACTGGGAATTTGCATCCCATTTGCTCCAAGACGTAAGTATATCTCACTTGGAATCCCACAGCTCGTTGGAGAGCTAGGAGTGAACTGTGAGCCTCTGTCTTCCTTTTTCCAGTGTTACAGCCTAAATCATTTCTATCCTACCTTATTAAGGGCTATTTTTCTCTAGATTCTGGTATGACAAGAAAAATCAGTGCAGTAGCATCAGATTGGAGCAAGTCATTGTGCATTATGCTGGGTGTTGTGGGTRCCAGTACCTGGCAAGTTGTGGATAGGGCTTGGGCCCTAACCCCAGCTGGAGAGGCTTCTGAGAGAAGGTAGTCTATACACAATCTGTGCACGTCTACTGCTGGAGTGGTTGGATATATATAGTCAATGTGCAAATGGTCGGAAGACTTACTATCGTCTGTACCTAGACCTACACTACATGCRGTAAAACCAGGCTCTTTCACATCCTTGGAGACCCTAGACTCCAGATTACGCATRTTATGAGCTGGGACTTTTCACTGAGACTGACTTTAAATTACACAGCCAGTGAGTCTGCATGCTCTGAGGTCAAGGCATAAAGTCACTCTGCACACCTTATACCYGGCAGACTGTAATTTTCTTAAACAAGTTGGTAACACTGAGTACCTTACTTGGGGGGGGTAATTTGCATCTTTATTTGCACAGAAAACAGATGCAGAGATTTTGGAATGGGTTTTGGAAGATTCAAAAAGTGATCACTCKTTCAGTAGCCCACAAGCATATAAACCCAAACTAAAGCACATCTATCTGGACATATTTCCCTGCATCAGTTTCCTTCATGCTCGTAAGTGGTTTGTGAACTGAGGTTCAGAAGTTCATTTTTGCATGTGGGTCCTCCTTTGAATTATGGGATGCTGTTTTCTGCCTCCGTARGCTGCTGTGCCCACAGTGAAACTGGACATTTCTCTGAGAATGGCTTCAGCCAYAAGTCCCACGCTGACCTCCTTGTCCTTCGTTCCATTCGCTGCTCTTGAAATCAGTTTCCTATAGAGATCTGGGAGAACAGTGGTTTTACCTTATATATATCCAGATGATTTCTCCCAAGTTATTTCCATCTGAATGGTGGTATCTATGTTTAATTTATTTCCATGCTTTCTTGGCTGGGTGAGATATGCCAAAGGTGGTTTTCTATAGACTGAAGCTATAGATTGAACTATCTTATAGACTGAAGCTGGKCTGTAGATCCCAGCTGGATGGACAATTTCTTCGGATTTCAGGAACGCAGTTAGTGCTGTATCACACAACAGGGGAATCTCAGGGAGTCAGAAAGCATTAAGGGGATGGTGAGGCAGCAACTGTCAAAACCAACAGTTTAGCTGTGGATCAGGGCATCAAGACTGCAAAGAATGCACAGAAAAGTGTGAATTCCTCACACACTGCATTTCTTAAAACTGTGCAAACTTTCAAAACCCACCTGCTGTTCAAGATTTGGAAAAGAGGTTTGCAAACTTGGACCCATGAACAGATTTCTCGCCTGCCTGTACTGCGCAGGGCAAGAGCATGAGGTGCTCCCCAGCTTCTGAGGCGAGTGGGTGACTTGTGTCACCAGAGCTTGTCAGAGAGTTGAGGCATCTGCAGAGCTTGCTGACTTCACCCCGGCACTCCAGCCAGCACTGGGGCAGACTGGGAGTGGCGGTACACCAGCTGAGCGATTTTTCTCTCCCACGCTTYAGAAGGGAGGGATCAGATTGTCAGGCACAGTCCGGTCGCTCTGCTCTTGTGATAATGCAGCCACATACTGTCCTTATTTGGACTGGATTGCAGGGTTACGAGCCAGTCCTTGGGCTTTTTTTCCCTTTTAACAAGTTCATTTTTGTGAGATAGTTTTTCTTCCCCTGTAAGGAAAAACCCCCAAAATATTTTTAGAGCTGGTTAAATTATTTGTTATGAGCAAATTGTCCAATGAGTTTTGGTCTTTTTCTGAACATGAGTCATTCACAAAATTATTTCAGTGGCTGTATTTGTTGTTCATAAATATTAAAGGAATAGTTTATTCAAAGGAACTTCTGTTCCTTTGGGTTATTCCAGAATTATTTGTTTTTTATTAATTGCTGCTTTTGCTGGTGCAAGATTGTCTATCTAAATTAAAAGGCATCACATTTTTACAGCAATTAGTAGTAAACCTCTTTAAGTAGGTGAATAGTAGTTAAGACAATTTGAAGGACCAGAAAATTAAAGACAAGTACTTATGTTGAAAGTGTTTTGGTGTTTGGGTTCAGATGTTTTCATGGATATGTCTGTGATCAGTGAAATCACTGTAAATACAGGACAGTATAATTCAACAAATTTCACCAAGAAAAAAAAAATCAGCATATCTAGACACAAAACATTGGGCTATATACCCTGCTAAGGACCTAGGCACCCAAAGTTTTACCAGAGCAAAAGAGTTAAGCAATTGTGTTTAAAAATATTTTCTAGCTCACTGGAGTTTTGCTGCTGCATGTACCTGGGCAACTTAGTCAAAGGAGATTGGTACTTGTTTCTGGCCTGGGTTAATAAACTGGATGTTTGTTCACTAGCGGGAGCTCAGTGACCTGATCAGATCATCACTTTTACAGTACTCCTAGCACGTGCAATCAGATTATACTCCACACTGAGAAGAGGTGGGATACTTTCCCTTTAGTCATAGCTGTAAATTGAATTTGATGAAGAAAAATACATTAGAAATTAGTTTAATCTTTAATTCACAGTAGACATCAAAAACTGAAAACATCAATCAGCTTGCAGCTATCTTTCAATTAGGGAATTACCTTTATTATTTATTATTGAACTTTATTGGTGTTACAACATTTTGACCTCCAAATGGTATATCCTTTAAGATACAATTTCTTTTCCATTTCAGTTCAAGGAAATATGGTGATGAATGAAGTATGAATGGGCAAAACTAGAAATATGGACACTCAACTGTGTCACTTCTCCTCATGTTTAGAGTTTGCCAAGCACTTCTTGCCATGCTTGGAACCTGGGAGCTCAGCAGAACACCAGACTGGAAAACAATGAAAGGCTGCAGGGGGTTTCTCTCAAATCTTCTGGAAYGTGGTGCTTCTAATCAGGTAGGAAATAATGAGAAATCAGCCTTGCCTGCTCTATTCTRCCATTTCTACTTCCTTTTCCAGGCAGGAGTAGGCCTGCAAATGCATAACTGTTGAATATGGGTATGTGTAAAATGTATCTAATTTTTTAAATCTGAAGACTGCAATTCTGAGTAGCAACTTCTGCCACTTGTGGGCTAGAGCTGGCTCTTTGCTCTCTTCTTACCTTATCGTGCCACACTGAAACATCTTTTTATAATAACAGTTATAGACTGTCCACCCCCAAAAGGCCCTGGAGACTATCCTCAGTTCTGGAACAAGGATGCATAAAAAGTCAACAAGTATATTTTAGAAGAGCTCAACCCACACATGCAAATGTCCTACCAACTCAGCTTTAGAAATGTTCATTTTTACAAAGTTCTCCTAGACTGGAAAATACGGGCAGCTCAGGCTCTGAAGCTCAAGTTCAGGATGATTTGTAAGTAGCAGTGTATGTCAGCTGATATAGATATTCAACAAATAATTCAGGTTATTGCAACATTTGGACCCTTATCAAGGTTTGCGCTCCAGAAAACCTCAAACTTCCTCCATTTGCAAGCCTTCCTGTCATATTATTCTGTCCAGTTGAGTGATAACCTTCAATSTTACACTTAATGCCAGGTCACTGTTTCTGTCTCCTTGTTTTTCCCCTCTACATCAAARCTCACAGCAGGCTACCCATGATAACTCTTTGAGCTGAGCTCTTGTTCACAAAATGTATTCTCTTTCAGATTGAGATTATTCCTAATGTGTATTTTCCCYTTCAACTACAAAATATCTTTTTGCTAGATACTATACAGTAAAACAACCCTGTAATGTTTTAACTTGTATGTTGACATTTAGCCATGTATCAAATACAGCTGTCATGTACCTCCTCAGATAGTGTTTCATCCTGCTAGAAACATATTGCCCAACTTCTYCAAATCAAGCAGTTAATATTTACTATTTTATATCTCATTTTAACAGGTACCAGTAAGAGTCAGATCTTCAGCACTCCCTAGGCTGTATCATTTGCGTATATCACAAGTGGGCAGATGCCAGAACAAAGGTAGGTGTACAAGTCAAATTACCTGACATACCCACAGCCTCTGACATGCTTATCTTATGACATATTTGCAGGTCTGAAACTGTGCTGAGCCCACTACTACACCAAATAAATCTTCACTGCTGTGAGTAATATAATTRCTAAAGCACAATGATCTTGCTTAATATATCCAGAAATTTGTGTCTGACTGCTCTAAGGAAAGGTTTGGATGTTTTCCAGGTGACCTGCATACATGTATATGTCTCTTTAAAGAGAACTTTAGACCATGAAGCTGACCAGAGAATCTGTGAAAAAGTTAAATTTATTAAGAGTAGGTTGACTGATCTCTCTCGCTATGTGAAACTTTTATGGATGATCCCTCAAATCTGGATGCTGGTTGGGTTCCAGATATCGTATGTAGCTATGTATGGTTTAATAATACTGTTACAGAATTTGCTATTGGAGATATGAGAGGGCTGCATATGACTGCATATACATGTGTTGAATCTGCAACAATATGGATGGCTGCATTCAGGCCCAAATTCTCAGTTAAATTTCAGCCATGCTAGCTGTAAATCTGTAAATTCATGGATTCAAGGCAAAATGAAATAATCTGAGAGACAGTTTAAAGTTTGTGTCATATGACCTTGATGTTTTTGCCCTTTCAGTGATCATAAATGTACCGTCTGTTTTCAGACTTATGGATTTTATGATGTAGTCTGAAATCAGTAGCCCCAGACACACCCTTCTGAGAGCAAGAAGTCAGTAACAGTCGGAACAGTGGAGGTTAAGATCCATGTCATATACAACTGCAAATTCTGGTGAGTTAAGTAGAAAGACATCAGTACAAGAATCACTGCTACTAAGTTAGTTTTAGGCCAAGACGCTGCTTACATCCGATTGCACAGATTCATCTAGGATATTTGATAACCAAGGATGTTTGGTAACCACAAAGGTCTTGACAAAGGTCAAGAATGATTTCAAATAAAATTTTACAAAACTGGTATCTTCTAATTTGCATGGTATATCTGAATGCTTGAATATACTGCAGCAGGACAGGGATCAGAGCTGTATATTTATGATATATGTTTATGAATGCAAACTAAGATAGTATAGTATAAATGCATTTTGTGGTCATGAAGTACCTTATTTTATCTAGAGCTTAAAGGTTTTTTTCCACTTATATTCTAGCTGAAATGCTTTGGGYTTTTCTCATTTCTGCTTATCTACTTGTCTAAACAAAATTATGAAATATTTTCAATAATTTGTTGAATAACCACTCTAAAGTGATTAAGTCTTAGAACAGAAGTTTGGAAAAGTTTGATATTTTGAGGTAGTGAAATGATATAGTAATATCTTATAAAAGATTAGTTTAAAGTTTTGGAGTAATGGGGAATAATTGCCTGAATGGCTGTGGTAGAATAAAAAGGGAGATAAAATAATTGTTCAAGTTATTTGCAAAAGTTAAATGCAGAAGTCAAATGCAAAGGTTAAAAAATAATAAATTCAGATATTTTCACTAGGAAATAATCCAAAACTTCTTTTTACTATCAAGAAAGATAATCTGAAGATGATTGTCCCCATAGTTATACTAGGTCCCCATTTAACAGTATTGACCTCATTAGTTAGTCATGATTTTCAAAATAGYGATGACAAGAGAGAATGCTTCTCTCCCGCATTGAGACAAATTTTGAACTTGAAATTCAGCAGATCCTGTTGCCTAATGGCAGAATCCATACAAAAGAAAACTTCCAGTGGACTGCAATGGAATGCAACTTCCTGTTGCATTCTAAGCAATTCCTCATAGTCCTAATCTGAAGTATTTCCAGCATCCAAGCTTTCAGTGCTGAACACAACTTTTGGAATAACTGAATATGGAAATATTCTCTCCAGCTTAAACAAAGAAGCTTGATGAATCACAATCACATAAGATCGGTCTTAGGTAACAGCTTCATCAATCTCTTAGTCTGTTGCTTTCTACTATAAAAATGACCATGATTGCTTTTAAAATATTTTGAGAAAGCAAATAAAAGACTAAAGCGAAGATGTTATAAAGAATTTGGTTAACATTTTTTTTCATGAAACTATCAAATATACTTTATGTTACTGCATAGTCTGGAGCTTTCTGACTTCAGAGATAATGTACATTGCCTGTGATTTTCATGCTTTCTCTGCAACGCTCCTACTGCCTCAATCCCAGCACACAAAGTAGAGCTGCTCATATTCTGCTTCAAGTCGTTTCTGGCTTTTCCAGTCTTTTTAGGACATTTTAAGGAATAATTGAACACACACTGGCCATAGGGACCAAAGTATTCAAAGTTTTATTTCTCCTTTTCCTGCCTTGAATTCACCTGGCCTAATGATTCTAATAGAAACTTGAAAAGGGAAAGATACAGACTTTTGCTTAAAAAAAAAATTGCTTTAAGTGGTTTCTACCCATTGCAGTGAATGAGAYTTAACCCCTGCACTGGAGTTTTGCTTACTGAGACTGATATTTTAGCACCACAGGTTCAAAAATGTACTTCTGGAGGGATGGAGGTTCTCTGTCCCCTGGACCAGAATGAGCACCTCACAACAACTTCTGCAGTGTGAGCTGTGGTCTGTGGTCTGCTCCCTGCTGGCATGGTAAGATTTGGCTGCTGGGAAATGCTTCCAAAGCATGTTGTCATCTGACTTTGTATAAACTGGAGGACATTCAAAAAGATCTTCACAAATCAGAAATGTAGTCTGAAAAGAAAGTAGGGTGRTACTGTTAAGCAGGTAATACTATCAGGTGCTTTAAAGCATCCAGTGTTATAAGATGCCTTCAGGAAATAGGAGGAACCAACTACTTGAAAGAGCTGGGAAACAACTGAGCTTGRTAGTTTGTCTGCAGAAAAGAATCTTAGGTTGTGGTGGATCACACACACCTTGCCAGTGGATCACACAYTGAGCATATGCACCATGCTGTTATGAAGAGCCACTACTGCACCCTGCACAACTGGAGAATGGTTGGGGTCTGGAAAACAGGATACTGTAGGAAGGCTGAAGAGTTGAAGTTACTTAGCCTGACRAAGGAAAACTTGAGGCAAGAATGTGGTAGCAAACACTGTAGATAAAAAAGGCTGCTGCAGACTAGAAGGGAATAATGTCTTCTTTAGGTCCATTATGGTTGGAATGATAAGTAATGGGCTTAAATTGCAGGGAAAAAAAATGTAATAAATTGCTTGGGAAGACTACAGAGTGTCCCTTATTGAGGGGAGATTTAAAAACAAGTCAGACCAACATCTGTCAGGATGATAAAGATACATACTTGTTCATGTATAAGCGCCATGTGCTGGACTACAGCACCTCTTGAAGTCCTTTCCAGGCTTATGAACTTGCCTAGGAGGGTRGAGACGTCTGTGTGCCCGTGTGATTGTGTGGATTCTCAGTCTCTCTCCGATGGAAACTGGGACATTGTTCAGATAACAATTTACTATGATTGTGTGGAGCTCTCACGCTGATCAGATTAGTCTTGGCTTCTAGGTCTTCCTCCTTCCCCTCTTTTCTCAATACTGCTCGACATTAACACACAACAAGTCCCTTGGAAGCAGAGAACGCTAGGGCTTCCTTCCCCACCTGCATACCCAGCAGGTAAGGCTGAGGACTCATGCTCTCATTCGCTCCATCTCTTCAGCACATGCAGCACAGTCCTCTCCTGCCCATCAGCACAGTGTTGGTATGAGGGAATTTGAGTTCCTGTAAGGAGAGGAATGAGGTCTGAATGTTGCCTTCCTCCAGTTGAAGTGGGAATTAAACCTCAGGCTCCCGCTTATTGGATGAATTCTTTAAACGCTRTACTAGATCACCAGACCATTTTCACCCTAGGTGGCGTTAGTGAATCTCAGCATGGACTCCTTGATTATTAGACRTACGGTGTCACATACAATAGCTGAAGGTACCTTCTGTCTTACTATACTTACACTTCTAGTAAGTAAACTGGTATCAGTCCCCACTAAAATGAATCTTCAAAAGGTTCCTCAAGTTTCTCTTCCTCTGTTCTTAAATTGAGCACAGGCAAGGGCTAGGGAAATGGCTTTTGTGACTGCTGTTTCTCTTCTCCCCAGTCATCCTAGGCTCCACACTACCTAGCCTTGAAGATTCATGGGCAAGCAGCTTAGACATCTAAGTAATGCATGGATCAGAGTGCAGGACCTTTCATGTGCAGGCTGTGTTGTAGGCAACAGTAGCAGTATAACACAGGCACTCAGGAATTCTGGGTTTGCTCATGTCTGCTGCTTTGCTTGTTGCCTTTATGTGTTTGTGTGGGATTTTCCTTGGCAGAGAGTGCTGTATTACAGATGATGTATTAGCAATGACGCAACCTCTTTAATCATTTGAAAAAAAAAATCCCTGAAATTCTTGCCCTTATCTAGTATAGCACACAGTACTTCTCGGTGGGGAGCTCCTGGAAGATGAGCTAGGAGTGCTCATTGCTGGGTGATGGTGTATTTCAGAGAGCAAGCAGCCAAGGTGAAACTTTATTCCTCCACTTCAGCATGGGTCTAACTGCACAGAGCCATGTTAAAGGAGCCCCTTATTTCTGGCCAAGATGCCACTTAAGTACATACCTGAATGTAAAGAAATTCTTGGATTTTATCCAAAATCTGAACAGAATAGTCCTTAATGCTAGAAGCATGGACTTAATAGCAAGAAAGTTTGTCTGGGAAGAATGTTCAGTCATTCCATATGTCCACATATTTCACTGTGGACATATTTCCTGGACTCAACTTTTTCCTCAGTCAAATTTCATTTCATTTTGGAAGTTAGTAGCTATTAAAAATCTACCTTTACCTCAGCCTTTACTTAGAGCAATGAAGTGTGATATAGTAGCAAAGATGATATAAGATCATCTTTTTCAAGTCTAAGAAAAGTTGGGATGACAAAAATTAAATCTTTACAATAAATATTCTTTGTTCTTTTCTGTATCAATGACTATAGACTAAACAAGGTGAGTTAGAAATGTTTTATTTTGTATTGTTCACTGTTTGAAAGTAAGATACAGATRAGAATGCAAAGGCAGAACAATAGGGGGAAAAAGTACTTGGGATCTAAATCTGAACACATGCAAGTTTGCTGCTGCCTTGAGGTCAACCAGTCAAAATTAGCCTTGCTATAAGGAAGTGCAGAGGAAGAAGAACATGTGCTTGTGGATACATAATCTGATCTCCAACATTTTTTCATTTTAAAAACATAAAACTGAAAAGAATGACAACCTCCTGACAAGAGAGTCATCACATCACRTTTGCAATGTTATCAATGAAGAAAGGAGGGAGAAAATTTTAATACATAACAAAAAGGAGAAGGTAGATAGTGGAACCCGTTTAACATACCCTTCAAGAGCAAGTGTAAAAGTTGGCTTAGTTTTAAACCTACAAATTTAGAAAAATGAGTTGTGACAGTTTTAACAAAGAACATAAAATACCCTCTCAGGGCAACTGATAACATTTAAAATACTTAAATGCAATAACGTAATCTAGCATCTTGATTCTTAAGTTGTGCTATAAGTCTCCAGCTGGTGTCTAGATGGAAAGGCACTGTAAATGGCCTAACCTAGATCGAAGTAACAAGAGGTAAAGCCTCCATGTTACAGAAGAGGCAGAGGGCAAAGTCTGCCCCAGGACAGCTATTGATCTGGGCTACTGGTGGCTCCGAGATGATAAAGGGCAGTCTGGCCAAATACCTCCATCTGAAAGTTAAGGAAGCTTCATGGTTCACTGTTTCAAGGAAAAATTGTCTGGGGCTAGCTCAGGAGGTGCTCTGAGAAGTTGTAGAAAGGCTGGGCTCCGACTAACCTTGATAAAAATCCATGATTTGCATGCTCCCTTCTTTTGCTGATTTGTATGTGTAAGCTGTAGCATTATGCACAGATAGAAAACAGTAGCTCCATAGTTCTTTTTTATGGGGTAGATACGTATCAAGCAAATGCTGCATTTTGAACATCAGTGGGTCATAGATTGATACATCTCTTTGCACCTACCAGAATGTTTGGAAGTTATAAAACTCTGTGATTTGTGATAGCTCTTTAAAATGTACCTGTAAAAATAAGAAAGTAAAAGATTAGTAACATCTTATTGCACATAAAGGTTTAAAGAGGATGACATTAGTGATTTAAACCCAAAACTTTTCAGAGTAAAAGGGAAAAGTATTTTGCAATATTYAATTGTTCTCATTGTTCTATCTTCCGAATTCCTTTGTTAAAGTAAAGGAACCAGTTCAGGCTCTTATAACTTATTTGTTGTTATTGATAATCAATACAAAATGATATTTTCAATGAGGAAAAAGCATTTCCCATCTAGTGAAAGAAAGAAGAGAGAAGAGAAAAAATATATTGTTTGATTAAAATATATCCTGTAGTCACTCCCATAGGCATGTATGCAGCAAAACAGGGGAAAATACTTCCTGATGGAAATAGGAGCAGAATTCTGGGTAGAAGTGATTTCAAGTGCTCACACCTCCAGCAAACATGTTCTTGATTTGTGAAATGTAGGCCATAATTATTAATATTGCCAAGTACAATAAATTGTGAAAGATTTCATGCCGATTTGTTAAATGTAACATATTTTAAATAGCGCTTAATGGTATTTTTATTTATGCAAGGCTGAGTGAAAAGGAGATCTGGTTCTCCTTTTGGCTGTGGCAGTCACAGCACGAGTCAGAGGCATGCATACAAATCACGAGCAAAGAAACCAATGCTGGGATGCTTTCCTGCCTGAAGATGTGAATCTGTTCATGCCTGTAAGAGTCAAATTAAAGTAACAGCACATTGAAGTTTGACCACAAGCACAGCTGCACCACAAGTATATTTTGGGGTTCTTATTTACATTCTGAAACAATCCAGTGATATGCGGGAAGATTTACTGCAATCTGAGCTAGAAATTCATTGAGTTAATCCAGACTGGGCAGCATTATTGCAGATTAAAAAAATGAACAGGATGTCTTCTTTTGTTTGGAGAGTTGTGATGTCAGTGGAGCTGTAGGAGGAATGCTATCTTTCAACACTTAAGGTCCAGAAATTAAGAAGAGGTTGTTAAAAATGTTTGATTTTTAATTTTATTTAGTGTAAGAAAAATACTCTTTCTGTCAATTTTTGAATGATCGTACCAGAGAAACAGCCTTTACAAATGCTTAAAAGTACAAGAGTAACTGCCAATAAAGTTATTTTTAACTTAGTTTTAGAATACACAAAAGAAGTAACATCAAAGGTGTGCTTTGACTATTTTGCATTGACTTAATTTGAATAATACACATACATGAACAGAGGTGAACTCCCTTAGGATATATCACATTCTATCGATGTGGCACGTTTAGTACAGTCAAGGGTACTGTAATACCATGGACAATAAGCAGACCTATTGTATGGGTGACAGTTTGCAGAATTACTAATGGCATCCTCAAGTGGATGCATTTTTACTATATTGGGGTAAAACTGCCCGATCTCAGTTCTAGGTGGCTAGGAAATTTGATAAATATCAGGGTTGAAATTTTGGATGCTTTATTTCCAATCAATAGGAGTCTCTGCAGTCTCAAGGGATCTCTCATTTCTAAGTCAACCCAGARGAACAGAAGACTGAAAAGAGATGAAGAAATGGGGAACTGTAGCTGGGTTAATTGTAAGATTCTTTACTCAGGTAGCATAATCTGAGATAACTGCTTGCCTTGATTAAGTGATATGTGCCATATGTTTTGGTATGGACAGATAAACCTTATTTCTTCATTATATGTTTTTTGTTGCTGGGTAGTACCAATGAGAGCTAAGATAGACGGTGTCCAAACACTGAACTCTCCCCTGCAAGTGCGTAAGRTCAAATTCAGCCCTGGAATTAGAAGAGAAAATCTGCTGTGCCAAAAACCCTGCTTCCAACTTAAATCTGGCCCATAGGTCAGGGTAGAGACCATGTCTGATGTTTCGAAGGTCTGTCCAAACAATCGATACAGAAACCAAAGCGGATCAGGCCTCAGTTATTCAAAATATTTTCCAGTGGTCATGACTAGAAGACCATACTTTATTTTCACATAAAGTGCTGTTACAGATATGTCTTGCTTGTATTTCCAAACAGTGCTGTCAGTAGTGGATTTCTGCTAACACAGCAATTAGAAATGACCCRTCAGTTCAGCAACAAACTGTGAAACTGCAGTCACGTTCCAATACGATGGAACTGTGTTTGTCATCCTGATTTGAACACAGCTGCAGCTAGTATCCATAATTCAAATTAAGTACTATTTAGGAGGCTGTTTGGAATCCTGATTAGTGTTCCAGCACCAAGATTTATTGTTTCCAGATTGGTAGAGACTTTTCTTTTATAGTTTTAACAATTCAGAGTAATTGGGAGAAAGCATCTATTGGAGAATTTGTTTTWAAAAAAAGTATGTGTAGAACAAGCAATAAAAGTCAGATGCACTCTGGTAAGCCTGATTTTTCAAGTTCCACTATATGCCTTTCTTTTCAYAAGGCTACAGTCACTGCCCCACATTTGACTGCATGGGTCCCTACATCYACCTGAGGGTGCAGAACGACTGACGAGTTGGATTATGGGGTCTAGCACATGAACCAACAGCTCACGCCGGGGCTCCCTCTGGGTCATTCTCACCTTTTGTGCACAGCTCTGGTTCAGGTGCAGGGAAACCACAAGAGGCAGTATTCCTCCCACCCACTTTTACCTGTCTGACAGGTAGCCATGTAGCACAATTTAATCAATAGAGACAGCTGCTTTCAGGGAGAAACTTACGTCATCCTTGAACAGCTGTCTAAAACTGGAGCYGTGACTCGTTCGTGGGAGACACCTGTCTCTACCTGCTTGGTGTTGAAGGAGCCTAAGGCTTAGGCCAGACTTCACACCTGGAGACAGCTAATAACTGGTATGATAAAACTCAGCCTGAATTCTTGATTTTCCCCTGTGGAGTATGAGGATGAAAGACTGAATTTCTCCTCCACAGGTTACCCATCCTTCAGTGCAAAGAGAGTGACCTACTCTAAGTTCTACAGTATCTGTCCCAAAGACCTATTTTAGGTTGGACCGCTGGGCAGGACAAATGAGTGTGATGATAGATAGTCAGCTCTGTTATGAATGCAGACAGTGAGAATGAAAATATTTACTAGAAGAAAATTGTTTGGATGAAAGGCATGGAAAATCATGTTGCAGCTGCAGAATCTGTGGTGGCAATGCAAGAGCACCACTGAGGAGCCAGAAGAACATCCTGCCCCATTTACAGGGATGGTATTTGAGTGATGGACTGACCACTTACTGAACCAGACTCATCCTCCACACAGTAGGTGTCAAAAAAAAGGGGGGGGGAGCGAGAGGATCTAGTCTCATTTTTGGTTCACAGCTCTAGGTATAGATTTCTAGACAATTCAAAAAAAGACCCTGATGATTGATGTTCAGCAGTCAAGCCCAGAATATATCGATTGAGGCTGATATGTTCTGAGGAGACAGAAGCCAGCAAACAGATGGGTAATGAAAAACATAATTGTGTTGCATTATATTATCCAAAACAAACAGTAAACAGCAGTCCCTACTGCTGCCAGAAAGAAGAAATTAATAATAGCAGATTCCCTTTTTCTGTGATCTGTATTTGGTTACTCGAGCAAGATGGAAAAAGATGGAACCATAAACCAAGGCCAGTTTGGATGAAAAYGTATCTGCAAATCTGCTTCCTCCAGCTAAACTGGAGATGAATGATAATTGCAAAATGTGTATTTTTGTGCTTCATACTTCACTCTTCTTGAAAATAAATTAGAAAATGAATATGTTGCAATTTCTAAAGACAAGGGCACAAATAAGTGATGCTTATAAAAATTTACTGTGTTGTTTTTTCCACAATGACCTTTGGCTGAAACAGTCAATGATATTGTATAAATATTTGTTTGTTGATTAGCATCTCCCTCTGATTTGCAGCCCTGTCTGATACGGGAGGAGAGGGAAGCTTGGCAGGCTTTTCAGCACAGTTTGCCCAGAGAGCAACGCCCTTTGTTCTGTCAGGAATTATTGACTAACAGATTTTGATTGCTGGATGGTGTTTGCTGGCCAAAGACTTGTGAAGAAGATGCTGGTGTGGCACAGGAATCCCTGAGAGCACRGAGGAGCTTTGGCATGGGGAAGGAGGTCGAGAGGCACAGTGTGAGCAGGCTATGCTACCTGACTTGTCTTCTGTACATGCAGCTATGACCATCTTTGCCAAGATTTGCCAAAAACTTTTTTTTTAATGGATAATACAGAGATAACATACCCGTACAGGGCAAGCCAGGTGCCACCAGACTGCTGCCCCCTTCTCTCACAGTGGAGGTGAAGCTATGGGCAGGTCTCACAACTGCTCACATAAGGAGCAAAAGACAGCRCTATTTCAGTTTACCAGTAATTTGTGATTTTTTTTTCTATTTGRGGGACTATTTGCTATTTTATTTTCCAAAGTCAGTTGCCGGTCTCATAACTAATGCGGGACTTCTTATTTCAGCTCTCTTTCAGGATGATTGAAACTTTAACAGAAGAGGACATCTGGCCTGGCACACAGAGCCATCGGCACAAGTAACTTCACACATGAACACACATGTGCATGCCTAGAACAACCATTCCCCACATATTTGTGCAAACAGAAACCTTTTGGCACGAGCATTTATGAAAGAGCAAATAAAAAGGCTAAAACACACTGAAATGAAGTGACTTTTAAGTGTGGTGACAGAGAATTGGAAAGGACCTTGCTGGGTTACCAAGCTGAGTCTCCTTGAGGTCACTGGCAAGTGCTTATTATAACTGCTTTCTCAGTTTATCGGGTTCTGTTTTGAAAAGTTACATTTCTGACCTTTCAATATCCCTGTTAGAAGTGCTTTTTAGAGCCTCGCTCTTCTGTTCACAGACCCCCTAGCAATAATTTACAAACATTTTCTAGTATTTGCCTCGTTCTCCCATGGGGTTATTTGAAAGACAATAACTTTAAATACATTTTGTTACTTGACCAGATTATATTTCCCTCCTGTTCTTCATATGAGATTCCCCACGGATTTTGGCTTTGCTACTTCTRTAAGGACAACAGGATTGCATTTTTAGGCTGGGAGTAATCTTTCCTCTTTTTAATAATTCCTTTCCACTGCAGAGGGGACTTGTTCCAGTCATTATACTGGCTAATAGCCATGCCAGCTGTAATTTCACCTGGAAGCAAAACCACAGAAAAGCTCCCAACTCTACAGAGAAGCTTTCTCTACTTTACTTTTGACTTTCAACAGACTCCTGCAGTTGAAAGGATTGCTAAAAATGGCAGTGAGTAGTTAGGACAGTACTCAGGAGGAAGCCTGTGTCCAGAGTGCGGGAGGATGCTCGTGGGCTTTCAGATGTGCTGCCTGGAAGGAGTGTTTTCTGAATGGCTGCATCCTTTGTACCATTTCACATTCCGGCAACTCTGATAGCAGTCGCTACTTAAACACTACTATTGCCCCAGCTGGAATTTAGCTTAAACTCATATACAGATTTCATTAGTTAGTCTAACTAAAATGACCTGTTGGTAAATGTTTCAAGGACTAGATCATAGTGGAAAGAAAACTAAAGGCATATTTGAGTTTAGAGAGCTGTCTAATTTTCCATCACTTAATGAGTATCTTCTTTATCTCACAACTTATGTTATTCATCAAATAATTCATGACACTATTTACTGGAAAGTAAAGGCCAGAAAGCTAGTTTAATCTGCTACTCATTGTTTTCATCCATTATATAAAACTGACCTTTCATCTTTAGCATTGTGCCTTTCATGAAGCTTTGCCAGAGGAACAAGAAATCTGTGTGATCAGACAGCTGTGAGGCATCYGACATAAGTAAAGGTTGGTGGTATCATCACCGTCACATTCAGTGATAAATGAGTCCATTTCACAAAACCGCAGAGCTAGTGCTGTTTGCAGGAAGCCAACAGCATACAAATGAATGAGGGAGGCTCATGTCCTAGCTTGGAGTCCATTTAGGAAATAGTTTACTATGTAACTGAAAAGGGCRATTGGGAAACATTCAAGGACAATGTAATAAACTCACAGAAATTTGAAATTTGTCCTTGAGGGTTTGAATATGATTGCAGATTCGGCATTGCCCTAGAGAATCTGGGCATTTYAGTAGAGGTCAAACTCCTTAGATGAGCAAAAGTCACGGGGCCAAATTCTCCACAGCCCTTCTCTGAAACAAAGGGAGGCAGAGAAAGAAGGAGACCCTGCCAGATCAGCAACATAAACACTTATACAATCATCTGACTAAGCAAGACGATTGACTCTGCTGCCTGGCAGATGATGTGCTGCAGAAGGATGAGGAAGCATCTTCTACTTTTCTGCTCAAGTACMACTAAATTCATGACAAAGTACTAATCAATATTTCTGTGTGGCATGATATAAGCCTAAGCTGTTGTTGCCCTGTTCTCCCAAAACCAAAATCTTTGTCTTTCAAGCTGAGCAGGAGCTCAAACAGCAAAGCTACAAAAAACCAATTCCAACTCTACTGAGGTCATTGAAAGACTCCTTGATTTCTGGGACTGTGGATCCACCTCTGAGTGGGCAGGCCTTGACTGAACTCTAAAGCCTTGGCAGTTGCCTCATTAGCCCTGTTAAAAGAGTCTTAATGACTTTTACTTTTTCTATAGCTTTAATTTTTGTCAAAGCTGAACTAAGTTTCAAGTATTAGCCATTTTCATTTCAGGCATAGTCCAAATGGTTTAGAATGTTTTTGCAAATGCGGAAGTGTACCTTCCCAGCCTCTGGTAAATCAAAAGCTGAGGTTTAGCAGCAGCTGAAAAGAAAACAAAAGACAAGAAAAAATATAGTAAATGTCAGTCCAGAAGGTAAATATTTTGAAAGGTATGGCTATATAAAACCAAGACTTAATACGTCAGCTGTCCTATAGGCAGTTGCCATGTCTACTCAATTACAGTAGACATGATAAATATCTGAGTCATTCATTGTTTATCCTATACTGGGGAAAAAAATCCCAAGACTAGCTCACTGATGCAGCTCAGAAAGTATTGGTTTRCTGTCAATGACAACCATTCTAATGTAGTTGCATTTCTGTACATTATAGCTGTATTATTTTGCCTATAGTGGCTGTCTACCAAAGAAAGCTTACATTCACTGCCAGGCTCATGTCAGGACTTCGTGTTATCAGGGAACTGAACTCAGTGGTCCAGGAGGTCACTCCAGCTCTGTGATCCCAAAGACACATACATTAGCATTTGGACATTTTTTACAACTAGCTTGGGTTTCTCTCCCCTCACACCCCAGGGCTAATCCTCGGCTGATCCAGCASATCTCTCTGCTTTGCTAGCAAGTGAAGTAAACAGTCCTAAATTGCAGACTATTTTTTATTTATATATTTGCATGTATTATTCACAGTAATAAATGTATGCTGCTAGAGGTCAAGTTGCAACAGTCATTGACAGCCAACTCTCTACTTATTTACCAGCCCTTTTTCAATATTATGGATTAGATTGGCCAAAGGCACAGCAACATCTGAGTAGTCTCTGCACAGTTCAGTGTGGGGCTGTCGTGAACAGCTACAACCAACCTGTCCCAAATGCCCAGATGAGTCTAACTATCATAGTATGTTGCTTCAGGCAACCTAGGTTTGTAGAGCTTATTGGATAGACTATATTTACAACTCAATCTGGCTTATTTAGAAATAGSTTAGAAAAGTACATTTACAAGCACAGCAGTCTGCAGTGTGTAGGCACACATAGTCTGTGTCAGCCTTTGTGGAGCAGAGACCCTGGAGTTGTGCACGTATTGCTCAGATCCACACTGCCCAGGTCCATACTGCTCTTTGGGCTCATGTGGCACATCCATATTGCACAGTTCTTGGCCATGAGCCAGTTTGGGCAGCACTTCTGTAGTTTCTGATATATACTGTGGTTGATTTTCAGTCTGAAAGGTTTTAAATAATGAGGTAGCTAAGTAAAACCTTCCAGGGTGAGGTTTTTACTGTTGGTGCAACATTGTACTAGTGTTGGAAGAGTATTTGATGTTGTTTGCATGCATTTGATCTGTCTGATGTGAGCCCTGGTGTGACTGCAGCTAGGCCAGAGTTTTCCCTGCAGGAAGCCCCTTGGCTTGCTCCGGAGGGACCAATGGCTGTGAGTGGCTGAGGACAGGGCCAGGAGCAACGAGTGAGCCAGCTCCCATTTGATATGCAAACTCAGTCCAATCACACAGTTTCTAACAGAAGAACAAGTCAGGCAACCCTGGGCATGTGTAAAAAAATTCCCAACAAAAGCACATTCAAAAGCACTGGAAAGAGTGGGCAGGCAAGATGCAGCCTGGAAAAGAGCTCCGCCAGTCCACTGCTTCACTGATTGAATTTTATTTATGGATTTATATCATAAATTGAGGCAATCCCTGGGTTGTTGGTCAGCAAAGACTCAGGAAGCTGGACTGAGCTTCTCCATGATCTTCTTGCTGTCCCCTTTCATGTACAATGAACACTGCTGTCCTGTTTATATAGCTGATGGTGATTTGGTCAAGAGGGTCAGCTTAGTATAACTAAGCAGTGTATACATAATCTCAACAGCAAAACTACTTTAAAGGATATTTTCTCAGAGGTAATGAGTTATAATCTGCAGAGCCACCTGGTAGCTGTAAGGTGGCGGAGCGGCTCTGCAGCTGCCTGGTCCCGGCCCTCTGATGTCCTGGAGCGCATACTGTAGCAAGCTGGCCTAATGGGGCTGGGGAGAGGGAGGAGGTATATAGTTGTACTAGAATCCTTCAAACTGAAGATATAGATATTTTTCTTGTAATTAGAAACAGAATCTGTCTTGTACCTGGACTGTACATTTCAATTTACTCCAAGACGTTATGAAGACACCTGCTGTCTCAAATATGAAAGCCTTCCAATATTTTTCTCTGAATAAGCAATAGTGATGAAATATTTAGAAAGGTATAAAATCACATTTTTCAGAAATAGCATACATTTATTATTTCCATTTTTTGTTGCAAGCCTAAGTAAATATTTTATTAGACCATAAGCGCACAGCTTAGAACCTGATATTTTAATTTTCTTTGGGAAACACAAAATCATTATTTTTACAACTGACCAGAGAGACACAGTATGATTATTACTGTTCAGGGAACATTTCTAGTAATGTTGATTTCTTTACTGAATTCACTGTAACTATTTGTTTTGGGGTGTTTTCAGACTTTTAACTGAGGTGGAGACAGGATCTGCTGAGCTCTGTGTGGTATAAAGCATTTGCAATATAAACAGGATTTGCAAACTTAGAACGGTGGAACTTCTGGAGGACTTTATCTTTTAATTAGGTTGACTATGTGAATTGCGTGTGCAGCTAGTGGTTATTTCTACTTTGCATTCTATATATTTTAAGTAGCTTTCATTACAATATTTGCTCCATCTATTCTAATTTACATCTTTAAATTTTGTGTGCAAAGGCAAGTTCCCAATAAAAGAACAAGTCAACATGGCATATATATGCAGCATGGTGTATCTTTTGAAAGAACTTCAACCTCTTAAAGAATGTTGCCTTTGTTAAATAGTCTTCTTTCCTGGTTTTGGACTCATTTGCTGAGTGCTTAATGCTTTAGTGCCTCTCTAATAAGGAAATATAATATTGGCTATAGATATATTAATCAATATTGTTCTGTAGTGCCATGATTTCCCAGATCATCATGAGAATTTTCCTACACTGTGGATGATCAGATATATTTGACAAGATTGTCAGCTGTTTTCAGATCCTCCGTGGGAGACATTTGTGCTCCTGCAACAGTGTGAGATGTCAGTGAGAAAGTCAGTCTTCATAGATTCTGTAAATTATCCCTGGAGATATAGGCAATCGAGGGCAATTCCAACCACCTTGATTAGACTCCTGCTCTGACTCACTCTCTGCATCACGCGCTTTGAATAACCCGAGACTCAGGAAATAAACAACAAATCCAGAGAGGTAAAAGACATGTATATCAGCACTCAGTCAGCAAAAGATCTTGTGCAATCGAAACACATTGTCTCTTGTGGTGGTAAATGTGTTAACCAATGGAACAAACAGTAAGGGTCAATAAAGATCAATAAAGATCAATAAAGGTCAATAAAGGTCAACAAAGATCAAAGATCAACTGATCCTAAAGATAAAAGAAAAAAATCCCTAAATATCAAAACTGGAATCCAAGTCCTCATTCACCTTAAGAATTCTGCCACAGTTTAAATATGGCCATTGGGACAGAGCCTGACACTAGAAAGCAGTAACACCTAGAAGTTTTCGATCAGGTGCTCAAGTATGGGAAGTCAGGAGTGTGGATGGTCGTTCTGAAATATCAGGCTATTTAACCTAGAATGTGAAAGGTGCCTTTTAATATGGCTGATGATGCTGGCTAGCAAGTGCTCTCAGACCAAGAGCTGCATTTAAACCAAAGTAGTGACTGCCAGAAAGGGTGGGACAGACCTAACTGCTTGTGTGCCTGAGACTTCAGAGATGCCCTCTCTGGAGCTTCCAGTCCAGCCAGCTGCTTGCTGGAAAGCAATTCACATGAATTCAGTTTGAGAAGCACATATTATTCCTGGTGCTAAGCAGAATAACACGTTCTTTGCAGTCCTAGAACGTGTATCCAGCTGGAAATTGGCTCAACATCCCCTCAGATTACATAATGAATTATGTTTTGAAACTGTATTTAAAAGCAAGCAAAGCTACTCTGAGGGTGGGAGTACTTACAGACTCATACTTTAATATATTAATTGCATTCATTTGTCATCACTTGAACCTAAATACCCTTGGACTTCATTAAAATTGCCAGAATACCATTCCCCTCCCACAACTGAATAGCCAGAAGTAATCCATTTAAAGGAAAATTAAGTGAGAAACTTCTGTAATTCCCATAAGACCCTAGGGCAAGAAAGGCGGAGAGGAGGAAAGACTGCAGCAGGATGGATGCATGACCTGACTGCAAGGCTGCAGAATTAGCAGCARAGGTAGCGCTTAGGTGCACTGCATCAGCAGAGCAATGGCAGAGTAAGTGCTGAACTCCTGTAGGACACCACTCACGGTGCAACAAGTTCTTGTGTTGATAAAACTTTTGGACAATAGGAGCATGTGCTAGAGATTTCTTTTCAGTTTTTATTCAAACCATTTTCCAGCAGATGCATTGTCTATGTACACTCTTTCTCTGAGCCCAGTATTGTCTTCATTTGGGCCTCCAAGAGTTTCTGATGCAGAGCTAAGTCACTGTGCATGCAAGAGTGGGGAACCCACCTTTAACCTTCCCCTTAGTATGTGGTGGAAAACTGTTGGCTGAACCCATAAGGAGGTGAAGTACAGACAGACTACTGCTTTGCTGTGGAGTAAACTGCCTGGAGTAAGCCCTTTTCACATGGTGTTTGGCATGAGCAGCTCAAGGGCCTCCTAGCCAGTGCCCAAGACAKCCAGGCACCGCTGCCGCACAGCCCACAAGGGCTGCGGAGAGGCTAGTTGGCAGCTATACCATGAGCTTTATTTGGAAACTGCCCATGTTTGCATGAACAGTTTAGGGGGCAAATAAAGGTATGTTCCCCTATGCTCTGGCTGTGTTTGTCTGTCCTTCACCTCTGCACTCTGGCATTAAAACCCTGCACACYGCAGAGGACCAGGTTTGCCATGAGATTCATTCCCCAGTGGCATTGCTCTCCTTTGTCAGGCCACCTTGCTCTCCACCACCTCTAAGAAAGTTTCCCAAGTCAGACCCCTTCTCATATCTCCTTGACTGTAGCTCAGCAAACTCACATTCCTCCATGAGTAAGCCCAATAGTGTAATACCTACCAAATTTCCTGAGCAATATTTATGGCTTTAGCGTTGGCCTCAGGCATACAGATGGATCTGGAAGGACAAAACTCTTGCACTCCTGTGGGTTTTCTGCAGGAGTTCAGCGAGGGTTTGCAGAAGGGTCTGCTTGAACAGCTCTGGTTAAGACCTTTGCATGCTGATGTCTCTGTTAGAGCACTGGCAACCCCATCCTGCATTTATCTTATGCAGGCAGTTGAACATGCTACATCTACATCAGCCTCAGGCTTGCAGCAAAGCACCTTCTAGCTCTTACATCTCTGTCCTTTTTTCTTCAGTCAAGTATCCAGCAAAGATTGTCCCATAAATAGATCTGTTCACCATCATGTTGCTCAGCTCATATTTTACTTATGCCATATTCATATTGCATATGCATCCTCTTAATTGTTTCATAATGTTGTAAAAATTGGCCAGTATAATCAGCAATGCTGGATTGCATTAAGCAAAGTCCTTTTTGAAATGCACTGAAATATTAGTTCCATATGATAAAGTCCATAAAATACAATCTAGATGCCAATGAGATTAGGAAAATGGGCTCTTTTCCACTTATCTAAATACTGGAAAGATACACAAGTTATTAGCTTTATATCAAACTAATGATCTCTTGAGACTTTGCTGAAGGATTTAGGAAGTGGGTAAAAATGAGTAAGTAGTACATAAGGAGACACAGTCTCACCTTCCACCCTCATGCAGTCCGTATTACACACACACATACACACACACACACACACGCACACACACACGCACACGCTTAGAAGAGCACTGAAACGTTCTTAGGTCCAGGCACAAAAAGACACTGTGAAATGCACCAAGTGCTTTAACACTATGGCTTTTCTTCATAGCCCATTTGAAGTCCATACTGACAAACTCAGTCCTGAATGCTCCCAGTTTTAGGAGCTGCTCCTGATCTTCCCCCAGGGACAGAGGAAGAACAGGTTCATGCCTCCCAAACGTGCAGTCCAAGAGGCAGATCTGCCTGGAAGCATTCGAAGCATATGAGATGCAGTGGCAAGGTGTTGTGCTCACATTCATGTCCCGGCACTTCCCAAAGCAACAGAATGAATCCTAACAATGAGAATTCTTCATTTGTCTCAGTTCTGGGCAAACACCTCAACTAGCCATTAGGTGAGACATGGCAAGGTTAATAATCAAGGACTTTTTTTTTCTTTCTTTTTTTTTTTTTTAATAAATTTTAGTTGTTGAGTATTCTTTCTGCATCTCCCCTCCGCCCCTCCGAAAGAGCCAAAGCTGATATATCTCTAAAATTTATCTAAGCTGGCTAGGCAAGCAGGAAAAGTGCACTATAGGTTTTTGATATTAAGTGAGATATTAATAGGTCTGGGTTTATAAATAGAGAACTGTACGAGCAGCTTCCTCCTAGTGAGGCAGTGAGAGTTTGAGAAAATTCAACCGGTGAATAAAAGGGAAGGCAGGGGAAAAGTCTGGTTATTTGCAACATGGAGYTTGTTGAGATGCATATAAGCTTCAGGAAACATTGAAAAAAAGTAAAGATTTTTCACTTCATTCAGAATAGATGAGGCAGATAAGAAATCAGTTCCAGCCCTTTCTCTGCAAGCTGTCTTGGCTCTCCCGCAATGACAGGAGTAAAAAGTTATTTTTGTCCTCAGTCTGCAAAAATGACTCAGTGCATTCAAGGAATATCTCTGGT
This sequence comes from Rhea americana, assembly GCF_003343005.1. Taxonomy (NCBI): domain Eukaryota; kingdom Metazoa; phylum Chordata; class Aves; order Rheiformes; family Rheidae; genus Rhea; species Rhea americana. The sequence goes on along the minus strand of NW_028185037.1, from coordinate 1,926,037 downwards.
GAGGATGTCTGGGCCAGTTTTACATGGTTAGCTCTTAGAACAGAACTGATCATTATTTGAAAATCATTATTATTCCATTATTAAAAAAAAATGAGATCACAGGTTCACCCTGAAAGAAAATTCAGTAAGGAGGAATTAAGTGCCCCTTTTTTTCCACTCYAGGCCATTAACAGCAAACTGTGCAGTGTAAAGGGCTGCATCTTCAAGGACTCCCAGGATCTAGAATGCACTCAGGACCAATATCAATACTGGCACCCCTGAAGCTGTTTTTAAGAAGGGTAAATACATGTCAAATAGATTTTAAATCCCTCCATTTTAGCAAGTATCATTTCCTTTTAGATGAGAAATATAATTAGAGTGTTGCTAGCCCAGCTAGGTTCTCAAAATAGAATATGAGCTGCATATAGATAATTCCATGAAAACACTACTGAAAATTCAAATACTTATCTAATCTTTACGTCTGGCAACCTGCAATACATTACTGATTGTTGGTACCAGTAAAGCATCGTATAGCTTTTACATCCAAAGGAAATTAAGCCAAGAAAAAGAGTGCCATTTAGTTCAGAGGAAAGATGTTCATACATTTTTATACTTTAAATGACTCCATTTGAGAGCTTGGAAAATTAAAAGGGCACTCAGCCAAAAATAGCTCAATGCAATTCTACTGAATGCAAGCTAAATAAGGATCAGTCTTATCTAACTTCTCAGAGGTACATTATCCAGAGACACTGTATAAAGTTCCAAAACTATCATATGCCTAAAAGGGATTAGGGGATAACTAAAGTGAAGAAAACCAATTTATTCATAATGTGAAACAACAGGTCATAGAAACTAGTGCAAGATAGTTCCAAGAGAGAGAGCAAGAGCAAAACAAGAGTGGAGTCTATTTGTTTAAAGAGGGATGAAATAGCTTTATGTTGAATCACTGGACAAAATGCTCTGGCTTAAGCTGAAACTATTTCCAGGTGTATAATTTACGTAGGGAAAGGAAATTCTAATAATCTGCTTTTAGAAAGAAGAGAAAGGGAACTCTAATCTATTTCCTTGCAACTAGTAGCCCATCAAGAGGGGGAGCCAAACATCATATGTTCATGTATTCAGTTCCTATTTGGTTCCCCCAAAACAACACTAGAAAACTCAGCTGGGAATGGAGGACGGCAAGTTGCCTTCCTTTCCACTCATTTTATTTTCACTCAGGTACCTCTGAATTTTCCTCCTCCCTTTTACCTGGCCCTTGTATGAGCTGCTCAGTTGACATATGCATCATAACTTTACTAGTTCTTCATTACTGATTCYATTTCTAGGCAGAAGACAGCAAGATATTTTGCTGAGATGTGTAAAACACRGTGTTTGCATGTATGGAATTTTGCATTAAAAATGGTGGTTTATTTAAGCATTCATGTCTATTGATTTAAGGTTTCACTGCCTGGAGGAAACCTGGACAGAATGGCTCTTTCATTCTGAGAATGGCAACTTGTCACTGTACTTACACTTCTTTTTTTTTTTGGTGTGTGTGAAAGCCATTTTTTCCCAAATAAACAAGATTTCACTTTCTCGGACTTTTAGATTGACTCATTCTCACATTAAAAAATGATCTAGTTTAACTCATAAAGAAATAATTAGGGAGCCATTTGCTGAGTTCCAGCAAAGTAGGGAAGCAAAGAAAATGTGATAAGGGTCACATTTCCTAATGGATAAATAGCACACAACTAGTTTTTCTTTATGAAAGGAAAATACTGAAAGACAAAATGATACTTTGTGGGCAAAATCTTTATTTTATAAACAAAAAGGGTCAAAATGAAGATTCAGAAACACTTTCTTGAGACATTACAATACAGAATATGGCTACCAAGTGCTGCTGATGATTTATTGTTCAAATAGTAAGAGCTTTGTGTGAAGTCACTAGTGTTATCTTTTCAACCCTTTTCACAGTATTACTTCTCCCCTAGCCCATTACTCCTGTGCATGAAGTTTTCATAAGATGTCAAAAAAGGCAACACTGTAAACTTAAAAAATGTGAAAATAGAATTTATACATTTTTCTTATACATTACATCAACTGGCAGACAATAAAATAATTGGTGTCATTTCTAATGATCAGAAATATAGTAAAAGTTGCACATGCAATGGAGATTTTATTTAGAAAAAATGTTACAATTTTAAAGGAAGAAGCACCTTTCCTACTTAGTCTAATCTATTTATACATGTCTGAGAATTTCAACATATTTTTCCAGAAAGCAGTAAGACTCTGGATACACCAAGGTATATCTCTTATTAAGATGTCTTGATTTAAACACCTCATGGGTAGAAAACTCCATCACAGGCCTAGGTGAATGCTAATGATTACTTACCATCACTTTTTAAAAATGCTCAGCTTTTCCTGGCTGAACATGTCTAGATTCAGTTCCCAGCAAATGGGTTTTTCACTAGGAAAAAATAATTTCTCCACTTTGGCCCTGACAAACTATAGTGATTTGACTATTTTGTTGTTCAGTCATGCTATAGTGACATTTGATCTTCTAGCACCGGCTCATATGCAGCCATTTACCTGACTGTACACTCTTTTCAGCGTATCAGTGCACTAGAATACAGCTTACCATCTGGTAACACTGAAGAAGTACAACCATAAAGGGGAAGGACTCTTTCTCCTTTGAATGCGCTTGAGAGCTTGACTTCTGAGCAGAATAGATTTGCCATTGATTTCCGTGGAGGCAGGATCTGAACTGTAGAGTGCCTATACATAAGCAGAGGGGAGCAAGACCTATGAGTCAGGTTGGGCACGCATTTACTGGGATCACACGGTTACTGCAGTCTGCCAACCACAACAAATGCTGGAACTGTGYGTTTGTTATCCTGAGCCTCAGTGCACTTTTTTAACAGGAGGCAACCTCGTTACAGCACGGAAGAACTAATGTAAAATTCTGGTGACTCCAAGCACAATAGAAGACCAATGAAGTAAATGTGAAAGCAACTGCAGCCCTCTAGGAGTGTGGTACCTCTATACGCCCAGAAGTCTTAGAAAGTGCTTGGGTTTTTAATGCCAGTGATGATACAAGCAAGTTTGTGTGCTAAGAAGCCATCCGAGCACAGATGGGCAGACCAGATTGCTGGTTCCCATGGTTCTTCTATTACAACTAGAGGTGTTTGCAGGGCTATCACAAGAATAACAACATCTTAATTAATGAGAATACAATAAGAGGAATTTGAATCCTCTGCAACAAATGACAACAGGGAATGCTAAATCTGCAGTGACCCAAGATTTTTCCGACCCCACTCGACCTGTTCTTGTCTCAGACAGGCAAACTACATAACTTTGGTGTCACTGCAACATCTTCGATGTCTCTTATTGGATCATGAAACCTAAGGACTACATTAAATCACCACTTTGTTCTTCTTATTAAAATTTTATTTTGTTTCAAAAATCATTTTGATAAATTGAATCAAAATAATTTTCAGCTGAAAACATTTTCTGCTTCTTTTCTTCAAAGGGATCTAAATTGGGTTGAATGAATAATGCYTGTTTGACCTAGAGAATGATACAGGCAATTAAGGCAAAGGGGAAAGGAGCAGAAATCATGGAGCCAGCTCCTGCCAAACCAAAACTAAGTACACAGCAGGGAGGAGGACCGCAGCTGGCAAAGCTAATAGAAAAGAAAAAACAGTCATTTGAGATTAACTTTAAATGATTCCCTTGACTTCAGAAGGAAAGATCTGCTTCTTTTTGAAATTGCAAAACTTGTTTTTAAAACTTTTTACTTTTTTTTTAAAGGTGTCATTTCAAAATGAAAATGTCATTCTGAAACCGAGTGTTCTGATTCATAAATATAGCAACCGCATAAAACATTATGACATTCTCAAAGTCTCTCTCTCCTTTTGTTTATCCAACAGGCACYGATCACCAAGTTCAACCAAAATTCACAAATACCTGAGTACCTTCCTAATTTACTCTTCACCAAAATTTTACTTTGCTTTAATCCCAAATTTTCTAATACTACACAGCAGGGAAGAAGGAGCCAATTGTTCTTGCTCCCTGCTTCACAGAAAGAAAGTGAATGTCAGTGAATAACCTGCTTTTACTGTTCCAGAGCCCATGAATTGTGGCCTTTTCTCACTCTATATAAATAGGCTTTAGCCTCTCCTGGGAGATTGGACTTTGCAGGGGTTCATTAGTTTATTGGTTGTGACCATGCTTCTGGCTGATTAGGATTTGGATGCAATTCACTATCACCACTCACCACTCACCAGATACATCATTTACAGTGCAGATGAAAGACAAGCCAAGAATATTCCTTCCTGGCACTCCCGAATGTGCACAGGGTTTTCTCTTTGGGGGAACAGATTTCCCTCCTCTTTTGGTGTCAGATGTCACATTGAGCAGCTGCGTTGGCAGAAACAYGTAGCTCCCGGGTGACAGAGCAGCAAAATGCTCTGAGATTCCAGAGAGGGGAAGACAAGGTAATGTTAACCACAGCCATTTAGGATCATGGCATTATGGGATGGAGAAGACTTACCGGGTTATCAAATCCAGATTTTCATAAGGGCAAGCAACAGTCCCCCACAGAAAGGACTTCAGATGGGCTTCTCTGAGGTCTGCCTATGTCTACAGCCCTCATCACCACAYTGTCAGAAGGAGCAGTTGGATGAATAGAGGTCAAATTCAGAGGGAAATCTGAAGGGAAAATAAGTCATCTGGCTTTGTTCAWCATGTATATTGAATTAGCTCTGACTCCCTTTAGGTTAACTTGCACCAAGAYATACCATAGCCAAATATAAGCTCTTCTAGACTCAGTGTTAGTGGGGGAAGATGTTCAAATAAGGTGCTCCTCATTGCTGCTTCCACGTCACTATTATGTTTGTTTGAAACCTGGGACAAGAATGATATTCCAACAAAGTTTGTGTGGGGCAACCTGCTTGCTTTTCCCTTGAGCAGGAAAGGACAGGTTCACACAAGCTTCTCCTCCATCTCTGCTATGAGAAGCAGTGAGGAACACCCAAACAGCGGTAAAGTCTCCAAMTAGCAACTGTTTGTTAAGTGAACAACTGTCTACAACTGCAAAGACTCATGAACAGGTGCGGACTTACCAGAGCTGCAGGTACCTGGCACCTTTCCTGCTCCTTGCTGTTAGCCTTCCTCAGGTCAGCTTCTTTGGTACTGACTGCTGTGCTCCCTGCACAGCATCCAGCATCTCATCCTGATGCCACCAGTCAGACAGAGCTGATAGGCCTGCAGGGCAAAAGTAGCAATGCATGTGTTACTGAACTAGAAGATACTTGCAACTTCAGCAAACCTCTTCCCAGCCATAGGTGCAGTAATCTGCCACGTGCTAGCAGAAAGGGTTCATCCTGCAGGTCTAGGCAGGAGAGAAAAGCGCAAAGAAGTTATTTGCTTCAATGCACACACCTTTATTCTCACCCGGACTTCATCTACTTGTGGCTAACCAGATATATTGCAGCTAGGTGTATTTTTACTTAAAATAGTTATTACGGTACTCAGACATGCTAGTGTAACTGCATGTCACCCGTGAGTTTTGCCCCCTGATTGTCTCTAGGCATCCCATAGTCAGCTCTGGAAATCTTTTAGGGACAAGCGAAAGCTGCATCAAAAAGTCCATATTCCTCGGGAAATGGTTCCTTTATGCAGGGAAATGGTTCCTTTATGCAGGGAATAGGTTCCTTTTTGTTGGTCTCGAATGGTGCAGGAGTGGTACTAGATGGAATAAAGATGCCACAGTCCCAACGGCTGTGGCCATCAGCACCTGAAGAAGGACTGAGAGCCTCAGCAAGAGTGATAGGTGGAAGGAGGTGATGCAAAAGTAAGTGTGCAGAAACACCCCTCTCCTGCTAAACATTTCTCCTTTTGAAATATGAGGTTGGATTTGTATCTCTGTAGTCTCAGGAACTGACATTTTTAGGCAAATTTTGCTTCTGGAGCTGAGTGTCCATGGTTGTTTTTCAATAGTTCCTGTAATTCCTATAATTGCTTATTTACATTTTGTTCTAATTAATCTTTTTTTTTGAGTCTTTGATGTGAAATTGTCCTTATAGAAGAATAAGAAAGAGTTCTTAAAACATACTTAAGCTCACAAATTGCTACATTTCAGGTGTGCAGCCTGCTTCTCAGATATCATTGTATTAAATAAGTCCTCCAAGAAGTATAGCAAAGTATTCGGATAATTATTCTATCCAATAACTTGAGCAAGGAGAAGGACTATGTCCTGTCCTCAGCTAAGTGGAGGGAGAGGAAGGGGAGAACCGAGAAGGAAGAGCTCTGCTCCATGACCATGGAAAAGGCTACCTCATGGACTTTCTCTTATATTATCTGTGTAGCAGTAAAATTTGTACTGCGGCTGAAGTGAAGAGGTTTTTGACAGGTAGACTGCAAGCTATGCCTATGGAAGTGTAGTATCACGTATCTATTCACTGCAGCAGCTAACACCCTCTGTGATAAAGACAGAGAAATGAACCCTTGACATTCAGACGAGYTGAAGCATGCACTTCTCTTAAATTGGCAAACAGATCAGGTACCAGCACCGAGTTATAGAGAAACTGTCGATTGCCTCTTTCCATCTTCAGTCACATCATACTGCAACACTTCGGCAACTGCTGGAGCTCGGGCATTTTTCTGCCTCTGCRTTAGTGTTAAGCTATCCATCACCAGGATTACTCATTTTTTTAATGGAATAGCTGAAAATCAACAGTGACAGAAGAACAATGAGGAAGGGAAAGTGGTAAACTGGATGTGGTGGATTGATAGTAATTATMAGGGATGAAGTTCTCTAGAAGCTAGATACATCCAGCTATTCAAGAGGTTGTACTGGGTGTGGGCATTTTTAGTACAAGGTTTGAAACCTAGAATCTTATCATCTTCATATTTGAAAAAGCCATGTCATACAGGTCTCTGTTTTTCTTGTCCTCAAGTTTCCATGTTTTTATACATTTATAGTATTTTACTCTGTGTGCTTTCAAGAATTAAACTCCACTTCAGCAAGATTCCAGCCCCTCCATTGTACAGATAGCTGACTTCAGTGGTATTACTTCAGTCTTAAAGTTAGTGCATCACGCTTTCTAGATCAAGGACTTCTCAAAGATCKATCTTGTTGTTTCAGTATGAGTACCTTGTAAAAAACCTTTCAGCTTTCATTACCCTYCTGCCTCAGCTTTGCTTTGCTTTTAACAGTTCTTTAAATAGTGTAGAGAAAGAAGGAGGATTGTCTGAGGGGAGAGCGTATTAATATAATTGGCTTTTCTGCTATTCTATTTACCTCACTCAAATGCTTCAAAATGGGAGCTATTTGAGTGCTTAGTACATACAGGGGTTTCCTATGGCTTATGGTTTTATTAAACACATAGCAAAGAGGTCTCACACACATTTGCTGAATTAGAGAATCGAATCAGGGCTTGGATATGTGAGTCTCCAGCTTCTACAGAGTGGATCTCCAGTCTATTTATCTGGCCAAGTCATGTCAAAATGTGTCTCTTTTAGCCAGTCATGTAGAGACTTGTACCAATGCTTAGGACTGGCTGTAAAGCACAGAGGAGGTACTGGCTGCTGTGAAAACCACGTGCCCACGTGCAAACCTGTGGGCCACTGATGTGCCATTCTGCCCTCTGTGGAGCTGTGAACCCCAGAAAAATACATGTCATAGGGGAAAAGGYGAAATGAACCAGATCAAAATTCAACACAAGACAATTGCTGGTGGTCCCTGTGGTCCCTGTCTATACGAGGCTGAAAATGGCTTTCGGCGGGGGGTTATTTTCTTAATGCTAGGAGGGCTACAGCTGAAAGTCTGTAACATTTAATGTTAACATTTAGGCTAGAGACTTCATATTGTAGTGATTAGTAGCAGGAACTGCAGAGCTGGAATATGCAGATTGGGTGTAAGGAGACTGTACTGATCTCAGGTCAGCTCTAAGTAATGGAATTATTTGTTTTTATTTTTGTTTTTTTTAATGGATTTCCTCTTTGATTAGTTTCTGAAATACAAACAAAATTTCACATGATTTAGGAGCTCCCATTCCTTGAATTTTGGCTCACAAAAGTCTTTTGCCCTCCTTGACTGGTCTAAATTGGATTACATACAATATATAATCCAAAGTGGGAAGCAATGTCAACCAYATTGATGCTTTGGTTTTGCTTGTTTAAAAATTACATTTCCATTCTCAGAGTTCAGTTTACAGTCCTGTCTCATGCAAATTCCCCCCTGCCTYCAGGGAACTATGTCTTAGTGAAGATGACACACATGAGAAAGCTTGTAGGATTGAGCCTTTGGTTGCTTAGACTTTGTTAATAAAGAGTAAAATAATCCTAAATATTTAGCAGAACATTATTTTTTCTCTCGTAAAAGAAAAATAGACCAAAATAAATACATCATTCAAAGTAAATTTCAATGCAAATTTTGTATGCCAGAGCCAAACCTCAAGGAATCTGTGCAGATAAAAGAGTAACACACCGAACATGTGCACAGGACTAGACTCAGATATCCATCTTCATACTATTAGCTTACATCCTGAATGGAAATTGCAATTATCAAAAATCTTTTATAATGAAGGCAACAATGACAAGAGTAATAGATCTGATCCTATGCCTATAAATTCCCTTAGAAACAGATTGAAATCCTAATTTTGAAAATATGTCAAGTTCTAAAACAGCCATAATACACAGTCATACAACACAAATTCRTCTGAGACAGATGAGACATAGGAATATTAACGACTGCCATTGATCCATCTATCCCAAGAGGATATTTTTGCAAGTATTTTGTGGCCTAATYCAAGAAGAGAAAATGCATTTTAACAGGATTATGAGCCAAAACTGCAGTTCTGAAGATCCTTAGCAGTTACTGCATAGCCCTGCATAGAGACTTGAAGTTCATATATGCCTTACTTGAAAATTTTCTGATTCTCTAGATGTCAAATTTTTCACCCTTGTGAATGCCCAGGGCTGCCTCACTTTGCCAGGTCTGAGCCGATCATATGTAAATATCCCTCAAAGGTATGGGTTCCAGCCCACTGACTGTCTCCTAATGCACATTGACTGGGACAAACTCCTTGGAAGGGGTTCTTTTTCACTTCAAGACAGGGACAAGGAGCAGCAGCTCCGTGAGATAGCAGCCTGGTGAGCAGGTAACCCATCTGGGCTTTGGCAGAGCCAGGATGTTTCGGTGAGACCTAGATAGATGTCTGAGAGATGCAGGAGCTGGAGAGGGATGCACATGGCTGGAATAGATCTCAGATCTACTGGGGACATAATGGAGCAGAAGAGTGAACATGACTCTGTGGCAGTACCCAAGTGCTTAGGCATTTTCTGCAGAAATAAYGGAAAGGTATCTCAGAGAACATGCCAAGGACTGTTTATGTGAAACAAAACACAGATTGTGTGCCATGTTAGCGGCACGGCCCGCTTCCTTATGTGTTGAGAGGAGGAAGGGATTCCTGTCAGCTTCAAAATAAAAGTTGTAACACTTTCCCACAGGAGACTCAGAATAGAGGCTAGCTTGTCATTACAGCCACAAGGATGGGTTTGGATTTGTAACACACCTCCATCCTTCATGTTTCCTGTTAACCAACCCCTGGCAGCTATTTGCTGAGAGAGTAGATTTTAAAGTTGTCCCGAAGCAGAGACTCTGGATCGTACTATGAGACAGCCAGATGTATATAGAGCCTGGAGATCTAAGAGAGGCTGTATTTCATGCTGTATCCCATGGGTGCTAGCCAGCTTGTTATAAGAACAATAGYATTATTTGATCCTCTGCACATTCAAAATGTTAATAAGGTCTTTAAACAGTATCTCATTTTCTAAACTTATCAACACTGCCAGAGAAGGCATTAGACTTAATAGACTAATCACTAGACTTAACATTAATAGTACAGTAGGCTTTTAACATTCTTCAAGATCTTCAACAATCTTGAAGATTTTAGTGCATAAGTGATCTGGTGTACAATTAATTCTATCCCACCACTTCCAATGTTTACAGATATAAATTTAAATAGATATAWCTTTCCTTTTTAACCGCTTTGGTAAAACTTAAAAATTGCTTAAACCATGCAATGCTTACTCTATTATCAGTTTTAGGAATTCTATTTTAACATATAACCACCATATGGTGTACACACTCATGTGAAGCATTCCCTCAAAGCATTCTTGAGAGATAAGTCACTCTCATGGATAATCATTTTATGAGCCCAAATGCCAAATGCTGGTCTTGAATTTTTCTAGCAAATTCAGAAAATCACAGATCTTTGTTAAATTATGGTTTGTACTGAATCTGAAGTGGTTTAATCAGGATGCCTTCATGGACTCAGCCACCAGCTACTTCAAGACCCAGTTCAGGAACTGGAGCTGTGGTTGTGGTCAGTGGGAGTTGGATTCCCACTGGTATCAATTAACATGAAGTTGCTGTATGCAGGCATGTGCTGAGGGAAAGTGGGAGAGGAGAAAACTGGCTCTATAGGTCTTAGGGCTTCCCCAACTACCTCGAGTAGGCAGTAAGCAACCAAAGACAATGTAAAAAAACCTGCATTCCTTCTCTTTATCAAAAGGAAGTCAGGTGGACAGTTTCCTTTAAAATGATGTGCACAGTTAATCCAAGAAGTGAGAYTGTAAAACTAGAAACGGGAGGAATTTAATGAGACCTATTCGGTGTGGTGAAGCTTCTTGGACACCTTTGAGTAACCAGGCTTAGAGCTGTGTATGCTGACCATAGCACCTGAAAATGCAACACTCTGCACAGAAATACTGTGAGTCCTCRTGACATCACAGTGTCTACCGGGAACTGATATCTTCCATAAACTCCTAAACTCTGAAGTCACGGGTGATGTGAGAATCTCTGTTTTCCTTAAAGTAAAAATATAGCATGAAAATGAGAGAAAAAAGAGTTTTAAAATTTAATCTCTGCTGCAAGTGCACTAGAAAACCAAACAAAATAAACTTTTTAAAAATCAAACTAATTTCATGGATGTTTGAGTTATATGCCTTGGAAAGGCTGCAACACTGATTACCCACTAGAATACAGCTCCTGAATTAAGGTGTGGCCTTCTAGCTGAGGCTATATCCCTGGCCAGCAGCACAACCGTGCTAATGTTGATGATGCTGGGGAACCCAGAGATTAGTTGCTACTTGCAGACATTAGTTGCCAGACTCTAGCTGTTGGAGGAGATGAGTTGGCAGTGTCTGCTGCAGTCARCTATGCACGGTCTCCCCAGGATCAGGGGGAGCCTAGCCTCATCCTCAATTGCAAACCTTGGAGACTGGTTCTTATCTTTCCCTTGACAATCACTCTTGGACTTCACCACTGCCTAAGGCTTCTGAGGGATATGCTGGATCTCTGGTGATACTCGCAAGTATGGAGATTTTGGTACATGAGCAAGAAGACACTTGCGACAGTTAAAAAAAGATCCAATATCACTCCAGAGCATATCTGGATGAGTGGACTTGAAACTGTTTTYGAATTTTCTTATGCAACATAATCAGATAAAGAAGGATACAAAGGCATTCCTTTAAGGTAATTTTAACAGCTCCCCAATGTGAGTACAACTAGTTTCTAGTTTACCAAGAACTTATTGCAATTGCTCTTTTTAAGTTCATCAAAGTTTTGTTAATGTTTACTGTGTTACCACAGTGCTCTCTACGACKTATATAGCTGTCATTTTACATTCTGCTGGTTTTTCAAGGTTTCTGTGATCTTTCTCCACTCTTAATACAGCAGCGATATATGCAAATAACAATACCATATGCTCTGTGTATCCTTAGGGTATACAACCCAAACAACAGATATTTTTGAAACACAGTATACCTCCACAAATGGTGACAGTAGCTGGTGACCTCTTTGGACTTGCAAATGCTTTGAGCTTAAAGAAGTTACCTCTTCAAGGCCTACTGATGCACTTTAAAGCCAGTCCTGCTTGCTGATGTCTGCCCAGAGGATGCTGTAATCCTGTCAAAGAAGACTCCATATCTCATCTTCACTCTTCATGGCTGTGTGAATACCCCATAAAGAAGAGGATATATCTGCCAAAGAATAGACTCATTTTGGGTTTCTGACTGCTGAATTGCCTCCCACACAGATTTATGACTTTAATACCATCATAATTCAGGATTTTAGGGGCTGAATTGTCAGTAAAGGAAGGTATCTCTGAAAAAAGTATCCTGAATTATCCTGTAAAAATCTATTGACTATACATGTGTTCTGTACTTAACTTCAGTGCGTAAGTTAGTAACAGACATAGATTTGCTCTTGGAATGAAGATGGCTCCTGTTCTCCCTTGTGCCTCTTGTTCAGTCCCAGTGGACTGAAGCATCCAGGCAAGTGCTTCCTCCGTGCTGGTCTGGGATTGGAGAGGTAGGATCTGCATCCACCATATAATTTGCACACAGGCAGTAAGTAAGCGGTTCAGCTCTTCCATCTGCACCATGGCAGAAGAAAGAATTCCTCAGAAAAAAGTGTATGCAGTACTGTACCTAAAGTTATCTGAAATATATGTGTATAGGGCAGATTAACACTTCAGGAGTAACCTTAATTCTAGCATTTCCCAACTTTCAAACACTTGACATTACAGACTTAATGCTGTTCTTCTAAACCATTTTATGTGTAGTACTGATATAGTGAAGAAACATCTTTTATCCACATGGATATGCAGTGTTCCAGGAAAAATGCGTTTTTCAAAAAGTCAAATCGAATAGAGGAAACATCAGAGGTTAWTTTGATGGAATAATCATTCTCAGGGCAACATGAATTCTGTTCTAGCTGAATTAATAGCTATTTTATCTTCCTTGGGTTGCTTTGACCTGGTAACTTAATCTACAAGAGTTTGATAGCCAATAAACATTTTTTCGTCATTGTCTTTGAAAATACTTTTCTTCACTTCTAATTGAATTCAGTTTTATTACTGTAAGGAAAAAATCCAACACTTAGCACCAGTCAGACAGAATTCATTTTCCAGTAACTCAGAACACTCTCTTTGAAGGTGAGCTCACTTTGTCAAACCTTTGAAGTCTGCCATATGTACCAGCCCCACTGCCAAATGCAGTGATGTGATCACAGACACACAGCTTTTGGCAAATTTTCACTAAGACTTTGTCTTGATCAGAGATGTTTAAAGCTCGCCAGAAGCATGTAGAAACACATATACTGCTAATGGGTTGAGCTTCTAATAGGTGGACTGGGAATTCTTTGAGAATACATATTTCCAGAAGGAGAAAAAGGATTATTTTCACATAGTTTTAAGTGGAAGAAGGAAGCCCCAAGAGACCATGTTAGTCTAATATAGCTGGAATCCTCACATCTCTTCCTAAAACTTGTTCTTGATTATCTTACTGTTCTTGCTCAGCGCAGGGATGTTCCTGCATGAAGCCATGACAGTAATTTCATGTCAGGAAGTTCTACTTTCAGAATTCCCTCTGCATCTACAGGTCATGTATCAGCTTAGATACTACCTGTGAAAACATCGTCCATGGATTTGGTTGAGATAGAATCTGCTAATTTACCAGAATTTACCTGAAGAAAATCTACTTAGTGGGTTGTGCTGAAGTGTTCCAACACAAAGGACAGGTGGACACTGAGGACCCCAAACCTTTCTTTTCAGGTGAAGAGAAGAGACCTTCCCTCTCCCCAGCTAGGTCTGCCCAGGCGAGCCATCAGAGTTGCAGAGCCTCAGTATCCCAAAGTTGGWGAGAAAGCTGGCAGGCAACAGAAGGAACCCCTCCCAATCACACAGAATTTCAGAATACTCCCCTTTTGTTCTAAATCTGAAATAAAACAAGTTTGGAAAAGTTGGATTTCCATAGCCAGAATCTTTTTACAGGGGTTTCTTTCCGGAACTGAGCTGCTATGAGGGGGTTGATACAGGGCTGGATCCCAGGGATCTTATGAAGGGTGTTYAGTCAAATACCTTAGATCTGATTCTGCTTTTGATGTCTAGTGGTACCAGACCATGAACACATGACACTTRAGTGTGAGAAACTTTGGGATGAAAATCATGGCTGCAGCCTTCCCCTGCCTCAGTTTCCCTGCCTGTAAATGAGACTGATAATATTTTGCTGTAATCTGAGTACTCAGGTACTCACAACTGATTTGGCCTGCTGAGATCTTTACACAGATGATTAATTCATTCATACCAGAGCACACTTCAACACCAACATCTAAAAAAAAGAAAAAAAAAAAAGGCAGTTAACTGGTTCAATTAATTGGAATGGAGGGAAAGGACAACTACATTTTGGTTATTGTACAGGTGCCAAGAGTGAAAGAAGAAACCTGCTAGGCTTTCACCACAAGATAAGTGGCTAATTCTGGCCTTGCACTTCTAGTGGCATCCTCTGTCCAGCACAATTATTATTCCTGACAGCCTGGCTTCCCGTTCTTCTCTCTCAATCCCCTAATGAAGGACAGTGAAATTTTCTACAGTGAGGTTTTTTCCTCTTCTTGACAGTTGAATTGAAGCAGAGGAAGATGTTTCTTAAGCCATTTTCCCCTCTGGACTKGCAGAAAACAGAGGATCAGTCCTGTTACTCTCAAGGCCCTGCAATCACGAATGCCAGCGTTGGGCAGCAAAGTCACCCAACATGGCTTGCACCTATCAGATGGATGAAGAACAGACAGAGTCACGAGCCTCAGGCTGAGGATTATTGCTCCAAAATGGGCATATGTCAGYAGAGTTCAAGCAACACAAGCTCAGTCCTGATCTGCTTACTTTGGAGCTGACAGCAGTGTTACTTTCTTGGGCTCAGTGTGATGGAATATAGACATTGCTCCTTACAGCTGCCAAACTCTGGCAGGAGGAAAGCCCAGCAGGAACTGCAGGTGACCGCAGTGCTGAGCCAGCTCCCAGAAGCCCTGGAGAGCCATCAGCAATGGAGAGCTCTGACTCCAGTAGGAATCTTCATTAATGATAAGTATTCTGGGGTGTCTCTCCAGATCCTAAAGAGATAAAGGAAAAGCAGGTGATCCAGTTTGGGCACAGGAAAATATTTTTTTATGCCAGGTGGTTGCTTATTTCCAGATAATGGCATAGTCTTCCCTTATAATCCCTGTTAATACCATGCTTATTTGCTCCTTTGATGACCAGGGGACATGTTCAGTGAAGGATCTGACTCCAATAAAAGCTTAAGCACCCTGTATAGTGCATCAAATCAGGACGCAGGCAGGTGACACACTGAGTAGTGCACTGTCTAAAACTATCTGAAAAGGAAGGACATAAGAGAGAAACAAATCTCAAATTCTGTTCTCTAGACTCCTTCATTTCAGGGAAATGCCTCTTTCTAGACCTTAGCCTCAGAACCCCAAAGAAAAGAGAGTAGATTTTTGTCATTTCCCCAGGATCAGCTAATGATGGACCTAAAAGCTTTGGGGCAAATGTCACTTAGACAAGGGGATTCAGTGACAGCCTCTGGAATGTAAGCCCGTGATTGATGCAATAGCACCCTGTCAGACGGTGTGAAGTGGGGCTCACCCTGTCTTGAGAAAGTTGTGTAGAAAAGAAATAGAGACGCTTTGAGCTAYTGCATGTGTTCGGGTTCCCATTTCCTCTTCTGTTCTTACAGTTTCTCCAGTGCCAAAATATAAAAAGCTTGAGTAGTCCTCAGGGCAGGTATCAAGATCCAGGGTTGTTTCAGTCTTAGGTGGTGACCTCTAGCAGCACACTCCCGGGCTTTCCCTCCTTCTCTTCTACTGATGTCTGAAGCTAARACATGAGATACCTACTGAATTAGGGATGCAGTTAAGCTGTTTGAATTCTGTTTTAACTCCCAGTCTATGTATCTGCATCCCTTAAGGAAGGAGAAGTAAAAACTGACTGTGCCCAAAATCCATCTGAGAGAGTTTCCAGCTGGTGAGTTCTACATGAATTGCTCTCCTGGTGAAGGCATCAGCCATAAAACATTCCTTGTGGTGCTCTCAGAGTCTGTGCTGCACTGTAGAAGACCCTGGAGGGCTGTGGGAGAGGCTGGTGTCTAAGGCTGTCCAAAYTGAGGCAAAGATGCACTTCCCAACCTAGCAGGCTCCAGATGTAAGATCTGGCCAGATGTTCCACTATGCTCTTCTGCCCCTGGGGCACAAGGAGGAGCTGTAATGCATCCAGGTCTTGCCCTGAAGTAGGAACAAGAAACAGAGCCCAGAACTGACCGTTAGGTCCATCATTTTAGATATGGCCCAGATTATCTGAACGGACAAAAGCTGGCTATGTTACATGCAGTTTTCTAGGCTAAGCATCACTGTTGAGGAGAAGGTTTACCTTTAAAACCACAACAAAGTATTTTGATTAAATAGATCTAATGGCAGAATCATAGAATCAGTAAGGTTGGAAGGGACCTCTGGAGATCATCTAGTCCAACCTCCCTGCTCAGCAAGGTCACCTAGAGCATGTTAGACAGGGTTGCATCCAGACAGGCCTTGAATATCTCCAGAGAAGGAGACTGCATCACCTCTCTGGGCAACCTGTGCCAGTGCTCCGTCACTCTCACAGGGAAGAAATTCCCCCTCACGGTCAGGCRGAACTTCCTGTGGTCCAGTTTGTGCCCAKTGCCTCTTGTCCTGYCACATGGGRCAACYGAAAAGAGTTTGTCCCCGTCCCCTTGACATCCTCCCTTCAGATACTTACACTCATTGATCAGATCCCCCCTCAGTCTTCTCTTCYCCAGGCTAAACAGGCCCAGCTCTCACAGTCATTCCTCACAGGGCAGGTGCTCCAGCTCTCTGATCGTCATTGTAGCTCTACGCTACTGTCTCTCTGTTGTACTGGGGAGCCCAGAACTGGACACAGTGCTCGAGATGAGGCCTCACCAGGGTTGAGTAGAGGGGCAGGATCACCTCTCTCGATCTGCTGGCAACACTCTTCCTAACGCACCCCAGAATACCATTGGCCTTCCTGGCCACAAGGGCACATTGCTGCCTCATGGTCAACTTGTTATCCACCAGCACTCCCAGCTCCTTCTCTGCAGAGCTGCTCTCCAGAAGGTCAGCCCCCAGCCTCTACTGGTGCCTAGGGTTATTTCTCCCTAGGTGCAGGACCCTGCACTTGCCCTTGTTGAACCTCAGGAGGTTCCTCTCCGCCCAACTCTCCAGCCTGTCCAAGTCTCTCTGAATGGCAGCACAGTCCTCTGGTGTGTCAGCCACTCCTCCCAGCTTGGTGTCATCAACAAACTTTCTGAGGAGGCACTCTGTCCCCTCATCCAGGTCATTGATGAATAAGTTGCACAGGATGGGACCCTGTACTGAGCCCTGGGGGACACCACTAGCCACAGGCCTCCAACTATACTCCATGCCACTGATGACAACTCTCTGAGCTCTGCCTTTCAGCCAGTTCTCAATCCACCTCACTGTCCACTCGTCTAACCCACACTTCCTGAGCTTGCCTAGGAGGATGTTATGGGAGACTGTGTCAAAAACCTTGCTGAAGTCAAGGTACACAATGTCCACTGCTCTGCCCTCATCTACCCAGCCAGTCACTCCATCATAGAAGGCTATCATGTTGGTTAAGCAGGATTTCCCCTTGGTGAATCCATGCTGACTACTCCTGACCACCTTCTTCTCCATATGTCTGGAGATGACATCCAGAATGAGCTGTTCCATCACCTTTCCAGGGATGGAGGTGAGGCTGACTGGCGTGTAGTTGCCTGGGTCCTCCTTCTTGCCCTTTTGGAAGACTGGAGTGACATTGGCTTTCTTCCAGTCCCCAGACACCTCTCCAGTTCCCCAGGACCTTTCAAAGATGATGCAGAGTGGCTTGGCAATAACATCCGCCAGCTCCCTCAGTACCCGTGGGTGCATCCCATCCAGGCCCATGGATTTGTGGATGTCTAGCCTGCCCAGAAGGTCTCTAATCCTATCCTCCTCAACCAAAGGAAAGTCTTCCCTTCTCCAGATTTTCTCCCTTACGTCCAGGCTACGGGATTCCTGGGGGCTGCCCTTAGCAGTGAAGACTGAAGCAAAGAAGGCATTCAGTAATTCTGCCTTCTCTGTATCTCTTGTCACCAGGGCCCCTGCCCCATTCAGTAGCAGRYCCACATTTTCCCTATTCCTCCTCTTGCTACTGATGTATTTGAAGAAGCCAAATTTGAGGAAGCTGATACCCCCTGGTGTTCACTGCCTGTGAGAGCACAAGGGTGCCTGAAAGGCATGATCTGGAATCCTGTCAGCTCTCAGGTCCAYCAGGACACTGAGGGTTTTTCAGAGATCCTCATCTATTATCACCCATCAACTTCAACAGAATCATCTCATCCAATCCCCCTGCTCAAAGAGGGTCACCTAGAGCAGGTTACCCAGGATTGTGTCCAGACAACCTTTGAATGACTCCAAAACAGCCCCCATACGACACTTGGTATGTGAGCTTCTCCCCAGCCTCAAGTTAGCCAGGTCTCAGGATCACTGATAAAGACCACTTATGCTGACCACTCCACTTACATAAGGCTGCAAGATAAAGCAGCAGCAGAAGCAGATTTTTTATCTTTGTCATTCCTCTTTTGGGTGATTTTTAATTATTTTATGTCTTCAAGGAAAAAAGTACTTTGCACCACTGCCAGTTATTTTTTTTTTTCTATCAGAACAGTCCTTTCAAAAGCTGTTTAAATTACCATCAAGCTAGGAGTTTTCCCAGGCATACTTTAGAACTAAAAGATCAGGGAATAGTTGTTCTACTGCAAGACTTATTTAGACAATTACATGCAAATTTTTGAATTGCTTTCCTTTCTTTTTCTATAGCTTTCGTAAGAAATAGCTTACTGTATTCATTATGGTGAATGCAAACTAGCAGTAGTTTGACTCAAAACTGTTTTTAACCATCTGATGCTGTAACTAAACAGTTCAAAACTTACTGTGAAAAGAGATGCAATATTTGTCTTTTTTATCCTTTCTTCAGCTGAAATTATTAACAGTTAGTAGCCAGTACAAAAATTGAAAGGCAGGAAATCTGCTGTGCAAGATTCAGCATAACAGGCTCTAAAGTTTTGCATCATATTGGGAAAATTTGACAAAGCAGATTATTTTAATACCAAATCATCATATCAGATTGGGAAGGAAGACTGAATGGGAAGATAAGAAAAGTAGAGAACTTCATCCAACCCAGCCTAGCTTGCATCAATTTGTCCTATGTTCCCAGATGCCACCTGGGCAACAGGAGATGGCTGAAGTCCTCCATGCTTCAGCTCTTCCTCCTGCCTCCTCTTCTCTTAGTGACTCCCACCAAGGTCAAGAGCAGGAGTAGGTGGAGCCAGTGGAGACAAACCTCAGCAGGGTCTTTGGGATGTTTCTGCTCTACTTAATCTTTGCAAAGGTGGCAGGACTGGTCAGAGCCTGTACTCCCACAGCACCTGTAAACCATCCACCAGTCAGGATTAGTATTTGGCTGAAAGACCAATAAAACTGAACATCTTTAACCTAACAGTGAGGTAAAGATATTAAACTAACACCTAAACTGCAAYATGAACACAAACTGTTTCCCAAAACACATTTCCAAACTAATTTTCAGTCAGTTGAGCCTTAAAAAATGTTGTGTTTTTCTTTCTGTACATCCAATCATTTAAAATATTATAATAGGAGACACATCTGGATTACAACTCTTTTTGGAATCAAATCAGACCTCTTTGCTATTTAAAAATAAATGCTGAATTTTTTCAAAGACATCAATAATATTATGTCCAGTGGAGATGTACTACACTTTTCAAGATGCCTAGTTTGTACTGACAACAGTTCAAATATATTTATGTTGTCCCATCAAAAACTCAGTAGTTTTGACTTTCAAGAGGATGTTTTTTAAACATCTTGGGTAAATGGAGATTTTGACTTTCTGCCCAGGACACCCTGAGAGCTGCCTCTTACAAAAAAAAAAAAAAAAAAAAAAAGGAAAAAACCCTCAACTAATAGGATAATAAATCCCAACGTTTTTCTCTAAACAAGAGTTGTTTTAGTTAAACTAGCATTCACTTCATTTATAATACTGCCCCATGTTTCTTTAGGCTATTGTATTTAATAAAAAACTTTGGACTCATCCATCATTATGCACACTTTACTGATTTCACTTTAAACATCACTGACTAAAACTTCCATTTATCAAGCTTGTTTTGCCTAGCAGATGTAGGTTAATTTATTTCCATTTCAAAAGATTTGATATCTATTTTTGTTGAAGTGAAGTGTTTGTCCGATATTCACACTGTAGGGAATGAGCCCTGGTGAAATTGGTGTGTTCATCCACCATACGTGAATGCAAATCATTGTATTTTAGGAGGGCCAGATTTGCCCCAGAGCCATTTAAGGAGAAGGGGGGGCTTTGGTGGACACTTGGTTACCGAAAAATGCTTTGCACTGTAAAATGATGTAGCAATTGGAAGCAGAGGCAAGGGATGGCTCTCAGGACGCACAGGAGAGAAAGCTGTGGGAGAAAWCAGTAGGAAGAGATGGATGATTCACAAATCTGGCATCCAAGGAYTGTAAGAAAGTCAACAAAGCACAGGTAGGTATGCTGGTTTTATAGCACAGTTTGAATTATGTCAGTCACATGCAAAATCGGTTTTTAAATACAGTCATATAAGCCAGGCTTGGCTAACCAGACAACRAGAGTAGGGATAAGTTTTGCTGAGTTCAAAGACCTTTTTGGCTTCTGCTAACCCAAAAGACTTTGTGGGGCCATCTTCCATTTCTGCCTCTGCGGCATGGTTTCTACAGCAGCAAATAACATAAGCTCTAATGAGATAATATAAGAGAAGAAACTTCAGAAAACTTCTTCCTGGTCTGTTCCATCAAGAGCAGGACGCGGGCCAAAAAAAAAAAAATCCCTAATTTTGGCAGACAAGCATAAGACCTACAAAGCCCCATGCTCACTTCTCCTCACTGCTCTGAGCAGAGAGTGGATGATGACCAAAAACACAGCTGGAGCTGGAGCGCACATAGCAGATCTGCTGGGACTACCTCCCCAGGAAAGGGGCAGACTRTATGCTGCTACAGCATAAACGGTACATTGGTGAGGCCATGGTGCACATGTTCACTCCTTACCAAACCACATGGCATTGTCTGGCTGGATAGCCTTTGCAGGTTGTTCATTGCAGGCTGGAAAAACAGTAATTTCATCTGACCCAGTACTGTAAAGAAAGGCTGTATTTTGCAAAAAGCGAACATTGACTGGTTTAAAACTGTCACTCCAAAATTATTACTTGTCATAGTTTCTTTTCTTCCTCAAATTTGAATTATGTAGGTCCACTCATTTAAATATCTTGTGAAAGATGCAGTACAGTCACATATGAGAAGAAAACAGTTCAGTGTTAATCAGCCTCTGCAGCTTTCTTCTGCAGTTAGATTGCTGCATGCAATGGGGGGGGGGGGCTGCCAGAAATCCTTTGTTAAAAACAGTAATTCTTAGCAACGCCAGCAGCCACTTATCAGGTTTCAAATCCACCACATTCCTCCAGAAACTTGTTTTTCTTTTCTCTACTTCCGTAAGTTTTCAAGCTAACACTTGCAGGCACACTGAATATCAATGGGTACTTATTAATACCCTGTAAGTCCTAAGAAACTCCTGGCCAGTCCTGTAGTGGTGGTGTTTTGTTGCGACTCTTGGAGTGGGAGACATCTCCAGGTTATTGCTGGCTCTGACAAAGACCCCCCTACCAGGACCCTGGGCACATCATATAACCTTGCTGTTTATCCATACATACACCAAAAACTCTATCGGGAACATGGCTCTCAGACCTCTCGTGAAGACCAGCGGGTAGTATCTGGAAAGCACTTCAAAGGTAGCAAGTGCTTTGTGCAATGCTTTCATTGTGCCWGAATTTGATGCGAAAGATGCAGGTTGGAGGAGAGAGTCACCTTTTCTGAGAGAGAGTGAGATGGGTCAATGTGGAGGAAGTTTGTGGTCTCCTTGTGCCAGTACTCTGGGGGGATTTGGACCTTTTCCCGCAGCTTGTAGCTGCCCTCTGATGCAATGAGGGAACAGGCAAACTAAATGTCTGACTTCAGAGGAGGCTACCCAAAACAGTTTTTTTTTCCTGCCTAGTAGTTTTTGGAGGAATCTCCTCCATTAAGAAAGGAAATCACATAGCAATTGCTGCATTGGAACAAGACTAGGTCTCCTGCTAGTTTGGTATGCAGATCCTCATAGACTGATGTGCAGAACTGCAATCAGTGAGTACAGAAGAAACCCTGTTCCTGTGGAGAGAGTCTTTTTCTGCCCTTTCAGTCAGCAGCTGGGACAGGCACAGAAATAAAAAGCCTTAGATTTCTAGCACGGGAGTAAATCCAATATTAAACAACTGAGTTTATGCCAGCTGTCCATATTAGTGTGTAGTCTTTCCTTTTTTGAAAATCCTGCTAATTCTATGGCCTTGTGACAAGGAGCTCTAAAGACTAAAGGTGCCTAGAATTGAAAATATTTAACTGGTTTGGTTTTCAATACATTGCTATAAGGCACAAATAATAGATTAAATTACAAAAAAAAATCATTGAGAATTCTTTTTTGTTCAGTGACAGAAAAGGTAAATAYGGGTACGTTACTTTTATATCCATTATTATTTGTCTCTCCAGCAGATCCTATTTTATTCTCTGCCTCTTTTTAATAACTAAATAGCCATAATCCTTTAAAATCTCTCTATCCCTTTTGTTTTCATTATCCATCTTGGCTACATCAGCCATCCAGCAGAAAAAGGGGTGACCAAAAGTGAACATGAAATTTTACATCCTTGGTTTAGTTTTGTTCCAATATTTTCCATTCCATTATTTTCCAAGCATTATTTTCCATTACTTTCCTTCTGCATCCAAACATTTTGTTTGGATTCCCAGCCTCTCCCACCTGCTCAACAGAGGTGTTCACTGAGCTACCCACAATGGTGCTAAGATTTGGGGGTTTTTTTGGAGTGGTTACCGTTGATTTAGGATGTTGCTGTGGGTCTAAGCGGTTTAAGGTATTTCTATCCAACGTGAGCCATTCTGCTTCTGTCTGTCTTGAGTTTCACCTTCCAATGAGTTGCCTGATCATCTATCTTTGCGAGTTTCCCTGAATGCCAATGACAATGCCAACGACATCTAACGACTATCGGCTGCTGAGTTTACTGCTTTATTTCCCCTCTTTCCAGGGTGTTAATGATCTTGGCAAATTATACCAGCCCAAATCAGCAAAGTGGTCAAATACATGCATGTGTTTGCTCTGTTCAGAGGGACAGTTGAGTGCATGTTTGGCTCTGGGCCAATTCATACAGTGTGAATTAAGCATGTGCTTAAAGTTAAGTTCTCCCAAATCTATATTTCGTCAGTGAATGCAGAGAATTTCAGAGTTTTTAGAGAGGTGAGCATAGGTGAAGCTCTCCTTTCAGGAAGAAAGAAACCTGAAAATTGAGAACAGAACAGAAAATTTCTATTCAAATAATTGGAGGCTATTCAAATCTCCAACTTTTTTTGAGACTATTTTTCACACCAAATCTAACTGAAAGAGTTGAAGAATCAATACCGGTGTTTAAATTCCAAACAAGGAGCAAGTTCTGAGAGAACTTCTACTGAGTGACCCAAGAAGTGCCTACTACTGCCAGAGCAGACTCAGCTGATACGCCAGAGCTCTTTCTAAGGTAAAATAATCAAGGAGATGGGAAAATTACCTCTTTTAAAGGACTCTGCCTTTATGTTTTATAAAGCAGCAAAAGTAGCCTCACCTCAGTTTCTGTTTAATTCTTCACCAATCTATGTACKCTGAGAAGCTCATTGGTTTTATTATCTTCTCACAGCACACCAGAGAGATTGGAGAGATGTTATTTTTTAAAAGATACAACTATAAAGGCAATGCAGTTGAGCTCCTTCTCTCCAGAAAGCCTGATTCTGTGGTTTCTATGCATACAAAAACTTTTTAGTTCAATGCCGCATGCAGGTAACAAGTCAGGAGGGCTAGGCAGTGCCTGAGGTCAATAGCTCACGTAAGTCTTATTTGCTGGATGGTTTTTGTCTGGTTTCACACTGTGACAGAATGGCAGCGGTAAGAGGAAAACACTTGCATTTATTTAGCTTGGGTTTTCATTCTAAATCGAAAAGCGAGTGCTTGATGAATCTTTCCAGTCAAGCCTGGGAGGACTCTAACTGGAGCTGCTTATTGCACTTGCAACGGATAGTTACACAGTTGTGGCTCTGAAACAGAAATAGTGATATTTTGAATATTGATTCTGTATGGGAGAATTCCCCCATAAAGCCAAAGAGTCATATCAAGGGGAGCTGCTCAGAGAAGAGAGATTTCTACATCTGGCAATATTGGATTTCATGTCTGTAGAGCAAAAATGATATTATGCACATAACAAAACATAAACACGTTGTAAAATGCATTCAGCCCAGATTCCAAACACATTGAACACTGCATGATTTAATGATGGATAAACTCAGAATAATATCCCAGTGGGGGGAACTACAGACTCCAAAATGACAGCTGCTATCATTCCAAAACAAGTAATTGTTTATAAATGAATATTTTTCATGATAAATTATTGAATTACATGAAAATCAGATGACTGCCTGCTGCCAAATTTGTTTTCAGTTTCACAAGACAGAATGGAATGTGCTGCAGACGGTGAGTAAAATTAAAAGCTGCTGGTCTTTTCCCACAAAGGGCTAATATTTTCCCTTAGACATTTCCAGTATCTTATAAACCTGCAAAATAATGGTCCTGGGGAATGGCTATCTAGTTAGATATCCAAAATATTTTAGATATATAGGATTTCAGGATTTCTGCCTAATCTGAGCCAGTTGTAGTGTAAGTTGTTATTTCATATTTGTCTTATGTTGATTTCTAGTTCAAATCCACAGAGCCTCACGATTTGAGAAAACYGCTAGCACTTGCAGGGACATTCTCAATGTATTTTTAACTGTTGCACTTCTTTTTATTCTCTCTTGTTGGTATTTGAATCATTGGAAAATACATTTTTCTGTACACATTTTGGTCTTTTGAGAGTTGGCAAGTTCTTGCCTTCCTTCAGTGTTTTGAACAGAGGTGAAAATAACCTGAAGTGGCTGTTTCAGCTGAACCACATCTKGAAGTCCTCCCTGGAGTGAAACTTCCAGCACAGTTGGCTGAGTTTTCTGGGAGCAGAATGGTCAAGRCCTCAGAGCCTGGCATACCTTTAACACCATTTTCCACTCACACACCTTTTCCCTCAGTCAGCTTGTTCATGTATGAGACTTAGTTAACATCAGTGGCACTGAATTAGCAATGGGAGCAAGAAGTCCTGCCTATCCTGGCTTGTCCCAACTGGGGCTGCTGAGCTGAAGTTCTGTACTTGCAGCCTTGGTATCAGATCTGAATTTTGAAAGGSAGCAAAGCCATGTAACATATTTTTACAGAGCCTTACATAGTGTCCTGACTGACACAGCCCCTGAATCTCCACTATATACTGCTATCAAGTTAAATTACAGTAAGTCATAAGCATGTCCCCATTTCCTCACCAGAGAAATGTAAATATTCCCCAGCCTAACGTGGTGATTTCTGCCTGGATAATAGCCTGGAGGATGATTAAAATATGCAGAAATCTGTTTACYGAAGCATTCATAACACTGATTTTGTTAAAGCACTCTGATCAGTTTGGGCTGCAAAGACTGAAGGCACATGAAGTAATACAAAATTTAGAAGCAGGTATCAAGATCACCCATATCCTTTCTCCTGTCTCCCTCCTCAGTCTCATCTTCATCATCACATGAAAGRTAAGTTAGCTGTCTTCTCTTCCCAGGGTCTTCATAACATAGCCCTGCCAGGAATTTATTTCTCATTTCTGCCCCTATCCTGCTTTGTACATGATGGCAGACCCCCATGAAGTCTCTGCTCAGTTCTTGAAGAAGTACCTAGTACTTTCTGCCTCTGTGCCCCTTGTGCTCTGGAAGAGCTCCCCAAAATAAGTTCCTCCTTCTCCCTGAGATCTTGGCACCAGAAAGACTGCTGATTTACTGAGGAAAACTGCCTTTGTTGTTGAGCAGCAAGCTCATACTGCTTCGTTGTGCTTGTGCTAGCAGAACTGGCATCTGCCTATGACAYTAACACAACCTCAGGATGCAGAAACCCACCGGGCTGCCCTGCGCCTGCACAGCCCTGCTGAGGGACTGCAACCATGCACAGCGAGAGTGAACGGCGCGTTGCRTCTTTCCTCCCACTGCTGTTACAAAAAACAGATCGCTCACCAGTGTTCCYATCTGAAGAACTTATTATTTCCCTCACATGCTACAGTCTGCCCCCAAAGGCTGTTCAGTCTGAGCTGATGGGATTATAAGTGACTAGTAGCCAGCAGTTACACTGGGGTCTATYGCCTGTTGGTAGTTACTCTTTAATATTGGCCTCCCCATTTGGTTCCTGTTTGAGTTCTGTTGGGAGTTATTTAATCAAAAAGTGGTTCTTAGTGGAAAATAGCAACCAATATTAGAGTACATGTTTAAGAAGAAACTTGAATATTCATTCTGTGTTTAAAGATGCTAATGTAATTGTTATTTACATGTGTGTCTTTGATATAAGAATGGCCTAATGGGTTCAGAGCAAAGGTTTGTCTTCTCCAGTGTCCTGCCGCTGGCAGGCTGGCAGATGAACCACATCTTGGAGAAAAAAAAAAAAGATAATTCCCCTGTTAAAACCTCTCAGTTGCACTCAGCCTGTGGCTCAGAGACTTCTGAACAAGAAATTATAGTTTTGTGTTCAATAACCCTTGATGAACTTTTCTGCCTTTTATTCTTCTAGAAATATTTGAATTTGTAATTCTGGCCACAGTAGCATCTTATGGGAATGAACTCCATGGTTTAACTACACATTGTGTAAAAAAAAAAAAAAAAAAAGGACACTGCTTTAAACCTGCAAACAGATGTCTATGATTACATATATGTATTTTTATATATATACACACATATATTTGCAACACTCTCACAGTTTGTGTATCACATATCTTTTACAGGCTGGCTTGTTTGTCTGTAGCATTTGCCAGAAAAATAACTGCCAAATTTAATCAAAATAAAGCAGTTTAATGAAGACAAGGCACCTTTGTTGTTTCCCCCATCTGACCTTTGCCTTCATGTCCTTYCTTACACTAGACTCTTTAGAGTTTGATACACTTTCCTTTGCTGGATTYGAAAACTGTCAAAATCATTGTGGTTGCTACTGCAGACAAGATGATGAAAAATGGAAAACCAAGTCAGGTAGTTATGGGAAATAAATGGAATATTCACAAGTTCATTACAAGGAAATCAAAAAAAAAATCACCTCTGACACTTGACTAGCTGTCACAGAAGCAGCAATCAAATGCGTTGGGAGCTTCCAACGTACGTGAGGGTGGATAGAGACTCACTCTAGGTAAATGGCTTTATAGACCAGAAATGAAGCCTGCAGGCCATTTCTCTCCCCCTCCTTTTGCCCTTTTTCTTCTTTCCCCTCCTTTTCCCTAAATTAAATTACATTGAAGATTACTTTCTAGAGCATGGTAGTGCTGTAAGTGGATTCTGACGTTATTATGTCGGATCCAGGTGATACAAATCTCTTCACAATTCAAGCATTCACCACCTTAATAGTTTTTGCTCGGTGAAAACTTGTATGTGATGACCCTGCCTGTCAGTTGCTTCTGGATATGGCATTCGACTTCTTTTGATGTTTTTTCTCAGAGCCATTTGGACAGATCACCTTGAGCTTCAGATTTAGAAAAACCTGCTGGCTTTCACTGATAAAGGCAGTGGGCCCCAAACAAACAGWTTTTCTGCCAGAGTAGACTGTGTAGTACTGAGCTTGATAAAGAGGGCTTAGTTTCTCTGTYGGGAACGGAAGTGAAGAATAGAAGTAGAGTGAGGCTTTTAGTCTTTCTGATCGATAGATAAGAGTCTCACAAATCCTAGGCAGGATTATTCACCTGGCATTATAACGAAACAAAGAACATCTTCAGATSCAGAGATAACCAGTCCCAAGGCTGACATTAAAGCAAGCAATGGCTGGAAGAAAGTACTGTTATTAAACTGCAATAGGCCAAGGGCTATAGGAATTGTGTATTTGGCATCGAAATGCTTTTACCTTGCCATGACTATGCACAGTTCACTAAAACCAGGTTGCAGAATGTAAATTTGTGCCTCATCAATACTAATGTACCAGGAATTATGACATGTTTTATGTTATCATTCATTTAAAACAGATAGTTTAGATTTCAGCCACAAGCTAAAGTTTATATATATTATATTTATTACAAACAACAGTGAACACTTAAGAGCCATTATTTTAAATCTAAATGACATTGTGTTTAGTATCCATTTCCTCCAGCTCTAAAATGTGCAGCTTGTGGAATCTGTCATCTTTCCCTGGAATTCTCCTGGATTCAAAGTGACAACTTCTCACAAGTAACCAGAAACAAGAGAAAACACGGAGCCCTGTTCCAATGAGCTGTTTCACATTACAAGAATTTACAATGAGCATCTGACAGAAGAAAAGCGATAGAGCTTGAGGAGAGAGTATTATGCAGTAAATCGTTAGCTATTATCCTCATTGACAAAACGGGTGAGAGGGACAGAAGAAAACACAAGAAGAAACAWGTTGAATGAGTGAGTGAGCCACTAGCGCATCAGAAACGAATGCTTGTTTCTGAAAATCTTACCAATGTCTATTTTAAAGGCAATRCTGTGTCTGGAGGCACAGCTTGTGCCAGGAGCGGTAAACGGCTGTGGCAGCGCAGGGAAAGGGCTGCTACTCCTCCCACAGTGTCTGGAGTTCACTCTACCGCAGGCTCAGCCCTACAGCAAGCAATTGCCACTTCTTCCAGTCAATCCATGATGCAGCTGAACACGTACCAACATGACAGGTCTGACCTGCCATGTCCTGTGCACAGGTTGGGGGCCGTGCCCCCAGCTCCCCCGCAGCCCAGAGCCTCTGCTGGCCTCTGCAAGTGACGGCGCAAGCAGGGACATCCCTTCCCCTTCCTGCCCACTTGCTGTCATCTGCTTCTCCAACAGAAACCTGGCTAAAATGAAGAGGAGCTTCCAGCTTAGCTGCTGCTCTTGCGGAAACCCAGCGGGGCTGACCTCTATAGCTGCTGACACTCTCTCCTTAAGCCCCACAGGCAGTAGGTGCTAACAGGACAGGAATGGGTTATCCACCTCCACCTCCCAAATGTCTGGCTAGCAAAGCCAAAACCTGACATTTTGAATTATTCTTGGTTTTATTTTTTGAAGGAAAGCWGTAGCTGGTTGTCTCAGTTGGCATGGTGGAGCTCTTGTGCTACGCARGTCGTAATAGTCCTTGCCCCCTAGGTGTTCACAATGTGAAGACGTGTAAATGAACTGCAATACAACAGGTCTTAGTACTCAGCTTTAAGTGGAAAGAAAGAAAACAATTTAGTGAATTTTCGGGTGCTTCATATTTTCATTTTCAGCTTTCTACATAAATATAAAGGCTTAAACTATTATTCAGTCTCCACTTGGAGTATAACTTTGACATTAGGAAATCTGATTTTGTGATCAGAAACACATGGAGAATAGCATTTAGAAGTCAGCATAGACTCCGAGCACGATTTTATTGGGAGCTTGGGTATGCCCTTCAGAGTAATTGGGATGTGGAATGTGGAAGTAGTTTTCACAGGAAAATAGGGATAAGGCCTCCTGTAGCCAGCCTCAGGCAACAGATTGAGTAAAATATCAAGAATTCACATTCAACTTCATAATAAGGTTTCCAAGCATGTTAATTAAATGAAGTCTCACATCCCCAGTCCTGTTGTTTTAAACATTTTAAGGCATTAATATTACACAACAGAAACATAATTTTCTCCCTTCCAGATGTCAGGATTCATTTGATTTTCATAGTTTAGCTTCAAACCTACCATTTCAGCAGTGCCATCCTACTTTTCCTCTCCATTCTTCCTTGATATTCATTTCAGGTACTAAATAGCAGTAGCGCTTTTTAAAAATAAGTGCTTCAAATGGGACAGCTTTGCAGTTTATCTTCCTCTGAGGCACCATTTTCCTTAGCCATGGTTTGCTGGAAAGCAATTTGAAAATGGAATCCATTTGGGTCTGATATAGTCTGAGCCTCAGAGGAGATCCACAGAGAAGATTTAGATAGTAAAGTATAACTGGAGGAAACCTCATAAATCACATCCCATCTTTCTGCTCTTTAAACCACTGTTTTAACTGGGAGTTGCTTAAATCCCCGTGGGGATTTAAGAGTGCACTACTCCCTCAAACTATGGAGCCCTGTGAAGCAGCACATGTGTGGGCTAAGGGATGGTGACAGGCCAAGAGCAATATAAGGACTGGGTATACCGGGCACATGTACCTACATCTGCTGGCAAAAAGCCCCCATACAAATTGGAGAACTGGAGTTGTGCTACAATTATATATCATCTGTGAGAAAGCTCTGCAGCTAGTGGGAAAGATTATAYCCCCTCTCATGGCCCCCTCACTGAGATCCCCTGCACTCAGCCCATTTACTCAGGCTTTTTGCCAGGATGTGGCTCTGCAGAAAGCCCGATAGGGAGAATATCCTGAACAGCAACGTTTGCAGGTTAAGGGCTCATTTCAAAGCCTGCAGCTGAAAAGTTTTGCTACCAGTTTATGGTCAAGAAAACCTGTTACACATAGATCAGTTTTGGAGACACAGAAAAGCCTYTGTCTGGCAAAACCCGTATCTTCTTCATTAAGTTAAAAAAAATGGTTTACAGACTACAAGCGTATACAGTCTCCTGCCAAGTACAGAGTGCCTTGGTTCTCCTGCAGGCCGTAAGACTGTGGGCAGGCCAAGATCAGCCACCTGAAAACAGGAGAGGGCTAAAGGATCTAAGCAAACAGCCTAGAGGATGCCCCATAGTTAGCAAAACCAGGCTTCATGTTGACCCTACCTGCAAATTATAACAGAGAACCTGTATTAGAAGAGAATTAGCAGAAGGAACACCTCTTTAAGGGTGGCAGACCCCTGGTACTTAAAACATATGGCTTATGTTTAATTAAAGTGCAGTGCCCAGGCTAGGGTACCTATCTCCAGGGGCAAATTTACAATGTTACGGAGGGCCTTCACAGCTATGGGAGAAGTCAAGATTTCTAGCGCTGCTCTTGGGTTGCTCTGGCTCCAGATATACTAGTAACAAAAGAGATCCTAAAAATTAAGCTATATTAATAAATGAAGTCAGACACTTGACTACCAACTACTTGATTTAGTCATTAATATCCTTTAATTTCCAGCCTTCTCCCTGGCCCAGGTTCTGGCCCATGCCAGCTTGCACTCCCCTAGATATTGCCCAGGCAACAGCTTGGGCCTAGGATAGTTCCTTATTTCTTATAGTGAGAAAGAGGAGTCCATCTGGGTTGACCTCAGGGCGAGAAAAAGATCCCTGACCCAAGCTATTTATTTCAGTAGCTGTAGCTACAGGGTCCCTGATTCATTCCTATCCTATATCCAGCCTGCTACAGAGTGGTGAGACCTCCAAAAAGTCATTGTCATCTCCTGCCTGGGAACTATTCAAGAGTTCACTTTCCCCATAGCTCTCCAAGGCTCTAAGAAAAAACAAAAAACAAAACAACARCAACAAAAAAAMCCCAAACCTCAGTAATTGATATCAAAAGTCTCTCTCTGCTATTAAGTGTGCACTTTGTACAGACAAGCTAGCCAAAGTTTCCCTTCTGGGTGTTACACATGGGCGAATGTGAACTGAACCGTATAGTGAACTGTTTGTCCAAAAATTTTGATGGYTCTTGTGCAGGTGCAGGGCCTGAAGTACCTGAAGTGCTCATGCTCTAGCACTGATTTGTTGTGGGATAAAAGTATKTCAATATATCAGCATCAAAATCCCATTCAAATTTGTAATCTCAATTATGAGAAGAGCTCTGTTTGCATCATTTCTGACCCAGACAATACTAGAAGAGCTACACTGGATTTTTCACTGAGGATGTTCTAAGAGCTTATATCTGCATGAAAGAGATGCAGATACATTTCAGAAAAGCCTGTGAACTTCTGAATGCTAACATGGATAAGATAGTTATACTGGAGGTCCCATTCTTCTTCCATCACAATCAGTGCTAAAATCTTTGAACATATAAGGATGAAAGTTAGATTTCTACTTCATTTGGAAAAGCTGTGAAGGCAAGATGATGAGGTGATCTGTCTCCTYTAAGAACTGGGTCAGTAGCAAAGCCCACTCTAGATCACCATGCAACAAGTCTCATATACTACAGATACACCGACTGCAGCATTATGTAGTTAGAGCTCAGAGTTCAGGAAACATCCTCCTCAAATCAGCTCAGACTGAAAAAAAATCAGTCTGAAACCAGTAAGGGCTCACCTGAACAACTGGGTAAACTCTTCAAGAAGAATTCAGCAGTAAGAGATCAGACTGTATCATTCAAAATGGTACTGACTCAGGTGGYGAGGTTCAGGTATGAATTTTCATACCCATGGAACTTGATGGGTGCATCCATGAGTGCTGAGAAATCTTGCATTGTTATTGCAAGGCGACTCTTGATTATCTTTGAAAGGTCATGGTGATCAGAGAAGGACTAGAAAAGAGAAAATGTCACTTCTATCTTCAAGAATGGCATGAAGGAGGATCTAGAGAACTACAGGCTGGTCAGCCTCACTTCAGTGCCTCAGAAGACGATGGAGAAAGTAATCCTGGAAACCATTTCCAAAYATAAGATGGCCAAAAAGTCACTGGGAATAGTCAGCATGGATTTACAATGGGAAAATGATGCCTGACCAACCTAATACGATAAATACCTACAGTGAAATGACTGTTTCAGTGGATAAGTGAAGAGCAGTGGATGACTTTTATAAGGACTTTAGCAAGGCTTTTGACACTCTTTCCCATAACATCCTCGTAGACAAACTGATGAAGTACAGGCTAGATAAGCAAACCAGGAGGTRCATTGAAAACTGGCTGAGCTGCCAGGCTCAGAGTTATGGTAAGTGGTATGAAATTCAGCTGGAGGCCAGTCATCAGTGGTGTTCCCCAGAGGTCAATACTGGGGCCAATACTGTTAAACATCTTTATTAATGATCTTAATTAGGAACCAAATGCACCCTCAGCAAATTCACAGATGATACAAAACTGGGAGGAGGGGCAGAGAAGAACTTTGTGAAGTTCAACAGAGGGAAGTACAAAGTCTTGCACCTGGGGAGAAACTACCCGACACACCAGCACAGGCTGAGGGCTGGAAAGCAGCTTGACAGAGAAGGACCTGAGGGTCCTAGTGGGTATGTTGACCTCTGGCCAGCAATGTGCCCTTGTGGCAAAAGCACCTAACAGCATCCTGAGCTTCATTGGGCAGAGCTTTACCAGCAGGTTGATGGAGGTGATCCTTCTCTGTTGCTCAGCTTTAATGAGACAAATCTTTAGTGCTGGGTCCAGTGCTGGGCTCCCCAGTATGAGACACACATACTGGAGCAAGTCCAGCAAAGGGTCACGAAGATTATTAATGGACTGGATTATATCTCAAATGAGGAGAAACTGTAAGAGCTGAGACTGTTCAGCTTGGAGAAGAGAAAGAAAGGCTCAGGGGGGCCTTATCCATATAGATGGATATCTATCTATCTATACGGCCTTRTCCGTATAGATGGGAGTAACCTGATGGGAGGAGTAGAGAAAATGGAGCCAGACTCCAGCAGTGCCCAGTGAAACAGCAAGAGGCAATGRGCACAAACTGAAAAACAGGAAATTCCACTTAAGTGTAAGAAATTCTTTTTTACTGTGAGGGTGATCAGACACTGGAACAAGTTACCTAGAGCGGCTGTGTGGAATCTCCATCCTTGGAGATACACAAAACACAGCTAGACATGGTCCTGACTACCCTGCTGTAGCTGATCCCGATCTGACCATGGGCAGCTGGACTAGTTGGTCTCCAGAGGTCACTTCCAATCTCAACAATTCTGTCATTCTRTGAAATGCTATGATTAGACTACAGCAATATCTCAGGAGCAAAAGAGGTTGGTTGCAAATCCTTGTGCTCCAGCCAGCCAGAGCCAGCTGTGCTCCAAGACACAAAAGTCTTTCCTGGAACTGGAGAACCCAGAAGAGTTGCTGAATCCTCAAGGCTGGAAGTGCCCAGCTGAGGCCCAGGCACATATGCTACCTTCATTTCTACAGAAGGGTACATATGATACACAGTGCAAAGAACCATGGTTCAACATATGAGCGCCCAGCCTGAGCAATGAGRGGATCAGACCCTTGGGGGCATGAGAGTAGAGTATCAGTGCACGTACAGAGGTCTGACCACATTCCTYAGCTCTGAAGGTCCCTTCTGGACTGCTACAACTGTATGTGTGCCATTCAGCACGGTAGTATTAGACTCGGGGTGAGAACTGAGAGTCAGGGTGAGAAACGTGCAGTCTCCATCCTTGGAGGTTTTCAAGACTTGAGTGGATGAAGCTCTGAGCATCCTGATCTGATATCAGAGTTGACCCTGCTTTGAGCCAGATATTGCACTAGAGACCTCCTGAGGCCTCTCACAAGCTGATTTATYCTGTGATGCTATGAACCAGCTGCTTTCTCATTCTCTTAGGTTGCTGGATGAATTTCAGCTACAGAAAGAAGCCTGCCAGTAGTGCAATCTCCCCAGCAGATCCCCTCAGCAGTACGTTCAAGCWCCATGGCACTGGTGCTCCTCCCAGGTCTTCCTCCCTGCTTTGGGGCCACTGCATGCTGACAGCAACAGGGACAACTTTGCACTGCCCCACCAGTGGGGACCAAGACTGAAGGCCCAAGCACAAAGCATTTCTCCTTTTTAGGGCACACTGTTCAAGTCCAGCTTAACTACTTGTTGGATTTGTGGTGGTGACCAAGGGGTAGATGGTCACCACTAAGTTTCTAATGCACCAAAGACCCTGGAAACATCTCCGCTGCCAGGTCTGAGCACTGTGCAGCCCAGCAGRCTCTACCTGGAGAAATTTTTCACCAGAGTGATTAGCTCCTGCTGGCTCGTCCAAGACTGTGGGGTGAGTCCTGCTGACCCACTAGTACTCACAGAGGCCTCCTTGTGATTATTTTTTGTCTAGCAAAGTGACTTCTACTGTCTTCGTTTATTTATTTATTTCTTCTAAATGAATGTTTCACTTTCAGTTCTGGTGAGAAGCCAGAAAGGAAACATTTTAGCTTTTTCCATCAAAAACCTTGGGTCTTATTCCCTGGCGGAGGACAGCCACTCTCAAGATTTAGCCTATTTTTAAATTAGTTTCACTGAAGTTATGATGAGAATCCTTCTCATTTCACAGCCTGCTCCACTCTTATGTACAAGCAGATAGCCTTATCTCTTCAGACAAGTCTCAGTAAGAGGTTRCGTTGTCATTATCATCACAATCATTCTTCCTAGGATTTCTTCAGGAACCAGAGTTTATGTAGTCTTTCTCCTTTCACAATTTCCTCTTAAACTCTCAAGAGTTCTGTGTGAACAAGAATCAAGCCCCAAATATTTTTAAGAAAGCAGTTTCATTTCAACGTGCCTCTGTGTATGTGTGTGTGTAATCAGATCCTTTAAAACCAGCTTGAGATACCGGACAAAATGTTCCTCACTAATAACTGGTCTTACACAGCAGAGGTTTCTTTTGAAGTACCAAGCATGGATACATGATCCTATTTAATGACAGCACTTTAAAAATTACAGACTGGTTAATTCTATGTGAATTCTTCTCATCTGTTTCATATTTCTAGTACACATTACTGTAAAACAAGCTCTACCCATTTCTGTCAGGGAAACCACTGTCCTAATCTACCATTTTTCTTAGAATCTGATAATAATGGTTAACTTTACCTCAAGAGAAAAACCTACAGGCAAACATGTCACACACAGCACAGTTTGACTAAGAACAGATACATGCCACTGGTCATAAAGGGTAAACACTTAAGACATTTAACCCAGCTGAGCAGTACTAAATGGAAGGCAGTGGTCATCTGGCTTTTGAATTACCTAATTGACATGTCAGAAAATAAGCATTTTATTGACAGAAGGTGATTGCAGAGAAAAGTCATTTTTCATTTAAATAGCCAGATACTTCCCTTCCTCCTTCTTTGTATGGGGAACATTATGTTAAGAAAGCAAAACCACAGTGCCCGGACCATTTGCTACATTATTTTTGCCCACACAGCTACCTTCTGATAGTGATTTTCTTGACTGAAATTGTCTGCAGAGGTTTCCAGCACAGAATAAATAGTTTCCAAATTATTTTAGCTCTCAACATTTCTATCTTTATTTGTGATTGTTTTTCACGAACAGCAGTTTATAGAGAGATTCCTCTTGAACTATGTTAGGATTCAATTATTCCTGCACAAGCCATTCAGATATTATGCAATGCAGTGATAATTCTCATGCAGAGAAATCATCCTAGTCTTGCCTCAAGATAAACCAGGAGTAATTCCACTGGAACCAACAGGCRAGGTTCCCTTTCTGTACCAGTTCCCATTGGGTGATGTGCAGAAGAGGAATTCAAAGCAATAACTCTGTGATTCTTATGAAATCCCAGTCCCAAGAGCAGTTTCATGATTATTCCAGTCTGAGTCTGTGAGTTATGGTTAGGATTTTTACTGATATTAGATTTTCAGAGATACTCAAGATAATCCATCCTGTCAGGGCCTCCAGCACAGATGAGCTGGCTTCCTCCTCCTTCTCCCAGAAGTGGGGAACAACACACAATCATCGCAGTATCACAGCCAGGCTGTCCCCCCCCCCCCAGGTCAGAAACAGCCAATTAGCTTGATCTTTAGCCAGATTACCCCGAGGACCAGCAAGGATGCATGCAAAAGTAGAAAAGCCATCAATACGGGTTACAGTGCATGTCCCAAGACCTGGGTTCATGTCACAAACTTCCAGGCATTTAGCTCTATATCTACTCAACAAAACAAAACAACCAGAATCGACCAGAGATCTTTAGGTGGGGTGAATCTGGTCCAAGGGTCTTCATTAAAAGGTATGCTACACTGCTGCTGTCCATCACTGGGCTGCTTCCTCCATCATGGGGCCTGAGGCTGTCATGTGACTTGTCAGGTCACCAAGCTTGCCAGATGTGTCCCCCACTGTTGCCTTTCCACCACAATTCCCTCGAAGATGTCCATGCTAAATCATGCCCATGCATGCTACACTAAAATACCTGCATGCATGGCGGCAATGAGCATCCCTTGGAGGAGAACCAGATCCAGGGCTAGCAAGACAGCTTTTCCCTGCTTCAGGAGTCTTCAGTGGGATGCTCAGGACCAGTCCAGCTGCACATAGTGGGGCAGCTGTCTCAGAAGAGGACGGAGGACCAGGATAGTCTCAGAAAGGCACATCTCATCATCTCTGGGGCTGAGGGTAGCTAGGCACCCAGCTACCTGGAGCAGCACAGTCTTTGCGGTCTGGGGAGAGGAGGTTGCAAGACCGCAGTCCTGTGTGCAGCTCCTCTTYTCCCCATAAGCACAACTTCAGCTGTTTATAAGCCCCCGTTTTTATGAGGTTGAAGGCACAGAGATTTAAGTTAATACTGCCTAGGAGAGCACTGTTCAGTGCAGTCAGCCTGGACAGCCACTCTCTGCAGAGATAAAACATTGCTTTTTCATACTCTTAGTCAAATTTTACAGACCTTGATCAGCATGGTGTCCTTCCTGAGTRGTACTGTGAAGAGGTCCTGCTGATAAGGAAAGGTGAATTCTGTTTTATCCTTCCTGTCTARTTATGATAGCCCAGAACAGATACACCTACTTTTGGAAGAAGCAATGAAGAACACTGTGCCATTCCATACAGCAAACCTTTTCACTCGAATACTGCCCAAAGAGTTTTGTGGAATTAACAACCTTTCTTGGCCTTGAAGCCCATAAGAGATCAAATCTACCCCATTTTATTTTAAATTTACACTCACTAAAAAGAAAATAGTTGAAATCTACTAAAGTTTATAAAGTCCTCTTTCTTCCATTCAAGAGGAAAGTATTCCCTATTTGACATTTTACTATTGAAATGTCAGATTTTTACATTTCTGATATTTGACCAACGATCTCACTTGCTTTGTTTGAAAGGTAGAGAGGAGCTGTTAGAGCTATTTGCACTCCCCCTGCTCCCTGCAAGGAATGTTTCACAATATGCTGAYTCAGAAAGGCACTTAAATATGTGCTTGGTGAGAATCAAGCGAGACATACTGGCTTCAGCACATCAACTTACTTTTAGGATTACAGTATTGACCACAAGACTTATATTTTCAGAAGAACAGAAATGGCTGTCATTTTTCTATTCCCTTTGAATTCATCCAGTAGAAACATGAACTGTATCTGAGCCAACTCCTATTTTAAGAAGCACTTAAGAAGGTTTTTCAGCTAGGTTCAAATCAGTGACGAAGAGGTATGGGCAGAGAAACAAACAAACAAATCATTGCCAAGGGAGAATGTTACAGTATTAATTAGAGGAAAAGCCCTTTAAAATGTCAGCTACTACGCATTACTAATATTCATTGTTATGAATACAACACAGTTTTGCTAAATGATTTACTGGACAAATATCTAGATGATCACTGCCCTGGAGAGCTTAGACTCTACAAGTTTTCAAGGTTTCCTCTGGAAACAATATATTTTCTGAACTAGGCAGGGAGTTAGACCTTTTATTCTCTTTCCACCCAAACATAATTCTTCTCCAAAATATATTATAGCTACTYGTAAGGAGAAACTTAAACAACAGGTATGTTGGACATAACCATAGCTATGTGTGTCCTGGAACAGGATCTCTCCTTTGGGCACTTCCTTTGCGAAGCAGACATCTGACTGAGCCCGGGGGGTTACAATGAGAGCTCTCAGAACAAAGATAAGTTGATTATGTGTTCCAGATTTGAAACCCCCCAATGACATCACACCCCCACTTCCCGAGATCATTTGGTGTAACATCTGTGTGTAATGCTCGTGCGGTCTTCACAGTCACTAGAGCAAAATCTCCAGTAACATCTGTGGCCTCATTAAGAACCAGGCCTGTTCGCCTTCCTTTAAAAACTACTTTTGGCTTGTGTCACCTGCTGATTTGTGGCTTGTGTCTGTACTTGCTCCATTCCCACTGTTTTCAGCAAGTTGAAAAGTGTTCACTGTCACTCAATATCATAGATTATTGCCCTGTCTCTGATCTCTCCTTATCTGAGCAAAGCTAGAAAGAAATGCTTAGTAACCCAAGTCCAAAAGCATATGACTTCTACAATTTTTCTAGAATATCCCTACTTGCATTCCAGTTCTGAATGTAGCACAGAAAAACAGCTTGGGCAGTATTTTCCTGGARCTAATTATACCAAATTCTCAAAGGCATTGGGGATCTAACTCCCACTGATTTCACGGGATGTCTAGATCGTTCTGTAAATGTAGGTTTCTCAGTCTAAGGATGGACATCCATTCTCATATTACTAGTCCTGGGAGAGACATTCAGCAGGAATCACAGGTTTTGCTTGCTTACGAACTGGTAAGCATCAAGACATCTCATTCAGTGTTTCATTCACTACTTTCAAATAAACTACACATTTCTCTAAAAGTCCACTCCTTTCAAAGAGGTCATGTGTCCAAACATGCACACAACTCATCCTTATCCTCCATCATATACAATACTTCCACTAAATTTTCAGGAAACAGA
This sequence comes from Rhea americana, assembly GCF_003343005.1. Lineage (NCBI taxonomy): Eukaryota > Metazoa > Chordata > Aves > Rheiformes > Rheidae > Rhea > Rhea americana. The sequence continues at coordinate 1,886,547 of NW_028185037.1, read as the reverse complement.
GTGAGATGATTGAGTTCATGTCATGCACTCTTCTCTCTCTTTCCATCTTTGTCTTTCCTATCACATAGGCATCACATGTCTCCAGCTCTCTCCCTGACGTCATGTTCCACATAACAGCCAAATGCAGATTATAAAAACACAAGTTCGTTACTAATTTCCAGTATCTCCCTTCTTCTTTTCTCCCTTTTGCATCTGACAACTCTTGGAGCTCCTAGAATTGCACATACACAAAGGCCTGGGATATAAATAAACGATCTCCAGGGTGTCCAGTATCCCTCCCCCGGTCCCACCAGAACAAAAGACAGACTAAATCCGCCTATGATGACTTCAGAAATCCTTAGTCTCAGAAATGTCTCAAAACATGAATACGGTGTACAACTAAGAAGAGGTTTTATTATACACCATACTGTATAGCAGGATATAATATTTACTCAGAACAAATAGGCATGGTTTTAGGCATACATCCCATATCTGAAATATAAGGGTGCAAACAGAAGGAATAGCTTTTGTTGGAGCAACTGAAACCATTTGAAAATGATACATATTTTTACCTATCCTCATATTTAAGCAATTCTGTTATCAGTTAACTACTCTTTGTAGTGTTTTTTTTTTAATCTCTCCATGTATTTAAAGCTACATACATTTCATGCAGCACTGTACAGGATGAGAGGCAGCCCTGCCCCTGTTCCCCAGGGAGACAGATGGGGACATTTTTGGCTCCCTTGCAYGAGGATGTGGGACATAGGTGAAACCTGCAGCCTTAGGCTTGGCCGTAGAGAGGAACACTCCCTGCATCTGCTGTGTGAGCTGGAGGAAAACTGGGACAGTGCCTGAGGAAGGAAGCAGACACCAAAATTGTGGTGGACCATCAAGAAAAGCTCTCTATCTYCTTCTTCCTTCTCACTAGTCTCAAAGAAAATTTGATCCTGTATCACTGGCTTGGCATGAAACCTGGGCCTGATTTTAGCCTGTTAATGYATGACATAGTCCTCTTGATAACTCRCTGAAATCATACAACACAATYATTTAGAAATGTTAAAAAAGACCTACAGTGTATCTGCAAGTTTCAGGTGCTACACAGGAAGCCATTAAAAAAGTTATATGCTCTGTGTTGTGCACCCATATATTTAGCTTAATGTCCCGTGCTCCTTAAGAAGAAAGCAACATTGAAGTATTGTCTGCATACACAACGGAAGGAAGGAAAGGGCTACTCTCTTAAACAGGAAGTCCACATCCACTACAGAAGAATTTCTATAGCTGATCATATGAAATCTGGGAATCTTCTGATACATGTAGTAGGATYATATTTTGCTTGACTTGATGCTGTCGGTGAAAAAAAAATCTGTCAAAGATAGCACACAGTATCAGAGCTAAATACAAATTTTTCTGGAAATAAGCTACTTAAATTCTCGCTATGAGGAACAGCTCTAAAAATACCACATTATTGATATTCCAACTTGGGTAATTGTAATGAGCATTGTCAGCATGTCAGCAGCAGACTTCTCTCTATTTTCTTAGCCCAGTAAAGCTAAATATTAGTTGAGAGAGTCTGAATAACATTATTAGATAGGATGGTAAATCATAGGAGGAGAAGAACTCATCTGGTGTACTTTGGGGCTTGCTCTGGGTCCCACAGCCTGTTACTGTAGAGTCAGGCAGCAGTGGACGTTTGTGTGGCAGATACCTGAAAATGAACCACAATTCTCTGCAGCCAGGGCTTCTGGAGAAGTGTTCTGTTTGCTTTGGTTTTATAAAAAAACCCCAAACATGATTTTGACGTTCAGTATGCCTGCCCAAGACTGGCCACATCAGGCTTTTAATCAGCTTTGTTAGCTGCATGGGAGAAGCATGGACAGCGGGTGGCTGAACAAGAAGCCAAATCAAGCAAAACAAGTAGGAGCTTTGTAATTTCTGTGAAAAGCCCCATTAGACACTTTTCCCCACCTTTTGTGGAGCTATGGCAGAATTCTCACTCTGTGTAATAACTTATGGACTATACTAGTTTCATGAGTGTGCTGGCAGAGAGTTGAAGAATCAGCTAGGTTTTCACTTTTGAAGTGACTACTGATTAATCTCTAAAAATGTCTACTTGGAGCTTATAATAAGCACGTAGAAAGGAGTTCTTCTTTCCAGGTCTATGGAAATGTTTACTTTCCCTCTTCTGTCTAAAACAAAAATTATGGGACAAGTTCCTGGCTGGTGAAGTTCAGTGCAACTCCTTTGAATTTCTTGGCATTTTTCCATCTTCTGCCAGCTGAGAAGATGTATCTTCAGCTTTTCAGTGAAGTTGCCAATATAAGGAACAGAACAGAAGTTGAAAGAGCATGGTTCCCAGCTATCAGCTACAAATGTTTTTGCATTGTTCCTATCAAAATGCAAGCTGCCTTAAAGAGGTGAAAAACAAGTGCTATCAGCCTGCAAAATAGGACTGTGTGACCGCAAAGGTCCACACATGAAAACTCAATTGCAAAACCTGGGCCTGGTAATGTAATTAATAAATACCAATGCCAATGCCAATAAATACATCTACAGTATATGATAGGTTAAATTATAGTTCCAGCAAGAGAGATACCAGAATTATAAGATCCGTTTTGAAGTTATAGTAATTACATATTTGTATATACACATGGATCTACTTGTGTACAGTTTAGATAAACAAAATACCTTTCCGTTACAATAATTAAAACCAAAACAGTTCATAGCTATACATTTCCAGGGAATAACAAAGAGATTCTATTAAAATAATGTGTTTCCTCTCCTGCAGAAACATGGAATTTGAAATTCTATGGCTATACAATATAGAGATATAGATGCATTCATGCCTGTCTTTTTCACACGTTGCCTTCTTAAAACATAGTTTGATAGACTGTAAATTGTAAATTATACAGTAATTAAACTTGAAAGGATGCCGCAAAGCCAAAGATTGAAAAATTAGAAAATGCTAAAATTAGGGATACTACTGTTAAAAAAAAAAAAAAGTCCAATACAAAAATTTTCAGATATTCATCCCAGACTGGAACAAAAAAAAATTCCTGTCACTGGACTCCCCTGGAGGCTGGAAATTCTGGCTTTAGATCAGCTTTTGCCAAAGCTTTCACTTGTCAACAGGAGAGCATACAAATGCCAAGCATGCCTGGGCAAAAGCCCAGAATCTAGAGAAAAAAAGGTATGCTAATGTTTAATAGATGCTTTTGCCAAGTTGGTTCTTCCCATCTCCTCTTCCTCTCTCCCCAGCTCCTTGCCTGGGTCTGCTCTAATCGCTGCTTTCCAACCAACTACCCAAACAAACTTTGTCGAGCTTTTCCCCATTCTCCTATATCTTTGTGTTTTCACTGCCTACTTTGCACCCATTCCTGCACCTGCTTGCATATTAACTGGGAGGCACTGGGAGCACAAGCAAGACACTCTCTGCTCTCTGTTGGGTGCCTGGGATAACAGCAGGTAACAGCACTGAAGAAGCAGTTTCAGGAAAACCCTGCTGAGTCTCTCCCTTCTCAAGCTGAGTCATGCTCACTGCAGGCAGAATATTCAGGGCAAGAGCTGCCAAACTTCAGGCAATCCCTATCAAGGTGTGGCAGAGTGAACTTTTCAGAAGCTCACAGCTTCATCAAAATTTACTGTTTTCATGGGAACAGTAAAAGGCATATTCTGAGTTCCTAAGCAATTTTTAGATGCTAGGTCCAAACATGGTGGTGCTAGAATTCATCCAGGAGAGGGCTATGAAGCTTCTTTTTGTTTTTAACATGAGTAAAGGTTAGTCTTTTTTCTTTCTTAATTTCATATTGATAAAAAAGTCTAGACTCATCAAACTGATTTTTTTTCCCAGCTAATTTACCATGACACGGGAAATTTTGGCCCAAATATTTAGGATTAGTTAATTTACAAGCATAAGGAAGTCAAATTTTTATATGGGAAACCTTTAAGTGGAAACTACACTGCCAACTCTTCCTAGAATAACCTGTAAAATGTCCCTCACAGCTCACTGATGGAGCGAGACCCAGGAACAATTTAAGAAGATACTTGTGATCAAATGCAGGATATTTAGAAATAATATGTATTGGTATTTYGCAGAATCACTAAATGGTTGAAGTTGGAAGGTACCTCTAGAGAGCACCTAGTCCCACCCTCCTGCTCTGGCAGGATCACTTAGAGCAGGTTGCCCAGAACCCTGTCCAGATGGCTTTTGAATATCTCCAAGGATGGAGACTCCACAACCCCTGTACATATTTGGGAATACACAGGTAAATTAACAATGTGTTGAGACTAGAGGAAGGGCAACGCCTAATCTCTGCAAGAAGCAGGTACGCGGGCAATCTTGTGAGAGTGCTCTTGAACTCACCATCAGGCTGCACCTATGGTCCTTGCACCAGGACTTCGATGCCAGGGGCTCCTCCATCCACCTTATCTAGGGCCCGAGTGACCACGCTTGGGGTGCCCCACGGCCCAGCCTGGACAGCTGGCCCCACTCCTGTACCACCTTGCCCACAGCCCCCCTCCCAGTGGCGAGTGCAATAAGATGCATAGCTGCTGGGTAGAGGAGAGGAGCTGTGAACAGATGGAGCCTCTTCCTTCTGCTCTCTGCATCTCAGTGCAGCAACATGAACTGTAGGGAGACAGGGCTCCTCTCACCAAGGCTGTGAATACTCTACGGCTTCCTGAAGGTGTCTTGGGGATAAAAGATTAAACTTTTCCCTGTGTGCAAGAACAGGCCATTTACATATGAGAATGGTGCACTTTAGCAAAAGCCAAGGTAGAAGAGTAACTTTTTGAATTTAGCAATCTGAAGGAAGTTAACATGGAGCTATCTGACTTTCTTCCTCGGGTTTTCTAGCAACCCAGTAGAGGTTCCTATGGGAGGGATATGTTTATGGGGGTGGCAACAACCCTGGGAGGCATCATCAAGGCTTTTAAGAAGGAGCTTGGTTTGGATATTCAGCTGACAGACCTTACTGTAGTGATACACGTTAAAGCCAATGGGACTGGAACTGATTTACTTCAGCAAGGAGCTGAGATATCACCTCGGGGGTTATAAGCTAACAGTGGTGATGGAGTCTGCTTCTAAACTGCCGTGTAAAAAAAGAGAATCAAGAGAAGAGGAAATGTTACAGTCCCACGGGACCAGAAGTAAACTCAGCCTCCAGCAGTGCCGGGGTGAGAGAGAGAGCCACATGGGCAGCAAGGTACATAATAAGGAATGAGCCACCATGGAGGAACTGCCTTGATGAAGATTCAAGATTGAATTATGCAATTAAAAAAGGGAAGAAGGGCTGGATCAGAAACAACAGCTGAAAACTGCAGATTTTAACTACTGGTTTCTGCAGGAAGGGAAAGAGGATGGCTGTGATTACAGCTTGGTAGCCTTGTAACAGCCTGCTGCTTTCTCAAATAACATGGAGTGTGCTCCGTCAAGCAGGAGCCACTGAGCACCTGTTTACACTGTGCCCTGGATCGAGGGGCTCGGGCGAACATAAACACACAGGTGAAGAGGTTGAGATGATGAAAGACAATAGACCATTACCAGAGACTTAATGGTGTTGTAAAGGAGATAAATGTCTTTGAAGTAGCACCCTTAAAACATGTGACCTTTGGGCTGACCTTTCCTTTCAGATTATGGTATGTAGATTGTTTTATACTGGCTAGTGCAAACAAAGGAGGCAGAGCGAACATCTCAGCCCCTGTACGAGGAAAGTACTTGGACATCATATCCATCTAGATAGCCTGTTGTTTACTTTAGCTTACCAAAAGTAAAACTCAGCCACAATTACTGCCTTTCAAGACACATCTCTCACACTCCAAATAAAGCAAGTTTATTATTTCCACCTGAATTCCATTAATAAGGCCATGTCCTAAAGACCTAGGGCCAAACTCAAATCCTTTCTCCAGTGAGCAGTGGCTTTCTCTGTGCTAGAAAAGCACCATCACACTAGTATGTCACCTAGGCAGGACTTGGAGGAGTTTGGAGGAGGCATGTGTTGCCTAGTATTTTATTCACCACTAAGAGATGCAGCTGAGATGGACCTGGAGATCAACACTGGAAAAAGCAGAGATGCTGCAAGTACAGTGTGTGAGGGTGTAACTGAGGATTTGTGAAGATAAGCAGAGCTTATCCATTTCTCTTTCTCCAGCTGGGAGCATGCCATTGTGAATTAGCACTTTTTCCTATATACCATCACAGCACTGATTTATGCTATTTAGACAGCAAGCTCTTTCAGTAACCGACAGTCTCTCTGTTCTGTGTTTGCATGGTGCCTGGTATAATGGTGCCCCAAACTATGACTGGAGCCAAACACATAATAAATAAAAGTAAGAAGAAAGCTACAAACATTATTTGAATGGTTGCATGTGTACAGTCTTTGGTCCTTTATTCTAGTTTGAGAATAACCAGGAAAACAGAATTTTTTGAATCCAGACACAGGGAGTTATCTCAGGTCTTCAGAGGTGAAGACAGGCACTGCTAAGCAAGGCAAAGAGAGTGGCAAGCAAAGCACCAGCAGGACTTCAACTGAGTGTCACAAATGTCCTGTGGGACAATGAAACTTACAGCCCTGAGCAGGAATGTCTGAACTGCTGTTAAACCTCCTGCCTGAGTTGTTGTGAAGTTAGCACCTACGGTAAATGTCCCATGCACGGCTTTCTATGCCTGCGAGCCAGCTCCTAGACCCTTGTGAAGAAGTATAAACCTCCATGTGTATTTGAGGCTACGAGAAGGCAAGATCTGAGAATGTGCCCTCTAAAAATGTGCTACCGAAGCCTGCAAAACTCCTGAAATAGTATCTAGCATTTCTGTCCCATCTTCTTCGCTGCATCAGAGGACGTGTTGCAGCCCATTCCCTCCAGCTGTCCTGGAGTCACACAGGGTTCTGGGAGCTGTGCTGTAGCATAGGGGCAGGGCAGACCTCTGGGGAAAACTGAGGTTTCTCTGTGTCCTCTCTTGTTTTTATTCCCCATTCATTTTATGGACACTCAATGGGTTGCAAAATGGCCTCACCACTAGGGTAACCCTGGTTACTTCCTTTGGAAAAGCTCATGTTTCCTGTTGTGTGGAGAAGAGGGAAAGTGTGGAGTAGGATCCCCATCTGGCTCCAACCCTAAAACCTACCAAAGTGAGTAGAAATGCTATTGCTGAATTATAAATGTACTTGGATGTTAAACTAGACCTYGGTCCTAATCAAAGTAAAGTTTTCTAAAGGAGCTGCACAGATTTCTATGTCCCAAAGACCTGACCCAYGATGATTATATGACTGGCTCAAGGAAGAGGGCATAGGGCTGTTTTAGACTAGGTTTTGTTTTTCAAACCTTGTTAATTAAATATCTGTGAGCTGTAAATGGTCAGAGACCAGAAGAGCGTTTGGAAGATTTTTCCCTACTGATCTTGGCTGCTATTGGGTACTTATGTCTGAATGCGATGTATTTCAAAGGGTTTGAGGTGGGTTTTTGGTTTGGTTTGTGCTAGCTTCAAACTGTAATGCTTTCCACAAACAATGGTGTTTGTCTATAACGCAAACTTCACCATCGGACTGAACTTGTTACTGTTTTTAACATTCCCCGTTGTCAGAAAGCTTCTTCTATTTGTACTGTAGCTGGAGTCAGAAGGTGGATGATGATGGGAGGGAGTTGGCGGCAGGTAGGCATTCTTCAAAGAGAGTACCTGGGTTTGGAAATTTGCCCTATCCAGAATCCAAACACAGCCCTAAACTGGCATATTTTTGACTCAGTACCACAAGAATTTGCTCTCTGTGGTGCTTTCTTAATTTGGCTAGATGGTATTTGCCCCCACCAAGGGAGAGATGGCTGAGACTCCAGGCAGTTTGATTTATGCCAGTTGTTCGATTTGTGACAACTGCTTTCAACAGTTGTTCTTTAATTACTGTTCATGGGCTCAGATGTCTCAAAGATGAGCTCATAAATACAATATATACAGATAGTATTAGCAACTCCGCATCTTCTCCAGGGGAACGAGTATGAAGTGACTGACTACTCTTTCTTACTAAAATTTCTCTTCTGCTTGCCTGTATTCAGCATGGCYCTTGAAACAGCAAAAGGAGAAGTAGTCGAGAAGGGGCTTTCCACTTCTTCATCGGCACTCTACTGATCACCCCCGCTCCCACACTAAAATCAAATTTTGACTTGTTCATAGTGTAGGTAAATACCAGTTTGCCCAGAACATCTCAGAGCAAGCCCTCTGGCCACGTGGCAAAGGTGCATCTGGCCCTCCAGCTCTTTGGTACGAATGGGACACAAGGCAGAGACAGCAGAGGTCTCTGCCCATATCCGTTCTCCCTGTTACGACCAGAGATAATTAAACCAAAAGCGAAACTGCAACCTTAAAAACATGTATCAGAATCATCCTTTCGAGGCCCTCCTTTTGTAACTGAATATACAAGTTCTGGGTCAATAAATACAGGTTATTTCACAACAGCCTGAGTGTCTCTCCTGCTCACAGTTGTGGCAATAGCACATGGGCTCGGAGAAAGGGCATCAAGGTAGTTATTATGAGCCAGATTCTGCCTACCGACTTTGGGGACATAACTGTCGAAGCCTCAGACAGGAGCGTGGCCTGGCAGGGTGGTTTTGGCTTGCATCAGACAGTGARTACAGTTAGCGCATGGGTGATTTATAGACTGTGCCTTACTCCACTGACTGTATTAGGAGCCCAACCACCTTTGCAGGGCAATTCAGTGCTCTTTGGGAAAGTCCTTTGAGCTAGGGATTTGAGTAAGATTTGGGAAAGATGAACACAGTCTTATATCACRTCACAGCTTGTCTGCCTGTGCTTGCTCTGGGTAGTAGGTATTATTTCTAAAACCTGATTAAAAATATAACAAAACCTACAAATAGGATTCCAGTGCCTGGATGTTATTAATAAACATTATGGGTAATTTAATGTCCTTGTTCTAATTATCAGGTCAAAGCAGGAATCTTATCAAGAGTATTAAGCCATGTGGGTAATATTAAAACCTCAACAAATTACAAACAAGGTTGTTTACCTTGTAAAACCTGAAGTGTATTACTGGAGGGTCCTGTTTGTGCCTTGGTGCATTCTTAATTTTCTATCATTTACTCATGCTAATGAATTTTCCAGTGCAATTGCAGAGAGCACTTAAGAAGGATCCTGCCGCAGGCTCTTCCCTCTCGTCTTCCCTTGCGTGAGGAGGCACAGGCTGTTCTCAGCCTGGCAGGATGGGGCTTTTCTTGTGCTTGACTATGAGTGGGGTCAGAGTTGGGCCTGGGCAACAAGGGCAAGTCTCCTGTGCAGGCTTCAGTGCGTGCTGATGCTGCCACGTGGCTCTGTGCRTGCAGGAGGGGACAACAGAAATGCTCAGAAGTCCATTAATAGTTGGAGAAAGCCTGCAGCATAAGCAGTCTCTATTCACCCAGCCCCAAAGAGGTGCATTTATGCAGGGTGAGAGATCTGGCAGGAAGACAGCACCATCCTGCCTCCTCCCCTGGCGCTTCCCATCGYGTAGTGGGAGACACTACGTTGCCCCTCAAGCTCAATAACCAGCCCCAGCGCAGCGCCCGCCCGAGCTCCCCAGCAAAAGGCTGCCTCATGCACATTTGATGTCCATATTTAGTGGATAAAATATGGAACGTGACACCCCAACATAGGGGGTCAGCTGAAGGCAGGGCACTACAGCTGAAATTGCATTATGGCTGTTCTAATCCTGTGGACACATACGGTTATATTTAAGTGCTGGATGTCTGCTGGCTACGAAGGCTGAGGCAAGACTGGACTTGATTAGACATAATGACAAAAATGGACCAACTGTTGTTGCGAAAGCCTGTGCAGCAAAGTATTAGCTCTTTGTTATTGAGATATTACTGTCTGAGGCTTCACTGCTTTCAACTCCCCATCGTTATCTTTACAAACTTCCACTGCACTTTAAACAGATTCCCAAGTTCAGCTTTCTGCCCTTGRCCATAAATTTACCATACTAAATATTTTCATCTGCTGTAGAGCATACTAAGTTTTGGAACATGTTACCCTATGGAAAATAGTTTGAAACAGGACACATTTTTGCAAACTTTTTCTAAAAGAGAATAACTCTTTTCACCCTAAAAAGTCAAAATTTAGCATTTTTTGCTATTCCGCATCTGAGTTAATGTATATTTTATATCTTTAGATATACAATGAATATTGATTTAACCTTTTCATAACCAAACTTAATGGAGAAAATAGTAATACATGTTTAAATCAACACTCAAATATATTTATAGATTTACTTACTTGCCAATAAAAGATATAGTAAACATAATTATTTTCGGACTGTATACAAATTTGTATATGTGATTATATTCATCTATGTGTTCATACCCAAATTATACATTAATAATGCATTTAGTGTTGTGATTAAATATACCTAATTAATGTCTCTGTCCTTGAGACTCCTGGAGTTACTTCTATTTGCTGAAAAGAACTAGAAAAACATGGATTTCTGTACAAAATTTTACACAGAACAAAATAGTCATATGTTGTACAGATACTATAATATACAATTTAATTCTTTGACCAAATAAATGGAGCTTTTGCTTAATTTAGAGTGTCCTTGAGAGTCTTACATTTATTGGTGAGTATAGCAGCTTTTAATTTGTCTATATTGGTTAAAAACCTGTTGTGGACTCTACATCCACAGCTGAATTTTCTTAGATTTATGGAGGCAGAAGGAGAACAGGCAAGAAGGAGCATGTCTGCACCTAATGGCTAGGGAACTTCACTGAGGGAATTTACATGAAACAGTAACTGGATAAAAACCAGTGATAGAAACATAGAATCACAGAATAATTTAGCTTTGAAGATACCTCTGGAGGTCATCTAGTCCCACCCCTAATCAAAGCAGGGCCAACTTCAAAGGGAAATACAACCTCAAGTTAATTCAGGTAGCGCAAGGTCATAGCCAGTTGAGACAGGAATATTTTGAAGGACAGAGATATTCTTGGGTGCAGACACTAGGACAGCCTCTGCTAGCTGAGTACCCCACAAATTCATGCTTTTTGTTTCATTTCCTACCAGCTCTGTGATGCCTGCAATTGTGCGACAGTTTCCACGGGGACCTCCAGGGAGAAATGAGAAACTTGTCTGAAATTTGGGAATGTGGTTCAAAATACCCTCAGGCAGAGGAAGCCTCAAACCCTTCCTCAAACGGTCCATCTGCTGTGGCCAGAAATGCCATTGCGTGCAGGCTTTTTGTGCTATTGATTCAAGTCCTGGGCCTGTTACTGAGAGCAGGCGGATGCGGCTGTGCCTCCCCCCCGGCAGTGGCGGCTCCTGACGGTGAGCATCCCGGCTCCGTCCCCGTGCAGGGCTCTTGTGGGCTGGCATGCCTTCTCCCCCATCAGGCTTTTTGCACCCGCAGCCCCCGTCGCCACTTTGCATCTGTGTTGTTCTCCCTTACCGGGTATGGGCAAGGTAAAAGGGGTCTCTGCCCGCAGCGGGCTGCTCTCACTTATTTTCAAACCGAAAAGGTTTGAAACTCTGGTTTTAATCGCTGAACCGTTCCAGGGGGAGATAGCTTAGTCAGCACTGGTGACATTTTTGGACAAAAGGGCTTCAGCTGCTGTGTTTTGGGCTAAACTCCCACACTTTCAGTGCGCGCTAGCGACAGTGCTGCCTAAGCCGAGCCGAGGAGCCTGCAGAGTCCTGTGCTYTCACCGGGGCACTTTTGTGGCGACTGCAGAGTTGTGAGCCTGGGCACACCAGGGCACTTCACAACCACCTTGTCATCATTGCTCAGAACAAGTTTCACTCTGGAGGTTAAAACGGCAGTTTCTAGCAACAGCTGGACCAGTACAACCAGCTGTGCAGCTGGGGGGACTCATACAACAGCTGTATTTTTTAWTTAGAGTAGTACCAGACCAGACTGGGTTTGGTCCTCTCAGCTGTACTTAAAACAGGTAATACCTACTGGGGGCCCTGGGTAGTCCYGATAACTTCAAGGGGTCTCCTCAGGTCTACAGGGGACTGGTCTTACTACAAGCTCGATTCTTACTGCTAGCAGCTAGCAGGCCYAAATGACCCCATGAGCCTTGCTGCTTAAGGCTGCAATAGCAGCCTTAGAGCTGCTGAGCAGTCCTGCGAGGTGTTCAGGAGGCCTCAAGTCCTATTGTCTGGGCTGAGAATGGACAGTGTTGAACCTTGCACCAGGCACACGCAGATCATTATCCTTTGAAGTATTATTATGCTATAAAACATTATTTAACCACAAACTCTTAAAACATTAGCACATTGCATCACCTTTACATGTTGCTCTACTTAATTTATTACTTGGTTTAGAGAGCAAATCTAAAAGAGAGTTCACAGAAATAACTTCCAAACGGCCTGTGAAAAGATATATCTGTTGCAATGGAGCTCTTAAAATGTCCATTAGTACCTTCCACTTGTCACTTCRGATCTCAGGGTCAAGCTTTTGGTATGAATACTGTTTAGAAACCAGTGGCATTACTGCTTATGCACTTAAARGAGAATTTGGGAACAGTCACTAGAGAAAACAGGTTCTCTAGGAGATTCGCAGAATGGGCAGAAAACAAAATATTYATCACACACAAGCTTGAATGTCACATAATCCTGTGCCTTGTCCAGGATTGGCAGCAGTGTTTATTGGACTGACCTTCCCTCTCGGCAGCCCCTCAGGAGACCCTGAGGTGGGAGYGCTACCTCGAGGCTTTGTTACCCACATTTTTCCCACATTTCCCCCAAGAAGGGGTGGGAGCATAACCATTCCCCCAATGACTCATATATCCCCAACCGACATGTATATTCCTACCCTCTCTCTGCAAGACACCAAAGTCAGGTCTTAGCTTGGCCGGCTTAACATCTCCTTCAACAGCACTCTGCTGCACCTCTGCTTTTGTTTCATGGCATTTAATTAGTGCTCTAGCACAGAGCTCTGCAAAGACACTTCTGGATTCGGCCCATGTCTTTCTCATACACAGTCACCCAGTTTAGTCACAGGTCCATGGCGGAGGAGAACAAAACGGCAGGTAGGTGGCTCCCACAGCTCTGCCTGAGGTCATCAAGCACAATTGAACACACAGTGTGCACTTTCCTAGGCGAAGGTACTGTGCAGGTAATATTATGTAGGTATTACATAATTATTAGGTACAGGTATTTAGGTATACACTATATTATATATTATATAATCAATAGATTGATGTATTATTTATATGTAAACATATATTTATATAAACACACATCTGTATCCATAAAATGCATAGTTGTTACATAGTTAATATTGCATAGGTATTTAATGTTACATACATTATCATAGAGGTGACAGGGACTGAGCTGGGTTCCTCTGAACCCAGCTCATACTCCTCTCATCATGCTTCATGCTACACCTGAAGTAAAAAAAACTACCCAGGCCATAATCCTGCTGTTAGAAGTTGACTTACAGCATTCATTTAGAAGGGAAGGAAGAACCTTTCAAAAAGAAATGCTCTCTTGGGGCATGGAGTGATGCCTTTTGGTCTGTGGATTCCTTGGGCAACACACCATGTTGGCAAAGGCCAGGCATTATGCACCTGACTGCCAGATAACTTTGCTGTAGGACACTTCAGAAGGCACTCTGGTTCATCAGAGGAGGTTAGATCTGCTCTTTACATACCCAGGCATCATGGGAGCTCCTGCGTTTTCTTTTGCATGGAGATACTGGGATTCCTCATAGTGAAGAAATCAGTGAAAAAGAAGAAGGGTGGGTTTTTTTGCATATGACTGTAACCTCTAGTCCCCAGCAGTGTTGGCTACAACTGATGTTGAGGCAGTGTCCTGTCTCAAGGATTGGGTTTGATGAAGCCATGCTCTGTCCCAGGAGGGCTTGGCCCCAAGGACTGCTGTAGTCCAGGTAGGGATGAAGGGAGAGAGCAAAGTGCTCCAGCACTGGCCACGCATCCCAAAGAGAAACCACACAAYCCCCTTTCACAGCATGTGCACCAGTCACACACGCACACAAATAGGGTGCACAATAGCACCACCTGGTGACTTGGGTCATCAGATTATATTTCCATGGCACCATATTTCCCAGAGGACAATTTTCTCTCCAGTGCATGAGCTGCCGTTCTCCAAACTCTTTTCATCCATAAAATTAATGTGTTCATTTGTTTCACAAATTAAAAGCAATAGAAGCAACAAAGTCTTTCAGAATTAATCCTGGCAATCTCCAAAGTTGATGCTAGTGGCCTAGKATTTTGACACTCCTGTGTTTCAGTAAACTTGGACTTTTATTCTTTTCTCTTAAGTATTTGTTAATTATTTGACACATAAAGCAATACTTCTGTGGTCCTAGGAGAGCTTTTACAGCCCAATCATGAAATGAAGCATTTTCCTGCATTCATTAGCGGTTCATTCCCCRTTTCCTGAGAGCAACATGTCTCTGCACTAACCCAAATTTCTTCTCATCGATGCTTATACCCTGAGCCTGCTCCATCGTTTCTTTTAGTGCCACTATCTCAATACTTTCAAAACAACTCTCCCATTCAAGAGCAGACTTAGTGAGAAGACAACCACATTGCTGCCTTGCTTGGCAGCCCTGCTTAAAGCTGCCTGCTCTCAGCTCTTCCTGGACACTGGCATTTCCTTGCCTTCCTGCACTCTCCTGCTGCGAGGCACATCACAYTGTCAGCCCGGCTGGCAACAGAGGCACTTCACCAGCGCTTTCCACCTCGCCCTGCAAATGCCTCTTTGCATGGTGGCTCCAGCCACAATGGCCTGTGGCTGGAGAGCTACTGAGTCCCTAACRAAATGTGCCTTTCCCAGAGCAGTTCAAAGGCAGATCAGCTCCAGGCTCCAGTAATTCCTATAGCCTTGTAAATGTTGACYGGTCTCTGTGTGCTTGGTCTGTGCTGCAGGAGCAAACTAGTGTGCAGAGACATCACAGTGCACTGGCTCTACATCATCCTTACAAATCGGTGCTACAAGGATGTTTAATATTACAGAGTCWTCATTATGATTAAATATATTACTGAATACTTGCTAGGACATTCYGAAATACTACCAAGCACAACTGAAATTATGTTGTGTTTCCTTTTACATTGTAGGTGAATAAAGCACATTTTGAGATCTGTCTTCTCTGCTGTTTTGAGCATTTTTTTTACTTAGGGACTGGTTCTCAGAGCAGAATGATTTGCAAGGAATCAACCAGCAATTACTGCAAATCTGCAAAGCTTCCCCTTCTGATTATATAGATGCTAGATGTGGTCAAAAAGGAGGGAAATTCTTGRCGAGCAGTTTGTCATCTCTGTGTTTTTGGGAGGCACTGACACCCTGAGGAGCAAACCGCTGCATGGAGAGGCAGACCAGGTTTACTATTTCAAGAGCACTCTGACTTCTTGTTAGGAGAAATTCTCTGWCAGAAATTTGTGGCTTCTTCCCATGATGGTGGTTTTGTCCTCAGCTGAAACATTCCTAGACAGAAAGGGTGCATCAGTTTTAGCAAATGAAACCCAGTCAATGGAAGGCTTGAGCACAGGCATGCAACTCTCCATGTTGTTCATTGTTAGTTCATCCCACAGCATAGAGTCACCTGGGACCTCAGGCCCACCTCAGTCCATGCCTTAGCCTGATGTGGGCCAGGCACTGTTCCCTTGGTGGCCTGGGAACAGCCACCCTGCTTTTGCAGGGGAAGAGAGGTTACCTGCCTGGCAGCATGCTGCTCCRTGTTGGTCAACCTCAGGTCACAGAGAGGTTGCAGTCTCATTTTACTTGTCAATAGACATTGCCAGTCAGGTCCCTCGTGAAACTTGTTCATGTTGTTTYTTCCATATGAAAAGTTATTTTTAATTATGGTAATTCTCATTTCATGAAGCTCAAATTATTTTTTTGAGTAGTAGGGTCTTCACTGGAGTTTTTGCTGGGTGAATGCCCAAATGCCTTCTACTTGTGTGTTTCATTAATTACTTTTTCACTGTAAATGCCTCTATCACCTAAAATGCAAGATGAGATGGGTAGTCTTTTTTTTGGCTATAATAAAAGTAAGCCTTSATTGCAGACAAAATTCTTTAGATCTCTGTCTTTTTAGCTTATTTTTTCTGTCTCATGAGACAAGCTTGGCATTCACTATTCATCAGTAGGTAAGTGAATTATTTTACAATTTATAATGTTTAAATACATCTCTTTTCTTTTTATATACTATTTTTAATGAAATAATTCATTTATTGTGTTTTCCCCATGAAACAAGCTAATGCTTTGCAAAATTTAGACAACCCAGGTAGAATCACACATTGCATCAGTAGTGTCAAACATCCAAGGCAAACTGCACTCAAACGATGGTGAATAAGGCAATTATCCAACACCTCCATCTTGTATGAGAGACTAAAAGRCCCAATGAAATCTACAGAAAGACTTTATTTTAACTTCAGACATGATGCAGTTCTCTGCATGGATCCCATTGCTGTGAGATCATGTGCATCACAGTCTTTGAATATCCCTATCCCMAAACAGTTTTTGAGTACTTTAGTGCTGTTATCTCCATATTACTCATGATTAAGGGCTAAGATCTAAGTCCAGTAAAATCTTTAGTTGTCACAGTAGCAAGCATGGGCTGCCTAACTTTTACRATTTCAGTGGCTCAAGGTGGAACCTAGAGCTGGTGCTAGGTACCCAAGCCCACTCCTTTGTCACATGTGAGGAAGGAAGGCACCTCAGAGAAGGATCCCAAATCATCAGCACTTTGAATTACAGTTGGCCAGGGGGAGGAAACTGATAATGAAGCTGTTCCTTTAATCTGAGGTTTCTCCCCCTCAAGTATCACGCCTAKAAGCACCTCACCCAACACTCTCTCCTGGAGCTTAGTACCTGAGGACTGCTGAGCAGGCTGAGATGGAAACCTAGTTGTGCAATATTGTCTTGATCATGATTTAGACTCCCTGTGTTCCCTAAGTGCCTGCTTTATTTCAAAGCCATCTTTTCACTCAAAACAAAGAGGGAGCTCTGGGTGGTGGTGGTCAGTATGATGAGAGCAATGCTGAGATCTCCCACCTGAATGCACAGTGACCTAGAGCAGCTCTCTGCCTGTGGGAACTCAACCCCATGTATCATAGAACTACAGGAAATTCCAGAGAGAAAAAAGAAGCAACATCAGTCCCTCCTGCTGAAACTGCTCCAGTTTGCAAGGAGTAATTAAAGATCATTCAGACCACAGGGAGAGAGWATATGCACAAGTGCTCTCAACTTCTGAACTCAATCATTCACCAAGAAGGGGAGACTGGGATCTCAGTCCTGCTCCAGTATCTATTTGTATAGTTATTTAAATGACTGTTTAACATAAAGCACTTAACTAGTCATCAGAGCACCGCTGTGAAGCTCCCTCTGTGGCCTGGGAGGGAAGCTCCCTCCTGCAGAGTGTGACATCAAGCACAGACAGACAAACTTGCTGGCTCAAATCCCTCTGGCAACAGCTGAAAAAGTTGAAACAACACCTAGTTTAGGAGAGATGCTGAGCTGTTTTAGGCTGCCAAAATGGCACTGCTTTTCAGCACAGGAGATGAAGAGTTTCAAGTGCTTCCAGGGCTAGGAAGCAGCTAAATGGAGGGGTCATAGTTTTGGACTTAGGCTATGATGTGCATACACACCACTAAATGATACTCTGAGCTCCTCTGCACTGGGAATTCAAGCCAAAGGAGGAGACTTAGGGAGCCCATGGTGCTCTCCTGACATGGCTGAGTGCTGCACAGCCCACCAGTGAGCAAGCAGCTCYGCAGAGCAACACCAACACTGCCAATTTTCTCCCAGGCCTATATCTGGTCTCTGGTTTCTCAAGTCAAGCTCAGTCCATCAACTCTGGGTCAGCCCCCATTTCCTTCTCTACCGATGCCCCATCAGAAGAATATTGCACATTAATAACATCTTTAGATGAAGCCCYCATGCTACAAATCCACAGGCGAGGCTCTGTAGCCTCCCCTACCTCTCCCCACTCTGGGGGACAACTGCCAACTCACTGACTGAATCCACAGACATAGCCAGAGAGAGATGTCCCTCTTTTACAATCCCATGCTGAAGTTCAAGTCTGAAGGCATGACTAGAAGAACAGCTGAGCCACAACACAGGTGCCTCTCGTAGCTAAGGATGGATTCTGTAACCCAGAAGGTCCCTCCCTTTCCCATATTCCTGTGACTGAAAAGGACATCTCTCATGCTGATTGCCCACAGCTAAAATTCTGCCAGGCATTCACTCAAATGAGAAACTATGTGGTTCATCTCACGAGTAAATGCTAATCACTATAAGCGCAGCTTCCAAATGGGCCTTAAACCAAAAGATTTCTGATCTTCCTGGAACCATGATCTATGAATCCTATATCGCCTTGATACATGGGGATCAGGTATTGTGGGGTAATGGGTTGTGTATGCCCCATACAAAGAGGAAGAAAAGACAAAGGTAACTGGGAAGTCCATGTAGCACAGCTTGAGGCAGCATCCAGACACRTGGATGTCTGATTCTGCCAGGGATTCAGCACAGCCTCCTTCCTTCCACAGCCTTTTCCTGAATGTACAGGCCCCGACTCTCAGCTCTTCTCAGGACTGACATGACCAGAAGCTGTCTGGGCTCAGCCCACAAAAAGCCCATGACAAGCCAGCTGATGTGATGCTCCCCGAGGTCCCATTCTGGGAACAAGAGAAAAAGGAGCCTTCAGCATGCTGTGCTTGCAAAGGAAGAGTTTCTCTCTAACTCAGCTCCCACGTGTAGTTTAGGCACTGTGAGTAAGAGAGTAAAATGCCTTCAGGCTAAAGTTTAAACCAGATGAGTATGAATATCAGAACTTTGTATCCTGCCTGCAGAGCATTTAGCACCTTAGTGGAGTAAGTGTTCAATATCATAGTCAGGCACTCAAAATCCTTCAAAGTTTGTATGTACTTTTCTGCAAGGACTCTCTGATATTTTACAAATCCAAAACACTCATAAGCTTAGACTGAAAATCAGAACAAATAGGTATAACCTGCATGCCTGGTTCCTGGAGGTACTCAAGGATTTCCAGGGAACTGTTCTAGTATATTTCCTCTAGATGTTTAGTCACTAAGTTATTATGGAAAAAAATAATCTGCCCAAGGAAGTACTTTCTGGAGTGCTCTCCAGAGCCTACTTAGCAGAAGGATGGTCTTTTCAACTCCACAATCCCATGGGAACCACCATTGCTAATGAGAACATGGCAGGAATACACTGGGAAAGACAGGTTTTCATGTTTCCTGATTTTATTTTTCCAGCTAATTCTACAGTGCCAAGAGTGAAATTTGGCAGTTAGCTTCCAGTAGCCGTGGTRCTTATGTTATAGAAATACAGACATGAAATGTGCCAGCTAGGGCAGCTCTGTGAGCAACATTGTGGTTGGCAATGCTTTGGTCTAAGTAGGCTAATTCATGATATGACTCAAACAGTCAAATACTTTAATAAATTGTCTTTGTTTGTTCATCAACACATGACACCTTTAAGCTGTTTGTTCCCATGAAGAAAAGTGGGTCTGAAAAATAACCAGAGCTTAAACATCTATCTTCTGCCMTATTTTGATCTGTCAATTCTGTTATGACAGTTCAGTAGTAGTGGGAGGAAGACAGAGGAGTGACACTAGCAGGCTGCATTGCTCCTACCAGGCTAGTGTCCTCTCTTCTCACTGACATGAGTCGCTTTGTCCAACTCCATATCACTTTTCTAGCCATCTATTATCATCCTTTCCTACCTGTTTTGTCCCCACTGATTTCTTCTATTCACAGCTGGCCCCTGGCTCCACTTCCTGCTTTCTAAGGTAGCAAAAAGAGATTTGGCTGCTAGACATCAACAGGTGAAACTCCAGTTCCAGATCTTGCCTACCCTCTGGTCCCTCTTCATCTGTAGTTTACTTTGTTTTATGCTGGCCTCAACCATGAGGCCTACAGAGCTGCAGTGATCATGGCTTAGAGGAAATATGGTTTCTCATTGTACTTTTTGCTAACCTATATTTGGTGGTATAGCTGTTCCTGAGGAAAGGGTGCAAAACAGTTCATGTTTTGCTGCATGTTGTCTAGGTTTCTGTGTGACTTTGAGAGGAAAATTGATGCTATAAATAGAAGAAGACTCAAGGATAACACTGTGAGGAGTACTGGAGGGAAATGCAAGATTAAGATACAGAGAATACAATTTTTTATTTTATTTATTATTATTTTTTTGGTGCAAGCAAGGTGTCCCCATTGTAGAATCATTAATAAACACATAAAAATGATTCAACATGAGACAGAACTCTTAAAACATATGTACATTCACATTGTTGGAAGGGAAGCAGGAGTGACCCTTCTCGAGGATTCTGGAAGTCAAGAATTTGTGTTAAACACAACACAAAAAGTCACTCTTTCCCTACCTCATCCCCTGTAAGAGATACTGCAGCTACATAATCTCTGTTTAAACTTTCTTGGCTCAGTAGAACTTTGAAGCAGGGATTACTAAAGTTATCAAACTTCTTTAAGGCTACTATTCAGTGACATCTGTAGTAGGTTTCAATCACTGTCACATGAAGCAGCCAAAGTTTTGTACATGTCCAGAAGGAATGCCTCCTTTTCTGCTACACAATTTACAGCATGTGCATCACAGCAAAACCTGTCTCAAACTCCTTCCTTCAGTCTTATCGCTGTCATGGACTGAACCTGTAGTTATACCTCCCTGGCTCCCTGGAAGAGCTGAGGTGCGGCTCAAAACCAAGATAGGGACTTGGCAATCAAATCCCATCACATTTCTTCACTTTAGTCTTAAGCAAATAGGTAAGCACCAGCTGATTTCACAGTGGGAAGCAGCTTCTGGATCATTTGTTGGTGCATGTAGGACTGATCTTGGTGAACTCCTTCAGCCTGATTGCACCTTCTCCTTGCCCTGCCATATGGGATTGCCATTCTCAGCACAACTAGTCAAGTCAGGCTCCAACCAGGAGAGAAAAGAAATAGCTGTTGGCAAGACATTCCTGGAGGGGCTCTCAGCTTATTTAAATGCATCATCCACTTGAGCCAAGACAGGAATATATAGTTCTTCAGGGTGGGTAAAAAGGCCCACCTCTTTGATGGGATTTGGGCAGGTGAACATGCTGTGGGTGTTCGGGTGCTGGCARGCAGCAGGCTGGGCTTTGAGGGCAAGCCAATGTATTTGTGGCTTGGATGAAAGCAAAGAGTTGCCTTCTGTTGTTTAGATTTTATTCCGAGAGGGGAGCTGATGGGTGTGTTCATACTGGTACATTCTAGCTGGATTTTTGGCATATGCTAAGGACCCTGCATAGTCCTGCTACTTCCCTTCTCCTCAGCTCTGCTCTGCTCTGCTCTCCTCTCTTTCCTTTGCCTCTCTTCCCTTCCCTACAGCAACCCCAGGGCTCGGGGGGGGGGGG
>NW_028185037.1:1838282-1865197 GCF_003343005.1 Rhea americana | reverse complement strand
CTGGAGGCACCATGTCCTGGTGTCACTATCCCGGCTGGACCAGCACCTCCTTGAGCCACCACCTCTGTGTCTCAATAGACCAGCACAGGAGTGCATGTGAGCTATCCCACCACCAACCACTCCTTGTGCAGGCAGATCTGAACTCCGGCACTCATCCGTGGGGAGGGGATGCCCATCAGAAAGAGCAGTGGGGCCAGGAGGCACCTTTCCAAGCAGCAGAATCATCAGACTCTCGAAGAGGGGTAGCAGAGGGATGGAGGAGAAAGGTTTGTCTATAATAAGGAAGAGAGAAGTCATTTTTCCTTTCATTTCTACTCCTGCAGGATTATTCAGTGAAAAATAGTTGGTTATACAAAGCACTCACTTTTTCTGTAACTAATAACAACAGAAAAAGCAAATTATTTGGGTTTGCTTGTAAACTAAACTGAGTTGTTTTATACAGTACATTTTTGACAAGTAAGGAAAATGTAGCTTTTATCTTAGGAGCACACTCTGCCCTCTGCCCGCCCCCCATATGCCCTACATTCTTTCTGAATCCCAGACAATTCACAGATATCTGTACAAAGATGAAGGTAAAATAGTCATTACCTACATTGCCAGGGGCATCTGATGTAAAGTGCATTCCCTAGGTTTTGGCTTATGGTTTGTAAAGGAGTGCAGAACACTTTCATCTCCCCTTTCAGCCCATCTGTGGCTTCAGCTGACATGACAAAATGTGGCACAACAGAGCCAGACAATAAACTATTGTACAGTGTAACAGGAAGCAACAGGTAATGTTTAGAGGAATTAAATTATTTTTGGATCTGATACTGATAATCAGTTTAGGCAAGGGGTATCCAGTGCAAATTTATCCAACATTTTAAAAAGACTGGGAGCACTCAAGAAGCAGATAAGAATTAAAGTGCGGTATAAATGAACCATTCATGAACTCAGAGACTTCCTTGCCTGCATACAAAGCACATAACAGCAGACCTTCTTGCCTGTCATCCTGGACTTTTTTAATTAGCAGTTGTGAGCCATTCTTGTGCAGTGTGGAGAGAGAGCTTTATGCCTTTTGCAGGGGAACACAGAGTAGATTAACATGAAATTCCCAGAAATACAGAAAAAGTACTGGATATCATTCCATCTTCAAATATCTGAATTTCATCCAAGTGATAATGTGAAACCTTAACGTGATATTCATCTGTTAAAAACTGAGGCACTGAAAGTCAGACTGATAGACAGCTATTTGAAACAGCTGCTAGAGCAATGCCTCTTTGCATACCTATTTAATTAATCTAAGCTCTGTGACATGCTCGATGGCTGTGGGCTGGTTCCCATCCAGAGCCACGCTGCTCTTCGAGAATGGCCATTTTAGCAATGCAAACAAATGCAGACCGGAGCCCACGTCACCTATCCCAGGGAAAAAGGGCTGGGACAGCAGTGGGCTTGCTAGGTGCAGCTCCCCAGTCTAGCGGCACGTGGTCATTTCGGAAATGCCGGGTGCGCAGCCCTCTCCCCTGGGGCTGCCTGCCCGGAGCCCCAGCCCCACGCGGCCACGCAGGGCACCATCCCCGCAGAGGCGCCCGCGGGGAGGCGGCGCGGCTCACGGCCCTGCCAGGAGGGCAGCGGAGGAGAAAGAAAGCAGGCTTCCCCGGTTATCTGGCAGAGGCAATGCAGCGCTTTCTACAGCTGTCAGGACGACCCAGGGAGATCTACCAGACGGCATCGGATCGACCCTGTTTTCTGTCCCAAAGCTGAAGAGTTGACACGTCAAACCATTGCTGCCAACGCTTCTGTCAGACAAGGTCTCCGTAGGGGTCTGATCCTAGGAGGTGCTGAGTACCTCCAAACAGGAGCCTAGAAACCTCTTTGCCCTGACAGCAAAATGCATTGAAATTATTATTTATAGTCAGTGGAACACAAAATGAACTGCTAGCTCGGTTGCCCCTGTTTTCCTTGTCCCTCTGTGGTGTTTATATTTAAGGTAAGTATATAATTTACMAGGAGCATTTATACAAGGTGCCTCATCATCCACCCAGGGCAAAGCATTAATCTGGAACTATTTCATCGGACATTAGCAAAGCATGGAGCAGCTCCAGTGCCTATTCCTCACATAGCTCAGAACAGCTATTCCAAATAAGGGGAATATTTGTTTGTGTATTTTGTTTTCAACTGGCCTAGCTCAAAGATATTATCAATACACGTGTCTAGGAAGTTTGTTAGGACTAAGCTTGTGCCATCAGAGGAACATGAGAAACGTGAGGGGAAATAGAAGAGAATTCTTAACAGATGCAGCCTGGAAACAAATAGCATTTTACTAAAAGAATGCAAAGAAAAATCATGTTTTCTCTGAGGATCTACTGTGCCACATCTAGAGACATTAGAGTGTAAAACAAAGATTTTAATTCTACTTCAAAGGTAAATCTTGACTCAAACTTAAACATGGAGCTGCTACCAACATCTTCATTCTGTAACATGTCAAGAATACATGCAACCACTGAGCTATTAATTTCTATGCACAGAAACTTTTGAAGGCACACCACCAGCTGCTTAAATATGTCTATAATTATTCACRCATTAACACCTACTGAATTAGCAGCATTAGCACCTACTGAATCATCCTGTGCACGTTTAAATAAATTAAGGCTTGGATTCGGTCTCTCTCATTCTGGAGAACGTTTTTGCTGGTTACGGATGTGGTGCTGCTTSACCCTAACGCTACTGAGCGAGCTGTCAGGCCTGGAAAGCAGGTGAAAGACATTACAAATGCCGTTCAAAAAAAAAGCCTGTCCTCTAATCTGAGGTGATGGTGTAAGCCATCAGAGGATGGCCGTTGCCACCAGAACTTACTCCCTCTGATTGCTTGTTTTTGTTCTAACTGAGGAAGATTCTTGCTGCCTTTTTTTTTTTTTTTTCCCTGCTTTCTTTTTAGTAGGCCCCATTAGGAAACTCACATTTCTCCATCTGTCTCAGAGCTTATTTTATGTGGAAATATTTCAAAACTCATGCAGTTCTTGTTCAGCCCCATGCAATTGAAAGGAGAAGTTCAAAGTTGGGCAGGGCACCAAGTCAGCAGACATTAATAATGTTACCTTGTAACCATTCACAACCTGTCATTTGTTAAGTCTGCCCCTCTCTCATTCCAGAAAGCATAAATCATGTGTATAAATGAGCTCCTACCCACAAAGGAGAGCTGATTTTAACATCTAAGGCTCAGTTGTCACCATGAGGAATTCTTGGTTTTTTTCACTGTTTTTATTTTTGAGCCCCAAATCAGAAGAGAGGTGACTCCATTCAAATATCCCCCAGGAACATTCTGGGAGAGGGAGGAAAGCAGCTTTTGCATCCAAACTTCAGTCCCTCCAGTTTTTAACACAGATCTCCACGCCACATCAAGAATAGCAGATGTTTCCTCAGTGCCCTGCCGCAGGCGCTGCCGTTTTCCGTGAGATGTTAGCTAGYGACTCTCCAGTGGCGTCCAAGGAGCTGAGGACCACAGTGGAGTCCTGCTGTGGGCAAGGCAAGTTGTGTCTTCCTCTGTACCCTTGTGCCTTCCCAGCTGGCACCAGCCTGCTGTTCTTCGTGAGATGAACTCCCAGACACTGTGGAGTGGCTCCCAGAGACCCCATTCCCTGCTCTGTGCTCCCTCCTCAAAAGCAATGTTTCATCTGTGGTCCTAACTCTCTCACTRTGGCCAGAAAAATGTCCTTTATAGTCWTGGGAGGGGGTATGACACCATGTCRGGAGCACGTGAAGCCCAGCAGATCATGGGCAGAGAGGAGACATCCTTTCCTTCCTGAGCATCTGCATATRTGGYCAGTTCCTAGCTCACTTTTTGTGCTTGCAGTGAGAGCCTGGACAAGGTACAGGAAGGACCTTGTGCCAAGCGCTATGCACAGCCACAAAACGACAGCATCACTATTTCTCCCACAGCCTCCAAGCAGTGCATGTGATTCCAGATGATCACAGCAAGGGCTGTCCTAACCATGGACTTCCAGCCAAAGAAAYAGTGAAAATACTTTATGGGACAAACCATTACAAAACATTTTTTTGGGGCCTACTGTAGTTTAGTCTTTGGTATGTGAGTAGGTCTGAATCACTCTGGCTGTCTGCTTGAAAGCCACATCAAAATGCCTTTTTTGTTCATATTCCCAGTCACAAATTTGRGGAGCTGCATTTTAACTAATCTGAATAAATATCTGAGGATGATTTTTCCTTTGGCATATTTTTTATGCCACTGGAGCTAGGCAAACTTCATGGCTCTAGGTTATGAGCAAGTTACAACTGTCTTGGTCTCCAATACAGTGGAATATTACTTGTGTACTATGATAATCAGGTTACTAAGAACTTGAGCAAAGCCTTTGCAGACTAAAAATGATGCAGTTGGGTTCCAAAAGGRGGCAAACACTTTGTAGATGCTCCCCTTAACAATCATTTCCTCTCTATCTAAAGCTTCTCCCTTGGCCTTTTTGAGAAACTTCCAGATGTTTCTCTCATTTTCTGCAAAGCCTCCGGCTCTTGTTTTATGTCCTGTTTTAATTCCTTCTCTGAAATCTGCAGCTGCTTCAGGTCTTAATTCCCACTGCAAAGTCTGCAGATTTTGTTTTAGATCTTGTTATAATCTCTTTAGGTCTTGTTCTAATTCCACTCAGGCCATTCTGATTTCTCCATTATTTGATTCTTCTTGGTTTGACAATACCATCAACTGATGATCCCTGTTCTAGGATCGCTTTTCTGCATGACTCCAGAATTATGCTTTCTGACCCAAGCTAGTTTGTTTCTGTTAAGAAAAGTAGATGGCAGAGTCAGGGATTTCTTTGATGTGATAACAAAAGAGAGAGAGAAATATGTTTTACAAACACATTTGGAATCAAAGTAGCAAGATAGGATTTCTTAACTATTTCTGGCCTCCACTTCCAGGTAGTAGCCTACCCAGACCTCTTTCTCAGGATCACATTACAAATGCTTCCCTCTGGCTGTCTTTAGCCATAGACTGCCTTTTTTTCTCTATTTCTCCAACGATCTGGCTTCATTTTTCATGTTGTGGTTCTGTCATAGGCAGCACCTTGCAGCTTGTTAGCTGCTCCTGGTGAGATCTGTCTGTCCACACAGCTTTCCTCCTGCAGTCCTGCTTGTTGTCCTCGATCTCGTCAATGGATATTCTTGTTTTGTTTGTCCTATTATCTTAGTACCTTAGATAAGCTTCACTGTTCCTCAGAATTAATCCAGAGGATAATTTGTGTTGTTTTGTATTATTGGTAAGCCTGGAGGTTTTGCAGTCCTAGGAAATGCCACTGTGTAGGTAAATACATTTGCCAACATGTACTCACCTATCTCCCTTTCCCATCATATCCAAAATGGAGTGTGGGAAAATTTTTCTTACACTAGCTAGGGGAAAAGCCRTCTCTCTGGATTTTCCTGCTGCTATATCATGAGTGAAAAGGATAGGCATATGGATACACATTTTCCACACTGGAGTATGGTTTCTGAAGTCTGAAAACTAAGGTCAGTGGTGCCTGCTACTCTGAAGGTTTAACATGCACCAGGTTTGAGAGACTCTGGGTCAAACTTCAGGTGAGCAAAATGCCTAGCAGTTCCCTTCTTACTTTAAATGTAATGTTAGTCTATGTGGAGATGAATCAAGGAGTGAAACCCTTCCATGGAGTATTAACAAGTCTATCTGTCCCCTGAGTGTCAGCTTACTCTCAGTTATCTGTGGCTAAGTTATTCAGGATCCTCTAATTGCAAGATATTTGTAAAAATATTTGGAGCTCACAGTCAGATGGATACACAAGTCTTGAGGTTYCCCTGAATTTAAAAAATGTGTCCCAAGTCTCATTGTCTTTTCTCAGCTATCCTGTGCAAGTTTCTACCCTCTTATTTTCTGAAACTCTCAGGTCCAAGAAACTAAAATAATCTGTGACGAGACATAACTGGGAAGAGGGATGGAGATACGGACAAGGGGAGGGATAAGGATGAATTCACCATTCTTTGTTTGTGGTGTCCCTGCTAGCTTTCAAGGAAATCTTATATCCTGGCCTTTGCACCCACTGGCTGTGTTTGGACAGTCTGGATCTAGCCAGCCATGAGGAACGGCCGGGTCAGGAAGTGCAGTGGAGGTGGCTCTCAGTTACCAGTGGGCAGATTATCAGGTTACAGGTTACCATGGCSTGTTTCCATGATAAACCACTTATGCTAAGCCACTCTGTGCCCACCCCCATCAAGGGCCACCTAATGCGGCTTCTCCCCATGACCTGCAGCAGAGGTTTGGTTTGCTGGGCTCTGCCTTGGGTGGCAGCRTGGGTGCCTGGCTCCCCATGTCACCTGCATGCACTTCCTGCCTTCTCAAACTAGGCACCTTCCTCCCCATCCTCTTATTGCCTCCCTGCAAATTAGTATCCCAAWTCCATATTCTACACTTATACCATCTTCCTCCCCTTTACCACCACCCCTCAAAGGTAGGAACCCATCTTCTCATACCACCTGCACCCCTCACCTCCTMACTGCTACTCTTCTTCCTTCAGCTCCTAAACTCAGCCCATCCTTCTCCTCAGGCTGATACACACACAGTTGCAAAGGTTCAGGCAGCAGCCCCGGCTCTGGACTCCGCTAAGACACTTGCTTTCACTGGAGACCAAAGACACCTCTCCACTGCCTGTATGCTCCCCATATAGAGCTGGGAGCATCCACAGCCACTAGTTGTAGATACGCTGCTTTTAAGTGGTTTGAGGCCAGTTAGAGATCAGTTTGGGACTCTCTGCTTTCCTACTGCAAACCTATTTGCAAGTTTTTCAAACAGAAATTTATTCCCATAGCCAAATGTTCTTAATTTCTACAATRGCTACATTTTTGCTTTATRCTACTTCCTGCTCCTACAATCMCAGAAAATTAGAAGTTGACYGCTACTCTCCTGGAAAATTAAAATYTGACTGCGGACCAGTTAGAACCCATTTTTTCTTCTCTTTCAAGCCATTAATAGCAACACAACAGCAGGGTTTTGCATGGCTACACAAATACCAGAAAAACGGTCTTGGATGTATCTAGGTCTTAAACACCCCTCTTCCATCTACCCCCTGCCTGTCTCTTCCCTTCCCCCTACAGAACAAATGTGAAGTTTAAAAATAAAAAATGCTGTAGGAATATTTATTTTAAAATAGAAGCTATAGGTCAACCCCACACTTACTTATGGGACAGTCACCTGTGGCGCTTCTCTGCAGGGGCCTGTGAAACACTGCCTGCAGCCGCCGAGCAGACTGATAAAATCCTGGCTGTTTCTGCGGGGCTGGAAGGCCTCAGCACAGCACTTGCAGCCAGCCAGCATCACCGCTCCRTATTGACATTGGCAGTGCTGCGCGGGTCCGTCAGAGGGACAGAGGGAAACTGATGACATCATGCAGCCTTCATCCTTCCACGGTGACCCACATCAAAGGTAATTTAATCACTGCCCAGAGGAATGGACGTTCTGTAACACACAATGAATCACATTTTGAAGTCCTTAGAGGTCAAACACAGCTCCTGGCAAACCCGGAGGAGGAAGATGATGTGGATGACAACTCTTTATGACTGATCCCAGAGAGGCTGTAACTCTGGTGGTTCCTATGAACTAGTACCCTCAGAGGTGTAGCCATCATAGCCTGTAATGGCTGGCTAATGCAATGGTATCAGTAGCTCTGCAGGGACACTGATACACACATCRTGGTTACCTCTGCTGTTAACATGACTCATAAAAGAAAATTCTATTGCAAAAAATTCTACGTCAGAAATGATTAGGGCAGTTAAATCAGTTAAAAATCCCAGTTACTTGGTTCAGCTGATCACAATTTGGTACCAGAAGAGTACAGGGCRGATGGTGCCATGGGCTACCTTTTCAGCCCTGTGAATCTAGGGCTGCAGGGCAAAAAGCTGGTCCCTTAGCCATGCTTTCAACCAACAGCCAGGTCTCACTGCTCTCAGAGCTTCAACGATGCTTCCGCACTGGCAAGAGAGTGATGGAGGACTACCACTTCTCCACTCCCATCACGCTGCGCAGCCAAGACCTGGCATRTTCTGTGCTGCAGTTGCTGCACAGACACACTTGTATCAGTCTKTTGCTGCAAGTGCAATGGGCAAGGCCAGAAGATTTGGCCTAACAGCTTTAGAATAGAAGTGAGGAAACAGAATACTATCAGCCAGATACATCCACAAAAGCTCATGATKTTTTCATATATTTTTTAATAAAGAACATGTCTGAAAGGCTAGCATTCATTAGGTTAAAGGTTCCTCTATCYCTGCTGTAGAACTGCGTAGTGTCTCACTCTATCTCAAGGCTAACTCTTAAAGTTAGAAATGGTCATTTGAATACTGTTAGTTTTTGATCACTTTTACATGTATTTTTATTTTTTACTCATATACTTACACACACACACTCATACACATACATACATCAAAATAATGTATTCTGTAAGACTGGATATCACAAAACTACAAAATAAAATGTTGTGAGAGTGCCTTGCATTTCTAGATAATTAATAAATTAATAAAAAAATCTAAAATATGATATCAAAAATATAGCCCTGACAAAAGATAGGTAGTACCCTTAGAGTTCAGTCTTACCATGGACTACTAGTTAGGCTTATCAAGAAAACCAGAATTCTATTTCACATGAAACATGAAAGTTATCATATTTCATTTYTCTGTAGAAGGAAATCAAAATACAACCTCATGAAAAGCAGACTCACAAAACAGCTGGTGGCCGAGCTGGATGACCTGGGCKCTCTAGTCTGGCTGAGGAATTTGAATCTTGGTCTCTGATATCCTAGGCTTTCTCAAAGGAGAAGGAGAATACCCCCTTCCTTGTTTTGACCAGGAATTCTTTTGGATCTGAGAAACTTACTCAGCAGCTTCACCTAGGTACTGCTGTGTTTCAGCAAAATGTTTTGCAGTGATATCTTCTGCTTCTGTGACCCATTTCACATTAAAAGTCTTGTTTAGATGGATGACAAATGCTTTCTTCAGTTCRTTAGATGAACTCTTTGGAGACAAGCCTTTTTTTTCCATGGGTACCACCTCCATGTCCATCTTAGTATGTCTCTGGAAAGGATTATCACAGACACAGCAGAGAGACGGTGGGAATTCCTGGACATCTGAAAGCAATGAAACTTGATGGCAATGTGGTGAGAATCCAAATTGATCTA
This sequence comes from Rhea americana, assembly GCF_003343005.1. NCBI lineage: Eukaryota > Metazoa > Chordata > Aves > Rheiformes > Rheidae > Rhea > Rhea americana. The sequence goes on along the minus strand of NW_028185037.1, from coordinate 1,856,042 downwards.
GCACTGTAGCAACTGCACCACTCAGCTCCATGGCCTGGAAGGCTGTGGAGATGTGTCATTTGCCATATACCTCCACTGTGGGCCTCCATGCTCCACAAGCTGGAGGCTCTCTGAATTCTCAACAGCTGACAAAACATTACTTGCAGGTACTTTAACATATTAAACATGGTAAAGAGCAGGACATTTGTGAACAGCTGTTTGGGGAACAGAGGTGAGTGGAGATCTTTGCTTTTTTTATGATTGCRTTGCAGCTGCTGGCAGGTCTCTGTTCACAGTTGACAAAGGAGCAGAGGAAAACAGGAGGTTGTTGCTTACAGAGGGAGGAGGTCTGTGTCTACATCTGCAGGGGATTGGGAATCCAAAGATTATTCACCACAGCTGCAAGCTTCATCATGGGCAACTTCAGCAGAAAGAGTTTTCTTATTTGCCAAAAAGATCATCTCAGAGTGTTTAGTTGTCCCTAACTGTACTGAAAGAAGTAGAAATGTCACGATTTCTTTGATCATCAGCTCAAAGGAGCTCTCAAAGTGCTGAGGTTATTTGCACACTCATTTTCAAGTGAACCTAAAGAAGGTAAGGATAGGGATTGTTCAGAACTGATAGAGTTACCATGTGGTGATCCGCTCTCCTAACAAGTTTCCAGACAGAAATGTGAGGATTTCCTCTAAGAACCTGCCAAGTGACAGCTCCCTCGAGTCAAGTGAAAGAGTTGCCATTTGTATAAACGTCTCTGGAAGGTCTTCTATTTGTGGAGAGATTTTTTTTCTGTCTGAATCTGGCCAAATCAGAATTTGCAATTGCTTAGCAGACTCCCACAAATTCCTCTGGCCACCTCAACAGCAAAGCTGTTGGTTTGAGAGGAGCTAGGGACAGATTCCCATCAACATCACTTTCCTGGCTGTGACAGGAAACCAGTATATCTTTATTGTTCAGGTGATTTATGTAGTCAGAGCAGTCAGTAATAAAAAGTAAAGACTCTGTGTACACATCTCAAACCAAAATCCAATGATGTGCAATTCTGTGCAGTCCTCAGGCTCTTTGTATGTGCTGCTGTCAAAGTTGTGCAGGTGCAACTGTTGTGCAATTCTAAAATACATCTTTTTTCTATGGAATATAATTGCCAGAGGCTTTTCCTCAAAGTGGAAAGATTTATCTTATTTACTGTAGGGTCAGCCTATCCAAACACTCCCACAGTGAGTGARGATTATTAAACAAGAAACCAAGATTTCATTTTTTATGCTGCCTCCCAGGGACTCTAAATTGCATCTGTACCTGTGGTACATTGTTGCCTTTACTGAAATACCTGCTCAGAGCTCATGTCTTTCATTACCACTTCCAGTGGGTAACTTCCAGCCTTTCTTCTTTGTTATGTGTTTCAGCTACTTTTTTAAAGGAAGGATTTTCAGGAAGTTGCACTTCTGAGGGCATGTTTACACTCCTGGTTAGATCTAGACCCAGGCCTAAGGCCTGCAGACAGTCATACCCATATTGCAAGGTTAGCGTGGGCATAAATAACCAGTCCCACCATACATCTGTCACTAATCCCCTGGTGAAGCCTTAGGTAGCAATTATCACTGCACTAGGAAACTCTCTCCAATCCTGGAAAACAGACTGAGCTATTTGTGAGAGCTGTTGGAGGACACCGTCTCCTGTAAACCCTGTCTTACAATCACCAGCCAGTCTTGGTATCTCGGGACATCTCAAATGTTGCTAGACACCTATGGCTGGGCAGTTGCATCGAGCTGGTTGGTGACGTCAAGAAGAAGCCCCCAGGGGAAATTAGATGCACATCTAAATGCTTAGGTAGAGACTTGCAACTTAATGCTTGTCACACATTTTCTAAAACTGTTTGCAAGGGATTTGATTGTCTGGCAGTTTGTAAACACATACAGCAGTGAGTACATTACTTACATTTTAAATGTTTGCATTTTTCTCTGTAGGTGTGGCTGGCAGTGAATGCATGCACATCAGGTCTAGCACACAGACAACATTCAACAAGCAACAAAAACAGGTGGAGATAGTACAGGTCCAAGCTTGGATGTAGATCTAAATCTACATCTACAGAGAGAGGAGGTGTTGGGATCTGAGGTTTTGTGGAGACAGAGGCCTTCAAATCTCTGTGTCACCTGCTCTCTTCTCCTGCTTCCCACCATKGTGCAGCAAAGGAAAGCAGGGAAATGTGACTTTGCCAACTGGGCACAACCATGCACTAAGGGAAAAAATCCTTCCTGATCCCTGCATGGTAACTGGCRTGTCTTCTGGCACAAGAGGTCCACTTACGTTGATCTTTGCTTGCCTAGCTCCAAGGGTAATTAGCTGACATAAAATTACCAGCCATTTTTCAAATCCTGACCCATTCTTTGAACCAATGACCTCCTATAGTACCAAATTCCACGGGTTGACTACATACTGTGTGAAGTAATATTTCTATCCATTTACTAGTCATTAATTTCTGACCTTTGGGAAATCTGAAATATGTATGATCATGTGAAGGATCTYGACCCATTCATAGTTGTGTGTTGTGTGAAACACATTTGCTCATTTAACTAACTCCCAAGCTTGAAAGCCCTGACGTGAGCACTAGGCAAGACAAATCAGTTCAGAAAGCAAGCAGAACAGCGAGAAGCAAGCTGCCAGCTGTTAGATGAGCAAATGGGGAGCTACAGAGATTCCCAGAGCCAAATTCTCATCTTATTTATGCTAGCATAAATCTAAAGTAACTGCACTGAATTATTCTGGATTTACTCTTCTGTAAAAGAGATCAGAATCTGATGCTCAGTTTGGAAACTTTCTCCCTCAGCTTTCCATTCTTGCTAGAGAGAGAATCAGACACTATTGTTCCACAGCTTTTTCAGACTGAAAGACTCAAACACCCAGCAGCTCTGGGTGAAAAAAAAAATCCCAAGCAAAACATTGACAAATCAACGCAAATCTSACAACATTACAAATCCAGAGTTTGCAATGCAATAAGAACTCATCAGAGTTAAGTTCTTAAGTGTCCAATGTCTCTCTGTCTGGTTCATACAAGTATCTTCCATAAAGTCCAGTTGTGCRTCTCAGCCAATCCTAGCAGTAGAGATGAGTTTGATGAGTGGAAAATGCAAAGGCAAAGTAGAAAAGGAGATGTCACAGATGAAAGGGAGTTGCAAGCTGGTTCTAGGGTTCACTATAAATGCAAATACTTACTAGTTCATTGGGTTTTTTTTCCTCTTCTAATCTATCCTGTATCATAAGGTTGTTATGAGAGAAAAGAGAAATACAAATGTTGCGAAAGAAATATATAGCAGGCTGTAATTGCTGAGTTAGGTAATAATGTGTTGTTACAAACCAGACTGTCCTGAAAAGAATATTACTAYTCCCCTCATTTCTGGTAAAGTCCCCGGCTCCATTTTTCTGGTACATACTATTTTATTGMCTGTGAGTTTTATGCAAGATGTGCCTGATTTGCAAAAGTAGTTCTGAAAAAATTCTTAAACAATTACCTTGCAAAACATTCTGGAACATTTAATTGAAATGGCATCACCTTGTTCTAAAACATTGTAGTGTTAAACAAACTTGACCTGTAGCTCCAAAGCACTCATTTTTCTCCAGCTACGTCATACCATTGAAATGCATATGTATGTATATAACACCCTGATTTCTCCAGCTGAAGACAAATGCAAACCTCCATTTAAAAATAATGAGGCTCCCACCTTTCCTCTTGTCATGGAAACTATGAAAGCTGTTGTTCAGTCTTAATTACTGACAGAAAATGAGATCGAATGAGACAGATATTTTAAGCATAGGCTCATACTACAAATCCAGCTCCCAGCACTTCAGTTCTAGTGCTTTGCCCAGTGACAGCAGCCCGGGTACAATTCAGCTGTGATTTTTCGTGTGTGTTTTGGGGGGAGGATGGGCAGGAACGGGGCTGGAGGCCAGGCCTGTGGGGCATCCATGCATCCCTGCATGACACACGCTGGCCCAAGGTGGAGACCAGGGCAGCACAGGGCAAGAGCCCTTGCATCTGTCTCTGCTTTAGTGCACTTTTTTGGTCAGAAATGAAAAAAAAAAAAATAGGAAGAAAAAGAAAGAGGAAGACCCAGCTCAGCAAAGCTACCAAAATCACAAAGCTATGCTGTGAGGACCAATAAAACTATTAGCTGCTGGCATCGAGCCAAGAATCCATTAATGACAGACTGGTATCTCTCAGGAATGTAAAATGTTTTGCTAAATAAACATTAAAGCAGGAAGCATTCAACTTCTGTCACTAGGTAGAGCTCCAGTGTGATTCTGTCCAAAAGAGGAATAGCCAGGAGGTGAGTAAGAAAACTGTTTCACTGATTAAAAAACTATTTAGTACCAGGAGGAGCCAGTGAGACATATTTTATAGTGCCTTACAAAGCGTGATATATGAGGCTCAATACTTTCAGGGGATCTAGTCACTGACTGTACAGAAGGGAAAGGAGGATGGCAATCTGTACAGCAGGCTGAGCTCCATCAGGCAGCATGGTACTTGGAAAWTAACTTGCAAAATTTCCCCTCTTTTTCTAGCTACAAAAGCAGAAATTGAGCATGGAAGTAAAAATTTTAACAGCCTTTTCTTCACTCTTCTCTTTTTTTTTGGGGGGGGGGAGTCACAGTAATGTGCTTGAAACATTACACATGGGAAATTCTATGGAAAAAATATACAAGTTTACATCCCCTTCCCCCAGGAGGTGAAATGTTTAATATCGGATGATCTGTATCAAGGTCCTCCTAGTCCGAATGGTGGGTGGGCGTGTGGAGGCGGGGGGGGGGGATGGAGAGTAGCCCTCCTCTTTGGATCCCAGAGAGGATCCATGTCAAAGGTAGAGCACTGTGGCATTACTGCACAGAGGTTTTCCAGTGAAAAGGACCTGAAAGTCAGAAGTAAAGACATTTAAATTCCTATAATCTGCAAGGAGGCAACTTTCATATAGCTGAGTCACAGGAGAAATGTCTCTCTCAGTGAGGAGTTAGGAGGAAAAGAGAAAATATGGTTAAATAGCTAGTTCCTAAAGGTTATGCCTGTGAAAATGATTATGGTCGACAGCAGGTAGAAAGCACGATGGATTAAGAAGGCTAAGGGGAGACTGATGGCAGGCAGCCAAAGAGAAAAACATGCAACAAGAAATTGTGAGGACTATCAGAGGCACTTGCAAGAAAGCCTGTGGCTCTTCCARACTTGTACAGAATGAAAACAACATTTGAAAAACCAAAATTGTCGCGGGGAGGTTGAAAATATGTATATGCTGCCAGCCTGTTGAACTGAGACTAGACACCCAAACTGTGTTCACTGTGGCACCCAGGGTAAGCTAATATCTTCCTTCTTGGAAACAGRGTCAGATTCCCCAGAGAAACTTTCTGAAGCGCCTACACAGAGCTGAGCCCCAGAGCCAGTGGAGACCTAGCTCTGATGTTCCTGTGCTGCTTTCCCTAAGCAACTCTCTGTCTCCAGAGAACTCACCGAGCAGATTTGCTCTTGTGCTGATAGCCTGGGAGACCACCTGGCCACTTGCTGACTGGTGCCCAAATGTGCACAGCCTTGGGAACACATTGCTGTGATGAATGCAGAGCTTGGAGCCCCAAGCTTAGAGCTGAAACCATTCCTGAGGCCTTGATGTATCTTCCCATGTCTCTGGTTCCTGTCCTCTGTAGAAGAAAACTCTTCTAAATCAGCTTTTTCAAAGCAGGTTGTGTGTGACAGCTCCCTGAGGGACACTTCTGCCCAGCCCCTAAGACACAGCAAGAAGTTGCTTGAGCAGCAGACTCGGGCACACGGAGCTGGAGGTGGGGGAGAAATCCAGGGCTACGGGTTGCTGCTGGAGAGGAGCTACCTCTTGCGGGGGGGGGGAGAGGCAGCGGCTTGTAGGGCTCCTAGGGCTCTTTGCAAGGGGAAAAGAGGGGAAGGACTCAGGAGAAAGCAGCTCATAGGGTTTGGATCAAGCACATGGCTGTTGAGATTGGACCATTCTGAGCGAAGGTGCAAAGCGCTTTGGTGCAATGGGCTAGAGGAAGTGGTTAGTCGAATGCTTACATTCATTGCTTTAAATTTTACTCCTCATTTGCTATCTGTTAGATTTTATATAGGATGCCCATCCATGGCAGCACAGAGGTATCAATAGGCCTGACTAATGCTACATTTATCCAAGAAGAGAGCAGTTAGAGAARGATCCTCAGCTGCAATAAATCAGGCAGCTGTGGACCCAGGCCAACGGAGACCATGCATGAGATCTCCCAGTTTCTCCTCATGAACTGTTTTATTAAACTAAACATAAGATTCAGTAGCTCCCTATCTTTGTCTTTTTTTTTTGCACTCTGACATTTTGTCTGAATTCACGTGCCAGGATAAATATAAGAAAGATGATCACACTATTTTTGCATTCAAATTGTCAGTGACTCACCCACTCAGATAACTCCCTTTGTAAGGAATTTTAGTTTTTATGGGTATAGTTTTCACCTCTCTCTGTTTTAGGAAAGCAGAGGCATAATCCCTGTAGCCTTGCACAGATATCCTCCTTGGAAGGACATCACTGTAACTCCAGAGAGCAAAAGAAAGCAAGCTCTGGTTACAGAGGGAAAAATTCTTGGTCTGTGAGGCGGTGTATTGCTTTTCTGTTGCATGCACAGCATAAACCAGAACACAAAACCATACTGTGTTATACTCGAATGTGGTGGGTCTAAGAGCCAATCCTTCAGCGACAGTGGGCTCTGGGCAGACGTGCCCTGGCCAGGATCTGTCTGCGTTGAATCCCAGCAGTGGGGAGCTGGTGCTGTCCCTWAGGATGCAGCCTGCGGTGGGATTGGCTCGCAGTAGGAGCGGGAAAGCTGCAGCATGGCGTCGCCCCACTTGCTGGGGCTTCTGTGGGGCAGGACAGTTCTCCCTGTAATCCAGAGCCACCTGAAGGCTGCTGTAACTTAGTCTGCAATTCCCAGAGCAGCAAGGCGTTGGCAGGAGGGAGCCTTGCCTCTGCCCTTCTTTGCATGTTCACAGGCTCTGTCTGTGTGGGGCTGTAACGTGTATTGTTTCAGCCACACAAAAGGGTTCCCTTGCACCGAGGGCCTCTTCCAGTGGTCAGGTAAGCCTGATTTAAAGCTGTCTTGTGTCAGCAGACGTAAGGATAAACCAGCCTTAACATGTCTCGTAGCTGGGAATCAGAGAGGAGCCACGAACTCTGAAAGCCTGGTTCCCTTCAAATTTCTGCTCTTTACCCCTCACCTCCCTCGAGTTCCTCACTCTGATCTTCCTGCCCTCGTCTCATTTCGCAGTGCTCGAGCAGCTCCTTCCCTCTCTTACCTGTTGGGCCAGGCAAGGGTCAGTGTCTAGGTGGCAGAGCAACAGCAAGATCTGGGGCAGGCTATAGCCAGCCCCACAGCAGCACCTGAGACAGGAAAACACTACGGGCCCCTGTTGTGCCCAGGAAAGCACCTGCACCCAAGCCAGCACCTGGGAACAGACGCAGCAGCAGATTGATGGCCAGGGACATGCAGCATTGCTGCTCTTCGGTGCAGAAACTGGGCTGGGGGCTTTACACCAGTGATACCCTCTGCATCCTGCACGTTCTTCTGGACCTGGTTGAATTGACTTTTATGTCTTTTTTTCTTTTTCTTTTCTTTTCTTTTCTTTTTTTTTTTTTTTTTTGCAAATTCTCAAGTGCATTGCATTAGAAAGACCACAACCCATGCAAAATCCAAGCCTTGCAGTTTAAGTGGGATGATCTCTCCTCTCCACTGTTTTCTAACGCTCGGAGCCAGAATGAGGCTTTTAGTCTCACATTCCTTCCAGACCCCTCTTTCAATAAGGAAGAGTTTAAAAATGAAGAGGAAAAGGATCCTTTCTTCCTCAGACAGTTTACAGATGATACAGAAGCATGTATTGGCCTAGACTTAGTAATTGCATAGAAATAATTACTAGTTGTAGCCAGTCTAACAAACAAATGAGTAATAGCTTTAAAATCTAAAGGTGACCTAGTGGCTTGCTACTCCACAGCACTAATAAAGTCGCTTTGGTTTTCACATCTGGGCCAAGCTGTTACATTTGTGTGACCTTTCAAAATCAGTGGAACTTCTTGTGAAATACACAGGCAGCCAAATATTTAGGTCTGCAGAGTTACTGCTGGCCATTAAGTATTATTTACTTATCACAAACACATGGCTTAAGAGAGGCAGAGCTGTCCAAAGTTTGGATTGCATGTCAACTTTTCACATTAATATACTTTGTCTATCATTGAAGACGAATATTATTTTTCTCCAAGAACTTAGTCAGAGTCCGTTTCTAGTGGAAATAAATCCTCAGCTCTGTCAGTCCCAGCTATTGATCAGGGCTCTCCTGCATTCCCTAGGACAGCAGTATCTATGTGCCCTAATTCCAGATTTGCTTTAAAAAGCGTATCTTCCCCCTCTCACAATACTGCTATGCAATGTTCCTCTGTAATGGTTAGGAAAACCAAAACTCAYGTTGCTTTTCTAGATTAATAGCAGTGCGTTTTGCCCACTCACTGCAGTCACTGYCCCAGCAGCACAGGTGACATTAACCCCCTCCTGCACCATGATAACAGGGCCATAKGAAGGCTCGTCACCAACTGAGCCTTGCACAAATCCTCAAAACAAGCCGCGCATGCTGGCCTTCAGCAAAAACATGTGCCTCATCTCCTGGGAACCTCCTCCAGACAGAAGCTTTCACACGTGGGGCTTTAAGATTAAAATTTTTTAAGGTTTTTTAATTTTGTTAACTCCCACAGACAACTCCAACACCAGGTGTTGCTGGTTGATATTTGGGAAGCCTAATTTGGGAGATCTGAAGGGAGCTTGGCATATAAAATGGTCTGAGCATCAAAGCTGCTAAAAATCAAGATTTTTTTAAAGTCTGTTTCAGGCTGGGAACACAGAAGCTGGAGACCCTAAAATCCCTTTTGCATCTCAGCTGTTCTGGGCTGTGTACAGCTGTGAGCTGAGCGTTAACTCCTTCCTGTCTAGCGTACATTTGGATGTCCCTCAGCAACCGCTGTATCCCCAGGGTCGCTCCACTGCCATGCCAGGATAAGCCGCACATCATGCTTTCTGACAGAGGCACTGCTCTTCATCATCGATTGCTGTCCTCACATTGAAGCAGAAGCTGTTCAGTAAGCTTGTCCCTTGCTCCCATGGTACACAGAGCCACCACCTTCATGGGGATGAACGTGTCCTGGTGGTTGCTAAGAGCAGGCAGAGCAGACACCAGAGTTAGCAGTGTAAGCAGACACAGTAGGAGTATCAAGCTATAAAAAGCATATGTAAGGCCTTCTCTGGGCTACTTTAACTCTTTTAAATCTTGTAACAGTGCAATACTTTAAAGACAGCTAGGGGTAGATGTCCTTCCAAATTCTACTACACAACAATATGGAAAAATTCAGAAATTTTTCCTGTGTCATGAAGACAGTCAGTTGCACAGACAACTGTTATGACTAGTCAGCTGGGCCAAGAGAAAATTCCACAGGAAATATAGAAAGGGTTTTGTGGTTTTTTTAAGAAAATGTCAACATTTTCAAATTGTTTGGTGCACTTTTAATGGCCCCAGGGTGATCTCACCTGGTTTAGTCCCTCAGAGCATTCTTCACCTCTCAAAGATGCACGTTTCTGCTTAGGAAGAAATTTAAAGTCAGAAATACTTGAGAAGTCCTTAAATGATGAACAGGACTTCTTTATTTCCTCTATCTCTCCCCAAACCTTTCAGTCAGACCTGCTGTARTTGTTTTATGTTTGACGGCTTTGCTGCCTGCTTTGTCAGTGATTAGGTTTTTTGCACTGTCTCCCAGCAGAGGCATCTTTGGCAGAGGTACGTCCCAGGTTAAATAGGTTTGTGCAACACGAGTCTACAAGAGCAGAAAGAAACAGCAATGGAATGATAGATATGAGGAGCAGTATAATATCCGCACTGTGAATAGAAATAGTCTGCTAATAGGGCTTGGTGTCACATATTGGCAAAGAGGAACAGCAGGGTGTTTTATAGAATTCCAGTTCTGGGTGACAGCAGTAATTTAGTTCACTCTGAAATAACAGAATGAAGCAATGAACATTTGGGAGCCTGAGGCATACTCAGTGCTGATCTTAGTAGGGAAACAGATATAAGGACAGACTGATTAGCAAGTTTCGATTCACTGCAGTTCAGAGGCCCTGACACAGACACATTCAACACCTGGTTTCTCTCAAGTTTGCAGAATTTCTGGTACACAATAAACCAGAGGTTTCTGGGTGCTTTTACCTGGCCAGTCACAATAAGACCCAAATCTCCTCTGCAGAGTTCATCACATGGACCAATATGAGCAGTAAATGACAAACAGAACAAGAAAAATTCCAAATTAACATGCTTGAGGACAGAGAATAGTCTCTGAAAAGTATCTGAGTGAGCTGCAGTACATGAACAGTGTCGGGTGCGCAATATCTGCTGGAAAGTTGTGATAACTGTTTTTTTGTTTTTTTTTTTTTTTTTGTTTGTTTTGTTTTTTGAGGAAGTTGGGGTTTGTTTGTTTGTTTTGTTTTTTGAGGAAGTTGGGGTTTGGGGTTTTTTGGTCTCATTTGAACATATCAGCATCAAAAGCAGCTTAAGTCTAGTAAATTCACAGAAGCCCATCAAAATAGCACATTGTTGTCATGCGATAAACCATTGCTTGTTTTATGATAACAACAAGAGACTCTTACCAAGTACAGGACTCTGCTGGAGTAGCACTGAACAAAGGGTCTTATTCTCAAGCATTCAGCTGGCTGTATTAAACAGAATGCCTTATATAAAGCTATGGGAGACCTTTATTCCATTCTGCTCAGTACTAATGACATCTCCGCAGGAGTACTGTCCAGTTTAGGTGCCACAATAGGCATTGCAATAAATCCCCTTATTCCCACTTTAAGAGGAAAATTTAGGCCTGTATTTCTCAAGGGAGTTAATTGCAGAGGAGTGCATAAGAGAATTTTTAGGAGTGCCATGGCATCCAAATCTCCTTGGTCTCCGGCAGTTAACGATGAAAAGACCTTATGAGCTGCARTGCTGTAGGGAGTGCTCTGTGAACGGAGGTCCTGGGAGCCACACTGCCCCTTCTTGYGACGGACCAAGCAAGGCCCATCCTGGTAGTCATTTCTCAAAATACTTCCCAGAACACGGAGAGAAAGAAGCCAAAGAACGCCTTCTTTGTGGACTCTAGCACAACACAGGCGCGAGCTGCCCTGTCTTACATATCCAGCTGTCATGCCTGATACACTCAATGATTTGGCAGTGCTATTCAGTCTGCAGTCAGCTGGCCACCGACGGCCTAGAAGACATCAGAAAATGACCTGTGAAAGCATTTTGTCTAAAACTGAACACAGAGCTTTATGTGAACCCTCATCAGTTCAAAGCACCATAGAATATTTACCACATCTTACATATAATGGCCCAGTTGTTTTATCCTGGAATAGGGCAACAGCATTGTTTWGTTAACTCATATGCAGATTTTTATTCCACTATAAAGACTAGATTCTCTTCTGGAGAAGCATTATCTAGCCAAATTTTCCACTGTGCATCTTATGCATAAGATTATCTCTTGTTAAGTGTAATATTTTGCACTTGTTGCTATTACATTTCATTATTTATATCCCAAACCACTTCTTTAATGTAGGAAGATAATTTAGAACTCCCTCTTCTTAAGTGTTTGAGTTTCACTTCACCTTTATCAAAGAAGAAAAGGAAACTAGCTACATATGATTTATTCTGTACAAATTAATGTTGGATGTCTTTATCATATTATTATTCTGTGATTGCTATTTTATCAAGCATTTTTTTCAGTATTTTTCAAAGTATTTGAGGCAAGTTGGCTAATGTGTAACTTCTTGGTACTTTGTCATTCTTCTATATGTTCTTAAAGATAATTCTTAGTATTTCAAAAGTGGCTATGCTTATTTCTTTGATTATGCCAGAGTAAATGTCATCAGGGCTTCCTGCTTTGAATATTTTATTCAGACATTCTTTCACCCTTTTTCCCTGAGCTGGCCTGGCTTTCAGTTCTCTTGCTATCTTTAATTGTGTTAGGTTTCTGATACCAGGTATCCCTTATTTGCAAAGAATAAGGTGCGCCACACTTTGCTCTGTGTCATTTGTCCTTTGTTCACCATTCTAGCGAAGTGATAATCCTTTTCTTCTTATTCCTATTTCTGGTACCTTTAATGGTCATTAGACTTTTTCTACTTTTTGTGAGTTGCTTCCTTGTTTTCAGATGACCAGTCAGCTCTTGACTCAGTGTCCCTGATTTCTTACTATGCTGTCCCAGCAGGACGGCTTCTTATAGGGCTTTAATATAGGSCCCTTTTCCAGCTTGCCTTTCAACTCCTTTCTCCTTCCAGTTCCTCCCTGCAGAACCTTCCCCATCAGCTCCCAGGAATTATGGAAATCTGCTTTATAGGAATCATTTAGTGTCRCTCTCCTCCTCCCAATCCACAGACACATGAGCTCCAATCACCTTCCAGCAAGTTCCTCTTTATTACTCGTATCTATCATAGCCTTATCTGGCCATGTCTCCTGTAACTGCCTCCACTGTTTGAAACAAAAAGTTGTCCCAACACATTCCAAAAACTTGAGAAACTGTCTGTGTTTTGCTGTTGTTTTCTTCCAGCAAATATCTGGTTAGATAAAGTGCTCGATTACCACTACCTCGTATCCTCTGGACACTCCCAGTAGTTGCTCGAAAAATGTTACCATTGACCTCCTCCTCCTCCTCATTAAGTAATCGCTAGGAGAACTTTACAGTTCCTCTCCATTTTATCTTCAACAAGTCTGTCCCTCCCCTCTTTCTGGCCTTACACACATTCCTAATATACCAGATAATACTCTTCCCTTTTTTCTGACTGTCCTTCCTATACAAATTATACTCTCTCTGCTAATATTCAAGTGCAACAATTTATTCCACTGAGTCTGTGTGATGGCTGATTAAACTGTAGCCTTTGTTGTATCCCAAGACTTCTAGTTCTTCCTGTTTATTCTCCATACTCTTAGCATTAGTGTAAAGGCATCTCAGATGTTTGGCTGTTTGCCCTTATGTTATTCCTTTTGTTCTTCTACGGCCCTCCTGCAATTTCCAACTTCCACCCTACAAATGAATTGTCAACCAAACCACCAATTTTCTTCTTCACTTGAGCTCTTTCTTAGCCAGTTCAAAGCCCTCATCGTTAGATTGGCAGGTTGGTGTCCTAGGATTGTTCTCACTTATTCTACCCTAGTATTCCCCTAAGTATTAAGTGTATGAAAATTCTTACAGTCAGAAAAATAATCATCTTCCACAGAACAATGGTCTGCAGGATGAAAATTCTCCAAAAAGTCTTTTTAAAAAAAAAGAAAAAAAAAAGAAAGAAAAGAAAGCTATTAGTAGAAAAAAAGTAGCCTTGGGAGATAAAAGTCCCCACTCTAATTCCAGACTTTCTAGTTCCAGGAAAAGGGTTGACTGTATATGTTGTTAAAACCAATTCTAGTTTTGTGACAGACTGAGGTGGCCAAAATGCCAAGACATGGTTGAACATAGCGTCTCATACGCTGCTCCAGCCTGATGCAGTGTAAGATTAGCTCAAGTTAAAACATTTGGAGAACCTTTTTTCATTCCCAGCAATATCATGTGCTAAATTATAATGCATATTAACTAATATTGATTGGACAAGTGGTACTTTTCAGGGCTGTAGTCATCAAGAAATAGGCAGACGATGAGCACAGGAGTGATACTATGTTGACTCTCCTCTCTCACAGTAATGAACAGCTGGAACATCCACAATTTACAACCAGTCTGACATTTTAAAGAAACAAGAGCAAATATTTGGAAAACTAATTGTATAATAGAGCTGAATGCTGACAAAAGAACCCCACTCTAAACTCCTTTATAGCACATGGGCCTCTATATAGCAGAAAAAATATATGCTATTGAAATCCACTGTTTTGCTGCCTAGACTCTGAATGATTGACAAGTATAAATTTCAGTCATTTGACTTTCTCAAGGCTTCAGATGGACTTTTGAAGCAAAGATTAAGARATTAAAAAGAAACATGTTTTATGCAATATGATCAGCTCCATCCCCCAGCTAACATTTGAGGTTCTTCCGGTCTCACATCTACACATTTAAAAATAAACATGCTTATTTTGCACATTTCAGTAAACTGACCTCTTCTCAGCATGGAGATAGTGAGGAAGAAGACTGGCCCTTCCAGTTGTGCATAGGGGGTGTTCCACTATTTTTCCACACAAATCATTTACAGAGTTACAAGAGCCCCCCTTAAGTCAATGTAAGAGAGAGTTTGGAGTCTAGAAAGGAGGAGCAGCACTTACAAAGGAAGAGCTTAAGCCCTATTCTTTTTTTTCATGCAGATACGCTCTATTTAGTTGTTCTATTGCATACCTATAATTCAAGGAAGTGTCAGTGGTTTTCTTGCATTTGAGCAACAGTCAGTGAGATCGATGAATAATGAAACGTTTGCTGATACACATCACACAATCAGCCAGGCTCACTTCAGCTGTCTTTTATTTGCTGGTATCTATTCCCACTACTTAATAGATTCTGCTCCCTCTTCTGGCCAGCAACATAATAAAAGAAATTATTTTCCCTTTTTGAATATGATTTTGAGCATGGGGAGTTGAGAAATGGAAAAGAAAATTAATATTACTTTGGTGGGACAAAGAGATTTGAGCTACACCTCCATTGAATTATCGTATTTGGATTGCTCAGTAACAAAGGCTTTCAGCATTTGTGGTAAAAGTTGAAAAAATAATCACTGGTATTCTTTGTTCAGTTCACTGGTGAGCACTTGGGAGGAGGGCAGGAGAGAGGGAGAGAGGAAGGGAGGCACAAGGAAGGAAAGACAATCTATCAGCTTTGCTCTCTCTTTACACATCTCCTTTTCAAAATTGTACTGCTCCTTCTCGGTTTTGTACAAAAGAATATTACAGAACTAAAAAAGGAAATGAACAGAGATTCCATCTTTAGGAATAGTAGACTTGCCAAAATAGGCTTAGATAATGTTATAATAACTACAGTATCCAAAAGATATGCTCAAAAAGGCCAGCATTTCCTCTCTTCTAACAGTAAAATCCAAAAGGTTTGTCTCCAAAATAGGTACTCCAGATTCTGGCCATTTTTGTGCCTTTTCAGGTCCTCTTACTTGCCTGGAGGTCAATAAGCACAGCCACTTGGGACAAAGGACTTTAAAATCTTTTCCGGCCATCAAAAATGTTTCCCCAAAATCAGCTAACATAGGAAAAGGTACAAATAGCTCTTCAATGTACATCCAAGACAGCAAAATCTTCACTGCTGCTGCTTTGAGGACTTCCTCTTTGGAGAGATTTCTCAGGCCTCTCAGAGGTGTATTTTGTCTGATGAAATTCCCCAGTACAACTTCTGAGGTGTATCAGAAAAGACAGCTCAGTGATAGGAAAGCTTGCTAGTAAGCACGTGATGTAATCATTTGTAATAGAAGCAATATTGTTTTTATACTAAAAGGAACTTGTGTTGAAAAGCACAGTGTATTATTTTAGCTGAAGCACTGTMTATACATCCGATGCTTTATTTGCTCACCGGACAGTGAAATTAAGAGATGATTCATTCTGCCTTTAAATGCTTTGCTATCTGTAAATTTTGTAACACTTCAGATTTTTACATCATGGTCATTTCCAGTTTATGACATCTTATCTATCTTGATTGCCTTTCATTATGGAGTTCATTCCAGCTTTTTGAGGACGCAGATTTTCTTCATGCCATTTTTCCATTGCTTTCCATTGAGATTATAATGAGAGTGGACACTCGATCCAGAGTGGAACCCTGCATAGAAAACCAGTTAAGTCRGAGCAGCAATCAACTTTCACAACAGCCAGCATGCCACTAGCTGCTGACAAACAGTGACCTGGGCTTTAAAACTAAAGCTCTTTTTAAAGCGGCTATTCCCAAACTCACTTTTAGTCACAAATTTGAAACACTATATGAAATACTAAGCAGAAGTATTCCTCTGGAAGTTGCACACAAAGTAAAGCTGGACCCTTGTAGTGGTCTCTCAGCTGCCAGTATTCAAACTGCCGGGTCCATTTCTGAAATCCTTTGTTCAAGTCCGAGTCCAAGGGAGTGAGCGTTTGCCAGAGAAAAACGTGTGAGATCAGATCTTGTGATCTGGTAAAAATTCCACTTGCCATGAAAAGAACCTTGTTTTCAAACACATTCCACAGTTGCTACAAGGTGAGCGGCTCTTTCAGCTCTTGTGCATTTGAGATGAACCTTTCTTTTAAGAGACTCCAGCTAAGAGCCCCACGCTGCCTGCACCCGCAGCACACCGGGGCCTCTGCACGCATTGTTATGAGAGAGGACTGCAATTCTTCTCTTAGTGAAACATTGAATAGTTCTTCATAATCTAAGAGATAACCAGGAAATATTTAATAAATATATTACCCATTGCATCAAAAATAAATATCATTTATAAAACATTCATTATCTTTTGCTTGTCATCATAATACAGTGTATATAAACATGCCCGGTACAGATGGTATTTACAAATGCTTGCCTGAAATTTTTCCACTTAATGCATTCCCCCAATTATATTAACATAAATCACTGCATAAAATGTATAAAATCATAATGCAACTTCTTGCATACTTATGCCACCAGCATATACCAAAGAGGAAACTAAAGATCTTATGAGCATACAAAAAGTCTTCAGATAGGAAGAATGGCTTTAGGTAAGTCTTCAAGTGGCACTTACTGCAACTTAACCCAACAGCATTTTACAACTGATGCCAATGTTTACTTGAGAACTCATAATTACTTAATAAAATAATAGAACATATAAAAGCAAGATGACTTTTTGAAAAAAAAAAGTTTAATAATACAGTAAAAGTTGTAGTATCGTCCAGTAAAGGTGTATTGTAAAAATGTTTTGAATATTGATTTACCTCAGATAACTTTAGAGTTGTAAATACTTGCATTATAGTGAGGTAGACAGTAAAAAAWTTTTTTCTCCGTTATTAGCACAGAATTTAAATCTTGTAATAATATTTTAAGGAAATGATAATGTTAAGTAAGAATGAAATATTTGATTAATGCTTAATTCTGTACAACTCAAATATAAACTTTAAAAAATATTAGAAATAATAACATTTTGAGTGCATATAATGTTTTGTACATTAAAAAAAGAAATGCATGTTGTTCATCTCCATTTTGCACTTTTCAGTCTGTTTAAATAAACAAATATTTACAACTTTTATATGAACAACAGTGCATCCAAAGCAAAATGTGCATTTTAAATTATTGCTCCTGGTCGAGTCTTTTTATTATCATTTTATATTATTATTCTCTTCTCTCTCTCTCTCTTTTTTTTTCCACCAGTCTGTACCTCTGCAAAACCAGATAAGCTAACAATTCTAGAAATCAGTGGGGGAAAGTCTGAAACTACAAACATCATAGTTACATTAAGAAAGGGCTAGGCATGCTTCGAAGTGCACTTTCCTCAGGTGAAGCCATAGTTGAGACCACAGGTGGGGAAGAAACCGAATTTTACATAAATGAATGCCTTTTCCAGCACGACGTTGGCACATAATACTGCTGCAGGTTGACAGAGCTACCTGGCTGCAGCTTCCGAGCGAACCTGCTCGTTGCATTGCTGCGCTCTTCGCGGACTCCGAGGAGTTTCCGTTCCCGTTCACCCCGGCCGTGCTTTCCGCAACACTTCGCTCTTTTCACAGTTTTTCATCACTGTCTTAAAATACAACCTAACTGGTAATTACAATCCCGAACAATT
>NW_028185037.1:1835414-1837143 GCF_003343005.1 Rhea americana | reverse complement strand
CGGCGGCGGCCCGCCGCCCGCCGCGGCGCGCAGCTCCAGGCACACTCGCTTCCAGGGCCGCTGCCCCCGCAGGCCCTGCCGCACGTCGAAGACCTCCCAGCCGGCGGCGGGCGCCGCCCGCAGGTCCAGGGTGCGGGAGTCCAGCGGCCGCGGCGAGAGGCACGGGAAGAGCTGCATGTGCGGGAGGGCGGCGGGCGGCGGCGGGCGGCCGCCGGGGGCCCGGCGGAAGAGCCGCAGCTCGGCCCCCACCAGCTCCTCTTTGTCTGAGAGAGTCGATACATCAAACAAATACTTCTGTCTCCTTAAGGGAGCGGGCGAGAGATCGTCTGCGAGATAAAAAATAATTACAGTCAGTTTCACTCCGGGGGATCTTCCGAGAGGTCTCCCGGGAGGGGAAGGGCGGGCCTGGCGGCGGGGTGCGCGCAGGGACGCTCCTGCCGCCCCCCGGCCCCGGCCCCGGCCCCGGCCCCGGCCCCGGCCCTCCCCGCGGCTCCCGAGCGGGCGGCAGGGAGAGGAGGCGGCGAGGAGGAAGGAGAGGGACGGAGGGAGCCGCAGCCGCCCCGGGGGCAGGGCGGCGAGTCCCCGCTCCGCGCACACCCGCCGGCCGCCGCGGTGCGGGGCGGTAACGCGCCGCTGCTCGCGTTATGTGCCCGTACGCATTATTCTGCTCCAAGAGGAAAAACCTGGACTTCTTTTTTGACACATTCGTGCACGAAGTGCAGCGCAGAAAGCAAACCAGATTCCCCTGAGCTGCTTTCCAATAAAATGTTTACAACCCAGCAAATACAAAAATTCCCAAAGCCCCTGGGTTTCCCCAGAAGCTAGTAAAGCTTGTGTATATTTCAATAGTAAAAGTGTCACTGGAGCCTCTGTTCAGCAGCCCCTCGCTGCTTTTCCAAGCTCAGTCTGCTCCAGAGGTAGAAATGGAGACTAAAGAAATACACAGCTCCCTGTTATTTATTGATTTCAAAGGTCATTGCTATTTCTAATCAGTGTATTTCACAACTTCAGGTCTCCCTGACAGCTCTGGGGGAGCCTGCTTAGGGGCAGGAGGGACAGCTGGATGATTTATGTAAACCAAGACCTTCAGACATGCCAAAGCAATGTACAAATCAGTGCGGATTAACATACAGTTAATCAATGCGGATTAATGTACTCGAAAGTCGCCCCTTGCGCCGCTGCCTGCTCCCCAAAGCGCGACCGCGGCGTGGATTCAACGGGGATCGGGGGAATTGCCGGGGAAGAAGCGTCCCCGCGGCCCCAGGGCAGGACAGCGAGCAGCAGGGCCGGTGCGCCGGGCAGAGCGCTCCCACGTCCCCTGCAGAAGCGGGCGTCCCCTGCCTCCTCCCGCGGCCCCGCCAGCCCTGCCCCGCCGAGTCTGCAAAATGCATCCACCCAACACTAAAAAAAAAAAAAAAAGGAGCGAGAAAGAGAGAGAGAGGATACCCCTGGCGACCGCAGCTGCTGCTAAAACTATCCGCTGAAAAGAAAAGCGAAATCCGGCGGGAGCTGCCTCCATTCATTGCAAGGACCCGGCCAGGATTCGTCCCAAGGGTCGCATGTCGCTCTGGGGGTGTTTTTCCCCCCTCGTCGTGGTTCGGCTTCCCCCGTGGGCCGGAGGGGGCGGCTCACAGCCCGGCTCGGCTCCCTGCAGAGCCCGGCTGCGGGACGAGGGGGCTAGCAGCCCGGGAGAGCTCCGGGGTCATCTTCCCCTCTTCGAGGGAGTCCC
>NW_028185037.1:1826995-1834892 GCF_003343005.1 Rhea americana | reverse complement strand
CTCTTATTCGGCGGGGTAG
The DNA here is from genome assembly GCF_003343005.1 of Rhea americana. NCBI lineage: Eukaryota > Metazoa > Chordata > Aves > Rheiformes > Rheidae > Rhea > Rhea americana. The sequence goes on along the minus strand of NW_028185037.1, from coordinate 1,834,873 downwards.
GGAGCAAGTCAGTCCCGATGCTGCGATTATCCGCGACTTTTTGGAAGGTRCTTTTAAAGGCTACTTTCAAACTCCATCTTCTGAACTTGTAGCCATGCGGAGTTTGTACGATTTTCATTCCTGCTCCGGATTCCGCGTTGTTTGGCACGGCACTGTGCGGGRATGGGCGAAGGCGAGGGAAAGGTGCCCCTGGATAAGCAGATCGCAAAGCCAGGTTTAGGTAACACCGACCCTTCGGTCTAAAACTCCCAGCAACTCATACAATTCCTGTCRCTCGCTCTTTTATCAAAAAGGGGCAGGAATCTCGATTATTTCAAATAAACAGCCTCGAATCCGATCAGATAAACACGATTTATTCACTCTTGTAACCTAATAATTGCAGATGAATACAGAATCCTAAACTATTATTGGCTCGTTCCCAGCAGAGTCAAGAGGGTGGGAAAAACAGAGGAGGGAGGGAAGAGAAAGCAGAACGTCTGATGTATCCSGGACTCGGGCGGAGATGGATCTGGTTTTCGGAAGCTTTCTTCCAGCGAAGTTGTTGCCTTCCCAGCACACAAAGGGAGTGGAAACAACGACCTCCGAGGATACCCTGGCTTCCCCTCTCCCTTTGTGTGAGGATCACACACGTCCGGGCACTTCTTTATTTTATTTTATTTTATTTCCTTTAAACCAAAGAAGTGGCTGGGGTGAAATGCGTGGTTTCAAACCGCCAGTTCCAGATCTGCCTTTTTCTCAGGCCAGCTGAGGTTGTTGTTATTGTTACTGAAACATTTGGAGAGAATAGCAAAGGCATCTCTCATCCAGTCAGGCAGGGGAGGGCCACATTGCAGAAAATGGACTGAAGGGATGTGTTTATATTTGTAAAGTTAATTTAGATGAACGTTAGTTACGTAATAAGTATTATGATTATTTCGACTCTCCACTGTTTATTTTTTCAGGCGAAAATAAAATACTGGCGGGGAAGGGGGAGAAAAAGGGAATAGATCTAGCTGGAATTAAAGTATGCGTCAATGGTGGGGGAAGAAAGCAACCACACGACGATCTGCCCTTCCCGAAGTGTCCTGGGAAACAGGCATGCCTCGGTGCTTCGGGGGGCGGGCAGGGGAAGGGCCGTGCCGCCGGGGGGCTGCGCCGGGCCCCCGCCCGCCTCTTCCGCGGGTTTCCTCTGCTTTGCGGGGGCGGCGGTTTTATCATCTCCAAGGTTAAATTCATTATGGGGTTGAGACGTTTCCTTTAACTCCGTGTGTGAACCATCTCCTGCTTCTCAGCTTCACTTTCTAACAGACAGCCGGGGCTTCGAGGCAAGCCGGGGGTTAACGAAGGCTACACAAAGTTTCCCTTTTCATGGCAGATCAGGTACTGGGCTCCCGGCCAATTCATCAGGGCTCAGATCTTAACTTTACATCACTGCAAATTATACCCACACCACATTCAAGAAGAATTTTCCCATTCCAAATTCTCTTTCAAGCCATATTTAAACTGGCAAACCAAAAGCACATTTGCAGTTTAAAGACCCTTTGCAGACGCTCACTCAACAATAATCTGGAAATTAAAACATATATTCTCCGTAACTGTGACGGGCTGCCCACACATTGTCTGCAGAGTCACAACGCTGACAGGTATTTCTTTCGGAGCATTACYCTAGCTGTGGAAACAAGAGGCTGCCTCTCCATGTGTGGTATTTCGCCGAGTCTGAATTCCACATCTTGGAGCGCCTGCCTCGCCGTGGTTTTTTATTACATCGGGTGATTAGATTTAAATGTTTCGTTCGCCTCGCTATCAAGTAACTGGGAAAGACCACACCTTTCTAAAACGAGTTCCTAATCCTGCCAAAATCTGAGCAAACTAATGGAGAGCTGTTTCCATTTTTTCCCCTGAGCGGGGAGGTACATGGCTGCAATATACCTTTGATCACCGCTTTGCTCTCTCTGCCCCKGCAACGCTGCCTTCGTTCTCCGACGGCATCCTGGGCCACCGCTCTCCTCGACAGCCGCTGCCTATCTCGTTTCGAAATCCCACCAGCAAACTGCAGCCTCCAGCCGCAGCCGCCCAGCGGCCCCCGACGGCCGCGGCCCCGCGCTGCGCCGGCGGCAACACGCGCCCGCCCGCGGCGTCCCGCGGGGGCCGGGCGGCCGCCAGCCCCTCTCCGCCCGCAGCCGCCCCACGAGGCGTGCGGAGGCGGAGAAGGGCTTCCCTGGAGGGTTTCCACCTGTCGCGAGAGACGTTAACCGAGTCACCGTCCCCACGCCCGTTTGCGACTATTTCGCTACACGAAATACTTGGACCGACGAGAAATCACGTTCTCCTGAACAAAACAAACAAACAAACAAACAAAAAAATCGTGTTGCAAAAATTGGACCAAATGTTTCCSGCTCTCAGAGAGAAAGAAAAGAGCAAGCGGGTGCTTTGGATAATATTTYTGAGCGTTAAATCCGGAAGTGTCGGGATGCATCAGCACAACATACAGATCTGGCCACAACCAGCGAGGACTGAAACGTCCCCTCCCGCTCAGAGACCAGATTTCAGGCAAGCAGGGACTCCCAGCCCACCCCAGTCCGCCGCGCAACCGGCGCGGCAGCGAGCGCAAAGAAACGAGCATTTCTCCGTTCCGCTGCTTTTCGCCTGAAGGACTGCGAAGAGAGGAGGAGGATGCGGGCAGCGAGGCGCCCGGCGGCCCTGCCCGGCGCCGCGGTGCCGAGGCGGCAGCGGGCTGCCCGCTGCCCCGGCCTGCCCGGCTCCCCGGGACGGCATCGCCCCGCGGGCGACGGGAGAGAAACCCACCCGGAACCAAGATCCTCCCGTCCCCGCAAAATAAATGCGGCCTCGCAGCAAGCTCCGCCGATGGGTTTTCCTAGGTAATAAATAAATAATTAAACAGATAGGTAGATGGATAAAAGTCGTAGGCTCGAGTCCGAAACGAGCCATTGGAACTGCCTGACACATTTTGAATGACCCCTTTGCGGCTAGCAGAAGSGGCTCCGCGGTCCCGCACCGCCCTGCGGAGCTACCTGTGCCCCGGCGCAGCCGCAGGACCGCGGAGGACGCGCCTTGCGCCGCGGGCGGCGGCGGGGCTCTGCTTTCGCCCAGACCACCCTGCCCACCCCTCTCACTTCTTTGCCCAAATCCCCGTGCCAAACAAACAAACAAACAAAAAAACCCTCCCAAAGCCAAAATATGACAAAAGGGAGAGAAGAGTCGTCCGGCAACTGCTTTGGAAACGACCCCGCCGAGCCTGCGGCACCCACCTCCTCCCTCCTCTCCCTCCCTCGCCCCCCTCTCAGCTCTCCGCTCAATTCCCGCAGCCTCGGGAGAGGGGGAGAAAAAACCGAAATCCCGCGGGCGGAGGCAGTGCGGAGCCGCGGCCGCCTCCCCCAGCCCTCCGCGGGGCGCGGCGGCCCGGTGCCGCTGCGGAGCTCGGCGCTCCGCGGGCGCGGAGCAGCGGCCGCCGCGCTCGCTCCTTACCCGGGCGCGCGGCTCGCGTCGGAGGCGGCTGCTCGCTGCCGCGCTCCGGCCGTCTGGTCTGCATTAGTGTTTTTATAAGGGGCTCAAACAAATCGAATACAAGGTCACCAAATAATTAACAGTTGTGAATTCCCTCCTTCCCCATTAAAATACTTCCCTGCTTATATTTCATTTTCCTTCTGCCAACGACAACACTGCCTGGGCAAAGCCGCTGCGCAGATTACACTGCATTGCAGCTTTCGGTCCACCCAGAAACCCGCTGTTTTGCATAAACATGTTGCACTAGATGAACTTCAAGTGGGATTTACGCTCTTTTCTTCCGCTACATGAACAGCCGGGCCATTTCCAGCTTCTGCACGTGGGATCTTCCCTTCCTGCTCCTCCTGCCCCCTCTCCTCACCACTTTCGTGTCCTAACGGCAATAGTGAAATAACGATCATCGGACCCCTGCCCATCAGAATAAAATTCCTCTCAAGCGGAGCACGAAACTGCGTAAAGAAAAGTAGTGGGGGAAGAGAAATGAGACGATCTCGACCAATTTCAATTTTCTTCCCTCATACTCAGAGCTCAGCTTTTCGTACGCGAAGCAACCTCCGCGGTAACGCGGGTTCGGGAAAGTTTGCAGACACGAAAGGGAAACGCGAGCGCACGCTCCGGCAGCCTGCCCCGGTGGGGTTTGCTTCTCACGGGAGATCCCTCCGAAAACCGCGCTCCCTCACCCCACGATTATTTATGTTTTGTTTTCGGGTTGTCCCGAGCCGTGCCGCGTTTCTCGGCGCTTGCGGCTTTCCTTGTTTATAGCTCCCTTCTGCAGCTCCCTCCCGCTCCCTTTTCTCCTGCCTGGCGGAGTCCTTGCAGTTGCTAATTGTCCTGCCTTACTGTGGAGCTCCAGTGCTGGGGGTCCCGAGGCCACCGAGAGCACCATCTGCGTTTTAATGAGTTACTTCATGTGCCAACAGTAATTTTCCTACATTCAGCTAGGTCCTGTCTGATCTTGCGACCGTAACAAGGGGGAGCGAGTGGGGGGCGGGAGGGGTTGAGAAGGGGGAATGGCAGACCCTCTCCCCCCTTTCTGCATTTTTTTTCTAACGCTGCAAATAATGATAATGCCGCGGTGTGGCTTTCCTCGCTCTCAACCCAGCCTGAAAGTGATCTTATTAGCTCTAGGAGGAAAGGAAGAAACAGCACCGTGCTGGTGTCTGCACCGAGCTGCTCTTCCCGTCTTACCCGGGGACGCAGATGCTCGCGGAGGGGTCGGGGCGCAACGCGCAGCGCTGCGGCTCTGCTCGGCCGCTAGCGCCCCGGCGCCCCGCAAACGGCTGCCGAGCTTCATTTTTTAACAGCCCCTTTCCACTGGCTGACTTCATCTTGAAAACCCCTCGGAAACAGGCACGCACACAAGCCCAAACCACTCGGGAAGTGCATGTCTCGGTGCGACCGAAAGCCGCTTTAATACTCCTCCCTCAGCTGTTATCCCCCGAAATCGTGCAATTAAGGATACCCTGCGAGCAGACAAGGTATGGCCACGGCCGTCTCCTGCAGGACTCCTGCTTAGGTAAGCCCATCTAATTGGGTCAATTTGGGAGGCTATATTGTCTGCAAATGAATTGACAGAAACTTCCCCCCTCTGCTTTCCCCGAGCAAAGACTGTTCATCAGCAGCACAACTCCAGCTCGCCAATTAACTGGGCTAGGAGCCCACAGGGAGGTGGGCAGTAAAATAGCTACCACTTCAGAGGAACGGAAGTTCTCTTGAAGTTTTTGGTGATGTGCCATTGGCTGGTCCACTTCATTATGGGAGAGACTAGACAATATTTGATATGTTATGACATGAACACTCAATTAGATCACTGAGTTGAAATACTCCAATCAGTGGCTTGATGCTAAGCAACCCTCAGAAGGTCCAGCAGAAGGTCACAGCCTGTGACACATCAAATCAAAATCAATGGGGAAAAGTGAGGCTTTTCCTTAATCAAACCAGGACTTCTGTTCGCAAATCACTTCCCCCGGAGTAGAATCTCCCATGCAGCAAGATGAGCTAAATTTGTTAAATTAACTGTCTTTCTTCTAGTTATCAAGAATAAGATGATCTCGAATGCGGCTTTTTTTTCTTTTTTTTTCTTTTTTTCTTTTTTTTYCCCCTTCGCGGCTTACAGAATTAGCACCCATTTCCTCTCTTACGAGGAAAGCGGGTGAGGTCATTTTTATGGCTGAACTTTCGAAGCCCTATTTCTAGAAAGCGAGTCCCCCCCCCCGTCCCCTTTAACAACGATGAAAAAAACAAACCCCATAAGGCGAAGGCAGAAAGTAAATCTCCTTGTGCCCTCTCCCTCGCAAACGGCTGAGCTCTTCCGACGGGGGTGGCGGGGGCCCGACTTTGCACGCCGGCCCCGACGGGCAGCCCAAGCCCAGGCAGGCGCCGCACCGGGGTCGCGGTTAGTAAGGGGGCTAAGCTCGGCCCCACGCCGTGTTGAGGGGCGCTGAGGCGAGGAGAGGGCTCCCCACTTGGGGGAGGGAGGAGGTCGAGCGCTTTCCTGGGATTTGGTTTTGCTTCCTGAGTAAGCAGCTCGGGGAACTGCAGGGGCGCTTCCTCAGCGCTGCGTTTTGCTCAGAAATCGGCGTAAACCGGAGGAAGCGAAAGGGCTTTGGGGGCTGGCAGGGGCTGCTGAAGCCCGCRGCCGCGGCGGCTCGCTGTGCCTGCGCGGCCCGCCGCGGGCAGGTAGCTCCCGGGAGAGGGCAGCGGCGGAGAGGAGGGTCTTAACACAGGGAGGTGGGCAGCGGCGAATGTACAACCCTCATTAAAAACTAGTTAATTACTCCGTCATGAATGGTTCGCAAGCCAGGATAACGTAAAAAAAAAAAAAAAAAAAAAACACAAAAAAAAAACGGGGCGCGGAAAAAAAAAAAAAAAAAAAAAAAAAAAAAAAAAAAAAAAAAAAAAAAAAAAAAAAAGTTAGGGTTGGTAGTGGTAGCAGGGAAGGGGAGTCCTGTTTTTCTCTGGACCCCTAACAGACCTCCGCCCGCTGCCCAGAGTACGGGCCACACAAAACGAGGGAAAAGCAGAGCAAGGGCCTGGGCGGGCTGCACGTCGCGGAGGCGTCCCTGGAGCGGGCTGCGCGGCCTCGGCGCTGCCTGCGGCGGCGGGGGCACGGCGGGGACCTRGGGGGCCCGCTGCGGCCCGCCCCGTCGTACCTGCGCCTCCGCCTGCCGCGGGCTCGCCGCTGCCTCGGGCAGCGCAGAGCCGAGGGCCCGGAGGTTGCAGACCTGTTGCCACTGCTCACAGCCTAGGGATGGTTTGAGGGCTAAACCCCGCCAGCCCCAAAGCTTTAATGGGCGCAGGATCCGGCCCCGAAGCAGACGGCGAGCAGAGGGCGGGGTGGCAGCCGCAGCGGAGCCCCGCTGCGAGCCGCGCTCTGCCCGCTCCGTCGGGGGAGCTCGGGGCCGGGAGTTACCTGCGTTTCAAGCGGCCTCTCCGCGAGCTAAAGCGACAGGACTTGAGAGAGCCCGAGGAAACGCTGCTTCCCAGCCCGGGCGCTTTCAGTCGCGGCTGGTGCTCTCCCAGGTAATCCTGATAAAGCAACTCTACATTAGAGYAGCTTTGGGCAGCGAATGTTTTCCCTCGGTCAATCTGAACTTTATATTTGCCTTACAGCTGAAGCGATAAGAGAGATCCTTTCTTTGGCAGACGGAAATAAAACCAGAAGAGCAATTTCTCAAGGTTGCATTTACACCCAAACTGCGCCCGCAAATCTGGGGTTTGTTTTTCACTATCCCTTGCGGATTCGCAAACGAACACGCGTGTTTCTCGCACGCAGCATTTACGACCGCTGCAATCCAGGTTTACCGCTGCGGGCCAAATTGCTTTAAAATAAAACAAAGCAATCCACCATTTACCCAAAGATCCACTTTTCTATGGAAAAGAGGAAAAAAAAACCGCTAAAGCGACACTCTRCCCACTTGTCCAGCTCCCAGCTCCGCGGGAAGGCGGCCTCGCAGCGCGCTGCCCCGCGGCAGTGGAGCGCGGCGGCGAGGGTCTGCACGTCGGGRGTGGGGGCAGCCGTGTCCCGGCGAACTTACCTCGTCCCCGGTCTACAAAGCTAGTGATGGTGTTGGCGGACTTGGAGGACTGAAAAAAGCTGGCGTTGATGCCCAGTTTCTCCGCGATGGAGTAGGTCCTGAACAGAGACAGCATGTACTCGTGGGGCTCCGCCCGCGGGGGCGCCCGGCCCCCGGCGTGTCCCCCCTGCCGCGGGCGGCTCTCCCGGGGGGACCGCGGCACCCTGCGGCCCCGCCCGCCCTTGGAGGGGGCGGCGAGCTCCGCGGCGGCGGGGAGGGACGCCGGGCGGCAGCACGGTAAATCCCAGAGGAGGCTGGCGAGCAAGGCGGCGGAGAGCAGGGCCCGGCGCGCATTCAT
>NW_028185037.1:1814568-1826711 GCF_003343005.1 Rhea americana | reverse complement strand
GGCGCTGCCGGGGTGGTGGGCGCCGGGACCCCCGCGGGGGCGGGCTGGGTGCCCTGCACCGGGGGCAGCAGGCACTGCTGGTGGCAGCAGGCACCAGGACCCCCGTGGGGGTAGGCTGGATGCCCTGTGCTGGCAGCAGAGGTGCTGCCAGGAGTAGTGGGCACAAGGGGCTGAGGAGAGTAGGGACTCTCATGGGGGTGGGCTTGGTGCCCGTGCTGGGGGCAGCAGGCATGGGAGGCTGAGGAGAGTGGGGTTCCCCATGGCGGGGCAAAGGGTGACCTCAGCATAGGGCCCAGGAGCTGCCCAGGATGGGCTTGCTGCAACGAGGAGAGCCCCACCACAGTTGTGGGGCCTCCTTCACAGAGAGGGAGGTCTCCTCTCCTGCTGTTCCCTGTGGGCTCCACAGGTGGGGAGAATGCAAGTGGCAGATGCTGCCATGAGAGCTTGGGCAGGATGTTGCACATATCCACAGCAGCTCTTGCTGTTATCCTTTCATATCGCTTCTCCTTGGCTACAATGTGGCTAAAGCTTTGGTCCTTCCAGGTGAAGTTTATGCTTCTTGGGAGCTATGGTTTCAGGTATCTGTGAACTCAAGCACTGTGAATGATCTTGCTTAGGGCTCTTCATATTGGCTCATTCATACATGGCTATGTGGTGGAGAACTTGGCACAAAGTAGGATATTCACAACCCTGAGAACTTGGCCCCAAGTAGAGGTCCCTCAACAAGACACACCAACGAACAGTAGCTGTGAGGCAGTCCCCTGTGACTTGGGAGAGCAGGAAGGGAAATTGCAGGAATGGCAACCCAGAGATTGTCCTCAATCTCTTAACATCTACATGGCCATGAGGAAGACCCCACTCTGAGAGGAGTGTGGTGCCAGATAGGGGCCTGGGACAGAGCAGCAGTGGGCAGGGATGATCAAACAGCCTTAGGAAGAGAGAAGTATGTCAGCCTGGGGTGAGCTAGAAAGCCTCTTCCAAGCAGTTGGTCATGGTTGGAGAGAGCCATGCAGCAGAAGTAGGATTCACKCAGCCTTTCTTGGCTTTTTAGAGAGGTGCATCTGCCATTATAAGAGCTATGTCAGCTGTTCACATTGTCCCCTCCAACCACATACACACAGTTTGCAGCCTCAGACAAAGTGCAACAACAAACTTGCATTATCCCACGTGTCTTGCTCCCTCCTCACTTTTTTGGACCTCCTTCTAGCCCTTCTGCCTGAACCATATCACTGTTTCTGTTTGCTGCCCCTTTCTCACTGTACACCATCCTCCTCTGCTTCTCCACACTGCTCTCCTCTGCCCTGCACTGAGCTTCTACACTCTCCTCTCCAAATCTTTCCATGCTTTCCTCCATTCTCCACTCCTTTCCCTCTCTTCTGTCTGCCCCTGCTCTGCCACCAGTGGGTTTTCTTTCCATTGCAGTGAGAGGCATATGCATTTAACAGTTAAAACTCTGTCTATAGTAAATGAAGGGAATTTGGCTTTCTCCCCAGGTTGAATCTAACATCTCTGACCAAGCTCTTCCATCAGCGGCTGTTCTTCATGGGCCGTGCAGTCATACACTGGACTTTATTGTCTTTTTCTTTCTGCTTCTCATTTTCCACCAAGAGAGGGCAACTCATGTCTGGGCTTTTGGCACTACTCCCAGTGGGACACACGCGTGGGTGAGATAAGGCAGACTGAGCCAGGGCATATGGAGCCGATATCTATCTTGGACAGTCCCTATCTGCATGTGGGGAGCTCAGTCTCATCTTACTCACTAGCTCCTGGAGAGAGACACTAGGAGAGACAACAACTGAGAGGCAGACRTTCAAAGCAAATATGGGGTTCAGGCTCCAAGCAGAGACAAGCTCTCCCTCGGGGAACAAAATAAGGCCAGGGCAGGAGCTCAAGCACTGTCCTGTGACCATCCACGTTTCTCAGTGTGTTCCTTGGTGTGGTTTTAGCCCAGGCCAACTTTCCCAGACACTGCTCAGGCCTGTTTCAAATTACAGCTTGTACCACAAGCTGTTTGCAGCCGGAAGTTTGGATGTGACTATATGGATGTGAGACTTGTCACACATCATGTCACTTGGCCTGGAGAATAGGACGTGCTGTTGGCTTGTCTCTTTTTCAGTTGAATAGGTGTAGACAGAGATGCTGTTGGATGAATTATGAAGAAATAGGCATACAAAAGAGTATCATCGACAGTATAGGAATGAAGTAAGTGTTCTGTAAAATCAGTTCCCATTTTGCTCTGTTCTGCCTCTCCCCCCATCCTCTTTAATTTATTATGCTTTCACTCCTCATGCCTATCCCCTGGCTTCATGTCCTCCCTCTTGACCACTCCTCTTCCTATCAGGTTCTTTCTGCTGTGGGACTTTCACCCCTCCTCTTTTCTCTTCAGCTTCACTTTTCTGGTGCCTCATTTTCGCTACTTCTGCTCCCCTTTGCTGTTCCCRTCCTTTCTGCTCTATACTTAGCATTGTGGCTATTTTTTTCTTTCCATGACCCAGTTCCTTCCAGAGCCTTATGATTACTTTTTTGTTTTCTTCTGCCCCTTCTGTGCCCTCTTCACTCTTTCCACGCTCCTGTCTGCTATCTTCGATCTGCTGTCCAGCTCCGGTTTCTTCCCTGCCAACTTCTGCCCAACCCTAGCTCCCCAGGCTCTTTCTTTTCTATAGTGCTGCATTTCACTGTCCTATTTTCCTTCTCTGATATTGTTCCACTTTCCACATCCCCTCCTTGTGGTCCCCAGTGCTGCTGCTGCATCGCTGCCCTTTCCCGCTCCCACCCCGCTGCTCCCCTCGCTGTTCCTGGCTGTTCACTCTCTCCTCCCTTTGTCTCTCAGTCTGTCTCTCCTCTTCTCTCTTTGTTCTCAGCTTTTTCCTCCATTGGCCTCCTCTTCTCCCAAGAGAAGGTGGTTTCACACTAACGCAGAGCTGCAAGGGTCGAGGGGTCCCAAGAGCAAACTCCATCATGTTGATTTCATTTCTACCTGCTGCTTTTGCACTTTTTATGCATTCTCCAGAATTGTTTTGGGCGGCTGCTTTCTGCCTTCGTTTGTGTATTGTGGGCCTGATTTGAAACCCTCTGCAGTCAATATGAGTCTTTCCACTGACTCCCATGACCTTTTAGATGGTGCTTAAGCTGCCTGATGCACACACCCACATGTTATTACCCTCTGTTTTATTCCCAGACAGAAATGCACACCAGTATGCACTGGTAGTAATAGTAATAAAGTAGCCAGCGCTGCTATTTTATCTATTTATCCTGGCATTAGGGTCCATTGCTGAGGGCGCTCTATTGACATTTGGGAAGACAATGCCGTTGTCCAAGAGCATGAAGTTAATTGTCATGCCAGTGAGATAAGTGGATGACAGAGCACAAGGAACTGAGAGGATGTGGCAGTGATAGAGCGTTACGCCCCTATGCAGTTAGATTAGTGTGTGTGTCTTGAAAATATCAAATCACCTTCAGAAGTTTCGGTTTTGATCGGTATCTGCAAAACTATGTGGAACTGGACCTCTGAAATGCAGGCAGAGGTAGTCACCTCGCAGGTGAACGTGAGAAACACTTGGGATCYGGGTAGCAAAACTCTGCAAAAGGCTTAAGAATGGCAGCAATAGCAACAGGAAAAGTAAAATAATAGCAGCAATCAGAAAAGAATAATATCAGGGTTTTTTAAATGATATTCTCCCTGTTTTCTCACCAACAAAAAGAATGGCCAGGTWTCACTTTATAACTGCATTATAAACACTTTGGAATGATTTTTTATTTCATATACATTTCTCCAAACTAATGTGGTTTGGAGAAGCTTTCTAAACTGCAGTTTTAACAGCTTCATGAATTTCCCTACATTAGAATACACAGTTTTCACATTTTAAAATTTCTTTCTTCATGTGTATTTGATATCTATTTTGAAAAAAAAAATCACCAAAGGCAAAATTTGAAACCCAGGAGATAGCTAACAGCAAATGTCACTCTCCTCCTCCAAAAAAAATCTAATRGAAATTTCTCTCATCATAAGCTAATGTGTAACGTTGAGAGCTAGTGTCAGAATTCATCCCTATGCAAGCAGTCAGGCCATGGCCCGAGCAACACTCATTTTTGCTCAATTTTGTGGGCTTGTATAAGATTTTTTGTGGTGTGTAAATGGCCTTTGTATAGAGTACCAGTTTGTAGACATTTCCTCATACTCTCTTTTTCTTACAGCTAGGTTGTGGTTTATTTTAACATGCATGATCTATTGTATGTTTTTATTTCTGCAAACCCAAATCATTCTCTATTAGGAAGACTGGAAAACATATGCAGTCAAAATAYGGGTTTCTTCCCTCTTTACCACAAAAAAGCTCCTAAAAGACTGTATTCAAATCACATAATCGGGGGGTAGGGATTCCTACTGGCAGAGCAGTTAGCAYAATGTTTTCTGAAACATCTGCGTAGTCCGTATGTGCTGATACTCGGTGCAACACCAGCCCCTACAAGCCTCAGTTCTGAAAATGGGACTTGACTTGTCTTCCAGAGCTCCAAATCTGAGGCATTAAACCCCCATTGCTTTTGACATAAATATTTTTAGCATCTCTGCTTCCTTACCRCAGTGCTCCTGAAAATGTTGTTTTTCGGTGCTTCATTCTAGAATGAATTTCCATTTTCAGAAGGTTGATTTTGACCATGAGCTGCTTGCCTGATGCAGTTGCTCTTTCCTTGGTGGGAAATGCACCAGGTCCTCTCCCTGGCTGCCCCTGCCCTCGGCCATAGCACGGGCACCTYGGAGGAGCAGTCAGCGCGCCGGAGCCCTTCTCTGCTATCTGCCTCTAGACCACCACATTAGTCAAATACGATTTTTTGCTTAATACGGAAAATCATCGATTTCTTCTCAGTGCATTCATTTTCTCCTATCCAGTCTCAGGACTGGTATGTAAACCTTGAAAGTTAAKCTAAGCAAGCATTTTAACTGCCGATCCTATGCCACGTGAACTAGCAGGAGGCTAAAGCACTCGGAGCCCACGTAAATAGGGTTGCTTTAGGAAAAGCTGAATGAACTCCCACATTGTGGCCCTCCAGGAAAAGCCCGGTTTCACTTTCCGACTGTCCCGTAACCAGCTTGCGCATCTCCTGGCGCAGCAGGGCCGGAGGGCAAGGGCGGCAAATCCCACGCACTTTGCCCCGTGGACATTTCTGCAGCTCTGCCATACAGTGAAGGACTTTCACATTTCTGTTCATTTTGTTTCCGTCTTTGTTTCTTAGTCTTTTCACAAGAAAAGTCGGGAAAAGGAACGGGGCTAACCTGACGTGACACTGTTGCTTTTTCCAGTGCTTTATTTTACCATGAATCAGCGGCAACTCTGCTTCTCCGCAAGCAATCTGCATTTTTGTCACTGTCTAAGATTGGAACCATACCRCCGCTTGCTCACAGTTACAGACCCAATGCATGGGCACAGAGCGTGGAGCCACCCCTGCGTTCGCTGTGCCTCRAAACGCACCCTGCTGCCAGGGAAACAAACCGTGGCAGATAACGTGCGAGAAAGTGAGGGTGCTTATAATATGAGAACGGTTCTYAATTTGCTCATTCTTGCATAGAAAATTAAAATTGTATAGGAAATTGTCTTTCCTGTTTAGGATCAGATTTGCTTTTGAAAAATTACAACTAACTTTGTAAACATTAAAATAGAAGCAATAAAGATGTGAAATTTCACACAGGGGATCTACAATGTTTGCGTAATTATAAGCATATGGTTACGTTACATGAGGTCTCTGTTACACTTTTATTTACTGGTGCTTTGGGAAAATAGAGGTTCTCAAATTCAGTGTTTATTTACATGTATAGGGAATGTCACAGTCCCCATTAACCTGTCATAATCTGTATGCCTGTTTCAGAGCACCAGCGACATAAACTGAACAACCAGCTTTACTATCATTTCTAATGTGCTCAGCTACATCGCCAGCTCAGACGGTTCCTGGTGTTTCTGAATAATGCATACCCTGCTGCCAGTGGCAGAACGGGACCGACTTCCCGCCTCAGAGCCTGAACAGCTCCACAGAACTGATTTCAGCTGTTGAGGGACTAAAAGCAAAAGGCTGTTTCTTTGATTCCATTTTCTCCATTCTGAAGAGTTTAGTGGCACTTTAATTTATTGTGTTCTTTTTCATCGGTCTTTCCATAAGCTGTGAATCCAGCACTAGAGAGTACTTGGCATTTTTTTTCTTCGGTGGTGAGTATTCACAATTCCTATTTTTGGSCACAAAAGGACTTCAGCTTTGGTGGGATCCAACCCATTTATGGGCTGAATTATGATATTTTTCTGTCTTTAATATTTAGTGACTGTACATCTAGGACTGTTCCTTGCTTCAGTGCAATGAGTGCAGGAACCAATATACTAGTAGTAACTTCTCATTTTAGAAATGGAATAATTTCCAGATATTTCTTGCATTTTTCCATTTTACGTAAAGTTACTTACACTTCTGATATGTTATATTTAACTGTGGAGCTTTTTGTTTCATTTCGTGAAGATCCCAGACAAGGCTTCCAGCTGTGGCTTCACTCAGGCAAGTGCTATGAAATGCTGTTCGCTGTCATGTGTGATCCCAACCACACATTGTGCCTACAGAATAGCAGGGACATGCAACATATGCCTTTTTTTTAAAAAGATGAGGGAGTCCTCCCAAAGAACCATCACACTTTGGTCTAACAGCRCAAAGGAATTTATTTACATTCTTTGATTTTTTTTTTACAATTCTTCTTGCTTTGCTAATTTGCCCTGCTTTGCTCTTGTCTCTTAAGCACCGCAGAGGCATTTTGAGCACAGCAGCTGAGTTTTCTTGCAGGCCCTGCCTATGCTGAGACTTCAAGGCATCTCACTTCTTGTCCTGGGAGCAGATGGCAGCAGTCAGCATGCAGGAGAGGAATTTGTCTGGGAGCCTGAAGATGTGGGTGTCGTTCTCATCGGCGACCATGCTACCTCTGGAGTTTCACTCCATCCCTCTGTGCCACTACTTCTACTCCATTCCTTGTTTCAATTTCCAACTCTTCAGGACAGGGACTGATTCCCACCATACCACTGCTATCTAATTTTGCCCTTGAAGGGAAAATTTATCTTTTCCTTCCATTGGCTCAGCTGGAAGCGACCCACTGACACCAGCTCTGCTGAGCCCCCCTGTGCTGTTCACTGCCTTCCTGGGCAGAAACCTTGCAGTGGTCAGCAGCAATTTCCCCAAGGACCAGAAGCACAGTAAGAAATACTGTTTGCAGCCATGCAGGGGACAGCGCAAGTCTGGCTGTACCCAGATCCAGAACAGAACATGCCAACCAAGCAGCCCCCTGCAAAGGTCTCGAAGGAGATCCACTCCTGGCAGGTGCCTCGTTCAAGTGCAAAATTCATGTTGACCCTTGTTAAGCTTTTAGTGTCAGAAGGAGCCGTGCTGTGGTGTTCACCACATGGTCCCTCCACAGGGGCCGTTCCTGCTCTGCAGCGCTTGCATCCCAGGAGGAGAAGGGAAGGTGCAGACTGAACCATGTGACGGCAGCAGCTGTCCTGTTAAYTCCACTTATTTTCCTGTTTTGTATTTTAGTGGGTTTACGGTGAAGAGAGTGAACTGCTGAGCAGAAGAGAACTGGGATGGAGGAAGGAGAGGAAAAGACAAAGTGCACAGGGCTTGGCTGGCAGTGGTTTTAAATCAAAAGGTTAGCCACCAGCTGGATTTTCCCTGCCGTTGAGATTAGTAAATAGAGGGACACCCTGTGTGAAATCAACCCCATCCCAGAAAACATCCCCACAAGCTCAAAGTGCTCCACTCCCTTTGTCTTCCTCTTTTTCTTTTTAAGTTCTGTTTCCAAAAACAAAGCCATTTTTCCCTTCCCCGACACAGTGCAGAGGGTGACACAGCCCGGGAAAGCTCCCGGCTCTGCCCGGGGACCGGCTCGCCCGGGAGCCGCAGGGGGCAGCCCCACAGCGCGGCCCCACGCCGCCCCAAGCGCCTGCCTCGCGCCGAGGCCAGGGATGCCCCGTCCCGTGCCACGCGGGCCGTCCGCCTCCTGCCTCGCTCCCAAATTAATTTGGTTATTTTGCTGAGTTAAAGATGATTAAGCAAGTGGTAAGTTAGCATCAGAGGYTTCCTATTAAACTATAAATACTGGCACAGGGAGGGTACGGCTTCCTCGAGTTAAGCACATTAACAGCTAATGTTTCCTTAAACGATGTCTGCAAAATGCACTGGCTGACCAAAGTGTTTCTCAGCACCAGAGTAGTTTGTTTTAAGTTATGCTGACCATTTTGTATTTAGTGCAGTAATGTGGTTACCTTTTACATAGACCTGCATCATTAAATAGATTCCCCAAACGAATTTAAACACCACAAAGGCAATTTTAATACCAAAGAATGATGAAGCTCAAAAGGAAGCATTCATGAGCCAGAGAACAGCAAAAGTTTCTATTCAATAACATATTTTGATTTCTTTACATTTTAATCTTAATTCCGGATTCTCTTGCTTGCAATGCGTGTTCTGGGATTAATTAAACCAGCCAGTCTGATCTGTGAGCTACTGATACGCACTCTCAGCCTTAATTCTTTCTTAATGTAGGATTTTTTTCTAYGTATAGGAGCACTGATAGCAAGCCACAAAAATGCCGGCGTGCCATAGCCCAGCTCTGGAATGAGCGCAGGAAGCGAGAGCTGCAAAGCAGACCTGCGCTGGGGCCCCCGCCCCGGCGTGGGCACTCGCGCTCCCGCGCCTCCCGCCACCACGCGCGCGGCCGCTGCTGCGGCCAGACGCCAGCGGGCGAGGAGGGAAAAGGGAACGGCAGCGAGCTGAACCCGTCAGTCCCTTTAAAAACACCAAACGAGGGCCCTGCTTGAATCCTTGGYGCTTCATCAACGCCAGGCACACAGCAAGAGCCTCCTCCAGAAAAGCCAGACGGAAAGCGGACAGCGTAGCTAACAGGTGAAATAAAGAAYACACGTGCGATACGCTGGGAGGTGCTGGTTTGCCTCTGAATTTCCAAAGGCCAGAAAGATTTACTCATTTTGGGCCTGAGCCCAAAGCCATCCAAAGGCAAGGGGAGTCTTGGATGGGGCTGAGGTTAGACCTTTTTATGGTGGGGTTGTTCTACGGTTATCAGAAAACAGCTGCTTCTGTTCAGCCCACGTCTCCTTCAGACGTGGAAACGCACAGACGTTGCCCTYGCTAATGTTAATGGGAATTGTGGTTGCAGTTTAACTTCCTTGGATGCCAAAGTATCCCACAGGTAAAGGCCCGTGTGTGCGCGTATAAGAACCAGTTCTGAGAGCWGCACACGTTTCTCCTCTTTATAAAAGACGACCAGGCACTTCATAACTGCTAAGAACAGGCTGTCTGGAAGGTGTTTTATTAACTACAGTTTGGGAAGAAAATGAAACTGAAAAGAATACGACTGCATATTAAACTACATGAAGTGGTCATGACAAGTGGGGATCTCTGTATCATAAAATTTTAACAGCTGGATGCAATCAATGGGGATTTTGCATTATTTTTTTGTTAAGCTTAAGAAAGAAAAAAAAAAAGGTTTCATTTTATTCAAGTGAGCTCTTTATCCAGTTCAGTTTTCTTTGCTGAATATCAAAAGTTGTCTTTGCTTTTCTGTAAATCTAAATATTGCCTGTGTTCTTACAGCGCAGTCCAGTTTCAGGGACAGGGGTTCTATGGCAATAAGTAGGTGTTCAATATCCACAAGAAGAGATGGAAATCAGAGAGATGAGCATTACAGGGAAACTTTTCCAACATGAATACAACTCTCAGATCTTACTGTTTAATCAACTGACATAGAATTTTGCTCCAAATTTTTGTGAAGTTTAATTTGTGCCTGAAATCCCACAGCATTTCTGCAGCAAAAGGATTAGGTTCCAAGGCAAGTCAATAGAAACACTTTACTGTTTGGCAAGACATCCTTTGTTTCATCACATATAATCACAGCCTGGAATTTCCCTTATTTAAATTTCCCACATTTATTTTGCTCTAGCACTGCTTCCTTCTTGATGTCAACACTCTCTTTTGAGATGGTTCAAAAAACTGAGCTTTATCAGAGCTACAGGAAAGGAGAGCATTGGCAAAAAATGTAATGGGCTTCTTACCAAAAAAACTAATGCGTATATTTAGAAAACAAGGCCAGAATTGTATATAACTTACTGGAATCTTACTCCTTGATAGCTCCTTTGAGGACTTCCTTATTCAGTATGGGAGAAACAAAACATTATTCAGCATAATCAAGTTTGATGGCTCTCGGTCTGGTTTGTATGGATTTGCTAAGGCAGCCTTACAAGCTAGCATCTTTCCTTATTTTGTTGTGATTTCCATGTCTGTTAAAATGTGAACTAACTTGAAATTTTTAACTTAATGTTTTCTGGTTAGATTTTATTGGATTTTTTTTTATTCAAATAATCTTATTTACTGATTCCTTGTGAAACCTCCAAAAGAAGAAACATATCTGAAGAAAACTTGCTGCTCTCACTGTATTTTCAGCCCATCTAGAACCCACTTGTCTCAGAAGAAGTGAAAGGTTTTCCACAGAAAAGGCTCAATTCTGGACAAAATCCTAAGGTACAGTGGTGAGAACTACGGATGCCCCTTTACCTTCGCCAGAGGACTCAGCACTGTGTGCTCATCCTGAGGCTCAGAGTAATGCAGGCTGGAGTACCAAATGTCTGCTCAGGCACCATGTTATGGAAATCTGCAAAAAGAGCGAAAGTCAGCATGAGAAGTTTTTACCTTCAATTTCCTAATTCCTTTTACAGACTACCTTAAATCTCATTTTCTGTGTTTCTCCCATGAAAGTCACTTGGAAACAGCTGTAGCAGGGTTCAAAGATGAAGGGCCAAAATAAACATCAGCAGCTGGTGACTGGAAAATGTCATGGACTATCCCTTGTCCAGGTGCTGAGGAAGGAAAGGAGTGGCTTCAGATGGAGGCTTCACCATAGACCTCTGCTTTGCAGAGGAAAAGACTGGCTGGACCATGAAATGCTGGTTGGACTCTGCAACTTCTTGAGAGCTGAGACAAGGATTTGCTCTCTGAATTTGGGGGAATATATTTGAACCGAGACAGACTTCTGAACCTGTGCTTGTTTCAATATTAAACATCTCTGCTCTAAAAGTTGGTGARTGATACTCTGAAGATACTGCTAGCATCTTGGACAGAGATGGGATTTCAGACTCACAAGCAATAAAATTATCATAAGGAATACCCAAAAGACATTTGAAGCCTTGCTATAGAAAAACAAGTCATAGCAGGAGCAAACCGCTGTGGCTGAATCAAGGTAATGTATTTTAGAAGTTAGTGCAAAGGACTAGGGAGCGAGAAGGCTTTTTCTTCTGCTCTGAGAAATTACTACCTCAGAGGGTGACTTAGGAAAATCATTTAGCCTTTCCATGTATCACTCAGAATTAATTAACAGAAACTAAGTGAAAAACCCAGGCTGCCTGTAAATAAACTGTCCTGAGAAATACATTTAATTGAAAATAAGGATCATACTGGATCATACTCTCATCTGATATAAAACATCAGAGTCTCATGGACGCTAGTGGGGTGACACTGAATACACTATGTAGGAACTGGCCTATATGACGTTGCAACCAGAAATGCAAACCCACAGGCTCCAGGCCAACCTTTTCCAAGGGCAAGACAGTCCCTTACGCTGATGGGTGAACAGGTTAGTGGTGACAGTGCAGTGGCCCTGCTCCCCTCGTGTTTCTCCATGACTTTCTGCCGTGAACCTCAAGGGTTGACACCCACCCGCGAGGAGCCCGGCCAGCCCCGTCTCCTGCGCCCGGCCAGCAGTGTGGGCTTGGGAAGCACAGCAGCAAGGGGCACAGGCCACGTTCCCCTTGACCTTCCGGGAAGCACCAGCCTCGTAACGGTGCCCCGGGGACACGCGGGGCCCGTTCCCACTGGGGTGGGGGGCGGAAGCACCGTGTTCCCTCGGGGGGCTGCRCAGGGGACATCTCTGCTGTCCAAACCAAAGGTGTCATTTAAACTTCCTGTGGTTGCTTGGAGCATGGGCTTCATGATGATAATGATAATGATTTTTTTAAAAAGTACTGAAAATTTCATCCGCGGCCACGTGCTGAGGTCAGGCTATTCGCTCGCCTCAGGATCACCGAGCGGCAAGAAACGCGGCGGGCGCCGGTTCCCGG
>NW_028185037.1:1765834-1814298 GCF_003343005.1 Rhea americana | reverse complement strand
CCGGGTGGCCGCGGCACGGGGAGGCAGGAGGGCCCTCTCGGCTCGGCTCCTTTAGGTGTTTCACCGCGGAGCTGCCGCCCGGGAGGGGCCGCGACGCCGCTGAAGCGTCTCTCACAGGAGGAGAGGCTGCGGGAGCGGGGGCTGCTCAGCCTGGAGGAGAGAAGGCCCGGGGCGGGGGGGGGACCTGACCCGGGTGTCTACACGCCTGATGGGAGCGTGTCAAAGGACGGAGCAGGCTCTTCTCAGCAGCGCCCACTGACAGCACGAGAGGCAGCTGGCACAACTGAAACACGGGAAATTCCACTTGGACACAAGAAAACCCTTCACTGTCAGGGTGACTGAGCAGTGGCACAGGCTGCACAGAGAGCTTGTGGCATCTCCACCCTCAGAGATACTCAAACCCAACTGGACACAGTCCTGGGCCACCTGTTCTAGGTGACCTGTTCGACCAGGGGTTTGGGCCAGACGCTCCCAGAGGCTGCTCCCAGCCCCACCAGCTCTGTGTCTGTGGACTGACCCACAGCCGTGCAGTCTTTGCACCTCCACCACCYTGCAGAGCATAAGCACAGTGGACACCTGCAGGGCCGCCTGCCTCCGACGCACCTGGGCAGCCCATGTCTGCTGTGTCCACCACAAGCTCCCTGAGCTACTGCCTGAAGCCTCCTCACCCCTGCCCTGCACAGCAACGTGGGTCTAGGGAAGGCAGCTCCCAGCTCCTCAGAGGCATAGACCTTTCTCAGCATGGGCACTTGGCCTGTGGTTAAGCTCAGGGGCTGTTACTAACCGTACCTAGTTTTGAGTGTTTAGATGAGACATTTGCTTTGGCAGCCCTCAGTATTACAGTCCACTTGTCGCTTAGAGCTGACCCAGGGACTACAGAAGCAACTCAGGTAATAGTCGGGTGTAAACCCAGTAAAACAGGTCCATTTTTTTTCCTCTGGCAAAACTGTTTTCCCATAGTTGCTTAATTGTGTTCATTTGTTAAAGTGATTGTTTTTCATGCTACAAGTCCACTTTTGACATTCAAATATCCTAACACACAAAAATTGAATTCGTTTGCTGAAATGCCTTTGTGACACTCACATGGATCTTTTTAAGGACAGTTCACTCAATTTTTTTATATTTCCTGGAGTGGAGCTGAATGAGCAAGGCCTTGAAATGTCTAGAGACCACAAAAATCTCTTTGACCTGAGGTATGCTCCTTTCTGTGTTCAAAGAAACAGCCTGCAGACTGATTTCTGCATATGATGCATGCCTTTTGCACTTCAAGGGTAAAGCAGAGATGACACAAGAGATATGAGGCAGGTACAAAGAAGCATCCGAGGTGAGGGAAGGAGAAGGCGGAATGTGGAAATGCTGGGCTGTCCCACCTGGACATCACAGGGGAGTGATGAGATATGCGCTTTTCCCAGAATAATGAAGAGGAGAAGTGCAAGGCTATGAAAAATGGAAAGTTATTTTCCTATGCCAAACATAAATACTGAATTTATGAAAAGTTTGGGCAAAAAAACTCCATGTGCTTGTCCATGAGCATTGTCATCCTGATGGGAGTGACAGCTACTCAAAGGACTCTTGTGACCTTTTTTGGGAGGTACGCTGACAGAGATTAGAAGCTCTCCAAACATTTCTGCTTTTCCTTGAAGCTCAAAGGAAATCTTATAAACATTGCAAAAACTCTGCCTGGGATTTTCAGCTCAGTGGCACCCTGTGAAATTATAAAACCAGAAGGAGTTTCAGTAGCAGTTCTCTTATATTTACATATAGCTCCTAAGCCCATGAGTCCATACTCTCGTGAGGGTCTACTGGTTTCAAAACCATCCTGTATGCATTGCTCACACATCAGAGTCAGAAACACCACTCACCCCTTTCCAGATTACTCTTTGCTGATGGTGTAAAATGCTAAACTCCAAATAGTGACAGATGCAATTCACACTACCTTAATTTTTGCCACCCATGCTAGGCAGCAATAACTTCCAGCAGACCATTGAGAAGCTAACATCTTAGACAAGTGCTGTTAGGTCTAACAGATCCTGTCTGCCTGCCACAACCATGTGATACATAGGCTTGGTGTCCTAACAGGCTGTGAGACAATGTGCATCTGCTTTGCACCTATGCTTGCTTGGTGAGGACACAGGCACAGCAGTGAGGTTCATTAGTGGCACCTGAACCTGCTGTTTTGTATGTTTCAATCTCGAGAAAGATTTCTTCTTGGTGATATAGAACATCCTTTTAATTCTTTTTCTTTTCTAACATTCATGCGTGTTTTGTCTTTTTTTAACTTGTTGGTAAATGTTGCAGTCTGCTTTCCATTTTCACAGTGTGTTTTGCCCATGAACTTAATCTTCTCATCAGACGTTCAGAGCTGCAGACACACTTGGAAAGCTTTCAGCTCACGTGTGCTACCCCAGACCACACCTTTTCCTTGAGGAATTCCCAGGCTTTCAACTTGAGTCTGTGATCTCGGTAAACCCTTGTCTGTGATGTCTGAATATTTGTAATGCTTCTCATTACTCAGGATTTAGCAACATCCAAGTGCACAGGGCAGCTTACTGTTCACAAGCAAATCTTTGCTGTCTCTCTGGGCCTCATTCTGCCTCTTCCTGCTGGGATCTCTGCTACTCACACAGGCAGTCTGTGAATGAAGATTAGCAGTAGAAAATTATGGCCCAATCAGACGTCAACAGAAAACCTTCCACTGGCTTTGGCTGAGTCTACATGTTCCACATGKATATCCAACCCCACTGCCCCCCAGCAGTGTTTGGACATTGCAGCYTGGCCCCCACAGAGGGTTTCTGCTTCCACCTGTTGCAACCTACAACCCTGCATCCCAGATGCCGCCTCCTGTCCAGCCAGATAAGGCAAACCCTCATTCAGCCACTCATGCTAATGTCCTGCTGCATGCACCACAAGTGACTTTTGTTAGATGCAAGGAGTCGTGCTGCTGTTGACCTAGAAGGAATTTCTGTGTAGGAGCAGAAAAGCAATTCTCTTAAATGTACTTGCTCTGGGGATGAGAAAGAGAAAATCCTGAAAATTATTCCTGGACTACTCAATGCTTCCTAAGCTTTGATACAAGAAGCCTGGGAGTTCCAGTGAAAGAAAAAAACTCATGTTACATAAATAAGATTTAAGACTAATGGAACTGTAAGAACAATAATTGCAGAACTACATGCTGGTAAATTTTTATCGCACAATAATACATATGGCACCAGCAAAGAGAGTCTCTGATTTCTTTGCTTAAGCATATAAAGTACCACACGTTTGTAAAAGCACCATTCCTATTCTGTTATGCTGTTCGGAATATGTTTGAAAAGCACATTAAAGTGTGGGGAAGTGTCCAAAAAAGTTGGATTGGTCTGTTTTATGACTGACAGGAAAGGCCAAGCAATTATCTGAACTCCTGATGGGACAATTTTGTTCAGATGTACTTTGGGGTCAGGAGGCAAGGATTTTATCAGAAAGAGTTCTTCAGATTATGAAACATACACTGTGTCCAAAACAAGGTCTGAAGCTGATTAGACTTAAGTATTCAAAAGGAAATGATTTACATGGCAGCATTGAATGTGTTGTCCTCTGAGTAAGATATGACCTAGCAACATTGAGATAACTTATTTGTGAAACAGTACTTGTGGGCCCAGCTAGAAGAGTCTTTTTTTCATTTTAATGTTATGCAGGGAATTAGTATATAAATCTTCACGAACCAGGTAAAAATGTAGGACCAGTTCCTCAGCTGATGTAAATTAGTGTAACTCCATCAACTATGCTGATTTACATCAGCAGAAAACTGGGGACAGTTTCTAGATGGCTCTAAGACTTTCACATGCTTTGAAAGAGCTATGGTCTGGTTTCATAATTTCATTCTTCTTTATCCAATATCTAGGTAACCTCAAGGAACAAGTGATGTGTCCATGGATTTCAGTGGAGCTCCTGCAAAATTACAGCAGTGACTTTGAGCATTCATGTCACTGCCTGGGTAGGTGACATTTCCCTCGGATACAGCATAGGGCGCACACAGGCACAGCTTTGTCACGGCCACTGGGCTGCCGTGGTGGAGTCCACTCGGAAACTGAGACAAGAGCTAGAAGAGGTGCCTCCGCTGCTGTATGGGGGTTTTACACGATGGGCACATTGTGAGCACCTGGGCTGGCACCAGCAGTCAGCGGGAGGACACTGGGTTCTGCTGGGCAGAGCACTTCCTCTTTCGATCCCGGYGCTCCTTCATGCTGCTTCTTCCTTATCACCTGGACTACAGATTGTCTGAATGTCTTCTTTGGTAAAGATTGCATAGAAAATATATATTTTTTAAATCACTTATTTTCCTGCATTTTCTCCTCTTCCTTCTTTTTCCTGTTCATTTTTTTTCTATGYCAGTGGACAAAGCAATCTATTTGCAAGTGTTTTGTTCATGATATGCTTAAAAACTATTATTTATTTCAATGCCTTTTACACTTTTTCTTCAAATTGGGGCATGCATGCATATTTCACTGTGAAATATTTAGAATGGATATTTTAAAATTMAGACAGGTTTACTTTTGCAAGTTTTCTTCTTACAAGATCCCTTGCTCACACCTTCTTAGAGGGCTTTGTAAAGGTCTCTCATGCTTTTAGCAAGACAGGCTTGATTTCTCTGGAAGATTTATTATGAGTTAAAACTTAATCAAGGAACCAAGAAATATTCATTTTTCATGTAACTTGTACAGCATCATCACCTGAGAGACTCAGCACTACTAAATCTTGTTGGCATACTGTGAAGGACGATCCCAAATTTTCAGAGACTCCCCAAATGCAAGCTGAAGGTATACACTGCTTTATGTCTCCTTCCAAACCAGAAAGAAATATGTTTGTGAAATAAGCCCTTTATATGGTAATTTAATTTGTGGCAGATGTGCCCAACAGCTATGACATCATCCCAAAGCAGGTCTTTGCTCATTTTCCACTCCCCTCCCCCAGCTTTACAGGAAAGATACGGTACATAAAAGGATTTATCAAGTGTCTTATCATAAATGTGCTTTATATCCTGAAGTGCCTCTGTGAGCTGATTCTCATAGGTGAAAACAATTGGCACAGAATCAGGACAAATAAACAGAAAAAAAGATTGTGCACAGGAAAGAAAGAATTGCCAGTAATCGTGCATGTTGTGGAGAAGTGGAATAAAATCAAATATACATCTCATTCATATTTAAACATGTGATTTCTTTCACTGTCAGAACTG
This sequence comes from Rhea americana, assembly GCF_003343005.1. Classification (NCBI taxonomy): domain Eukaryota; kingdom Metazoa; phylum Chordata; class Aves; order Rheiformes; family Rheidae; genus Rhea; species Rhea americana. The sequence goes on along the minus strand of NW_028185037.1, from coordinate 1,809,086 downwards.
TAGTGAACTCACCTTCATCTGAAAGTGAATTCAGCTCTGGATTTACCAGCAAGCAGTGCTGCTCRCAGTAAATCTGGAGAAACCATGCTTGGGGGATAAATCAAGCTCTATCTATTTAATCCTTGGCAGCTCTGCTGAGACAGCCAATACAGTTGTAAAGTAATGCCACTTGTCATGGCAATTTAGGTTCTCTGAAAGCTCCTCAAAATCACCACTCGCCACCAAATTTATTTAACACAAGTCAACGCAATGGTCATTGGTGGGTGAAAGCCATCAGTCCATCACATACAGGCTGCCCAAAGWGTGCAGATGCCTGAAGTGAAGCACTTTGGGAACTTGAATGTGCCAGTTGACTACAGGCACCTTTTGGGATGAGATAACCCTGGGAAACAGGWAGCAATATCAGAGTCTAGTGTCTAGGAGGATTGTAGAGTCCCAAGTCCCAATTCAGTTGAGTTTTAGGTGGTCTAAAGGTGATCCGATTTCAAAATTGAAAAAAAAACAGTAGAAAGAAACACAGGACTTTGGGATGTGGAATGTGTAAAACCCAGGGAGTTTTGGATAATTTTCATCAGTCCATTGTACACTATTGGGAAGTATTCCTGCATACTGGAAATCCCTTAACCTTTTCTCCTGTCATCCCAGTGAACACACAGTTTTTTTCACTTTGTGAAAAATGAAAGTTTTTTTGCTCTCAACATGGTCCCACCAGGGGTTGGGAAATGCCTGCGTTTTCACCACCCCAAAACAATACATTTGCTTGAGTGAAGGGACCAAGGTAGCAACAAGTATCACTCCTCACCTTAGAGGGCTTCCAGGGAGAAGAAGGCGGTATGGGCTCATGCTAGGAAGGTGAGGCAAAACTCTTCACAGCCATAAAAATGGAAAATCTGCTAAAAAAACCAAAGGAGAGGAAAAAAAAAAAAAACACTAACTGAAAAAAATGTTAACTGCAGCACTCACTCTGTTTTGCTCTTTAAATGTCTATAGCCAGCAATGGTCACAGCGAGTGCCAGAAATATGAAAAGGTTGATAAAGTGTGAGTGCCAGCAATATCAACCTTTTCTCACTTGTTGCTGCTGAATCATACATAACTCCACATAACCCCRTTTGTGGGTGTGCAAGTCATTGCCAAGATACCCGAGCCTTTGGGCCAGCGCTGGCTTTTGGAGCGCAGAGAGCTGCATTGACACACTGAGGGAACAGAGGGGCAGAATTTATCCAAACATGACAAGAATTAGTGTGTTTTGGGGGGAAAAAAGGAAAAAAAAGAGAGAGATCAGGATAAAATTAATTTTTACTGTAGCCATTGAGCTCTTGGCTTTGTGAAAACTGTTTCAAGGTATTGCCTTTCCTTAGGCAGATCAGTGGGCCAAATCCGATGATAAATACAAAACTCTGAGATCATTATTTCCTTCTTGGACTTTAACTGATGAAAAGCTCCATTCGGTTTGGCTGGGCTGCAGTCCAAAGCCCAATGACCACCCTGCTGCAGCAACATGCTGAAAAAGGGTATTCTTGAAAACCAAAAACACCATTTAAACTTTTAGTGAGAGGAAAGAGATCCACTGTGTCTCTTTCTTTAATTGTTCATTCCTTAGCAACTGTCTTCTTCTAGGCTTGAGAAACCTCTTGCCGTCTCGTAGCGTAGCCCTGCGGACGCTCGGTCGCACAGCGGGATTTCCCCGGGGGAGCCGCGGTGGCAGCGTGGCTGTCCGCAGGCGGAGGGCAGGCGGAGCTGAGCGAGGTGCTCACGCCTTCCTGCCCGCGCCTCGCCAGCTGCGATTTCGGTCCTGGCTCAAAGGCAGCGAGGCCACACGTTTCTGTGCTTTCCCGAAGTGTCCACTGAGGTCCAGGTTGAGAACGTCATCCTCGCTTCGTCTTCGCTGCTGGTAGTGCYGTGAGTTGGACTGGATCTTAGCAAAACTGATGTCATGCTTTCATGAGTTTTAATCTGGGGCAAAAATTCAGTGTATTTTCTGAGCAATCTTAAACACTGATTTCCAATAGCTCTTTATTTGCAGATCTGAATATTTTAACATTAAACTTCACCTTACTTGTGATTTTAAGTCTGGGCATTCCAGGACCAAAAGCAGCCCGTGTGCTTTCGGTGTATCCACCTCCACTGCAGTAGGTGAAACTTGCTTTTCATGAGAATTCCCAAGCACATTATGGCAAATTTCCCCAAACTTTCTGCAGCTGCGCTGGCAAAGGGCCAGCGAGCTAAAGGCGGTATCAAATTGAATATAAAGGTGCAATATACATAGCCCAGAGCTACCAGCACAGACGGCTCTGCCCCAGGCGCTGCGGCGGCTGGGCCCGCCAGGGCACTGAGCAGGCACCCGGCCCTGTGGGCACCGGCTGCTCGCCCCGGTTTCACRCCCGTGAGGGGTCTCCGGAGGACGAGGCACGGCAGCCCTCGAGGGGGGTAACGCTGACCCCCGGGTTGCTTTGCACAGCCGTGAGACCAGTGTGGAGGAGGGTTCATTGGGCTGGGAGGAAGAAATCCTCCCACCACTGGTCTGTAAGGTGCTGCCAGGACTATTTGGGCAGCCTCTCTGCTTCTGTTGCCCTCCTCCTCTGCCCAAGGAGGGATGTGCCCAGAGCCACCGCTCCACGTTTGCAGRTGCCCCTTTTGTCTCTCTGTCTCCAGGCAGCAGGCACTGAACGAGGAACTGGCAGCGTGTACCTGCTCCGTGCATGAACATCCCCGCGGTTTCAGTCATTCACAGCACGTGCCTGCATAGCTGGTGTCTGAACAACAGACAGCACGGCAAGAAGAGATGTTAGACCTACCTAACACTCCCAGGTCAAAGAGGATGGGTCAGTACTGTGGATATTGAGGTGGTGAGGAGCAGGCAGAATAATTATGATGCCTGGCTGCCCGGTGGCAATGAGCACATGCCAAGAAATCCCACAAAAGGGCTGGTTTAACTTAGCCAATAGCTTCTTCCAGTCTCAGGAATCACTTAGATAAAAAATAAAAAGGCAAAATGGGGATCAAAAATTAGTTTCTGTGGTAGAAAGTAGTAAAATCTTGCCACTCCGGGAAAGGTTTCCTGGCGCGTGCCTTTGAGGAAGACAGCCAAGCTTCTCCCGTGTTCTCCCAGGAACGGTTCCCTTTTCTCTCTTGGATTCTGCACTGAAGGAGGGCTTCTATGGACTTTGCTTGCCTGCAGCACCAACTGTCCTTGGTCCGGGGAAAACACTGCCACCCCATTCTCTGACTTCCCTGCAAGGGCTAGGGGAAAATCCTAATGAGGACTCTGGTCAAGGAGAACGATTTTTACCTTGAAATGGAAATAATATCACATTCTTCAGCCTTTCCAGGTCGGTAGGTGCTACTGTTGTCATTACTGACTGTCAGAGGTATCGTTTTTCAGTTCAGAGTGAGCAGTGGATTCACCTGGATGCTAGTGCAAGGTAAGAGTGGGAGCCTTGGGACGGATCGCTGGCTGTGAGGGACACTGATTTGTTCTCCTTTCCATAGCAGTTGGCTGGGATATTTGGTAGCAGTATCACAGGCTCATGGTTGTTACAGACTCCAGYATAAGACTTCTCATTTATCAGCAGTAAAAGCCTGTACTTACGATGCATTTTTAAAGTGATTTTACAACGGCAGTCACCAAAGCTTTCTGTATCTCAAATTTATGCCTTGTTACTATTTGGGCAGCTTTTTCTTTATTGTCTAGAGAACAGGAATCCTCCCCCTCACAATCTGGCACTGCATAGTCAAAGCAAATCTATTACAGAAGGATGAGGATGTTTCCTTTCTCTTGGTGATAAGCAGGAAGCAGCAATTCATATCTTGACTGTAGGGGGGCTTTTGAATCTGCTCTCCATGACATTCTCATAAGCCCAGCTAKGGAAATAGAGGCCATATGAAATCATTAGTCAGAGGGTGCACAAGTGGTTGAAAAACATACTGAACTTATCATGGTTTACCATCAGACTGAAAATTCTTTTTTAATGGGGTCACCCAGGGTCCATTCAGGGTCTGTTTCTGTTTGATATTTTCATTARTAACTTGGATAATGGAATAAAGTTTGCTTATATAATCTGCCCATCACGCTAAGGCAGGTGGATTATAAGCCTATTGGGGCCCAAGATTAAAATTCAAAATAGCTACGAAAAACCGGAGAGGTTTTCCAGAATCAACAAATGGGAGCAAATAAAGGCACGTGTGGAGTGCAAGCAGGTCAAAAGGACTTCTATTGAAATGAGAAGTGAGTGACCAGACAGCAGAAAGGACCTGGCAGCTAATGAGGAATAACCACGGAGTCGGGGAGCACCGTGGAAGCTCCGAGGCAAGGCAGGCCTGGGAGGTGATGGCTCTGCTCCACGTGGCATTAGGAAAGTCTCACCTGAAGCGCAGGTCCCGTGCCAGGCATCACCTTTTGAGAAAGATGTAAACAAAATAGAGAGCCCCRGGAGACCAAAGAGAGTGACAAGAGGGTTATAAAATGTGACCTATGAGGAGAGGCTGAAAGAACCTGGGGTTGTTTAGTCTAGAGGGGAGAAGATGGATGGTACTGGAGTGAGCAGGRTAACAGTCTTCAAAGATTATTGTAAAGAGGATGAAAATCAGGTTTCTTGAAGTCCATTAAGAGTTGGACAAGTAACAATAGTTTTAATTTGAACCCAGGGAGATTTAGACTAGATATTAGGGCAAACTTTCTAACTATAAGCCAAGATAAGCTTAGGAGCAGGCTACCTATGCAGGCTGGGGAAGCATGGTCATTAGGGGTTTTCAAGAACAGATCAGAGAAACATCTGTCAGGGATGGTTCTACTACAGCCAGTCTCACCTCAGCACCAGGGAATAAACCATAYCACCTTAGATTGCTGGGATTTCCTTCACTTTATTTGTCCCCGCGTTAGCTTCTTGGAGCTCCCCAGGAGCTGGGGGAGCCATGTCTGTAGCTGTTGGTCTGGTACTCAGGAGGCAGAACAACTCCGGTGGGAGGAAAACACAAACCCCTACTTGGGATGTGGGTAACGTGGCCACACTGTAGGGCTGATACTTACACAGCGTTATCCACAGCTGAGTTACTCTGTTTACAGAGTGGGCAGAGCACCATTTAACCTCAACTGGYACTTTAGCTTCCTTGCTCGCTGGGATCCTCCCTTAAAAGACCTTCTAAGGTACTTGAAGCAGYGATGAAGTTCTCCTTGCAAGCCTCCTTACTGAGGTTTAAGCAGGTTCGGTGCTTGGAGGCTGTTCTCACAGGAAAAATATGACTGTAGGTCTGAGGCTGTAAAGTCAGTCAATCCCCACAACACCATCCCGAAGTTAAGTGCTAAATGTAAAATATCAAACCAGCAAGTGGTAAAGGTAACCATACTGCTTTGTAAATCAAAATAATTGTATGATGTGGGTAACTCACTGTATTCTTCTTACCCTACTTTTTTCACTGTGATACAACCTGYGATAAAATATGCTTTAAAAAGCAACACAGTTAACCAAGACATGCAAGCTGTTTATTATTATGCAATCTGCCCTCAGCTGTGAATCAGTGCCTCTTCACTGTGACGGTCCTGGATTATTTAAGTGTATAGGTCTGTGTTCTAGGAAACAGTAAAAATTGTCTGCTTAAAGATAAATAATTGCTTCTTCTTTAGAAGCACTTGTTATCACCTCCTAGTACCGAATATTTTTAGTACTAGCAAAGTATCTTCTTTTCAGCTCCCACGAGACATCTGCTCTCCATATGGTGGACTTGCTTCTGCTTACACAGCCGTTTTCTGGGAAGGAGCATTCTCAATATGACAAATTGGAATTATTTCCAGGTCTTCGAACACTTCACTGGTTCCTGACGCATGTAATTGAGCTTAACAAATTTTGCACGATTGTACGTTTTTTAATCCCTCTTGCCTATGAAATTTTTGTCACATTGCTTCCCCTGTCAACAAGCTGCCCTCGCAGTATCRACGCAAGGTTGTCCACAGCAGAGAGCTGCTTGGGGGACACCACCGGTACCAAACCCACCTCAGGTATATTTACTTTATACAGCTTTTGACTCTGCTTCAGCCCCTAYAGACATCTAAAACAAAACTGGTCGCGGCTCGGAGAGGAGCACGGCCCCCGCCAAACACAGCTGGGCTCGTCCTCGGCCCCCGCATCGCTGTGGGGCACGCTGGCTGCTCTCTGCGGTTTCCGAGCCTTGTCCTGCGCGGTGAAGGCTCATTCTGCAATCACACGGACAGAGAGGCAGCGATGTTTTTTGGCTGGGTGCTGAATACCGGTGAATGAATCAAGAGATACAAAACTATCACTCATGCTTGTGTGTGTGCTTATATATCTATGGTTACTCTTTTGTTCCCTGTTTTAATCTATGATACATGTATACTCTGATCTCACGCCATAGAACTCATGCACTATTCAAATATATTTCCTCACGCCTTACTATAGGAACTGTCAGTCTGAATCTTGATAGAAGCTGTTACAGTAGAAAGAGACACAAGTGCTGGCAAGTAGTTCATTCAGCAGAACAAAATGAGATTGCAAATAACAGTGGAGGAAATCCACAATATTGATATTTTAAGGGCAAGTCCACCATAGAGGATTAGGAGACAGTGTTGAATATTAATGCTTATGAGCCTTAATATTTGCATATTTTAATTTGCATTATTTAGTCAAAACACTCATTCTCCTTCCATGCTTACAGAAATCRAGGAAGTGCCATACATGACACCTGGATCAAAACACATGCAAAAACTATATGAGGAGAGCAGGACCAAAGCCCCGCTGAGCTGCGGAGAGGTGGGGAGTGTTGCTCCTCGGTGCTATGACGTGCTGACCCTCCGGGGCACTGCCAGGCTYACATTATACATAATCAGTTTTGATTTTGTCTTGAAAATTTAACACTTTAAACTTTTTGCACAGTATTCTTTCCAAGATCTGTAGCTAAGCCTCCAAGGATAATATGCGGCCATGAGAAAGACATCTAGCTGTACTATCTCCTCTTCTATAGTACATATTAATTCCTTCTTAATTAGAAATAATGGAAGAGAAGTTGAGTTTGTAGCAGCTGAAGTACCTGGAGGGGAAAAAAAAAGTACTCTGGATGCTACTGAAAATGGGTAAAGCAAAGGAACCAGGGTGAAAAATAAAACCTGGGAAGAAAGCAATGTTTTTAGGTTTTTGGTTAGGAGGAACCTGTCTTTTTATCTCTGAAGTAAAATATGTGGAATATAGAGTTCATTTCTTGCAAATTAAAATAATATATGGGCTTACTCTTTTGAGACATTTCAGAGATCTGCGTTTTATGGGTACACAAATACATTCTACTTATGAACTAGTGTACTCTAGTGTACTAGAGTACATTTAGGACGCACATTATTGCTTAGTTTCTGCATGTAACACAGTTTCTGTAGCTAAATAATGTTAAACGTATTAGTAATTCGTTGCATCATTAAGGACCTAAAGGGCAAAGATGTGTCAAATCCAGTACACTGCTTTGTCTCAACTTTTCCTACATGCAAGGTTACAGCAGGACAGTTCAGTGGCAAGTTCCCAATTACTGAGGCACTGCCAACATTTTCTTAATGGGATTAAATTGTGCCTTGTTACTATACAAAGACATATTTTAAGTATGCTTGGCCATTCATTTAAAGTATAATTCTCTTTAGCTGAATTATTATCCTGGATTTGTGAATAATAAAGTCTTTATTTCATACTTGCTTCAATTCTTCTAGAATTTAGAATTTATCCAATTATTGATAGAGGTAGTAACAGAAGGGAGAAACAAAATGGATCTTTTAAAATTTTTCACCTACTGTTAGTTTCTCTATCAATAGTTGAATAAATTCTGAGAGAATTACAGAATCTTGACATGAACAATTCAAAAAAATATGGCACTGATAACCAAGCATACAGAGAAACTATTCTGYGATAGATATTGTGCTGAACTTGCAGAACTGCAGGGTGAAGTTTATAGACAGCAGCAATAATAACCGCACCTGAGACAAGGACCAGGCTGGCCGGGAATGCTACTCAAAGGCTGTGATGGGCAGGGAAGAGGCAGAGGACCTCCACCAGAGGAGGCCACTGACATTTTTCTGTGAAGACAATAGAATAGCTGGGACCATGTCAAAACCATTCTTGGTCACGATACAGAAGGTAGCCACAGCCTCAACACACCAACATACTGAAAATAAATATTTTTGCTGCAAATTCTATATTTATTTGTAGCTAAATGGTAWTTTTTTCCCCTCACTTGAAGCAGGTTAGACAAGCATCTACAACAAGCTCAGTTTTAGCAGGCTCCTTTCCTCCCTGCTCACTCCTCTCCCCATGAAAGCAGCAGTTTAGTCCTTCAGTGTAGCACTGTGTAGCCCATCTCTCACTGCACTGCCGAGCAGCTTCAGCTCAGCACCGGAGCCCTGGGTCTTGAACGAGAACAGCAGATACAGCAGCCTGACTGCAAAGACTGTCCTTAAGGCCTCATGTGAAATGGTTTGTTCACTGTTCCTCTTAAACCCATGTAAAATTTTTGCTGACTGAGGGGGGTCACCTCCTTGTTCCTCCGCCGCAGGCTTTGCGATCCCCCTTCCTCCTGGCACTCAGACTAGCATCCAGCCTGGGTGGAAATACACAGCCCAAAGCAGGGGAGTCCAAGCCCCAGCTACAGAGGCAGTGGAGACTTTAACTGAGTTAAGTAAACTGTGCAACGCAGCCTGGTTCAGAAGCGGGGAGAAAATCAGAGCGTTTTAATAAAGGTGCCCAGAGACCTTCCAGATGGCTGGTGGCCATGCTGGCCCCAACCAGCAGCGCTGCAGACCCCAGCGCGCCCAGAGCGTGTGCCATGCTAGGAAGCAGCAGCATGCTAGAGCTGTACGATACCTGCAGTCTTTATGAATACTGTGGGGTAGCGCAAAGTCTGTAATAACATACAAGTTCTCTCTATTACAGATTTATTAACATTATAAAACGTATTTTAAAATGTTCTTTGAAAATTCAGTGCTCAGCATGAACATGTCAAGAGTGGGAATCTACACCATTTTGTTCTTGTTTAGTAAAGTCCTTCAACATTGATTTATTCGAGACTTTATTCTGATCTTATTTCACAACTATATAATCCCACTCCTATGAATTTACCCTGAATAACTTAAATACAATGCGTAAATGTGGGAAAATTAGGAGGATCATCACCAAGGCATGCATGGAAAGAACATTCATGTATTTGATTTTGAAGTAGATGATAGAGCATAAAACCTGATTCTCCTCTTCTGAAGAGCAGTAGAACTGAGGAATGATTATACTGATAAAAATGAGAACATAATTAAGACTACAACTTCTATTATAAATGGATGTTTTCTGTTTTTCTCATTCTATACTGAAAGCCTTTAGATTTTTGTGTATTATCACCAAGCGCGAGCATAGGTGGCTATTTCTGATTTCTAACAGATATAATTAAATGGGGTCATGCAGTTGTGTCCCCTAAAGGATCCAAGACAATACTAGCCAGGTCTGCACTTCTAACAATGCCTGCACTGCCTCCAACGCAAAAGTCATTATTGGTCAAATTAAAACAAATTTATGGCAAGAATTAAAACATTTATATTTTAACATCTCCAGACTTTATTAGGTGTTCTTTATACAGTCATCTGGTATGTTTAAAGAGTGAGCAATCATATAAAAGGAAATATGGTCATAACTGATTGAAGTAATAAAATCCTGAAACTAAATAACAYCTCATAACTCATTACACAGCATATATTAGATTTCATTACATCAGTATATGACTTAGTAGAAAATTCTCCTGATAGCCATAAACCTCTAAAGTGTTGTCATCCTGAAAAATGAAATTAAAAAAAGAAAAAGACGACAATGCCAGGATACTTTGGTAGTGCCTCGTAACGTTRTAACATAGCCCCACCTGGTGTCAGGGTGAGCTGGCCTCGATGGGCCTCTAGCAGCACCAAGTCCAGCAATGTTTTTCCCTGCTGCTGCCATCTAACCCAGGATGAACCCACCCGTTTTTAAGCTGAAGAGCCAAGAGGACTCCATTACTAATGGTTCATTTATATTTAACYAACCTGCTTCATCGCCCCCCACGTGACCTACTGCTGAACCCGCATTTGACTCTGGCAGTGAGAAGGTCCAGAGAGGACGACGGGCAGAGCACCCATCTAGACCTACGCACCTGTAGACCCACACGCATCAATACASCCCCCAGGTGCAAACCCCGCTCCACCACCCATCGCCTCTCTGCGGTGGAGGTAAGCAAGGCTCTTTAGGCGAGCCCTAATAAGGCAGTGAAGTGGAATAAAACCCAGAGCCCGGGGCTAGGTGCCTGTATTTTCTCTCCCGCAGCACCTGGGGAGAGTTAGCTACTTCAGGCTCTCACTCACAGTCTCTGACAGATTTAGCCGAGGTATCCGAGGAGGTCGCTGCCCCAGCCGCCTCGCTTGCCCCCTGCCAGAGCCTACGTCATCCTCGGCAGCATGGTGGTGTTTCCAATTTTCGCCCGCCACTGTTCACGGCCCGACACGCTCTCGGAAGCCGGCCGATGCAAGCCGGTAGCTCGGCCGGGTGCCCTGGGCTGTGGGGAGGCAGACGGCCGCCCCACATGCCTCACTGCCCAAGGAGGCTGAAGGGCAAACGGCTCGGGGCAGCACACCACTGCCAAACGCCGCTGGTCTTCGGCGGGGGGTCGTGGAGAACCAGCACCCCGATCCGGGTCACGCTAYGGGAAACACCAGCCGCGGGTGCTTTCCAGAATCCTCCCTCGCTCCGAGCCTCGAGCGGCTCCCAGCCCTTACCTCAGGACCTGCCATAGTCTGCTCCGTGGGGCAGGTGACACTTCCCTCTCCCCAGGCAGGAGACGCAGCCTTTCCAAGCAGCCCTACGCTCTCTGCACCCGGGGTCACCCCACAGCAAACCCTTGAGCGGGGCATCATCCCAGCTGCAGAGAACAGCTGGGCTTGGTAGAGTCAATCAGGCCACTACCTTGGCAAAACCAGGCATAAACAGAGGTTGTTGCTGCTCTGGGTATCAGTTATAAGCAGTGGATCTTCTATTGCATAGCCCAGGAGGCTTTCGCATTTCTTTCTCTGAAAGCAAACCTCCCCTCCTTCTTTTAACAGTTTATAATTATACAGAGCAACTGATCCACAACTGTGTTGTCTGCAACATCTGGGAGATCTTAAGGCAGATCCTAATCCAAGTTTCACTGATGTAATTGTTTTGCTGGGTGAAGGATGATAACTCTCCCCACGTGTGTTTATACTCCTTCAGAATAATCCAAAAGATTTTTTTTTATTTTTTTGATGATCACTTATGTCAACACATGCTTTATTGTATCCTATGTGTTTTTAAAAGTACTGGATGGAAACAGCTGGAAGAGAAGTCCCCTTTCAAAGCTTACTTCCTCAAGTTCATTTTGAAATAGCCTGTTAAATCATTATAAAATTGCTCTTTTGAAGGTGTCCAGCCACAAAGTATATCCAATGTATTAAAAGCTAAGCATAAAGACAAAGTAAAGAAATCCCACAAAGCTCTAGGAGTAGAGACAGCTACATCCCTTCTTTCCATGAGAAACAGGCAGGGGCCTGCAATCACTTAAGAACAAGGCTATGCAAAGCCAGGTACTCCATACCCCAAACCATGTGCCAAAAATCAGCCCTGGGAGGGGCTGCAAACAGCCTACAAACCAACCCAGCTGAAGGCAATGGTCCTAGTAAATGAAGTCCTCAAGTCCTGGGCAACAGACAGGCCGGATAACAAAGATCTTCGGGGTAAGCCAGGCGACCCYGGGCCACCACAAGCAAACATTATGCTACAAATACTAAGCATCTAATTTGTCATAATTATACCATTAGTCCTATAATCAGAATAGCAGCAAGACAGCTGCACTTATTTGAAAGTAATATACTTTGCTATATTTTCCCTGTAGTATCTTTTATTCTGTATTTTGAGAAAAATAAAGCATCTCTATGGTGCCAGTACAGACTCAGGTTCTGATTTTGCCCTACTAGGACTGCTTCAGTAAAGCTCTAAAATGCTGATCTCACCTTTCCTGTGGTAACTCAGCTTTTGCAATGCACAGAGCAGAGGTAAGCCAAACTTCACCTAGCAGAAGAATATATTTTGCTTTTTTATCAGAGTCACCTTCACACCTATGTGACAGTCTCACTAATTCTAATGGCAGGCTGGCTCTGAACATCAGTTGAGGCCTGCTTACACACTGATGGAAAATTAAAGTTTTCCTCTGTCTTCTTCAGTATGACAAAGTACAGTTGAGAATCTTTAAGGATTTGGAGAATTTTTAGTTAATTGAAGTAAATCAAACATATCTGCCTCTTTTTATGACTATTCTATAATAGTACCTTTTTAAGCTAATACTCCACCAGGGAGCACAACTTGCAGAAAAAAAAAAAAAAAAAAAAAAAAAAAACACCCTCAGAAGTGCCTTGAATAGATCTGTGCTTTAGACTCTGAACTTTGCTGCTAATAAACAATCATTTCAATCTGTTGGGCTGCAGTGGGAGTATGGGGCTTCATAAAAGGGCTTAGGTGTTGTAATACTGAGCACAGCAGCATTTAGTTTGATGTCTTGCTATCCAGGCTCCCTATGCAATCCAGAAGATTTGGACACAAAGAACCAGATCCACATAAGCCAGCAGGGAACCACTTTAAGAAATGTTGAAGAGAGCATAGTCCAGCTGTGCTAAGGTACCTCTTTCTGATCAAGTTTCAAACCCCAGATCCATTCCCAGGGTAGGAACTGAAACAGCATACTCATAAAACAGCAACAGCAATTACAACATTTGCTTAGGATTTGGAAGARAAAGATCCAGTTCTACAGAGATGTGAAGCTAGACCTGCATTGAAACTATTGAGATATCCCGTTGAAGCTGTTCTATTTTTCATRGAAAGAAACAGATGAAGCTGGGCCAGAACAGACAGATACTTATGRTTGCATCTGGGCATTCTGGCAATAGGACAACTTGGACTCCAACCCTGATCCAGTTCAGCGGAAGGTACTTAAATGTTCTTTAGAGTAGATTTAAGCCTCTGAGTGCCATGAACCGGGTGTTCCCAGTGTCAGCACACTCAGGCATCACSCTCCATAGTGGCCTGCAAAGCACCAGCTCCCTTGTCTTTGCCAAACCATGTGCAGGAGACATGATTTTCCTCACCATCGAACTCAGTGGTCCCAAAACATGCTCAAGTGCTCATTYTTTCTTTCTCCTTTTTCCCATTGCCTATTTTTTAATCTACACATAAGTACCCCAACCCAGCCTCATCCCTCATCACGCAACCCAAAGCRGGCAGAGGAGACTGAGGCTAACTTATCCTTTCCATACTTTTTTCAAGTCCCAACACATTCAYAGAATCAGTAAGGTAGGAAGGGACCTTTGTTTCCTAACCCTGGACCTATCCCATTTCTTCACCTACCKTATGTTCCTTGCTCTATCTCCTTCTTCTGGACCAGGGGACCAGGTGCCTGGGGTGGCTCAGGGTTCAGATACCACAGCAGAAAACTGAACAGAGAAGCCATAAGCAAAGACAACCAGTTGATGAACAGAAGTTGTCGGAGCAGGGAAGTGCCTCTATGCAGGCAGAAGTTGGCATTGCCATTATTTTGAAGCAACTGGTAAACTAGCTTATGGAACTGCTCTAACCTGCTGAAGACATGGTCTCTCCCTGCTACAGTTAATCGTATCTTTCACAGAACAGATTCAGTCAAAGGGACTGAAGACCTCACTTGCACACCAAACAGCATAAGTATAGAATTAGAACATTCATGGAGGGAACTCTGGATTCAMACTTTTTTGTGAAGAAAAAAGGAACCGAATTCCACTCTACCCACCTAAGCAAGTGTTCAGTCACTAGTGAGTGAAAGGCATTGAGGACTCCTTCTCCATACATGCTTTGAGAACACTCATCTGTCAAGGAAGCTAGTTTGTGCTCATAGTTTCTGGCATCCTGGAGCAGTCACACTAGCCTGTCACCCAGTCCCAGCACTGCTAGCACAGAGCTCATGGGCAAGCCAAGAACTATTTGACACTAAGGCATTTACAAAATTTTGATGAGAAAAACTTGCACATCTGCATGGCCTGCAGAGGAACTGAGCTTTGGGATTAGACCAATCTTATAAGGACATTTAGATKCTAACCCAAATTGATTACAATGGAGCTAGTTGCCTAAATATTTTTCAAAATCTTAGCCCTTTGGGGCTTAGACTAAGTGGGGAAAAGGACCAAGAGAAGTTAAGGCATTTAAGTCAGCTGCATACCAGGAGGGACACTGAGATCCAGTACTGGTCTCGCCACCAACCACTGGCAGCTCAAGTTTCCTCTGCTTCACTCTGCAAAGGCAGCCATTACCACAGCAGAGTTTCAGCCCACGAAAATTGTCCTGAAAGATACTGCAGCATTAGTGGTGAAATCCTTATGATAATCTTTTACCTTCGCTATCTAGAGAGAAAACGCTTTAGGTAGGAATGTGTTTGCCATATTAAAACAGTTCGATCATCATGACAAGCATGATTTGACAGAACTCTTATGAGATTTRTATGTTTAGTCCTCACTTGGATGGAAGTTGGATGTAAAAGAAACACATGTTTCTTGTTACAGAGCTGCAAAAATTGTTTCTTAACTGATTCAAAATTCAAAAACATTCAGTCTGCTGCAACAACTACGATCTTCACAACCAACACTCCTTTTCATTGTTTAACAAAATAACTTCAAGTGAAATGCAGGTTCACTTAGAAGTGCTGAAAATTAGTTCAAGCTAAAACTATCGAATTGCAAGGTTAACTCTTAACTCAAGCTCTCTCAAATTAACACACAAATAATATTGTGCCAAAAATGTTGTGAACTCAAACTACAAAAAGACTTCAATAATTTATGGAATCCGTACAGAATTCATATCCAAAAAACCTACATTAATGAATATCAAGGCTGCAAAGTCAAGTCAGGAAATAGAAAATTCACTGTTGCCTTGTGAGATGACATCTTAAATTACAGAATCACATTTTTCCCCTCTCCTATTCAGTAATTCTTTTCATTCTCCTTACTAAATATATAGCTCAGTCTTACTGCACTGAGTGCAAGACAAATATATCAGCTTCATTGTAAGTACTTCTCAACTTACTATGAGAATGAAACGTTTTTCAAAGCTGTCAAAAGCTGAGATTATTCTCCTGCCACCATCCGTAGCATTCGGTCCGTAAACAGATGAATATCAACATTTTTAATATTGTCATAACTATTGAATTCAGACAGAGCTGCAATCGCTCCACGCTTTTGCAGATCCAGCCTCAAGCACCATATATTGAGCATTTAGCAAAGTGTTTAGTAAGCTTCTGAAAAATTCTAAGCAACCTGCTCAGTGTTACAGAACATTATGAAAGAWATAGGAAGAAAATCCAGTTCTCCAAAAGAGCTTTCTATTTCTTTTGTTATCAGACTACCTTTTCTCCAGCAATTTGTTCTTTACCCATTCTTAAGCTTTTGCTTAAAATTTGTAGCTTAAAATTTTTCAGATAATGAGCTGATTGCTGCCGACCCTATATCATCCAAAGAGCAGTGCACAGCCTGCACAACAAATACAGCAGGATCCTGTACAACAGAAGCAGAAGCATTACAAAGAAATCATAAGTTTAACGATCTTATTTTTGCAAGCCCATTCCTTCCCATTCCAGGCATTTTTAAGAAAGAAAAGATTCAAAAATGGAAATCACATTGACATTCTATCTTGTCACCAGCAGGATTCAGACCTTCCATATAAACAGGGAAGGAAAGATCTTGTAGATTTATGTATGTTATGACTAATATCTTTTTAAACTATCTGATATACCTCATTCAARGAAMGTTGAGGGTGCATTACCTCACAGTGCTGGTGACTGCATCTAAGATCCTGAAGGATCCAACACCAACACTTTCCAGCATAGAAAAGCCTCATGGTGATTGATAATTAAATACAGAATCCTCGCAGGAACATAGTGTGTAATTTGAGAGGTGATAAAAATAGATCCCTGAGTAGTTGCAAAGTACTTTACAAAGAAAACTGAGGGAAGTATATTAATGCTGTGTTTCAACTAGCTACAGATTAATGCTAGTAGCTTGGAGCACATACAGTGTGACAACAGAGGATGAAACAGAAATGCCTTCCAAGTTTTTCCAACTATTAGCCAATAACAAGCAGTCAAATCTTGCATCATATAATCTAGACAAGTGCTTACAGTTTGTAACACAAAGCTACAACMACCTCCAGTTCTCAGGCCATCGATATCCCTCTCTTACACCTCCTTGCCTAAATACCTCAAAGAATTCAAAAACTACATTTTCCTCTCCAAAATAGTTCTGAGGAATGGTCTTCACTGAAATTTTTCATCATACTTCAACAGGAAACTACTGCACATTATATGATCTTAAAGCTAAAAATGATCCATCCAAGAGAGAAGCATCTGAAAATGCCTAAATGGAAGATGTCAAACAATCTCAGTTATGGTGAACAGGTTAGCTTCTGACAGTTTCACCTTTGCTCCACCCATGAACTGTCACATAGACCACCTGAAAGATTAGTTCTGTATTTTGTTTTAACAACTTCTACTGTTTGCCTCTGACTATTAAAATGTTAAACTTGAGTATAAAGAAGTCAGTAATTTCAGGGCAGAGTGTCCTTCCAAAAAGGTCAGGCTACTTTAAAGTGTCTGATACCAGCAAAATCCTTTTCTCTAACCCAAGATATTTTTGAAAAACCTTTGAACCACGTAAATCTTAATCCAAACCTGTAGTCAAATAAGCAAATGATATCTGTCAAATGTCTATAAAAGCCAAGATTTTGCAGAAATGTTTCCAACTGCTGAAGAAATTCCAAGTCAATGTCCATTAGATAACGAAGTATTCTAATAAATCTAACTTAGAAGTGTGAATTTTTCAGGTCCTACTTGTGTCTGGAAAAAATAGATTAGAAAGCTCTTGACACTAAACCTACACATGAAATATTTAGCCTGTTTCAACTGCAAGATTCTACTATAAAGCAAGAAAAAGTGATTTTCTCAGATTTGCAAGGAATTGTAGGTGATGAAAGAAATTTCAGATTCTTAAAGTAGTTTCCCCTAAATTTGTTAATGAATATTGGTGATGCAGATTTCTGCAACATTTTGTTTTATCACACCAGTCTATGAAGTTTGAAATAAACATTTCAACCAGGGACCACTCTCTCCATTCTACAGATGTAAGCAATCATAAAGCAAGTAGATGTTAGGCACAGTCATTTGCAAAGCTAAAAGAACGTTTCTTTTCAAACTTCTAACCTAGTATGCTGTCTTACCACATTAATTCAAACTAGGGACTTGGTTTGCTCCATATTTATGTAACCATTTTTAAACTGCTCTGGTTCTTGATCTATGTATTCTTGCATTTGGCAGACAAGCAGGTGTACACCCCCCCCTCYAAGCACCTCTGCCTCACCCCTCAAAAAAATCCCTAATTTGCAACTATCACACAAGATTCTGGCCTGATATTTTCAATTGTGTGTAACACCAAAGGCTGTCTCAAAACTACGATTCGACTACAGAAGACTAAATTCAAGGTCTATAGCCAACAATGGCTAACACTTCTTGGATACCACTGAATTGCTTCTGTGTTTAAGCAGAGATTGACTCCATCTCCATCTCTAATGACATTAAGCCTGTTTCCCTGACAGACTAAAATACTTCAAGCCAATCATTGTGAACAACAATATGCTTTAGGCCAGAAAAAAAAGATATCCAAAGATTATTAATTATACTGTAGAAAGGGTACCAATATACCATTTCCACCCTTTAAAAGGTTAGACTGTCTCAAGAAGCTGAAGTGAGACAGTCATTATTTATGTGAAAATATACTTTATCATTAACAATATACACAATATAAAAAGGTAGTGAAACAGTTCTTGATTTTATGATTAAGAAATCATTTATGTTTGCCACTACAATACTGTATCTACTTAGATACACAGAACATTACATGATGCTGTCTCATGATGCCACTGTAATCTAAATTCCAGTATTTCTTGCCTCCAAGAGAAAGAGGTGTTGAAGCAAATAAGCATCCCCTTTATAAAACAGAGGTGCTAGCATCAGCAGCCTTGACTTTATTTTACCAACCCTGCTAGCTGCCAGAAACAGTTATACTATGAAAAGAGTATGAATCAAGAAGCTGGAATGAAGACTGCATACCACTATGGTATGGAAACATTAGCTTGTTAAAATTTACCAACAAGTCTCACAGGTAGATTTTATACTTTGACACATTTATTTTACTTGGATGAAGAGATTCAAYGAACAAGTTGAGATATGTAATCCTTCAGTCTCATATTTGCCTCCAGTATATTTCTTCTATAACCATGTTTAAAAATATCAGAAAGAAGTGGACATTTGCATGTAGTTCAATAGTTATTTCTTGTTCCATGCTTCTCTTTCAAGTCGTTCACGGATTACTTCTTTTAGGTATGGTTCAAGATAACGTTTATCCTGGAGAAAAAAAAAMCACATATATATGTGTGTACGTATGTGTATAATCTCCCTCTCATCTTCCTCAGACCTGATCAAAAAAACCCCGAACAACAAAAACAACCAAACATTGCTTACTCTGAAAAGACAARCTTTAATTTGCAGATGTTGCAAATAGCAGTGCAGTAACTCCTAACTCCTATTATCTCAAAAGCGTTAACAAGCAGTGATGCTTTCAGCTGCACCTTCAGAAATAATATGGTCTTGCCAAATATTCCAAGCGTGAGATTTAGCAGTCTCAYCAAACTGCAACTCCAAGACACATAAGTGACTGCTAGACTCAAATAACTAAACTCACAAAACAAACAAATGTATCTGCATCAGGGGACACACTAAGATGTGGAAATGTACAAGTTCCACTTCATTTAGGTCAAAGTCCAACAGAAATACTCTTTCCACCTGAGAAACTTTTTCTGAACATTAGTTCTAAATACTACTTCAAACAGGTTCAACAGAAGTCAGTTGTGTTTAACACCCACAAATCAAACTGCTGCTCAAGTAACTCAAGCAATCAGTTGATCAATGCAGCAGTTATTCAAACTTAACTAAGGTTTTCATTTAAGTTACTATTCCTTGATATTTTTATGAATAAAAGCTTTGGTTCAAGATTTTCTACAAAATCAAGGTGCTCATCAGAAAAGGAAGAGATATTTTGTAAGAATTTCTAAGCTAGTTGCAGTAGATTACCCTACCTGACAAGGCAGAAGTAGTATTTCATCTGAACAGAAATGAAAGTGCTAGGACTCTGATCTACAGTTTAAGCCTTCATGGTCTTTAGCAAAGTGTTATAAAAGGAACTTCCATTGCAAAATACAGATTTTTAAACAGGGATCGAAAGTTCTGATTTTCAAAGATATCCTATTAGACAGACTAAAATATTTACTCATTATGAATAATATGTAAACATATACCTCCCTCACATAGAAAGTCCCAGACACTGATCATAGTAGTAGTGCTATTTAAGATCTCCACCCTGAAAACACTCTGTGCACATACCTCTTCATATTTCACCCACTGTTCCTTTGGAAGAATCTGATGTTTCAGACTTAAGTCAAGCGCTCGCTTCATGCGAAATATTCTTTCATTGTAAAGGGGTTCTGGAAGCCTTTTCAGTGCTTCTTTTACATCATCATCTTCATATAACACATCATCTCGCATTAATCCTGTATTGGCAAGATTTTACAACATCACTGAACGAACACTACTAGTTAACATTTAAAATTAACATAGGAGTTTCTATATAACACTGGAATAACAAAAAATAAAATGTGAAAACAGACCAACCCAAGAGAAGAGAATCACTTACCTGCTTACAGAAAACAAACTGTATGCACTGACTTGTACATAYATGACTTACTTGGTGTTGTGCTCTCTCTTAAGAATTAATAGCAAAAAATGGATATTTGATTTGATAACTTGCATAGGAGTATTCAGAATACCTACAGAAGAATAACTAGCCTGGATATGAAGGGTGCACTTACATTCACCAAATTTAGACCCCTGTGTTTAAGATAATTGTCTAGGTGAAGGATTTAAAAGTTCCAATTATATTATAGTGACTCAAGTAGCTGTGGCTACTTTAGTATCAAAGAACTGTTCTCTAAACTCCACCATGCAAACAGACTAGATTTCCAAAGTTTCCAAAGGCTATAACTAGCTATGGATACCTGAAGTTAGATGCCTCTGACAGAATTTGTTTTCCTATCAAAAGTTAACATAGGGAGAAAAATTTAGTCTTCTCAAAGCCAAAACCAGATCCACACTGTTTTTGGAGTAAAGGATTTCTGGAATTCAAATCAACTCTGCTATAGGTTTCAGTATGAACAACACACACACAAACAAGTTTGTTTTGCTTCCGTAACATTCCAAGATAGATGTGGGCTATGAGTACATGTACTGGTTCATGGATAAAGGTTTTAACCTCATGTGACTGAGCTAGCAATAGTCTCCCCTTAAACAGACAACTGGGGAGTCACATATCATAGAATCAGTAAGGTTCGAAGGGACCTCTAGAGATCATCTAGTCCAACCTCCCCGCTCAGCAGGGTCACCTACAGCATGTTAGACTGGGTTGCATCCAGGCAGGCCTTGAAGATCTCCAGAGAAGGAGACTCCACAGCCTCTCTGGGCAACCTGGTCCAGCACTCCCATCACTCTCACAGTGAAGAAATTCCCCCTCACGTTCAGGCGGAACTTCCTGTGGTTCAGTTTCTGCCTGTTGCCTCTTGTCCTGTCACATGGGACAACTGAAAAGAGTTTGTCCCCATCCCCTTGACATCCTCCCTTCAGATACTTACACTCATTGATCAGATCCCCCCCTCAGTCTTCTCTTCCCCAGGCTRAACAGGCCCAGCTCTCACAGCCGTTCCTCATAGGGCAGGTGCKCCAGCCCTCTGATCATCTTTGTAGCCCTAAGCTGGACTCTCTCCAGTAGCTCCATGTCTCTCTTGGACTGGGGAGCTCGAGATGAGGCCTCACCAGGGCTGAGGAGAGGGGCAGGATCACCTCCCTCCACCTGCTGGCAACATTCTTCCTCATGCACCCCAGGAGACCATTGGCCTTCCTGGCCACAAGGGCACATTGCTGGCTCCTAGTCAATCTGTCATCCACCAGCACTCCCAGCTCCTTCTCTGCAGAGCTGCTCTCCASAAGGTCAGCCCCCAGCTTGTACTGGTGCCTAAGGTTATTTTTCCCTASGTGCAGGACTCTGCACTTGCCCTTSTTGAACCTCAGGAGGTTCCTCTCCGCCCAACTCTCCAGCCTGGCCAGGTCTCTCTGAATGGCAGCACAGCCCTCTGGTGKRTCAGCCACTCCTCCCAGCTTGGTATCATCAGCAAACTTKCTGAGGAGGCACTCTGTCCCCTCATCCAGGTTGTTGATGAAAAAGTTGAACAGGATGGGACCCAGTACTGAGCCCTGGGGGACACCACTAGCCACAGGCCTCCAACTAGACTCCATGCCACTGATGATGACCCTCTGAGCTCTGCCTTTCAGCCAGTTCTCACTGTTCACTCATCTAACCCACACTTCCTGAGCTAATATTCTCGAATTCAGTTTTATTAAATTAAAAAAAAAAAAAAAAAAGGTATAAACTACATAGTTGCTAGTTTAATCTCTAGATTAAATTAGGTGTTTCTTTTCAGGTTTTTAATCAGTATTTAAGCAGTAAGAAGTATCCAGTATCTTCAAGAATTTTAGCAGACAGGTAAGAAGAGGGCCGAAACCAAGCACTGGCAAGGCATCAATAGACGAGTAAACTTAGGCAGGAAAAAAAAAAAAAGAAAAAAAGATTTAACTTCCCTGGGGCAGATTTACAAGTTAAAGGCATCAAACCATTCTCTTTTACTTAAGGAACCACAGTTTCTACACATTCTTTACCCTCACACTGTCTGAGGAAGAAAAAGCATCCCATTCATATTGACTGCTACCAGTGGCAGTATCCCCAGTTTCGAGGGCAGCCTTTGGAGAGGTAACAAGAATATAAAATACCACTGAAACTGATTTGGCATGGGGCGGTCTCCAGGCTTTCAGGATCCCCTTTGTGAAAAAAGTTTCCAACAGCTCCAGTTTAACCTTATAAGTTACCTCACTGAAAATAAAAGCGAACACAGAAAAAGAAAAAAAGAAAATCAAAACAAGAAAAAGACAGAATAAAACAGTGATTTATTACTATGTAGCAATCAYAAGGACTGAAACTATTGCTAACATTTTTCTACAAACAAAAATAGTAGCTAACTTTAATAAACAAGACATATGTTAAATGAACAGGTGTGAACTAACACTAGGTTGTGAGAATTTCTGCATATGCAAACACGCAGAAATAATACCTACCAAGCTTATTGAATCCAGCCGCATTGTAATACCATTTACGAATGCTTTCTAACAGGCGGCCACCTCCTGAAACTGAAAGTAACTGTTATTAGTTCATGAGCAAGACAGAACTCAACATTTATCACATTACTCTAACAGCATACCAGTATTCACTGACTTCCCTCACATGCAGTAAAAACATTATGTCACGTTTGCACTATACCATATATGACTTGGCTTCTCCAATTCTCCATGTTCTTAAATTGACAATGAACATTCAACATGAGCACTAGCAAATACAAAATTTTCAACCTCTGTTTCCACTAAATTTGGGTATTAGATTGTTCTAAGCCTGGAACAGTGCTAAAAGCCCAGAATCAAAGATGGCAACAACTCTTTTAAGATCCATAAGTCTACCTGGGCTAAGAACCTAATACCCTTACAGAAAGAAAAGCCACAGCACTTTTCAAATCAGTTATCTATAGCTACAAGTTTCATAGCTCTTGCTATGCATTGGTATGATTTCACAGCCACCATAGTATGCCGTTAGCCTTCCATTCCCCTCTCCAATTACTTAAGTATTACTCTAGAGCCTACATCTTCAAGACCTCCCCAAAGTAACTGGAAAGGCACCACTGACTACCTCAAAAAACCCACTTGTTCTAAAGAAAAATACCACACCAACAACATATTTATCTTTTCTTAGCTACAAATTCTGGATAGCAAAGGACACAGTAAAGCTGTAAGATCAGGACAATGAAATTCTGTTCAATATTAAATACACTTAAACCAATATATCTAGAAATCCAGAAGCAGAACAGGGCTATACTGTGCAAGCTATCTTTTATATTTTTAAGTGAGTTTCTTATTGAGTCAACTCAGAACAGCAGTGCTACATGTGACTGCAGCGTATCACCGGTACATTAACTCACCAGGCCTTATCCTTCACACAGTTAATATCTGAGCAAGAAAAACATTCAACACCTTAAGCTCGAASCCAGCGCTACGGCCTGACACCGGTCCCCGCAGCCCTCCACCGCGCTGCAGGCGTTAGCAAGGACTCCCCAGCGCCCAAGCGCTCTCTGCCCTTGCGCCCTTAGGAAGCCGCACCGGGGGGGGAAGCGCAAGGCAGAGCCGCCCCCCTCCCCCTCCCCCTCCCCCTCCAAGGGCAGGGCCTCGACCGCCGTGGGCGCCGACAGCGCAGCTCCCCGCGCCCGCCGGCTCCTCGCCTCCCCAGCGGGCGGCGGCGAGGCGGGGGGAAGCCCCGCGGCGCRGGCCCCGCGGCCGCCACCTCTGCCCACCGACGCCTCACCCGGTGCCCTCGCCGCCATCTTGACCTCGGAGAGGCGCACTGCCTGCCGGGTAACGCCGCGGCGTCCCCGCGAGGCGCGGGCGGGGGAGGGCCCGCCAATGGCGGCTCGGCGGGTGCGCACGCGCGCCGTGCCGGGGCGGGGCCGGGGCAGGCTCTAGGGGACGCCGGAGCCGTCCCTCAGAGGCGCAGGCCCGCCGCGCGGAAGCCGAGCGGGGTGGGGAAGAGCCGGGACGTTCACGGCAGCCAGCACGGAAACAGCACGAGGCAGAGATACCCGGGTACCGGCCTCCCCGCGTGGCGCAGCCCGGGCTCCGGCCCGGAGCCTGCAGAGCGCACGTAGGCCACAGCCCGTGGTAAACAGGGCAGCCGGAGCGCTATAACCGAGGGCTGCACAAGCACTTGGGGCCAGCACCTGCTAAAGGAGGGCCAGAGGTGAACATTTGCTAAAATTGCGTTTGTAGAGTACAGCAAAGCATTAAGCCAGTCACAGAAAGGAGTAGGAAAACCTCTCGCCAGCAGAAATGGCTAGCTATCGGAGAGCACTGCTATCGGATCAGCACTTCTGTTTTCTGAAGTACAGATCACTGCCTTTCCCCAACAATTCTCTCAGAAAATAGACCACTTAAAAAAAAAAAAAGAGCCTGAGGTAGTAGTATTCTAGAAATAATGTTACACTAGGCAACTGAAGCATGCAGCTGAACTTGATAAGCAGGCAAAGAGTACACTCCAGAGGCTGAGGCTTGTTGGATACAATACGGCAGATACTTGTAATTGCTCAAYATACCTAACCTAATCAAAAGCTTCTAGCCTTTATCAAGAACAGACTACAATACTTTGGTAATCCTAGGCCAAGCATTTCTTCTAAAGACTTCTAAAGATCTGTAAAATCTTTTGCTTCCTTTCTTTGTAGTATTTCTGGGAAAATATTTTGGCATAAGCACACGCATTTAAAATTTCAATGAGACTGGTTAGTTCTGACAGCAATCATATTTGCGTTTAAACATAAAGGAATTAAAAGCTTGAGTTTAAGACATTGAAAATATTACATGTAATGCTGTTTAAATTTTAATGCCTTGTCATATGGCAATAAAGTAGCTAAGGACAGAAGAGCAGGTCTGGAAAAGGAAACTGTCTTCACTCTGGCATTATAAACTCACACACTGTGCTATAAAAATAAGTTTATTAGATCATTTGAAAATTACAGCTTATTAGCCTTAACCTGTCTTTTGCTTTAATAAGGTCAAAAATCTAAGCAAATGAAGGCAAGGCGGTGGGAAGTGTTTACCCATCAAATTTCAGACCACCACTTTAGATGGAATTTGTTGTGCTTCTCCATCAAGAACATTTTTTTAAAAGCTTAAGAGAGACATTTGCATTACATAAGCTTAAATTCAAAAGAAAGCATCTGGATTTAAGTTTCCTAAACTATTTTAACTGAAAGAATGGAAACTTCTAAACAATGAACTATTAGGCAGTTTGCATTCGGATTTAGTCATTTTTTTCATGTTGCCCAAATACAGAATTACAAAATGCCCCTCAGTGTATTAATAAAATTAATTTACTAATAGCATTAACCACTTTCAATACTCTAACAATTCCTAATGTTACCATCTACTTCTGTTAGAACTGAGCAAGATAACTATGTCAACTACATATACACTGCTACTTTTTTTTATTGTTACTTGTATACAGAAGCCATACAAATCATATCAGGAATGGAGCAAAACTACTCTTTTTTTCTTCCCCTCCAAGAGGCAGAGAGGAAAGTGAGTTATAAAAGTAAAACTAGACAAGTCCCTGAAATCTAGAGGGAGTTTTTTATTTATTTATTTTCGCCTGGATTCAGTTGGCTGATTTTCCTTTATGTTTCAAACCAAGTTTCATTGTACAGCCTTTTGGCTGTTAACTTCAGCAACCAGCTGCACAAAGAAGCATCCTTGTTATAAGCTGTTGAACACCAATTTGTATGAGGGGCTTCATGTATGTAATGGTGTACTTCTCTCTACAAGGAAAAGAATTACATTATTAGCTGCTGAGATTAGAACATGTAATCACCCTACTACTTTGCTGTTGCACTTGCTAGTTCCTCTGAGGGAGGCAGGGTGAGGGGAGGAAGGAGGAGGAGGAGGCAGAGCAGTCAGTCATCAGTCATTTTTTCCTAAAGCTCTGAAATTGTTGAAAGAAAAAAAAAGTAGAAGTATCTGCCTTAATTTACTTTTCTGTCAGTGCATCATTCACTCTGAATTAAATAATAGCAATTAACTACAAGGATTATATCCATAGAAATCAACATGTACTTTCTTAATCCTTGTGAAATACACTTTTAAAGTCACCATAAGGAACACTGTTGCTTATGAAACATTTGTGGTGCATAAAAGCTAAGAATAAACTTCTTAAGCCAGTAATTAAGAAGCTAAGAGACGACAGAAGGGAGTAGATTTAGAAAAAATGTTTATTTCATAACTTAATCTATTCCTTTTTACATGTGTTACTAATTAAAGTGTTTTTAAGAATTTTTCAAAGTCCTGTATTGAGGCTTTAGCAATCTCTGTACAGAACACTTCATCGGGTAAGGATACTAGCTGGTCCAGAGAGATGTAGCTGGGTTGCGCTGGGTCATACTGGGCTCTTCCCAAGAACTTAAGAAACAAATGTCTCTCTCTGATTCGTAATAGTTTTGAGTTGAAAACCTAAGGAAGGAAGGAAAGGGAGAAGTTTTAGGTAGTCTAAATGTCAGAATCTGATGAATCTAAAATGTCAGCCTTTTTTCTTCCCCCCCCCCCTTTTTTTTTAAACCCCCACCAACCTGAAGTTTTATCAACAATCTGGACCTTTAGCCCTCATTTATGCCAAACATCAGAAAGAGGTTAAAGCTTAAATTATATTGAAATAAAAACTTAGGGAAAAATATAACTGTCTTGAGCATGTCAGCTTATAAGCTGACAGTTACTTGCATTATTTTGTGTGATCACAGCAAAGAAAGTGGAGAGGAGACGTTCAGGAACAGGGGGCAGGAATGACTGAGCACTTTGCATATATAGGTGGAAAYGCTTCCTTATGCAGTCCTTATACAGCTTCAGATTGGGATTGTTATGGAGTGGAAATTGAGAGGTGACCATATGACATAATACAGAACAGTGAATTGCATAGTAACTACAGAGAAAGCGAGTGGCTGCATCTATTTTTATAATATAGCCAAAAGGCTAAGTTTATTAGCTCAGAACAACCACTGGTCTCCTGCATAACAGTGCTTACCCTTGAAAACATTAGTCACCAAGAGAACTGTAGTCAAAGGAAAGAACAATGGTATAAGGAAATCATGGAAGAAATCAGTGGGACACAGCTGAAAGGAGAGAATCATGAGGAAGATAATACAGAGCTAGAGCTCTGCTTTTTATGTGCAGTATAACTGAAGAGAGAAGCTGCTTAAGAGCCAATCATAGTGACAAGAATTGTAGATACAGTGAAAGTGAGCAAAGTTTTTAGTAAAAAGGGAAGACTGAACTATTGAAGCAAGAACTATTAAGGATGCACACAAACCTGAAATGGGACAGAGAACAAAACTTACTTCTCCTCTGCCTTGCTTGCTTTTCAAAAGACAGTCAGAAGAAGGTTGGGGCAGGGGGAAGAACCTCTAATCACTGCTCATGGACTTAACGAACAGCAAGGATGATCAGCAGCTGTAGCAGCAGAGATGACTTAACAATAAAAAAAAAAAATCCTGGGTGCCTCTTATTTCTGGCATTATTGGCCATCAACCAACGTGGATGACAAGCCATATAGCAGACTGAATTGTAGAAGCCTTTTCTGAAACCTATTGGTTTTCAGGATGGAAGGGGAAAAAAGGGAAGAAAGGTGCGTGCAGCAAGAATGAGAAATCAAGGCTTCTCTCCACCTCCCCTCCCAAATAAAGGACAGAAATAATGAGGTGAAGCACCACAAAGTCAGAACAGTAAAACTGAGAAGGAAACGAGCAAGACTTATGTTCACTTACAAGTCAAGGCAGGCAAAAGCAAGACATGGACTGGTATTAAAAAAAAAAAAGAGTCAAGTAAAGATAGATATCAGATATCCAAGAAATCAAAATCCTGGAGAGCAGTCCTATTACCCCATATAATACATCGCTTTTTTAGCCAGTTAGATTCCCTGTTAGATTTCCTTTAAGAAAGTTACTGCAATATTGAAGTTGTAATGTGTGCTTTATTTTTTTCCCTTGTAAAGTTACTGGGTGCTACACAACTGTGACTGCATGTCAGCACTGGATAAAGTGACTAATGCTTTCAACTTGACTTGCAAGGCAATAACTGTAATGAGAAAATAGAAAAACAAAGTAGCCATCAAGAATATCAACTATTTTCATTCTTGTGATTATTTTTAAGCCTTTGCAGTAGCAAGGTCAGTGAGAATCTTATTGTCTCATGGAGAGAACTTGTTTTCTTACCTTTAAACTATAAGATATTTTAAGATCCTAGAATCTGGAAAATTTAACTTCCAACTAGGCAGATCTGAAAGAGAACTGTTTATAAATGTGCTATCTAATGAGCTCCATGTTTTTTCTTTTCTCTTACCTAGACATAAGGTTTGAGGACAAGGAATGTATAAGCAGGCACTAAATCGCTCTTGCATGACTCCAGAAGAGATCAGCATGATAAAAACAAATATTCACTAGATTACAGGAACAAAGAGAACTTTCAAACTGGAATTTACAATAGTTGGTGAGTTGCTAGTAAAAGTTATCCAAATTAAAATTAACAGCCAGACAAGATGAAGAACTTGTGTCCCACATATAGTGAGGATCCTCCTTTGGCACCGAACTAGTAAAGCACTTATGCAAAAAGCACCTGCTGTTTATCCCCAGATTAACAGCTCACCTGAGGAAATCGAGTAAGCATGTCATGGGGAATGCCCATGACATTGTGCAGGTAGTCAAATGTCTGTCTGAGCCTCTTTTTGCTTGCAGTTAAAGTCTTGGGGGTTTTAAACATAATGTGTTGAATTTCACTACGTTGAAAACCAAGTTCAATCTGACATACCTGAAAAAGAACATAATTTTATCTTCAAAAGTCAGCTACAGCAAACTTAGTTTATTTCAATGGTTTTCTTTAAACTAACTTAACACAAAATTCTACCCTTTGTCACTCAGCAATATCAATACAATCCACAACAGTATCTGCGATTCCAGTTCTCTGAAGCCAGAGAATGCAAGTTGTTTATCACTCCAGGTGATAAAGTGTAGTTTGTTTGTGGAATATCTCTTAAGTAAAGATGACTTCTATGAATGCCATCTGTTTTTTGGTTTGTCTGATATACAAACAGAATAGCTATGTCTCTGTACACAGGGCAGTTACAAGCATAAAAGATTCTTTGGGGAGAAGTCTTACCAATTTCAATACCAAGCTGTCAAAAGTGACTAACTTTTTAGGTTGTGGAGGTGTTGAATTCAGTGAAATGCAGCAATCAGTGAAAAATAGCTAATGACTACTTTTGTTAATATGCTATTTATTTTCTAATATATTCAAGTCAGATTTTTTTTATTAAGGAGTGTAATTTCAATCCAGTAGTCTTAGACATGTAGTCCATTCAACCTGAAAGAGACGCACTGAATATACAAGGTGTTCTATGTATCTTACAGTTGGTTAAGGCCAGAAGTAAGACTGCTTGTTCAGAAACTGCCCTGATTTTAATTACAGTTTCCCAAAAGAAAAATATAACACATTTTTTCAATAAAGTCATGAGTACTCCTCCCAAATGTAGGACAGCAAGCAGTTCACTGAGCTGCAGAGAAAGGAATTTAGCATTCAAAAGTGTCTGTCTGGCAATTCAACCATTTCTTCTATCCTCCAGTGACATTTACAAGCAGCTTTTTAGTCCTGAAGCCAATATGCTCAGAGTCAACATAACCAGACTTCAAATGCAACTCAGGTGCTTCTCCAGTTGGCAAGAAGGTGGTACATTTTGTTTGCCCACTGAAGCTCTTTTCCTAGACTGCTTGGCAAATGCAAAGGGAAGGGTTTGGTATCTGGGTTTTGAAGCTACCTTAGGACTTCCAGGCCTGTACAGGCAATTGTTTCTACAGATGATTATATTCAGGTCTTTCAGCTACTGGTTCTTCCTTATCTGCTTTAAAAATATTTGCCTATCACAAGAAATATTAATGAACAGTTAACACTGGAGTACAGAGATATGTTTGCCCATTGTGGTGTTTTTGACAGATCTGATCCGGCAGTCATAACTTCCTACACTGAAAACAGAGTAAGACCTGATGTTAAATCATTGGAGACATATAGCTTGCCCTAATGTAGACTTCATTGTGGCAAGTCTCTTGAGCTTTCCACGTGCCTCAATTCCTGCTCTGTGAAACAAGACAGCAATAATTCTCCCACTTGACCTGGAGCTCAGGTTTACATCCTCTTCGTTATTAAATAATTTGCAGAATGTTCAGTAACTCTCCAGACTGTGTATATTGATATTCTTACTGCATAAGCCCTAGCAATGTTCAACATGGTCTGTATAATTATTAACACAGACAGTGGCAATGCGAACATTCCAATTCTACTTTATCAGTGGATCTCTAATTGGACTTAATGAGACCTATAAAGGATGGAMTAATCCATCCCTGAACTCATTTAGTCCATAATTGGTATCTTCTGACAACCAGTATCAATTGTAGCAATGGTTTCTGAGTGCTAACAGCCCCCTCAGAACAAGGGATTCTACCAGATCACTTTGGAATGGCTGTTACATGATCTCACTTGCAAAGTACCAGTTTTCCACCACCAGCCTAGGACATACAGGACAGAATCCTGACCAAGTGTGAGACATCCAACCTCCAGAGAAGCTGGAACTTCTATGTATCAGTGGATTCCAATAGCAAGGACCTAAAAATCCTTCCTCTCTCCATAACATTTGTTAAAAATAAGARTGGTAGACAAAAAGTACATACTTTTTGATAGACAAGATAGTTGCACAGTACTGAGGGTCTTAAAGACACATTAAAAACTTAAAACATTAAAACTTAAAAACACATTATTCCCAGCCCGTGGAAACAATGTTCATTAAAAAGAAAGCACTATTAATTGGAACAGTCCGCTACTTTCCAGTCTCCTCCCTTACCACACACACATTCCAGATTGTAAGATTCCCAGGGATTAATAATTTCAGAACAGTAAGTCTATCTTAAAATTACATATTTTAATTCATAGTAACGCATCATAGGATAATGGGATTTCTCAAATTGTTACACTATATCACACTGTTTGGCCTAACTGGCTTTAGAGCACAATAATTAAAGCAATACACAGTTACATTTTCAAAGGGAAAAGGAGCCCCTGTGGGTCTGAAGTTATTTACCCAACAGTTGTTAATAACGACCATCTGCTATCAGACAATAAGTGTCAAATGCACATTTTGGCAGACTATCTACCTGCCAAGAGAAAAATAATTGACTGCACATTTCTTGCTSCTAAATCCTCAGGGACAATCCAAGTTCGCAAAATACAATAATTAAGAAAAAAAAGGGGCGGGGGGGGTAGGGAGCAGGCCCTATTTTTCACTCGCTATAAGGAAATGGGTAACCATTTGTGTCAACACAGCAGCTTTCAGGAGGAAGGGGCCCAGATGAAGTTTCTAACCTACATCAGACTAGAAGACAAAATAAGATGTTATTCCATGTATGCTCCAAGCTTGCTGTAAGCTTCCTACAGAGGAAAAGAATTAGCCTGACAAAATGCTCAAATTCATTTTACATCTTTACATAATTATTTCATCAAACTCTTTCTGTACAGGATTTCCTACAAGGAGTTTTACCTTCTGACTCTTAAACTGTGTGGGTACGCTGTTTTTAACATATACTAATAAGCTCACCTGAATGTTTTCTTTCACAGGCTCTAATTTGCCAGTCAGTAGCCTTGGAAAACGAATTACCAGATCCTTTGTCTGCAATTAGAATAAACAAAATACATAGGAAAAAAAAAGATTATTAGTAAAGCATGTCGTGAATCAAGCACTGAAAGATACAGACCTCACATTAACATTTTCTTTTTGCTGAATTCTGATTCTAGTTGGAGGCAAACTTTCTCTTGCATTTCGTTTTATCTCTAGCCCAAGATGAATTTGTATGAAGCAGCAATTTAATAAGAAACAAAGTTACTCAAATGCCATATTCCTTTTAAAGAGAGAGAGAAAAAAAACTTCACTAATGTAAAACAGCTGGGAAGAGGAAGTAACAGCATACCCCAAAAGTAGAAAGTGTACTGAAGTGTCTACTCTTTTTCAGTCTTTGGGTTGTTTCTTTCTAGCTCCTTAAAGGAAACACTACCTGATAGAAGCTGTGAAAAGATTTTTTTTTTTTTTTAAAAAAAAAATGCAGTATTTTATTTCTCTCCCTCAGGTTACACAATAATATTATGGTAATATAAGAAATTACCCCACATCTGCTGAACCCCAGGAGTACTTGTAGTCCACCCTGACTACAAGATGGTGACTAAACACTTTACCAGAGCAGTCTCTTACCTCAAGCCTAAGAAAGGCGAGCTAATAGAAGAATGTAAGATTTCACTTGGAACTTCTAATAGAAGAATGTAAGATTTCACTTGGAACTTGGTAATTATGGGCATCACCAGCCACTGTAGGGAAACAACTAACACACTTCCCACTTATTCCAGGAAGCTAGATCCTACAAAGATCCCAAAGCAGGGTGCAAAATACCTGCTAAGCACTTAGCAAGGTAGTGCTCACCAGGAAATCCACAGGTTAATCTTGGTGAGTTGAGCAGGTAGCATGTAGATGGATATGGCATTTGCTCATTGGACTATTTTTCACTGATAACTTTAGTACATTACAGTATCCTGAAGAGATGAAAAGCCAATTAGTTTTCTAGAAGTCAAGGAGTTGCTTCCTGTTTTTAGCRGTATTTGTGTACAAGTGTTTGAAGGTCATCACAAGGCTCTATGTTCCAAGGCCTTGCTACTGTCATTGACACAGTACCTTTGATGTATAGTTTTTACCTTTCTTACACTGAGGCCAAGTTCATTTTTGAAGAAACCCAGTCTGTTATCCAGTCTTTCCACTGAAAACAACAGTAAATATGGAGCTCTTGAGACCATCTGAGCAATTTCTCTCTTATCAAATTTTTTTGATTTTAGGTAAGCCACTCTAGAAAGAGAACAAAAAAAAAAAAATCCAGTGATGAAAATTTTATTGCCTCCATTTATTCAGTACTTGTTTAAATTCCTCAGTGATCTCTTATAAATGGACAGATGTTCTAGCATTAATATGCAACTCTGCCAAAAATAATTGCAGGGAGGGAGGGGGGAGGAAATCTGCAGTTATCATAAAAGCAAGATACCATCCCTTCCAATTAATTAGAAGCAAAATAAACCTCAGAGAAGAATGTCAATAGTGAAGACAGATTTTAATTCCTTCCAGCTGTACTTAAGCAGATAACTATGTTAACCTATGTTTAACAACTAGCCTGTCTCCTAGACTGCGAACACATTAATAGATCGTCACAGGCTACGGCCATGAAGATATACACAGCCTTTTACTATTTTAATGAATTCCATTTCTACTGCTGAAAGAATAGAGTATTATATCTCATACAYCTCCGTTTTGCCAATAGCACTGGAGCAGAAATATCATAGAACAATGCCACATGTATAGACACCATCCAAAAAGACATTTCTAAATCAGCTGAACTTACTCTTGTTACGATAGATTCCTACTTTCAGTCACTGGTCCAAGTATTTAGTTGCAAAACATCTGGTTGTCAGAATGGTGAAGAACTGATCAAGGTTTTTAGGTTTAACAGAGGTTTCTTTCTTTCCARCTCAAGACTTTTCACTTTCACTGAATTGAACAAAGTTTGGAAAATCTTATTTCAAGTACTACTTGCAGTAGATTATTACCATAGCTCCCAGAAAAAGGAATAGAGGGGGAAATACCACAGAAGAGAAACACAATTAATCCATGTACCATGATTTACCAAAAAAAAAAAAAAAAAAAAGTACTTCAATTTGAAGAGGTTCCTTTGATTATAGATGAGCATAAACAGAAGCATCTGCTGTCAGATGATCTTAGGGTATACAAGAACTGATTTTATCCAACAGTAATTAGGATACTAAATAGACTGCAGAATGTTTTGCAGAAGCAGACATCCAGCAAAAGATGCTTGCTCTTGCAATGAAGGAAAAAAAAAAGGAGGGGAGGGAGGAGGATTGTTAAATCATGTCTTGGGGAGAGAAAGAATAAAAATACCTTCCAGATACAACCACCTCCCTCCCCAGCAAACCCTCAAGAAAGATATCATCATAAGCCAAAAGTCAGACAGAAGATCCAAGAACAAGCTCTAGGGGACCCATTTCTAACTGAGGAGGTAAACCAACACAGAAGATAACAGCCTAGGCTCTCAACAATACTAACAGAACTGGCTGCAGGAACCTCAGAGACCAGGGTGGGGTAGAGGGGAGAAGAAATGCATAGAACTAAGCAATTTTTCTTTTGAAAATTATCCCATTATGTTTTAAACCACTGCAGCTTGGCTCCACTGTGCTTCTTCCACTCAATTGGTCAAGTACACAACTGCCAAGCATCCTAGCCTAGAAACATAACTAAATGGTAGCAGCTTAAAAATATAACAAAAATCCTTTGGTTCTCCTGACTCCACCTCTTTGTCTTCTGTCAACAATTCATCAAGACTCACACTTGAAATATATATACATATATTTTTTACAACCTTGAAAGACAAGAGACTTAAGAGAGATGGCAAGATTCTGATCACCTGAGTCCAGAAGCTGGTATGTTTAAGAGACACAATCAATCGACCAATTTAACAAAGGTCTGTGATAAGTCTAAGTGTTGCCATGAAGGTTATCACTCATCCTAGTACAAGGGTCAGCAGTTCCATACAGCACGTTAACTGCTATCATTAGCGATACGACAAAATGAAGCAACTGGTGCAGCTGCAGTACAGAGACTGATTTGCAACTGTCAGAATTGTTATGAATTATGGAATGTTTTGACTTTTACAGTGTTTATCTGAAGTCACATGCCAAATCTATTGAAATTTGTGTTTTGTTTCCTGGCAACATGGAATCCATAGCAATAAAACATTCCAGAATGATGTAATCAATAGCACATCCATCTGTGCTCACGTCCATCTGTACTTAAGTGTTTGTGCAAAGGTATAGTCAGCTTTCAGAAGATAGCTATCTGAGACACATTTACTTTATAGCCTGCTATACATCCTTTGCAGCACAAAACTTTGAAGTTTGCAGAAAAGCATTCACCAATGCCAAACACAGATACACTTACTGAAATCAATCAACAAAATATTCCAATCCAATAATTTGGATTGCCCTGTCCAACCTCTATTTCACTAACCAGACAGTGCCACAGGGCAGCCACTGAAGAGCAAATCTGACTTCACAGTAGAATTAGAATTTTATGATAGCAAAAATGAACCAACCAACCAACCGAAAACCACACACATACTTCTCTCTTCAGAAAAATAGAAGCAGCTCAGACAATCTGGACTCAGGGAGTAATTTACTGTTACTTTTTGCACATTTTCAAAATAAGATTCTTTTTATGAAAGGTCACTACTGAATAAGAGGATGGAAAGAACAGAAAAAGATGAAGAAAAAAAAACTCAGGTCTATGTTAGGTAAGAGCCTCCTAATGTGACTATTTCTAAAAAGCTATACTTTCAGATTTCTGTCTTGAGCAGATACTACATGCAAGGCTTTCTCTTCTGGTATTTTTAAATACTGAGATGGCTTGAGTTCATTACAAAGAATGCTTAAATCCAGCTGTTCTGTACAAGATGATTGTTGAATTAATACAAGCCTTTCTGAGCTATTTTTGAGAACAGAAATCCATCCTATTGCAGTATTTACACAATCAATGCACCTAATGAAAGTATGAATCAGAAAAACAAAAAAGTACTTCTGCACAGAAGTGTTATCAGAGCTACACGACAAACAAATATAACTGGGTATAAAAACGCTAAGACATCTGTATGACTGAAAGACAGCCTAGTTTAAAAAAAAAAGAAAGAAAGAAAGAAAGAAAGAAAGAAAAAGGACCTCCCACAGTCTGGTAGCAGTACCTTGAGTATCCCATGCCTTAATGGGATCCCACCAAGCACAAACAAACAGAAAAAAAATCCCCCACACACCCAGGTAGCAGTGCAGCAAAGGAATATGGAAAACTTTTGTGAATTCAAAAGCCAACAAAGAGAAAGAGCGGAAGCAGTGCWCTTACAAGCCATCACACCAGCCCTACAGCAAAGGACATTAGCAACAAAGTGATTGGGGATTCATAAAAATATAAGCTCAAAGCCTATGGTCAGTTACTGCAGATAATTGAAGACTCAGAGAGCAATAGTTTTGGGGGAAAAAAGAGGTTTATGCCTTTTAGCACGCATGTTTTACAACACAAAACAAGTATTTTAGAATACATCATTTAAAGATCTTGAGTATTTTAAATTTAGGATATTTAAATTTAGGGGGGGGTCTTTAAAAGTGAAAGCCTTTCTGCCACAAATGTAACACCTATCTTTAAAATTCTGAAAAAAAATCCTCCATTCCTCCAAAATTAACAATGCAAAAACATTAGGGACACACTTCTACAAATAAATATGCATGGTTACAATTGTAAGACCTCAACCAGACTGACATCAGTATAGATATCTCAGACACTGCAATATGAAGTCCAACATCCTAGCTTAAGCCAACTGCACAAGCAGTTAAAACCTGCACATGCATGTGGCCAAACACTATGATGATGGTTGATTTCTGAGAGGGAGAATGGACAGCTGCTATCAGTAACATCTTAGACTGTTCCAGGAAGATCTGCTACATCTCAATATTCTTGTTTTGACCACCATTAGTYCTCCAACTTAGCTGCAGATTTATAAAACTACTTCATACCAGTATTATCCAGTTTTATCTCTAGAGCTTACTAGACAAAGAATTGTTAGTAAAATAACTGCCATTAAAGAGAAAGACTCACAGTCGGCAAACATTACCAGAGGCAGAGAAAGAGCAACGCTATTAAATAGCCCAATTCAGACAACACTGAAGCTGGTGAAAGCAGTAATCAGACTTTACTCAACTTCAGATGTAACTCACATCACTGCTGGAGAAAGATTAATATATGTATACATATCATATTTTTTCAGTGCATACTTTCAGTCTAAGCAGCCCTTACATTCAGAATGCAGCATTTTTAGAAGTTAAGAGTTCTTTAATTAGTTGCGTTAACTACAATCTGCACTACACTAGTACATGAAGAAAACAGCTTTTTTTCCCTCCTATAGTCTCAGGAGAAACACCCATAGATACCATGACTATTTTTTTTAATAAATAATTCCACCTTCATAAAAGAATAATCTTTAAAAACAAACTCCAGAAAATACCTAACCAAATAATCTTTGGTCTGAGATATTACGAGATCTTCTAAAAGACTGGTATTTACCCTTATGTGCAGATAAACTCTACGACACTAAGTGACAGTCTAATGTCATACAGCTGGTAACAAAAAAAATTAGTTCATGGTGGTCTCATTCTCAGTTCCAGCTGGAGAAAAAAATCACAACTCCAAAACCCTCTGCTGCTGTTATAAATAAGAGAAAAGATGTGATCTGCTTCTCTTGCCGCAGAATTCACAAGGTATAGGCAGACATTTAATCTAGAAGAGCAGTTCTAAAACATGACTGGTAAAGGCTAGATAACCACTGCCAGTCATCAACATTTCTTGCAAAGCACTACATACAGTCAAGTCTGACAAAGGGGTTATGGTTCTACAAACCTTTAAGGAAAGCCTTGGGGACCATCGTTTTGGAACCAAAACTGATAGTGGCAAAGTAAGCAGCTTAGGATGGCAAGCTGCTTCCCCCTATCTACGGCAGAGAGACAGAGATCAGCCACTTTAAACAGCCCATCTGCACCCCAATGCTACGAAGGGTAGGCAGTGATACAGGACAACAGGTACTGCTGCAGTGTAAGTATAGGCATACGTGTACACAGAGGGTGGGAGAATCAGACTGAGGAGCAGCAATTAATTACACCTCTAGACACTGCAGACAAGGAGACCTGTTCTCCAGGGGTGGCCCTGATCCTTCTTTTCTGCATAGCAACAGAAGGCTCCCCATCTAGCCATGCCCTGGCCCATCTCTCTTCCCTACTTTTGAGCTCATAAACATTCAGGCTCCTCACAAAGGGACCAAAGGAGGTAGAGGTGCAGGGTGTGAATGCCAGCAGAGGCTGGGCTCACTAAGATGTGTTATTCCCTCTTCCTCATGCAGAGCAGTACTGATGCCTTCCRCTGTCCTTCTATACTCAATGAGGAGCTGACCACATCCTCCCTCTCTTGACAGCTCCACACCCACCAGAACAAACCTAGCTCTCCAAAAATTACAATGATCTTCCCATTGCAACCCACCCTACCATACAGTTTAACTGGCCAACAGTACATGGGGAGTGCACAGAGAGGGGTGGCTAAACAGTCCCACATCCAGGATTTTAGCACATTTAAGTAGTAGATCTAACATGGTTCCAACACATTTTTAAAGATGGGCAAATAAAGACATAAAATTTTAGGTAATAATTATTCCAGAAGCAGTGTCCTTGGTAATTCAGGTCCAAGCTGTCACCAAAAAGGATAGTGTTATCCCATTCTTCCTCCCTCCTGAAGTATGTTCCTTCTCATCCCTTGCATAGACACTAGCAGTACACGGCCATGCAGCTCCCTAATCTGACTAAAACTTACGCAGTAAAATTTGTTAATGGTCAGTATTCAGGTGGATCAGGGAATTCACTCTTGACTTACCACACCACCACCACCACCTATTAGTGCTGAACTATAGGAAGGAACAGGAACACAGAGTCACGGATCAAGTGAGGAAGGAAACAGCAACAACACAAGTTGAGATAGGCTTAAGCCGCTTGTTCAACTAGATGTTGAGCCAACGGATTTAAGAATCTATTGCTATTTTGAAAGCTCACCGGGTTTCTAGAGCTTCTAAATCTTCACCAAGGATGTATGGATTTTTGGTCAGAAATGATCCCAGCTGATTGTCTTCTACACCCACATCCTTAAGAAACAGAAGTATTTTTCTTACATCTTTTTCAAAGTCCAAAGTCAGTAAGAGTTGGCCTGCCTTTTGACGCTTCTCCACCTGGGATAAATCAACTCCTACAACAAATAAAATCAGATACTGTTTTAATTAGGCATATGCCCTATTTACTACAACTATTTCACAAAGGCATGCTAAAGTTTATAGGGCCTCTCCTTTTTTTGCACTGATTTAGCATACTTCACTTGCTCAACATAGCAAGGTCACAATACCTTGTATATTGTGGAAAGATTCCAGATAAAACAAACAGRATAGTTTTAAAGGTGACTGCTACATTAATTTTCTGTAAGAGGACTACTGCAGCAAATCCTGTGTGTGAGCAACTGAGCACACTAGAATTTGCCACATGCATAGACTTAAGTGTATTGCACAGAAGTATATGTCCAAGGGAACTCCCAAATCCATCATACGATGGAAGGGGACAATTTTGCAGTAAAGTACCCTTCAGTTATTGGCTCACACAAATTGAATACTATTGGACTGGGTCAGATTTCCCCACTCCTTCTGGTATCTCATTGCATTTTGGGGAAAAAAGGAAGGGGCCAGTAGCTTTGACATCAACCATCCTTCTCACACAACCCAAGTGCTTTTTGATAAGCACTAAGGTACTCTCCCATTCCTTTCTTCTTTCCTCCCCAGTTTATTATACCCTACTTTRAGGGCTCTGCAGAGCAACAGCTCTCCTTCCTTCCAGGAAGGGAAGAGTTGCAGCAAATTAAAACATCCTTTCTCAGACAAAAAGAAAAAAAGACCAGTCAAATCACACAAGGTTCTCTCTACCCTCCTAGAAGCTGTGGGAGATGCATCTTCCAGCATCCACAAGACTAAGGGGCTAAGGTAGCCAATCTTGTCTTTAACCAATATGGCACTGCTAGTGAGTCATGCAGTCCCCTTCCTCTTTCCATTTACCCTGTACATCATTCCACTGCCCTTAGCTGTGGATTGCTGTTCCTATAAAGTTTCCAATTTTCAAGTTTACAAGGGAATCAGTAAGTACAAAACACAAACTAAAGAATCTCCAAAGCACCAGGTATAGGCAAATCACCTAACCCCTCTCCCCCCGCCCACATATACCTAAATGTACCAGTTTTGCCAGGGTTTCTGAGTGGTCAACATAATCTCGGAGCGTGGAAGACTGAAGGGGAAGAAGTGGTTCTGCAATGATCTGCATGGCTTCTTCCTCAGATATCTCCTCCAAAGCAGATGAAGGTGGGATRTCATCCCAGTCTAACAAAAAAAGATAGAAGAGTTGGATGCATTTTGTGAAGGATAAAGTTGTTCCCCGCAACTTAAGAGATTTCTTCAATTCCATCTCAAAAATGCAAAAACACTTTGTAAGAAATGAACAGCCAATATATGTTCATTTGAAAATATATGAAACCATAGATTCTGTTACTACTTTTCAGTCTCAAATGCATCTTCCCATACAAGCTAAAAACCTAAGTTCATCTCTGTCACATCTCCTTGACATTGCCTATCAACTCTTGATCACATGACCAAATTCTGAACTTAGTCCCCAGCAAGCCTGCCTTCACAGTCTCCCACTCTGATCACTGTGGACAACAGATTACATCACTTTCTTGAAAAAGAGGGTCTTCTTTCATCTTCATGAATATATTATTGCCTGATCATATTCAGATCAAAAGCAACTGCAAAGATAGTTTTCCATAACCTGACACCCCTCATATCTCCTCCCCTTCTGATTCTGATGTCTGAATTGCAATTGTTTTAACTTTTAAGGTATTTCACAGCAATCTCCTACTAAGCAATATACAACTGAGATGAGATACTCATCTGACACCCATCACCCCTGAAAGCTAAGGAAACCAGACTCCATTTCCTACTCAATAAAGTTTCTAAATGAGTGCCATTACGCTTGTTTTCCCTTGAATGTCCAAAACCACCTTCTCTTAGAAATACTCAACTTACCTATTCAGCTATTGACAGGAGCTCACAGAAGCTAGATCAAGATTGCTGTTCTGCAGGCTGACCTATAGTATTCACCTCAGTTATCAAACTGGTAACTGATCAACAGCCCTAATTATAAACTCTTCAGGATGGAAATTTTCTCCATACTGTACCTTAGTATAATGACCAGGGCTTCCTAGAGACAAGGGTAATAATATTCCTCATCAAAAAGACAAAACCAAAGCACAACTACCAAGTTCCTATAAGCAGGAAGAATCTCTCATACTAGGAAGAGTTGCATAGGAGAACTGACAAGAGCCACCACCACAGGTGTTGAGTTAGCCTATCTTTTTCTCAAAGCTTCAATTAAAAAAAACCAAATCAGTAAAATGTTTTTAGTGACACTTACAGCTTAACAGCAAAAAGAGCTCTATATGAATCTATATAGACATGAAACACTTCCTTTAAACCTGCTAAGGACCAAACCAATATACAGCACTAGCCATTCTGGTAGCACAGATGCACATTTTTTCAGCTCCAAGTTGCTTAAGTCTCCTATTCGAAAACAGATCTTCAGAAAACAGCTAACAATTATTTTTCTTCAATCATATTACTGCCAACTGGGTAAAGTGTTACACAAACACACAGAACTGTTAGTCTGCCAGCAGATAACATTCTGGCACATAAATAAACTGCACTGCAGGTGCTGATGCAAATGAGCTCGCTGGCCTGTCAGTTCCAGAGCAGTACTTCTTCCAGCAGCAGCTGCACAAACATACAGAGCTCAGTTGCAGCTCTGAACCACCCCAAAAATAAGCTCTGCAGCATCCAAATTGGCAGTGCTCAGCGCTGAATCTAGGCATAAAGAACTGCTCAATAACTCCAAAGAAAGTTCTCTCAGCATCTCAGCATACCAGAAGTGTTTTCAAAGGATGATATGTTTTACTCTCACTTATCTCTACAAGAGCAGGGAAGTGAGGCAATTTGCTCTGGGTGACAACACTAAGGAGACTTTGCATTTATCTCCATTTCCTCAGGGAACAGTTTGATGAGCATTTCTCATCACGGCAGTGCATAAGCAGGCTTCACACTTTGCTGCCTCCTACTGCCCATCATTCAGAATCCTCTCTCAGCTGTGCAGCTGTGTTGCACAAGCTGGACCAGTGTGGCCTCCTCCATCCCTGCTCAAAAAACATACACCTTTCTCCTGCACCAACACAACTGGGAGAGGAAGGCAAATACTTAGCTGCTGCAGGTAGGGCTATGAAAAGTAAGGCTCTTTGAACTGCAGCTCCAGACCAACATTTCCACTCAACTGATCATACTTATATCACTGCTTAAAGGTGCTCTACTTCCTAGAGCTACCACAGGCTGCATTAACTATGGGGCTAAAACCGAGTAAAATTCAGAAACTTCAAATAAATACTCTAACTAAGCAAGGCAAAAAAAAAAAAATACTGAACACACAATTTGTGGATTTAGAAGAAATGGTATTCCTAAGGCCTCTTACCTTCATACGGTATTGCTGCATTCACATCAGGTAACATTTCTGCTTTTTCTTGTTTCTGGTTTACCTCTGAAGGTAAATTACTTTCAGGAGATGCAAGAGATCCATCCTTGGAGCTGGTGGGCTGAGAACAACTCCCTGTAGATAAAAGTCTGTAGGTCTGCAGTTTCCACAAGGAAAAGTTATTTTCAGAAGGCAGCAAAGCCAGACGGCAAAATGCATGACATGTCCATGTCRTGTTGCTGCAACTCCTCAGTTTCTGAGGAAATTCAGTAGCATGGGCTCTTTTCAGTGAGCACCACCACCACCGGGAGACCTGGCGAGCCCACAACGCCATCTTCCACGTCAGTACAACATCCTGCTAGAAGGCAAAAGACCAAGGAGTAAAGCAAGCGCTGACCTCACCTCACCCACAGGCCAGGGAGYTTGTGCATTAGCTCCCAAAGCAGGAAAGCATAAGTTACAAGCTATAAAACATTAAGTAGCTGTTTCAGAGCTTTAAATACAAGACAAATGGAAGAAACATAACTGAGCAGAGCAGGCCCTGGACAACACAACCTTTATGAAAGCCATCCCCGTAGGCAAGCTACAAGGAGCAGAGGAGAAAATCGAGCAAGGACCTAAACGCTCCCACTAAGGCAACCCAAGGGGCAGGGCAGTCGGTGCAGAGCAGCACCGCACAACCTGGTACCAGGCGAGCAGAGGCTACGCTGGCTGCCCGGCCTTGCAGGCCGCTCCAGGCCGGCAGCCTCAGTGCGCGCATGCCGGCCGGGCCGCGGGAGGATGGGCACAGCCGCGAGCACCGCCCGCGGGGAGGCCGCTGCAGGCTGTTCGGGACCGTTAAAGACCGTTGGGGCCCGGCAGCGCCTCACCTGCCCCTCGCACCGCTCCCGCGCACGCCGCCGAGCCCACGTGGCTTCCCCCCACCAACCCAGGCGAGACCACTCGGAAGCAGGGAGGGGGTGGCGGGGCGAAAGATTCCGCTCCGCTGGCGTGCGGGGGCCGCCCAGGCTCCACCTCTCCCCCCCCCTCCCCGACGTCGCGTAGTACGGGGCGCGCCGGAGCGGC